>NW_024387038.1:66674-675674 GCF_900408965.1 Simochromis diagramma | reverse complement strand
GGGTTAGCTTTGAGCCATGACTCTAGTGTAGTTCCGTTTCCCTTCCCACCACCACACTGTAAACATCTCCTCGCTGTCAACAGCCAGAAAGTCAGTCGTCAATCCAGCGCTGTCGAGCCAACACACGCGTCACCCAGAAGCCTCGTTTAATCACATCCTGGCTGTTGTTCGGAGTGAAGTTATAACCTGAATTAACAGATTTGTATCTTTTTCCTCCACTCTCCTGTGCCCTTTCTTTTAAGGTCACCAGCTCGGGCATCCTTTGTGTCTTTTTTGCACGACCTAACCCGATAAGACTCAGAAGGTCAAGAGGAGACAAAAAAAAAAAAAGGAGTCGAGCATTGTTAATCCTCCGTCTAGTGCTCAAAACACCCCTCCATCTCCATCTCATCTCCATTATGTGGAAATAATATGATAGAGAGCCGGAGGTCGACAGACTACCTCCTTGAGATGAAAGACAAATCATCTTTTCATTACGGCGCCGAAAAAGAGAGAAGAGGGGCAGTGAGCAAAGAAGGAAATGAGACAGAATAGGATATGAAGACGGATGGTTCAGTCGCACGAGGGAAGGGGAGGGAGACGTCAGCCTGCAGGTCAGCGGACACTGGCTTTAATCATTGCAATGCGGCGGCGATGCGTGCAGGGCAACACAAAAAGAGGCGACTTCGTGGTTTAAAATGTGTTAGTCGATTTTATTTTTGTCTTTGTACAATGAGGAAAAAAGACAGACCCATAATATCAAGAACAAAAAGTGCATGCATGTTTAAAAAGAAAGAAATAAAAAAGAAATAGGTGACACATCTGCATGGCTCTCCACTCAGGGGAGGGGCTTTTGCTTTCTGGTTTTAGTCACGGTCTAAAAACTGAAAGATGACGTCACACTGACAACATCAGGGACAACTTTGCACAAGTAGGCAAACAAACTTTTATGTCTACAACTGGTGGAATTACCCTTTAAAATGTGCTTAAACCACATGAATCAGCTGTTACGTGGTAATCGTAGAAAAAGTAAAAAAATTACAACCTTTACTGTATATTTCTGTTTAAGATCTTCTAGGAATAACCTTTGAAGTTCATCTTCATCAGAAGATAGCGAGAGTGTTCTCTGCCTCTGCAGCGACCCTTGGAAACTATTCTAAATGTCATCAAACTACATCTTTATTGTTGCACACTGAGGTGTCAGACGTTGTCATTAAAGGTACAGGGGAGCTTATAAAATGTCTTTATGGGGTAAAAAGAATAACTTAACACATCCTTCAGTAGTTCAGCTTCTCCCCGGGTTGTAGGGAAGTATGATTAAACTTTGGGTGCAGTCAGTGATGCTGACTAGGTGGGAAACCTTTGACTTGGGTGAGACCAATACTGGAGTTTTCGGGCAGCTGCATATTTTTGAAGTAAAAAATAAGTTGGTGTTAGTTCACGGGCCAATCCAGCAGTAAATTCTGGAACTAGCAAAAAGCTTAAACTGCGTCCACAAAGAACGCAACCGGCTCATCACTTTGAAGCTGATCATTGGTCACAAGCAGTAATTTCAGGATACGGTTACCCGGGTAACCCCCTAATGTCTTTGCTACCAGGAAGTATGTCAGTCATAGGTATTCTTTATTCTCATTGGTAGTTGTTTCAGTTGCTCACCTGCATCTTTTGCGTGTAATCTCCTGAAGTTGCCAAGTAGCATTCACTTTCTACAGTTTTTGGTCGCCACGTCGGTGCTAATTGCTTCCAGTCTGCACACAACTCAACTGGAGCGATCGCTCGTCTCTGAGCCTCTACTGTCACGCTGTCCTGCAACATGAGCTGCAGATGCTGCTGAGACTGTTGTAAATACTAAGTCACTGACACCTGCATCATCTTCAATACGATTTAGAAAAGACGAAAAAAATCCAGACGATAACTGAAACATCTCTGATACGAACATTGCTGCTATAGGACTACATCAGGTGCTAAACATCAGCCAATCAATACAACAGTTTTAACCACAGGGGAAAATAACAATAATAACATCTTTCTTTAAGGGGCGTCCACACAGGAAGTGACTAAAAGTGACGTGGAGATGAGAGACGACTGAAAGTCAAAGACACATTGAAAAGTTGGCGGGTCCTGAGTTAAACTTTTCTCCACCTGGACATTATAGCGAGAGAAGCGACTACCAATGAGAGCACAGGAAACGGCTGACTGACATTAGATAAGTTAGTAAAAACATACAACAGGGTTACCTAAGCAACAGGAGCCTGGAACGGCTGCTCATGATCAACTGTTGTGGCGAGCACTTCCTGTGACACCGCTTAACCTTCATGTAAGCACGTTTTTCTATGCTAAGTGTTTTAACCTTATTTAAGGGGAACTCGGGGTTCAGCATCCTGTCCAAGGATACTTTTACCTCCAGACCAGTAGAGCCGAGGATAGAACCGCCAACCATCTGATTGGTACATGACCAGGATCACCATTACAGTATCACGATGGAAAAGCGTACATTTACATTTTTAAATATTGTATTTGATGACATAACAGCATCACATGAAACTCTGATATAACATCATATTTACGCTGATCTACGTTAGTGCAATGTTCCAGAGACGTCTTTGGTTTGGTGACCACAGAGCAAACCTGCTGAAATTATGGCCACAAGCAACATGATCCACTGTGTTTATAGGCTTTTGCCCACTCCTTAGAGGTTAAGAGCAAAGTTAGCCTGGCCACAAAAGTGATAGGATAAAGAGTGAAAATGAGTACACACCTCATCTTGCATCAGCCCATGGCACTAGGCCATCCTCACGTACTCACTTTTAAGAGGTTACATTCACAATAAGACTATTTCCTTAAAGATGTAACTCACTCAGTACTCTGCTCTGCACAGTAAACGATTCTTGATACAGTAAACAGAATGAATCACAGCACCTACCATCTGACCTTTGCCTCGACGCACCTGTGCGAGCACAAGCACGTTTAGAAACGAAAGGCACATCTCATTAGAAAGAGAAAATAAGGCTTACATCCTGGTGGGCCTGCCTGATAACATAATCCACAATGGATTAAACCATTTGTGCAGTATCTGCTCTCAGGATGGAATATATAAGGCAGCTCACGCTACAATACAATAAATCCAGGCTAAATTTAAAAAAAAGGCTTCGATAAATTAAAGTCAAGGCAGACGAAGTCAATAAGAAAACAAACAGCCTCATAAAAACCAACAGTTCATATTGAGGCTCACTACATCACAGCGCGCCCTTTTTACTTTAATGTGTTTTACAAAAGGTTTTAACTCAGAATGTGTTTCAGACATGTTCTCTATGCTAATATAACACAACACTGATATAAACTGTATTTTTGTTATTAAGGATACACTATAGCACAAACAAACAAATCTAGAGTGGGACCAGTGCAGTATGTGTATCAGCTGCTTTCAGTTTGTCTTTTAGGTTTTGCTTTTTCATTTTAATTTCTCTGTCACGGTGGGGGAGACCAAAAACGGAGCTAAAAGGAGTGATTACCCGGCTAGACTCCCAAATGTATGCTAATATCTTCTAAGTTGAATGTATTAGCAGGATGCTTGCACAGGACAAAAAAAAAAAAGAACAGAAATAACAGAAAACATCAGCGAGCGGCTCGTGTCTGAATATTTGAACCGATTTGCTCTTTGACCCGGAGTTCTTATTAAAAGGGACGATCAGGTTGACATGCACCTGTTTATATGATTGCAGGATGTGAGAACCTTGCTTTGGTCACGCCTGCTAATGTTCCCGTTTAGCGTCTGGCCACGATTCCTGTTCCTTCCTGTTTGGTAAATGGTGGTTCACAACTGGCTCTACCTGTTCCTGGGATTTAGTTCTACAAATAAACCAAGTGATGACGTGTTTAAAACCTCCTGTGAAACTGTAATGCACAAGCATCACGGACCAGTTGCTTTTTGAGGAGTACGACTGTAGTTTTTGGGAGGGACAGCGCTGGTCGAGCCTCCATCGTTTTTGACACTCCTGGGCGAGGCACTGCTGTCCAGCTACCATTTCAAGTAGACACACCTGAGCCATCTCTACTTGTAAAATCACCACCACCATCAGCAGCAGCAGCGCATCACTCCCTGTGGAGCGACAGGACAGGGGGACGATTCCCGGATCCATCTGTCCCTCCTGCACTGATGTTGAAAGTTCTTATTTGGGTTTAAAAAGTGTCCAGATGTTGCTCCTCTTCTCCTTTTTTAATAGCTGTAAGAAATATAAAAGAATATGTAAACAGCTCTGAAAAATTAAGACACGCGTGCAGCCGATGCAAACACACTTTACCTGGTTTTCTATCGTTTCCCCTGGTCCACGCTGTCTGTCTGCTCCTGGTAGAGAGAAAAATACACAGACTAATTAACACATTGAAACAAATAAAATAATAAAAAAATTATAAAATCCATCCAAGAAAGGTAAAAGTCAACATGAAAGCTGACAGAAAATGAAACAACACAGATGCTAAACGTTTTCTAAGGCTTCAAATTGAACATCTCTGGACGTTCTCTACCCTAAAACAAATTTGGTTAGGATGTCAATTCAGTGTAAGGCGCGTACTAAAGCCTGAAGCAAAGACTCTCATATTAAATAAGGATCTGCAGGGGATTTTTACTATGACTAAAGGGTGAACTCTTGTGAAAGACAAATTTAAGGAACTCTGCATCACAAAGTTTGACTAGAGTAACACCAGTCTACACCCTTTTGAAGTGCATCTTAAAAGGAATTAGAATTAGTCAAATAATTCATTAAACATATTTTGAAGCCAAAAAAGTCAAGGAAATAGCTTAAACTGCCAAATGGGAAACCAGGGAAAATAACAGCTAACATGAAATAAAGTGCACGTTATTGGTTCACAGTCATAGTGAAGAAATGTCACAGTCCGCTTACACTGTCAGGCACAGACAGCCCACTTTGATCGCTGTGGGCTGTCTGTGGACTGTATGAAAGAACCCTGTTAGCATTACTCTCTGGGCCTACACTGAGAAATAAATGAGTAAAATTACAGTAAATGTTTTGGGAATTCACTACCCACAATGTCCTGTCATTATAAAACACAGATGTTGTTTAGTTCACAGAAAATGTCCTATTTTATTTGAATATTATTTTTGTTATTATTTTACCCAAAATAATAATAATGAAAAACTTGATTTTTTTCATGTCATTTAATTGTTTATCTATTACTGGATCATGTCGGTGTTGTGTGAATGACCTTTATCAGCAGGAAAAACTGTAAAATTTATGAAAATACAGTTAAATGTTACAAATTTATACCCTCTTTCACATTTCCAAAGCTGTCCGCTGGGACAGAATGGAGTCTTTCCTGGGCCAATCCTGGCCCCGGGCCCTTATGTGTGACACCTTCTAGTTTAGTGCTTTGTGAGGTAGCCCTCATGTCTCGTTCATCAGCATGTGCAGCCAGTTTTAAAGAATGATCGTACTCAAAGACTTCAAACAAAAAAAGTGTTGAGGACTGTGCACTCAGTGTGTGGCGAGCTCACTGATCCACTAATGCAGAAGGAGAAAACCTCTCTCCTTTTCATCTCTGGCGTTGCCTCTGCAACTGATATTGATATTTCTGCACTTTTGTGTCTCTGGCAACATTTCTCAGAGAGTGCACTGTCTGTATATGGCTGTAAATATACAGAACATATACGTAGCTTTCTTTTTTTAAACAGCAACTTGAGCCAACTGCCCCCGTCAGAGCTGGTTACCCGTCCAGTTCTCATGGTCTGCTGCCAACCTCAATGCTACTGGAGTAGAGAACAACTCGTCAGGTTGCTGTTCATGTTTAGGCACATCGCTTTGAAGCCGATCGTCGGTCACTAGCAGACGTTCCAGTCTCTGGTTGCCTAGGGTAACCCTGTAAAGTATTTACCACCCATGTCATATGTCACTCGGCGGTATCTTTCACTCTCACTGGTTTTGCAAACGAGCAAAAAAACAAACACAGCCATGTAAAACAGAGTCGCGTGACGCTTAGGAAAAGCTGTTTACAAGCTAGCATCCATCAAGAAGAATGCTCACATGTGTGAATGAACATTAAATGTGATGATCAAGGATTCACCTTGATGGCTAATTTCACAGCAGGAGCACAACCACCCGATTTCTCTAAAGACCTTTGCAGTTTGCTGCAAAGCGCCTGAAAGACACCTTTTTTGTTGTTCACTGTTGTTTTGTTTGAAGAATATGAAAACACGTTATCTGCGAGGAAATTTCTGTTGTTTAACGGCAGCAACAGGACGACGCAGCTTCCTGTTCCTGTAAACACTAAATTAGACATCGAAAAGAGACGAGTGGATGCTGCTCACGATCACCTGGAGCACAGCATTTCATAAACCAGACTTCCTGTGATGTAAACAGAAGACAGCAGGCCGGAGGCTGGTCTTCTTTTTTTCTCCAGCTCTGCGTGATGAATTTTTTAAAGACTCGTTTATTCGTTTTTTTCTTACAGCCACTGCATAAACAGCATCAGTGAACAGAAACTAAAAACTGCTGTCCATGAATGCAGCTTTTACTCCATCTCATTTATTCTTATTGAAAATACTAGAAGTAATATTTCTCTAGTGCCATGTGTTTATATTTATTCACTAGAAGTCTCCATCTGGACCTGAGTGTTGCAGACTTCTACTGTAAGTGTTGCAGGCATTTTACTGACTTGTTACCTAAAAGCACAAAGTTTAGAGCCGAAATGACAGGGTCGCGTGTAGTTCAGTACCTTCAGGCATTTTCCTAAAGCTTTCCACAAGGGTTAGGAGTGTTCATGGGAATTTTTTACTGTTCTTCCAGAAGCACATTTGTGAGGTCAGACACTGATGTTGGATAAGAAGGCCTGTCTCACTGTCTCTACTCTAATTCACCCCAAAAATGTTGAATCAGGATGAGGTCAGGACTCTGTGCAGGCCAGTCAAGGTCTTCCACACCAAATTCTCTCATGTCTTTATGAACCTTTCTTTGGTGCACTGGTGTGCAGTGATGTTGGAACAGGAAAGGGTCATCCGCAAACCGTTCCCACAAAGTTGGGAGCGTGAAATTGTCCAAGATATCTCGCTATGCTGAAGCATTAAAGGGCTGAAAATCAGCCCCACACCATAGCAGTGATTTATAAACCTTTGGTAATGGAAGTGACTGAAACAACTAAATGCAATGATGTGGATGGTTGAGTAATATAGTGCATATTATAAAGAGAGGAATGTGAGATATGTGCACACATAAATATTTATGGATACATAAGAAACGGAAGCTCTTCTGCAGGCAAGACAAAAGCAGAAACAGGTAACATTTTTATCACACACACACACACCTGAGGGGACTTGAATGTTGGTCGACTCTTCGGCTCCACCGCTGTGGGCGATGCGGGACGCTCCCGTTAGAATCTAATATCAGCAGAGTTCGCCGCTCCCTGGCTGGTTTTTCACACTTTGTCACGCGGAACCTGAGAACGATAGAAGGGTTTGAATGTTTGTGCAGCCTGCGATCCAAATGAGAGAGCTGGTCCAGCTCTCAGAGCTGGCTCAAACCCTGTCCTTAAGCAGCTGACATGACAATGACTACATAGATACAGTAGAGTGTATGAAGAATCATATTTTTACCTAAAAATAAAAAGAGAATTTAGGTGGCAACTTCAGAAATATTATAATTTACATGGAAAAAGACCAGGTTAAAAACAGAAAATGGTCTGTTATTGAATGATCTAGAGACAGAAACTCAGTGTCATAAGCCATTCTTAGAGCCCACACACACACACACACACACACCACAACACACACACACACACACACACACACACACACACACACACACACACTCTTTCTTGGTTTCTTACTCACCTAAACATGACATCTCTCTCATCCGCCCACTCTAAAGCTTTAATTAAATCAGCAAATGAATATTTGTATCCAGGTCATGCTGACCCCTCTGCATACGGCGCCATTCATCTAAGTGCGCAAATGAAAAGAAACCTCTTCGCATCCCAATCAGCTCTCAGCGGGACATTGAGGAAGGCTGCGTGACGGCGAAGAGGCTGCACACTTTCCCGGCCTCACTGGTGGATTGAGAAATGGTCTCTTTACTTTAAACTGGATCTGGGACACAGCGGGACTAGATTTATGATGGGAGTACACGCCAGGATTTAATTCTCACTGTGGTGAATTCTTCTTATAATTACTGAAACTAAAAGTCTGGACATTGAACACAAACACAAGAAGAACCAGAAAAATTCCTGCACACTGCAGGATCATCGGGTTGATGATGAGGGTGTCCAAATTCCCTGCACAGACATTGTAAAAGATGGACATAGGTGAACCCGGTGGAGAAGTGCCTTAAGCTGCATTCTTTGCCCTCAGTGACCAGTAGGGGGCGACTTGTCCGCCTCAACAGCCCTCGGCTCTCTTTCTGATGCATTATGCGCTCAGTTGCCAGTTTCAGGTCAATACCAGAGCCAGAAAATAGGATTATGTTCATTGGCTAACAACTTTTCAATCAAAAGTTGTTCGCCAATGAACATGCAGTTTCTCACAGCTCAGTCAGAGCTGCTCCTTGCCATGTCCAGTTTCTAAACAACAAGCAGGCAACAGCGAAAATCCGCTGGTTTAAGAAGCATTTTTGCTAACACCATTTTATTTGCAAAAAACAAATGTGATGGAGAGGGGCGGGTCGCTCGCTTAAAAATGACTTGTCAGCCACAACTCATTAGCCAATAAGCATGTGATATCAGAAACTAATTTTCTTACACACTTCTACAGGACCAGAAATCTTTTTGGAACCACAGCTATTGCCATCTGGTGGCTTTAAGAGAGAATGCAGGTACTTCGGGATTGGCTTTTCCAACCTGAAGCTAGGTCATGTTTTATACTGATTTTCTACAAGGGGACCAAATACACATTCTTTCTGCAAGCAGCTTGATGTCTATTAAATTGTAAGAATAGCTCCTGTCATCGATTAAAGCTTTAGAGTTGAGTGAACACTCACTAATCAACATGACAGTCCTGGTGATATCCTGAATAAGATATTAGAAGTCTGCTTATTAATGTTCGTGTCTCAGTTTTGTGAGGACCTGTGCTGTTAACAGTGGCACGTGGAGCAGTCTGACCACAAGTTTCTGACCTCCCAGTGTGGTATCAAAGTGCATGAGATGCTTGTGCCTTTTAAATGAAGTGTGAATATTTTCGAGAGTTAATGTTTGATTGTTAGCGCCGTGTGTGTGTCTGTGTGCACTCAAGCCTAGTGTCCCTCTGGGGCAAACAGTGTGTCATTTTTCATTTACTTCTGCTAATTAAACCACCTCGTGATGCGATTCTGAGAACATTTTAAAGGCAGGAAAATCATCAAAAGGCAGTAATACACCCAGGCTTGTCCTTCAGTTATGATTCAAACACACACACACACACACACACACACACACACACACACACACACACACACACACACACACACACACACACCTGCCTACAGCCAGGACTGTGACCTCCACACAGTTACTGTGCCGCAGCTCTGCTTTGCGGGCTGACGGCTTCCTCATTAGCGGCCATTTCTTCTGGTTGCAGCGGGTGCAGATGTTCTTGTTGCCTCCCAGGCCCCCGATGGTGTGCAGGTGGTTACAGGTGTGCTTGGCTGCTCCCGGGGGCGCCCCCGGCGATACAGGTGTCATTGGAGGAGTGGGAGTGCCGGGGGAGGTGGGGGTGAGCGGAGGACTTGAAGATAAAGGAGGAGAAATGTGTGATCCTCGCAGCTCTTTCTTCAGATTGCCACTTTTTAAAAGCCTTCATGAATTAATTATACAATATTATTGTGAAATGAACTAAGAAATCTTTTATAGGTCAACAACTGTAAACATCCAAAATGTGAGGTAAGAGGAACAAACCCCAACACGAGCTAAAGACTTCAGCCCATTTTACCCAGAGCATTTAAGCTCGCTGAATTCTGCAGTGCTTCCCTTATCGCAGCCCGCCGCTGCAGAAATGACACATCAATATTTCATACTTCAAAACAATTACTGACAAGCTCTTTGAGAACAATCACCCTCAGTGATTATCTTTAAAGTAAAAATGGAAGCAGTTTACTGCGGCTGCAGGTGAAGTTTCAGACACACCATAAGTAAACAATTAGATAAGCCCACAAATAGAAGCAACGCAGACACGAAGGGTGTCGCGTCACATGATGTTTGTCTCCAGCTTCCTCCTCTGAGAGTTTCTTCTTCATTCACTCCCCGTGTGTTCTCACACCACTTTGCATTTAATCATTAGTTATTATTAATCTCTGGCTCTCTTCCACAGTGTGACTTTTGTCCTCCCTCCCCTCACACCCGGCCCGTCGCCTCAGATAGCTGCTCCTCCCTGAGCCTGGTTCTGCTAGAGCTTTTAAAAGTAGTTTTTCCTTTCAACTGTCACCAAGTGCTTGCTCAAAGGAGGCCATCTTTGTTGAGGGTTTTTTTTCTAATACTGTGGAGTCTTTACCAGTGCTGGAACAAAGTTACATATTTGAGTAATGCAGTATTGTAATTCAGTAATCATGCTACAGTTAAAATTACGTTGTGACCTGTATTACAAAGATTATCCGTGCCTGGCAAATAGAAAAGAAAAAAAAACCATGTGTACTTGCTACAATCAGCTGATTTCAGTTCGTGTGTGTCCAGGACAGGAACAGCTGCATTCCACTGCTTCAGCTCTTTGCAAGCCTCTGCACAGACAGCACGCTAACACTAAGCTAGCCAAGAACCCAGAGTGATGGTAAAGCCGAGCACATGCAGACCCCAGCCCAGCAGCCAGAGCCTGAACTTCAACAGGTAACAAAGGCAGTGATGAAGCTTAAAGCCTCAGCTTCTACCTCTTCATGTTTCTATAGTAGAATCAATCGTCATCTTTGCTTTGTGCTGATACCTGCGCTCATGGCTCTGGTAGCTTTGATAGCTGGGATAGGCTTCAGCCCCCCCCCCCCAGGACACTGATAAGGACAGCGGAAGAGAATAGATGGATGGATAAAAAAGGGTCTTTAGAAGAGAGTTGTTATTGTTGATGTTGATACTGCACTATATAAATAAAATTAAATCGAATTTAATGAGCACTATGTACTTTTAAGCCTCAACAAATCTGGTTATTGGGACATTAAAAGGCATTAAAGGCTTTCAAAAATTATTCCAAGAAATGTGACAGCTCATAAACATATGCAGCCACTGCAGATGGAGTCATTGGCCAATAATAGGGTATGAAATGTGATTTTGGTCCACCGGAAGAACAAAAGACACGATGTTGGAGATAAAGTGACGAGAACAGGGACTGCTGTGGAAAGATGATGAGAGGGACTAAAGGACGGTAGAGAGGTGGTGGAGGACTGATGGCAGGAGAACGGAAGTTAAGCACTGAAGCTGGAGAGGCAGATAGTGAGCCCTGGCGACACTACAGTCAGTCACTCTCCTCCTTGAAGCCTTTTCTCCATCCCTCTCTCCTGCTTCCTCCCTCTCTCCTTCCCCAAGTATCCAATAAATTACCCCCACCGATATCCTTTCTTCCCCTCCTATTCTGCCATCTCTAAGTGATCCACTGGCAGGCTGCCCATCCTGGCTGAGAGCGCATGAGAGAGAAAGACAGATGTGGGACATAACAGCAGGAGAAACTACCACAGAGAGCCATCTGAACAAAATGAAAAAGCGAAAGGCAAACTAGGGGTGGAAATATGTGAAGGAAAACATTTGGAGAGAGAACTGAAGAAGTGAGACACATGAAAGTGATGCTGGGGATTGTGTGTGAATTCACAGTTTTCTAGTTTTTTTCCCTTTTATGTATTTATATGTTTTTTACAGGACACTCGGTGTGACACAGCAGAATACCTCAGTACCTAATCCTTGGCAGATGCAACACGGCTACCATTTATCCACACTGTTTTCTCCCAACAAAAGAAAACACCTTTCCTCTCTTATCTCCTTTCCGCCCAGCACAATATGAAGCGGAGAGAGAAAGATGACAGCAGGAGAGAGAGAGATACAGAGAGGGGGGAAACATACTCCACTAACTCGATTTACTTAGACTCCTACTGTCACAAGCATCTCCTCCTCTAATCCATCTATCTGCCCAACTCCTTCTCCCCCTGTATTAGAGGCAAAGCACCACTACACTTGTTAATGTGCACTCCTCTGCTCATGGCTCTGTATGGACGGTGAGCGGTGTTTCCCCTGCACTGATTTTCTCTGTTGGAGGTATGATTGCTCCAAGGAGTAAAGACATTAAGTTACAGGCTTGCATGCGACCTCACCAAAATACGTCTGCTAGATTATAGAGGAGTATTAGGCCAAAGCCCATCATCCTGTGTTTGCTGGTTGGGGGAGTCCAGTTGTAACGCTATCAGCAGGAGAGCTACTGGTGCTCTAGCCATGGCTTGTTTCCCTGCTATCAGCAGCTTTTATTGCACTTAAAGCTACACAACAAGCTCTTATGAACCCCCAGTAATGTCTTTACGTCATCTCCACGCTCCACCGTGTCATAGCTCTTTTACGGGTGGTGGGAGACACTCCATATGCATTCAGGCCATCAGGTTTTATACTACTGGGTGATCCTGCTTTAGCTGCTTTAGCTCATAGCTGCCCAGTTTTCACATGGTATGCTAGACATGCCATTTAATCTCAAGAGCAGCTATTAGAAGTGATTTAATGTAATAATTCTTGTCACATACTGTATATAGTGTGATTTCTAGCAGACCAACAGCTTCGTGTTTTGTTAGCCGCAACACACGTTTAACATGGAGACCTGCTATTCAATGAATAATGATAATCTATGGGAAAAAAAGTATGTAGCAGAAATATATCTTTTACCACCATCTACGTTGTGAAAGTGAGTGATGAATACACAACAGTATTCTTTCCACATTTACTGGTCAAAACATCTTATGAAAAACATTTTGAATGTTATTTGAGGCAGCTCAGATCAAATGGCTAAACAAGTTTTGACTGCCGATTCTTTAGTTATAGCTTTTATGCTGTGGTGACCTTCAAAAGTAAAGTTAATTCAAATAGTCCAAAATGACCACCAAATAAGGAACTTCAGGTATTTCATAGCACTGCTAAGTGGCAAGACTCAAAGGACTTTAGCTAGCCAACTTAAGCTAACTTAAGCTAGTTAGCATTATGTTATATAAGTTTCTTTGTATTTTCAACTGACCCTAAAACAACTTAAAGGTTTTTAAAACAGGAACTAGATTTCTATATTTGCGACATCAAGCTAAAGCTAATACCAAACAAAAGTTTAAATCAGATTGGAGTTTGCTTGGCAGCCTGATTTACACACAAGGGGAACCACAAACAAAGGTAACATCACATTTCAGATTAGAATGGCCCTTTACTATCATTGTACATGTGCAACAAAATCTAATATTTATTCTATTCTATTTTCAAACTACTTTTTATAGAAAAGACATTTATGATGATCAGTTTAGTTGTCATAAAACTGTTTTAATAATGCTACATATTACACATTTTTTTAACTGTATAAATTACAAAAGTTATACAGCCAATATGCTAATAACTCAGTTTAACAGATTAGACACTATATATATTAAATACCTTCTAAGGTTTACTAACTTCAAAAGTTACTCACTTATTTTGTCAGTTAATTTAATTTAGTTCAATACCATTTTATTCATATAAAGTCAATTCACATCAATAAACACATCAAGATGCTTTGTATTGCTTAGTCAAGTCCCTTCGATACTAGAGAGAAAATCCCAACAATCCCTTTTGGCCAAGCACTTGGTGACAGTGGGGAAGAAGAACTTACCTTTAAGAGGAAGAAACTTCCAGCAGACCCAGGCTAAGAGCGAGGCAGCCATCTGCTAAGGCCAAGTTTTTGTTAACCAACAATTAACTGTGGATTTGATCTATAAATGTCTATAGTTCGATATTTGACCAGAAGTTCAAAGTCTATAGTGAACATTATTCTTCTAACAAGTGGTAAGTGACTCGACTGACTAACCATCCAAAGCTTCTGCTGTTCTTAAGCCTCCAGCATTTCTTATATTTTCACTCTGTTTAATTACTTGATTTTACAGCCAAGAATCTTATGAGGAAATATGTCAGCAGCTCCAGTTACTATGTTTTAATAATCCCACAATACAGTGAAGTGGCGCACAGTGGCTTTTTGGGAATGGTCCCCAGCTACGTGTCCCCAATCGGACCCTGCCAATGTGGATAGGATCAGGAGGAAACTGTGGCCTCATTGCCTTGACGCTTCTTGTCCTGCTCTGCATGCTCTCAGTTCAGACACACTCAGACACAGAGTCTCAAGGAGGCTTATGGTGCCACCTGGTGGTCAAACCAGTTAGTACACAGAGTCTTTGCCCAATTAATTTAAGATGAGCCCAACAAAGACAGAAAGCCTTTTTAATAACAGATGGATTTGTTCTTCACAGCGTGAGATCACACTTACCCATCCGAATCAATGCTGTTTTCATGAATCATGGCATTTAGGGCATCAGAGTTTGCTAAAGAGGGAGAGAGAGAGAGAGAGAAAGTTATACGCTTATAAAGACGGGGGGGAAAAAAGGGAGAGAGACGGGAGATAAAAGTCGTGTTGGGAATTAGTGAGGAGTACGCTCCAGTGACTTCAAAAGCAGAGCGCTTATTGAAAGATGGCTCGAGCAGATTAACTCTTTAACACAGCGAAACGGCACATCACATGCAATCACTGAACACATAACAACTGTACACAGAAGACCTCGGCTGGGTGGGAGGAATCTGCCAGATCGTGACAACTTTTGTCTGGAGCAAAGTTGCTTCAGAGTGTGACTCGGAAAAGTTTCAAACTTCCACATAACCGTCGAGAACGCAGCCTTCGGAGGTAAAGTTTGAAAAATTCTCACAGTGCGCACGATCAACAGCGCCCGACCTCTGCTTGCAGACAAAGTAGCTCAGGCGTAGATTTACATAATTTGCTCCCAGAGACACATTTCCCCAAGGCCAGGCCTCGATGCATTCACTGACTTCACTAACAGCCCGCTGTGTACACAGATAAAGAAATCTGTGCAGAGTTTGTGACAAATGAGCTGCACACACACAAGCAAACACAGATGACTCATGTAGGTGGACGTAGGAGTTTCATGTTAAGATTTCACATCAGCGTTCACAAACGTCTGCCTCAAACTTCCTCCTCGTGTCATGAAGGAAGCCTCGGTGAACGGATGTTAATTTTAGTGCAAAAACATTATCTACTTGTTTTTGCCAGAAGAAGGCCCTAGCATGAGTAGTGGTCAGAAGAAAGAAAATAAAATGTTGGCATATTGTTGGTTCATGCACAGCTCTCTTAATTTCAGTCCTTCCTTTTCTTTTTCAGTCATTCTGTTGTAGATTTGCTACTGTGGGATCATAGTGCATGACCAGTTTGAGCCAAGCTTTAGCTGTCAGACAGACGGCCTCGCATTAGAATAATTTGGTATTCAAAGGAGTTCTTGGTCGACTCAGTGGCTGCCAGGTGTCCGGGTCCTGTGGCTGCAAAACAAGCCCAAATCATCACCCCTGCTCCACCGTGCTTCACAGCTGGTATGAGGTGTTTGTGGTGATATGGTCGATTTGGTTTCCTCCAAACATAGCGCTAGCTAGGTCTTGTGGTTTTTTAAGATGCAACTTTACAAAGTTAAACATTGTTGTCATGTGCTTTTAAGAAAGAAGAGGGTTTCCCCTGGCAACCTGTTCCGTTTTTCTATTGTAACTAATTGTAATTGTGTTGTCATGAACTTTAACATTTAACATGCCAACTGAGGCCTGTGGAGTCACTGTGGGGTTTTTTGTTTTTTTGTTTCTCTGAGGGTCTGACCTCAGACTGAATGACTGACAGCTGAATGTTTTCCATTTGTTAATAATCTTTGATGGATATCAAATTGTTTGGAAACGCCCTCATAACCCTTCTCAGACGGATGGACAGGAACAGTTGCTTCTTTAAAATCGTCATCCTTCCTCCTTGCTACTGTGCTAACAAATAGTTAAACACACCTGAATGCTCCAGAGCAGCAAACTATCAAAACCTCTGCTTTTATAGAGGCGCTCACACTTGCTGATGGTAAATTAATCATGTGTATTTGACTAGCAGCAGTTGGCTAACCTCTAAACTCGTGGAAGTAGTGAACTGTGTACTGCTCCTGAATTTTAGCTTAATTTTTGCTAACTAAATAATGACACCCACTCTGGAAACCAAGTGAAACTAACCTGGAAAAAGGGGTCACTATGTCATCACTTTAGAAACGGATAATGTTCCTTTACGTCTTTTACAAAGTAAACTTTTGGATGAAAAAGGATAATTTTGAGGAAATTATCCTTGTAGACGTTTTTGTAACCCTTTACAAAACATTCCCTGAAGATCATTTTGAAGATTTCAACTTCAAGGCAACTTTCCCTGAAAGACTTTCTGAAATATTCCTAGAACATAATCTTGAGGTTAAAAACATGCAGTTATGTGCCTAAATGTGAGGTATGTGACACTGCCGAAGCAAACTGCAGTAAACATTTCAGCAACTCTTTAGCTTTCAAACTCTCAAACATCTTCTTCTCTTCTTTACTTGTCTTAATAGTGTAGCTGAGTGGTTCTTAAACTGTGGAGTGGGACCCACTACTGGGCGTGGAAAACCAGGTGGAAAATATAAAGTGAAATTAACTTCAAATAATGAAGAACTTTACTTTTAAATGATATCTGACCAACAATACCAATAAAAATGAGTAAAGTTTTTCCACACTGTACATGTTCAAGTACTTCCCACTGGTTGCAAACATGGTAGTGACTTTTCCTTTGTTTGATCAGTAGAGGGCAGTGTTTTCCTTTGTCTGATCAGCCATCAGAGCGGTGCACGCTATAGCATTCAATTCCTCCTCTCTTTATTTAGACTGAAACGGCTGTTGCTGCAAAAATGTTGAGTGGACACAACAACTTCCTGTTTTCATTAGAGAGAGAGGGAAAAAAAACAGCTACAGAGATTTCTTTTTTAAATCTTAACCATCGGCCAAGTTTCCATCAGTTGAGCAATGTTGAAGGGTGAGAGAAGGTGTAGTAAAACAGATATTTATAAATAGAGAGCACAATGACGTGCTGACTCCACAGCAGACTGACAGCGTGTAGGCGAGTCACGATAATCAGAATCCTACGAGCATGACTGCTTCATAAAACAGCCGTGAATCAGCTCAGAGCAAACGTACAGCTCAGGACAATGATGGCCAGTCACCAACATGGGACGATACAGCCTTTGTGTATCACAGGATTGGGTCAAAGTGCGATATTGAGTTACACTTAAAGAATCAATAGTGACATGGCACATTTTCAACTCTTATATGATATAACTTCTTATAGATGGGTGCTATACGGCAGCGGTTCCCAACCTTTTCTGCACCACGGACCGGTTTAATGTCAGACAATATTTTCACAGGCCTTTAAGGTGTCGCGGATAAATACAGCCAAAAAAAATGATATGACCAAGACAAAAACTGTGTTATTTTGTAAATATAATAATAAACGTCATTTCACTGTGTAACTGTGTAACTTTATTAGCAGTGTCCTCCAACAACATTGAGAGTAACATCCTCCTCTCTGCCCCTTAATGCTCTCTGGTCGCTATGGTAACGTGTAAATATTTCTTTAAAATACGACACACAGCTACAATTCGGGAAAAGACCCAGGGAAACCGAGTTAACAATAAAAACCCTGAAAACCATAAATTTCACACCTCAACTCTCGAGACTCACGGACTTCTTTAAAACAAAAAATCATATTACAGTGGAACCCTGACTTACGAAATTAATTCGTTCCCGAGGGTCTTTCGTAAGTCGAAGCACCCATCGCGCGTTTTGACTGAGGCGATGCTGAACGATAGGCTATAGGTTAATTGCTAACTAGAACAACAATACGTCGTCTAAGTGGAACAGCGAAGCGCAAGTACTGAAGCCAAGGGGTTGTCACATGATTCGGAAGGCATTGCGGGCATTGTAGGCTCAGCCAATCAGAGCCAGCAGATTTTGTTACACGGGCATTTTGCCGTAACACGGGCAAAAATATTGCCGCTCAGTGCCTTCGTAACTTGAATTTTTCGTGAAACGGGGTATTCGTAAGTCGGGGTTCCACTGTATTATTATTATTCATTAGGCAAATATGCATTTTATACCAAATTTGAGCCGGCACACTGGAATTCTTGTCAGTAATTAATTAAGCACAACATTAAACCAGTAAGACTAATTTTTCGTGTTCGAGAATTCAAGTAAATAATTGTCTCAGTTATGGTGGCGTTCTGATAAATGTGTTAAGCGCTGTGTCCTGCTACCAGTACGTTTGGACAGTGGTGTGAGGTAACAGTGTTGGTGGAAAGTTTGAGCAGCGCTGTCAAAGACCGAGTCCTCTGTCTGCCCTCAACCCTCCAAACACCGGGGTGAACAGCTACTTTTCCAGCCTCTTAGACTACACACAGCGTCCTAACAGCTGGTGCAGAACGCTGCTAACTTTTACTGTATAATCTTCAAAGTATAACCGTCTCTTTCTTCTCTTTCCTCTCCTGCCTCAGTATAATTCTCTGCCTTAGCATTTAAAAGCCTGTTTTGACTCTTAGTTTGTACAGACATATATCCTGAACTCAGACTGGGCTCCGCAAAAACACTTGAATAAATCCTTTTGTCCTCCTCCGCTGCAAGAGGTAGTGCCACTTCTGTGTTAAACACCTAACTCTTAAAATGCTGATCACGGCTAACGGCAAATAAATGTCTCAGCTGGTCTGTTTGTAGCATGATAGGAAAAAAATAGAAAACCTATGAAGTAAATATTTCGCTTGAAAAGTTCCAGATTAAAAATGACCTAAAACTGAACTTTAGACTGAGTCATCTGCATTTTTTTCAACTTTTTAAAAAGACCATATCGTGAAAAAAAACCCCAAACAACCCCAAAACATTTTTGTTCCTTTGCCCTGTGGTGCTAGTTGCCATCCATAGATCGGTGTGAGATGCCAAGTTTTGGAGCCATCAGCTGTCTTCTCTTGAACATAATGGAACTAAATGACACATTTCTTGCAGCAATGTCTCCTTGCAGAAGCCATGACCTGGTTACTAAATATATAGGAACTGCTGTCTTTCACCAGTCATATCACTGTGCACAAGAAAGCGTCCATCTACCTGTGAAACGAGGCTCAAGCTGTGACAGGATGGAAACACTGCTCAGTCCAAAAGAAAGAAAATAATGCTATCGCTACCTTGTGCATTTCTTTTTTCCTGAGTAACGGGGTCGTGACTTCTTGAAGAGATGCTGTTTTCTTGAGCACAACAACGCAAAGTGCTCCTGCAATTTAGTTTCATTTTATTCACAAGCAGGCAAACATCTACAGCCAGTATTTACA
The DNA here is from genome assembly GCF_900408965.1 of Simochromis diagramma. Taxonomy (NCBI): domain Eukaryota; kingdom Metazoa; phylum Chordata; class Actinopteri; order Cichliformes; family Cichlidae; genus Simochromis; species Simochromis diagramma. Next base: position 656,346 of record NW_024387038.1, on the reverse strand, counting down.
AAACCGGAGCAACTCAAAACGAAATAATCAAGATGGATAAACTGCTCTGCAGGCCAGTGGGGGAAAAAATGTGCATATTTGACTTTGGTGGGGGTGAACAAGTGGAACAGGGCGTCTTCTATTACATGAAAGCATCCTCTCTTAAGGAGTCAAGTCACAGACAGCTGTTACCCTTCTTTGAGTTCAACATCGCTTTACAGTTATGGGAAGTTTATTGGTGCTGTGGAAAACAATCCACACTGTCAGTAAAGACATACGATGCCACAAATCAAGCTGGTTTGAGTTTCGCACAATGCTGCCATCGATCCTCGTCTCTGCTGCTGCCGCGTTTGAACGCAGCTCAACAAAGGATTACAGAGGATAACACGCTACAAAGCATTTGCAGTGATTTATCATGAATTTAGCTTCCTGCAAAGGGAAGGAATGGGATGAAATCGCAGATGAAACACTCGTGTGACTTGTACTCGAAAGCGTGAAAACACCTACGTCATAACAAATGGTCTCAGATTCTTCTCCCGTTGTCCTGAATGTGAACTTCCACTAAAAGCTTCATTTCTGAGCCAGACTCGTCTGAGAAAACACACACGGCTCAGAGTCCACAACTGACTTCCTTCCCGAGTAGCGTGTGACAATGTACCAAACAATAATGCCAGCTGTAATCGCTTCAGGGAAGGAGGACAAACAGGGGCCATTTCCCCAAAGTCACAGGTTCACACCTTCAACCAGAAATGACAGGTGCTCTTATGTAAAAAACAAACAAAGCCTTGAATACATACCTTCATTTTTCATGATGTAGTGGACAATCTGTCCAACCGTGTCATTGTAGTCACTGAAGGTGTCATTGAGCTCTGGAAAAACAAACACACACGAATAGAAACATCAGTATTATTAGGCACTGAGCTGAAGGGTCGCCCGCTACAGAAACATGATACATGTTGAAAGAAAGTCAGCCTCACATAACTATGCCAGGCACTGAGGAGCAAACAACTCCTGCAGATTTCCACTGTTTAGTTTTCTACATCAGTGAAAACGGAAAAAATCTCCAAAGTGAAAATCCTAATCTTAATCAGACACTTAAATCACCCTCACCCAGAATTTTAACAAAGGCAACGTGGCTGAAGCTAAAGCTATCCAGAGCTCAGAGCTAGCCACAAGCAGCCTCGGTATGAGCAAACGATCAAAGCAGTTTTAAGGAAAATTATGGAGACGAGCAGAAAAGAGAAACTGGTCCATGTAAGTGAGTAGTGACAGCTGGGGCAGGCGGCATCCTTGAGTTGGATCAGAGGATAAAAAATGGATGGCGCTTCAGTAAATTTTCATATAAAAGCTGGTATTTAAATCGTGGGTAAGTAGTGGTCAGCAATAAACAAATCAAGGCTGGTAAAAGCACAGCACCAGTTCAGTCAGTGCAGTCTCCTGCTCATGCTGCACTGAACTAATTCCAGTCACTTTCTCCTTTACTTTACTGTACTATACACATTACACACTACGATGTTGTGTGTAGAGTATGCATAGAGAGAATTAGAAGCGCAGACTTTAGTAAAAATACTCTCTTCATGCATGTTCTTCTATTCTTGGCTTTACAGGATGGCACAGAGAGAAGTTAGTGGATTTCTATAACTTCTCAGGAATAAAGCTTTGTGTTTGTAAGAAGAAGAAGAAAAAAGAAGAAGAAAGTCTGCTTAAAGGGGAAGGTGGCCTTAAAGGAAAAGGAGCATTCAAAACAGCAAAGTAAAGCCGAGCTGATGCTAAAAGCCTCCGTACAGCTAAAGGGACGGGGAAAATTCACAGTGGATTTTTTGTGGCCCTTATACCATATCGCACTTTGATCCATTGTTGACATCAGAAATATGTTTTAGCACAACTATAACGCTTCTGTGGCAGATGTTTATCGACCACACACAGAGCTAAAATGGTCCTTTTGAGTGATTATTGCCAGGAAGAATCAATGACTGTCCCTCGCTCACGCCGTCCCCGGACGTTACTTCCTGCCATTTCTCAAAAGGAAATTGTCCGATTTCTATAATATTGCAAGTTCGTCGCAGTAATCATTCAACTATGCAGAACAAATCCACTGGTCAGCACACACCCCTGTGAGGCACTTCCTGGAGTTTCCTTTTGATTGCTTCCTCAGTTTTTCCTCGCTACTGATAAACATAAATTGGAATCCTCTGGTATGCTGAGGCTGACTGCGAGCAGGAAACCTGACACTGAGGAGGAAAAAAAGGGAACACTTGACTGACTGACCGAGCGAGGCCGCAACACAAAGCAGTGTTGTGTTTTTGTTCTAACGTACAATAGGGTAGGGCTTTTTGAAGAAACAAACACACACAAACAAATAGATGGCCGGGAAAAACCCTAATGGACTCATGACTATTGTGTTGCCAGCAGCAGGAGCTTGCACTTACTCAATGAGCGAAACCCGCTTCACGCCTGTACTTTTCCAATACCAGCTCTTGACGTAAGAAACTGAGTTGTAATTCACACAGTTAACTGGAAAGATTAATGGGAATGGTGGGGACATCATATGTAAGGGAAAATACTGGCGTGCGGTGCATTGCGTGATGACAGGAAGTTGGACAGCGCAGCGTAAACAGCTTATTCTTTCCATAACATTTCTCATGCCTGCGACAGAGCCAGGGTGATTGCAGAGATTTCACATATGCGCTCAAGAATTACTAGAAAGACAGACGAGCAGGCACGGCAGCTGTAGGAGGAGGGAAACTGAGTGAAGTGCGCACACAAATCCCACAATCCCACCTCACTGAACTCCACATGAATGGATGAAGGGAATGCTAAAAGTCTTCCTGGTTTCTGCTGGCCTGCTTCCAAATAAAATGACAGCCCTTCTAAAAGTGCACCCCAACCTCCAAAAAAGCATTCCTAAGCTCACGTTTGTCTATTTCATCTTCTGAACGCATAAACACCGAATAACGTAATAAGTTCAGTCTGTCTATCTGTTATACAGGAAGAGCTTGAAATGCTATTGCTTTGAGAAGCCATTCACGTCACACGCCACCGCCTGCGTCTACGTTAAGTAACACACACGAAGTAATTAGATTCAGGAATGTAGTCTAGGGTTGAAAGCACCAGAACGAAGGTGATTTCTGCCTTCTAGACGTCTTATTACCACATGACAGGCAAATGGAAAAGTTCACATGGGCCGATGACTAATTTGGAAACTTGTGCAAAAAAAAAAAAAAAAAAATCCTCTGCTGTGCGACAGCATCGCAGTGGATTTACTGAGACGTGGACAGGCGTGATCATAAATACTTTAAATCCTTTAGATTATGAAACAGTTAACGATAGTATTTATGACGAGCAATGCGTATTTACGCAGTGCCTCGAATCATGTGGACGTTGGATGAGTAAGGGATTTGAGGTAAACAATGCACACAATAGAGCCTCTCGGTTTACAGCTCTAATCGCGCTGCCAGCTCAACATGTCATGAGACCTGAATCACAGTCTCAAGCTGGAAATGGAGCGTCAGCAGGGTCCAAAAAGATGACAAATGTTTAAAACAAAAGAAAGGGGAAATAGAGACAGCGGGTGAAGAGAACTGATTTCATTGTTTTCTCGGTTGTGCAGAGGCTAAGCTAAAGGACCGACAACACTGACACTGCCTGCAGGAGGCCGGGTACGCCTGGATCGGCATCATAGTCATGTTCTGCTACTGAAACTGTGAAGCCAGGTCCCAGTTTTGAATTTGGGAGACAGACACAATCTCTACATTTAAGATTAGGCTTGAAACTTTCTTCTTTGATAAAACTGACAGTCAGGGCTGAATCAGAAGCCTCCCTTTGTTATGCTGCGACAGGCTCGGTCCGCTGCGGGACTTCACGTGACACACTGAGCGGTACTCCTCCACTCACCTCTTCCTTCAAACTGCCTGCGTGTTTATGCATCACTGCAACATATCATTACATTTTTGCCCTCTGTCTCCCTCAGTCTGGGTTTTTGTCCCTGCGCTCTCTTTTGTCTTCTCTTTCTTTTCCCCCTCCTTTCCCCCGCATCCGCCAAATGATCGAGGCCCTCCCTGAGACTGGTTTTGCTGGAGGTTTCTTCCTGTTAAAACTGGGTCAAAACTAAATTGAATCTGTAAGGCTTGTTTTAATTTCACCGGTCCTATCTTTGACAATGAACTGGTGTTACCTTGGCTTGCCTTATTTAAAGAAGAAAAAAAGGCCCTTTTGTTACTGAGAAGACACATCAGCAACACAACGACACAATGTAACAATCGTCTTTGCCCTCCCTCACGTCCACTTTTTTTAATATGAGCCTGGCTGCGGGATAATCTTTGGCTTGTATTGTATATAGGCGATGGATGATTTAAGCCTTAGACTCAATAAAAACATAAATCCAACGATACTGTCAAATTTCTCAGAACCTCCAATGACCTCCCAGAATCTCTGAAACCTTACCTCCGCCCAGCTCGGGATCTTTGACCTCTTCCTTACACTCCTCCTCGTCATCATGGTCTGTGGTGCACCGGTAGCCCTTCCTTTTCAACACATGACAGATCACCACACCGAGCAGGCCCAGAAGGAAGAGAATAGGCACCAGCACAAAGGCGATGTAGTACGGATTGGTCCCGCCGCTCGTTCCAGCACTGTTACCAGCTAGAGGATGAGAAACAATTTAAATAAAAATTTAAAAAAGAAAAAAAAAAGAAGAAGCAGTAATTCAATACATTTTTGTAAGGCGGCGCAGAAAAACAAAACCCTTGTCCTCACAGCACCTTTCACTGCAACCTGATCTCTACAAAGGGTGTGAGGGGAACACATGAAGGGTGAGCCGAGCAGCTGATGGGATTCAAATGTTATCAGCTGCAACATGAACTTGACGCATTTACAACTTTGAGCACGCATTTAGGAAGCAGGCACAAACTTCAAAAACAAAAAAGCTGTGAAGAACACTGGGAATGTTTTCCAAGGTTTTTAGTTTCTGTCTTCGACTGGGTTTTTTTCCCCCCTTTTATTGATTTATTTCTGAGTGAGGGAGGAGAGCAGGCACTCCTGTAAACCAGCTTTACAAGGGTCCCATAAACTGTGATAGCAGTCAGTCACATGTTTTATTTAAGATGACTTTAATGCATGTTAAACATAACAGATGTAACCCAACCTGGGCGTAGCGGGCAGTTACATCATCAGACAGACTACAGCAGAAACCAGACGCAAGGACCACAAACATCTCACCATTTTAGCTCAATCTGCCTCTGCTCCCACTCCTACCTGCCTACCCGGGGGTCTAAAGTCCAGATTATTGGATTGGGTACAATAAACATCTCCTGGGCTCCAAATCCTGTACTTTCAATTAAAACAACAAAAATATATTTTGAAGATAAAAAAAAATTCAGGAGGTCTTGCCACTGTCATCCAGGGATGTCAAACTCACTTTACATCATGGGCCACACACAGCCTACTTTGATCTCAACTGGGCCAAACCAGTTTACTACACATTCAAACCCTGAGACGTCTTCATCTCAGAAAAAAAGAAGTGCACTTTCAACAGAATGTCTCCGTTTTTCTACATGACAAAGAAATATTGCTGCAGTAAATCAAGGAAACCTGTCAGCAGGCCATGCACATGTATTCCTTACATTTAAATTGTAAGAAATAAATGTGCAAAATTTAAGAAGATGCGCTGGTAGCTCGATGCCCAGATTTTCAAGTAATTATAAAACAAAGTTTTTGTTCTTCACAAAAAAAAGAAAAAAAAAAAAAATGTCCTTTTCCCCAAAACTGTGGACTTATTGTAAAAAACAGACATTTCTAAAGTAGATTGTGAAAAACGGGCACCTATCTGTCATTTAGTTGTGTATCCATTACTTAATTACTTTGTTAAAAGACACAAAGATACCACATTTCCTCAAACAGTAACATTTACCTTAGTGGTGGTAGGCCTGTACTTGAAGCAGGTAAACGGTGTTAATGTTTACCTGATCTAAGTAAGTTTTTACTGTAGTATTCACATGATAGCAAGTGATGACTCTTCCACCGAATGAACTTATAAGCTCACCCAAAGCTCATGGGGAAAAAAATTGCTTAAAAGTCATAATTCATTGTATTTACGCTGCACGGTCAACAGAGGACTGCTTGCACTAATCTGTGACAGCAGGGATGCTCATCAAACCAGCCACCCACTGCACCCATGGTGTCACCGCTAATTATGATAAATAAAACACACCATGAGTAAAATAACTTTTAACCTGACTTCCATTAGATTTGCTGTTGCAAGTACAAAACAAGTCCCTTCAATTCAATTCAACTCAGCTTATATATCACCAGTTTACAACAGCAGTCACCTCAAGGTTTTTATTATATCGTAAAGGTAAAGACGCTACAATAATAGATAGAAACACTGGCGGTCACATCACCCCCTATGAGCAAGCAGGAAGAAACCTCCGGCAAAACTAGGCTCAGGAAGGGACAGCCATCTGCCACAACCGGTTGGGGTTGATGGGAGGGGGAAGCGAGCACAGAGAAGAACAGGACAAAAGACACACTATGTGTGACAGAGCCACAGTTCAGTAATGAATAACTGCAATACTGGTGTATAATACAACAGAGAGTGAAAAAGAAATGCTCACTGCATCATGGGGCAACCCCAGCAACCTACGGTAGGCCTATTACAGTAAAGTAATATCACTACCTTAACTACTCCACTCCCCATTTTAAGCCATGGAGGAAATATGAAATGTCAATAATGCTACTGATGCCAATATTTTCAGAACACAACTTTTGTAAAACTGTAAAATGACTAAAACTGTAAATGTTTGAATGTAAAAACAAAAACAAAAAAGCGTAAGTGTGAATAAATCAGATGATCCTATGAAATATTACATTTTGAACCAAACATCTCGATCAGGTCAAAGTTCAAAGGTGAGGTACCACATGACGCATTCCAGCTCTACAAACAAGAGAGCTTTTGTCTGCTCAGGTCTGTGTGTGCACAGCACAAAGAGACTCAGGGTGGGTCTGATAGAGAGACGCAGACAGAGCGGGCAGCACGACAGCTAATCTGCACGAACTATAGAACAGCACCACGCGCGGAGACATGTATCTAAATACTAGCTTATGTGCACCCGATGCATAAACACATTAGTGCTCCTCCATTGTCCCAGTTCCCTGGTGCCCAAGCCTGAACACACTGATCATTGTCTGCTGACTGACCAGCCTGTTACCAAAAGTTGCATCTCTATGAGCTTGCAATAACAGTGACAACCACACTGTTGGAACAGCACGGTCCTGTGCGCCTCTAAAATGACTCAGAAGTAATCACGGGCCAATTAGATGACTGTTTTAAAATAAAATAAGACTGGAGACTAGCAAATGGCTTGAACGGGGTCACTGAGGAGTTTCTGAATTGGAGCCAGACATCTTTTCTGTAACCACAGCTGGTGCTGTGGTGGAGCTCCTATAAAAGAGAGAGAACTACAAACTAAAGCTAGAGACATGAGCACTTCACAGAAGTGGATTAACAAAATGAATTTAAACGGCAACAACAGCGGGGCGGCGGTTACTTTTGTTTCCAGCTACAACTTCTAAGAAACATTTGGACTTTTTGGATTTTCTGTTGAACGAAGAGGTCGTTTTCTTTTCGTTCTTGATTAAAGTTGCAGTTTTGTGAGCTTTTTTTTTTTTTTAAATTTATTGATAAAATATCAGCAGTGATAACCATTTCCAAGAACCCAAGCTGATATCTAAAAGTTTCTCCGTTGAACAGCCTAAGAGACACGTGGATCATTACAGGAAGAAATGATTGAAGTTAGTTAAGAAAGCTCCCTAGGAGAGAAAGAGTCTAAAGAGACATTTAATGATGTCTTTTTGAGTTCTTCAGCTTTGTTGTTAAGCAGCAGGGACTAAACCTTGAGAAAAACATTAAAACCGTGTCTATGAAGCACTCAGAGTATCCCAGACTTTATGCTGACGTGTTAGTTTAATTTTTAAACTTTACCAACCCTGCTATCGCAGCTCCTGCCGAGTCACTTTTGTCTTGCCTTTTATTGATGCTCACCTCTTCCTCAATTTTCCAGCTGTTTTGGTGTCTCATCAATGTGCCGCACTCTTAATTTTCTCTGCTCCTTCCACCTGTTCATTCTCCTGTCCTGATTGCAAACACAATGCAATCAGCATGCACCAATCAAACTCTATCCAAATCTCCCATTTCTGATGTCGTGATTGGGTTTTTAACAAGTATTTACTTTATATAGTGACTCAACCAAGAATTCAAACACCTCAATAAATATCATATTGCGAAAAAGCACATTATTAAAGCACTTTTCATGCCATTTATGGATATTCACACTATTGGATGCCAGCTACAGGGAAATATTTACGGCAGGCGACCACATGCAATAATCAGCCTTCTGTTGCTATTTACTCCTGTGGATTCGGTGCCTCTCAAGCTATTGACGTTTACCCTACATCGCTTCCTCTTTGCACTTTGTCTATGTTTGATGATTCATTGTATTCAAAAGTCCACAGGATTTCGTGAAAACACAATGAGTAAGGAGCACAACGTTGTATCACGTTGAATCACCCTTAAATATCCTCTCTTTCAATGGGGGAAATTCCACAGATTGCACTCAAATGGATTCATTTGGTTTTCCTAAATAACATTAGTGTCATACGTTTATTGGAGTAAATAAAAATGTCAACAATATTATGGATACAATAGGAAAATGCACCATATGTAATGTTTCCTCACGAGGTTTCGGTCCTGAGTTACTGACATGCATGGACATAATCGCCTGAGACAATAAACATGGTTACTTACTCTTTTTCTTTGGACATTGGCTGCATTTTCACTCATTTTCAGTCCATCATCCATCATTTTAAGAGGAACACTTGTTTATTAAAAACCACTTAACACTGACCTGTAAGTCATTCAAGTATTAAAAGGTCACCTTAACTCAACAGATGATTCAGTGTTGTGTCTACACAAAAGTGACAACTTAGCAAAGAACCAAATTTTAGATATATTGGTACTAGGGCTGGGCTATATCATACCGTTCACGGTAATACCAGTGTAATTTTGGGCAACAATAGGAAAATGAAATATCGCGATAGAATATGGGTAAAATGCGCATGTGCAGTGCCTTTGTTTACATACGCACATGGCGGCGACGCAGAATGAGAAGAGCGAAAGCGGATCGTTGAATGAAACGGATGAACCAGAATTGGTTTGTAAAAATGCTGCAACTTCAGTAGTGTGGAACTGGTTTAGCTTTCGTCCGTCAGATACACAACAAAGCACTATTTTTGGTAGAGCGTGCAAGTGGGCCGTCGTTATTACAGTGTTTTTTTGGCAAATACGGCACACTTAAAATCAATCCTTTGATTTTTCTGAAAATCGACAGTGCCCCTTATAATCCTGTGTGCCTTATGTATGAATTCTGGTTGTGTTTACTGACCTCGAAACGATTTTATGTCGTACGTGGTGCTCAAAAATCTGTCAAATGTTTCAGTACGACTTTGCTAAGCTACGAACCCGCACCGCTTGATGGATTGTCGGAGCATTACGGCCATCGTAGGCAGGAGCCTTGCGGAGTGATACGTACTGTGCTTCAACATAATATTACCGTATTGTGTGTATAACCTCTTTTTAAGTTTTGTGGATATTATACATGGTTATGCTGAGGATCTGTCGGCCAATTTCCACTGGAAATGCCTTTTGGTTAAACTGTCAGCACGGAATTTGCATTTGCACTGTTACAATTTTATATAACTTTAATGCACATAAAAACAGCTGCTTGTTTAAGTGAAAATACATTGATGGGGTTTTTTGCACTAATAAAGTTGTGGAGTTGTAAAGTATTTTGTCTAGTGTCAATTATATCGTCAGTTATATCGTTATCGCAAATTTTCAAATGTATATCGTGATAAATATTTTTGGTCATATCGCCCTGTTCTATACTCCCACTAGGTTTATATCTGGGACTCTCCACCATTTGACCTTAGAACTGAAGAAGCTTCTCGGATGAGAGGTGAAACGTCTTCAAGTAACTTAAAGAAGTCCAGACGCTTTTCTTTGCAAGCTCCTTTGTTCTAATTGGTACATATATATATAGGGCTGTGCAATTTGACCAAAATCTCATATCCCGATATAAGACATTTATCGTCCTGACAACGATATAAATCACAAAAATGTAATATTTTCTGTAAATTCTGTGAATCTCGGGCAGCTCGACTTGCGTGAAGTTTTTCCAGCTGGGCGTCCTTTACCTGGAGTCGAGTGTTTTAACCGATTCATGAAACTATACATTTTTAGACATAAGTTATCACGGCCACCATTTTCTTTCAAAGTTTGAGTCTAAGGTTTATTTTTTTAGCACCTGACGGCTCTTTTTTGCTTCTCATCCGTAAACTCTCTGCATACTCTTTCACGTGATTCAGTTTATTTTGAAAAGTCTCAACAGGATCTTGAGCTTTATTGTGAAAGGTTTACGTGGAAAACAAACAAGTGGACAGCGGAGCTCTCTTTCTCTTATATTTAATATAACCACACTACGGACCGACAAGCGCCTGTTTTTACACGTTGTCATTAGCAACAACGACGGTAACACCATCGCGTGGCTCCGCTGTCCACTTGTTTGTTTTCCACGTAAACCTTTCACAATAAAGCTCAAGATTAGATGATATGAGATTTTGGTCATATCGTACAGCCCTACCATGTATGTTTGTACAAGTTTTAACAAATGTGGAAACTATTTACCATTTTCCCAGCAAAATAAAGAAAGAGCACAGTACTGCTACTGTTCAGGAAATTAAAGAGAGATAGAACTTTATGTATCCCTCGGGTAAGTTACGGGAAATAGGTTTTCAACTGAATGCGATGCAGTTCTGTTCACTGTGGCTTCTCATTTCCACATACTCAGGAAAATGCATGACTGTCCACACAGGAAGTGACGAGCTGCGATGTGGCAACCAGACAGTGACAGATGATAATGAAATTTAACAACTTGTATTGATGAACTTCAACAATGTAAAGCAGCCAGGTAGAGTCAAGCTTTAAGGTGAGCTACTCACGCGGCTAACAATTTGAGCTGCTTAGTCTGAACTTTTAAAAGTTTAACCAGTTCCCAATGTTTAAGACACAAAAAAATGCATTTGTTCCTCACCTAACTCCTTGACACCAAAGTGTTTAAAAAAAAAGAAAAAAAAAGAAGCTTCTAGCTGGCCAAAAGTCACTCTTTCCAACATCTTGGCTCAAGCTTACCCAGCTGGATTGAAGGATGCTCTTCGTTGACATGTGAAGAGACGATAAATACACTGGAGGGTTGCCTCATTGTCCCTGAGCCACTCTTTCACAATTTAAGCCTGATGAATCCCGGCAATTATATCTTGGAATAATATGGCTGACGGAAAAACCTGGTCATTCAGTATATTCAGGCAGTCAGCTGACCACATTTTTCAAGCACACAACAACATAACATTACCCAAACTTAGACCTCCAAACCAGTGGAAGGGTTTAAGTATTTGCTTAGTTAAATCCAGGTGGTGACATTTGTGTGTGTGTGTGTGTGTGTGTGTGTGTGTGTGTGTGTGTGTGTGTGTGTGTGTATAATCTTCTCTGATGTACGTGGCTAGAGACCAGCTATGTATGTAGTACAACTTATAAGTCACTTTTAATTTGAAAGATCACTAGGAGGTCGTTTAAACTCGGTGGCTGACAGCGAGAAGAGCCACCTCGTCAGGACAACACTCAACTCTCAGGTGTACTCAAAACTGTACACCTGCACCTAGAGGGTAAAGGTCACATGTTTGAGTTTGCCAGTGTTCACATTTTAGCCCGAGAAGACCAACGGTGTGAAAGAGGAGTAAAGAAGGCAATCTATGTCCTCCTACAGTGCAGCGTTGAGGCTCCTTCCCAGGCCCTTCAGCCCTCACTAACACTTTACTTCAGGTGACCTCAATAAGTCACGTGATGGGGTGGAGCAAGGTGTCACAATGGCTTCACTCCAAACCTCTGGTGGTGATTACCCACGCTTTTGTTTGCACACCCTGGCTCATGTGAGGACACAAATGATTAATTAAATCAAGTTCAGTTAAAGAAGAAAAAAAGAAATAAAGAAACCTCTTGGGTGAGAGGTGAAACATCTTCAAAAACCTAAAAAAGTCCAGTTTCATTTTTTCCTTCTAGCTTTTGAGACAAACTTTTCTTTTCTTTGAATCGCTTTGGGGGAGTTTGCTCGACTAAACTGGGAACCACTCTCAGACTCACACACACCAGTGACTGCCTGAGTGTCCAGCTGAAACTGGAGTGAGTTTACATTCTGCCTGGTAATTAGGAAAGGATTACTGCACACTCACACACACACACACACACACACACATAAACAAACACATGTGATACGAGTGTTTTCCTGTCTCCAAACTAAGGGACTGGATGAGTGGGTCTAATTGAATGAGCGTTGGCCTTCTTCAAGCCACAGACCTCTCATGGAAAAATGGAAATAGTCCCCACTTTTTAAAGGTTATGAAGACATCGGCTGGAATTAAATGAGCAAGACTGACACTACAGTACTCTGTCGTTCAACAGGCATCGCAATAATCACTGCTTATAAGTTATTTATCTCCATCGATCCTCATAAAAAAACAGAATACTATCAGAGTTAGCATAATGAAATGCACAGATCAGATTGTGAAGACATAAAGTGACAAAAACAAAAACCCAAGCTCATTATCTGTCTAAGGAAATGCCTCAGAAGCTGTTGCAGTCAAACAGTCAATATTTTAAAGATTATACATAAAGGCTTATGTAAGACAGATCAGCTGTTTTCTTCCTACTCACATCTAGTCTCCGACACTGTAAATAAGGAGCTTCATGGTTGTACACAGTGTTGGAGGATAGTGAACTGCACATCTGATTTGTATCAGGGTTTTGTGCAGTTTTGTGTGTTTTCATCTAACGTCAAAAACTATAAATAATGTGGAACAAAAAGAATAAAAACTGTCTACTGTAACTGAACCCTCCTTGTGGCTGTGAGGGCAAGCCCGAACAAAGCTTCAATCAGGCGGTCAGCGCCACACTCATGTAAGGCAACTTCAGAGGGGTGAAGTCAGCAAGCATATAACAACAGAGATCCATTTTAAAAGCACAGATTATTGGTATATGCTAACAAATTCAGATAAAGTTCAGAGAAGCAGCTGCACATTGATCTAGGGGCAACCTACTAACTAAGCACTCCTGCTTGCTGCAAAGCTCCCACCTGGACTTTCTGGTCTTTCTGGAAGGCGTGGCAACCATCTCAGTCATGGGCACAAACCCAAAAAAATGATATTCACTGAAATTTCCCACAGGTAGAAGGGTATTTATCAATCTATTTTTTTTTAATTTTGTTTAATGAACTATTACCAATTTTTCTAAACAGCTTTGGTTAACCAAATGAGATGTCTTCCTATGTTGCCCAATATTACGGGTAGAGATGGGAACTGAGAACCAGTTCTTACAGAGAGCCAATTTCTATCTACTTAGCACTTTTAATTCTTATTTTTATTTTTATATCTATTTAAGCGTTTATGACAGTATGTTTGCACTAAGCACCGCAGCAATTTCCTAATGTTGTAAACCTGCTCAACATTTGGCAATAAAACCCTTTCTGATTCTGATTCCAGTAGCTCAGTTCCTTGGAATTGTAAGTTTGCCTGCCTATTGATTCGAGGAAAATCGGGGCACAGTCTGCAGCGTGCATATGGACATTTATATTTTATTGCATAAAAGGAGGACAGAGTAATTGTATAGTGCAAACATCCAAGACAGAAACAGCTGCATTATGCTGTTAATACAAAATCAGCTCTTTGCAAGCACCTTGCACAGATAGCATGCTAATGCTAAGCTAGCCAAAAACCCAGAGCGAAAGTCGAGTAAAAGCCGACCGCTGCCCAGCAGCCAGACCATGAACTTCAACAGGTAACAAACTGATGAGCAGTCAGGCATCTATTTCTACCCGTCTATGTTTCTAAGGTAGAATCACCATGGAGATCACTTTGAAGTCTCTGTGCTCGTTTTCATTTTTCCTTTTTGTTGTCGGCTTTGTGCTCATACCTAAGTACTAAGAAAAAGATCACACGTGTGTCCTCGTTAGCATAGGGATTTATGTTAGTGGTAATTGTGCATAATGCTTTTCAGGTTATTTTATGGCGAAACATGAAAGTAATCTAAGGAGTAATACATTTATAGACTTTGTCCTGGGAGAAATTAAGTAAGGTACTGCGCTATTTTTTAAAAAGAAAAAGCATTTTGTGTAGTAATGACTCCAACACTGATCACAACACAGAGGGGAAATATCGCCAACATGCACAAACATTTTACTACGTGCAAATTATTTAAGCGAATGTAATGTCTTTATATGCTGCTTAGAAACTCTGAAAGCACCCATCCCTTTTGCAGCAATGATTTATATTTGCCCCGAATACTTTGTTTTTACAGAAAACAATCCAACAATAATTGCTTCGGTTTATTTAGATGTGACGGCGTCGCACTGATGACAGTTCAGTGTTGATCTCAGCCCTCAAACATCCAGGCTCTGCTTTTGAGCTTTTAAAGCAACCTTCACACATTTAGGCACAGACATTCTGACATAAAATTAAACTTGATGCACTTTTGGAGAAGCAGCTGACATTTATGGTTAATATTTCTTAATCTGCTGATTATTACAGTAAACCACAAAACTCGTGCTTTTCTGTTTTATACCAGAAGAAGAAATAAATAAACATTTTCTCGCGGGAAGCAGTAAAGCGTGATCTGACATTGTGAAACCGTTATTAACATAGCTGGAAGAGTCCTTATCAGATGAGCAAATATTCAACTGCACACTCAGTTTATCAGTACTCAGTTTAATCTTACAGGTTATTCAGTCAGCTTTGAGTTTTGTGTTTTGTGATGGAAAATCTGCAGCAGGACAAACAGTGAGTACATTTAAATGGTAAATGTATAGCGCTTTACTTGGTCCTAAGGACCCCAAAGCTTTACACTATACACAGTCATCCACCCATTCACACACTGGTGATGGCAAGCTACATTGTAGCCACAGCCGCCCTGGTGCGCACTGACAGAGGCTGCCGGATACTGGCGCCACCGGGCCCTCTGACCACCACCAGTAGGCAGCAGGTGAAGTGTCTTGCCCAAGGACCGAGACTGTCGGAGCCGGGGCTCGAACCGGCAACCTTCCAATTACAAGACGAACTCTTGAGCCACGATCGCCCCCTTACATCTTGAAAGAGCTATTATATTAAAAAGCAGAATAGGTCAAGTAATACAAAGAGTTAACTTAACATAACACGTTAACTTTGCAAGCGCCGTAATGATGCCGAAATACCACAAACCTGCAAAAACATATTTCAATCGCTCCAACCCAAAGTTTAACAGTCTTTCTGTGACAATGGGACAGCATGTAAGTCATTATAGCTAAATAAAGCTTAATAATGTGTGTCTGATTATTCAAAAGCAATAGTTTTCACAAAGCCTCTGACGAGACTCTACTAGCTTTTCCTTTTCCTCTGCCCTGCAGCGCATCTGATGTAGGTGCGCAATATCCTCCTGAAACTTTACACGCGGGCTTAACAAGTTCGTTTTCCAGGAGGGCTGACATCAATGTCACGACATGGAAAACTACAGAGGTCTTTTCGCAATATATGTACCATATACCATGAACTGCAGCGGTGAAACACGGTTTCATCCCCACACAAGTTATAGAAAGCTCAGAAACCAACCGTCAGAAGCGGTCGTGTTGCTCATCGCTGGGCTGATATCCAGCAGGCTGGTGTCGGTGTCGATGTTCTAGGCAGCCGCTGACGGTCAGCACTACGGAGCGATTACACTGATCAAAATAAAGCGGAGAGTTGCAGCGAATATCAACGTGTTTCCTGATTCTCAGAGAGCGGATACGCCCTGTAGCGTCCCCGACAGAGAGTCGAGCTGGAGCGAGAGCACTCACTCACCGACACTTCCGCGTTCGTTGCCGCCTTAAGCGATGCCGTGCCTGATTGCACATTTTTTTAAAATGCCGATACCAATAACTACTGATGTGTCATGATTTATGAGATGAATCATCATCAGTTTGCAAGCTTTAAACACACTTCGTGACCACAAAATCACTGGTTTATTTTTCCCCACAATTATTAGTTAACACAACAAAACGCACCTTTCAGCTTTTCGTGTATTTTGAAACTGGGTTTGTTGTTGTTTTTTTTGTTTGTTGTAAAACCTGAAATGTAAATGTGCCTGTCTCTGAAGCACTTTGGGTCAACTTATGTTGTTTAAATGTGTTGTTGGCTACAAATAAAAAAGATGGGTCACAAAAACAATACAAAAAGGTTAAAAAAAAATGTTCACAATGCATGTTTGAGGTAAAAAAAAAATTTCATTTGACAAAATGTGACAGATGTGTGGCCCCTGGCTCAGCTGCAGAGGAGGGGTGGCCGTGAGTTTAAGAGGCGGTGCCAGGCAGGTGAGAGAACAGGTGGTGGTGATGGCACTGAGAAGCTCTCTACTGCTTTTAGTGAAGCTGGAGTGGAGAGGATGGGAGGTTTTTCCTTCAGAACGCCGGAAGAAAGCTAAAGTCAGAAGTGTGTTCCAACCCAAAAAGCATTGCAATAAAGCAAAACGCTCAGTACACTGTGTGTGTGTGTGTGTTTTATTTTTTTGGAGAGTGACTACTTTTTATTTTAATTTTAATTTAAACATACTTATTTTTGTTCAATTATCAGTCATACACTTACTATCACTTACTATAATAAGTCTCCATCAACTATCTATACCAGAGCACTTTTAATTAACATTTACACACACTCCACCAATAAATGTATGCATGTAGAAAAAGTTGCTATCTTTTTCTAACTCCTGCGGTTACTAGATAAATGGGGAATATTCTGATGACTTATTTTTATGATGGTAATTTTAGGTTCAACATGATTTATTTTTTGAAGTTAACTGTGAGTGCCAGTTAGCTAAAACAGCTGAAGGCTGTTACATAAACTGACAGAATCTTTCAACAACTGTACAGGTAGAAAGGAATAGTTTAAGACTCTAATAAAAGTCCCGATCTCTTAATTTATGTTTTACTTCCACCTTTAGATTTCAGTGGAGAAAGAGCCCAAGTTGTAGATTTATTTTTACTGTTGAGTACAAACGCTAACGTTAGCCTCTGAAAACAGTTGGAAAAGTAAAGCCTGCTAGTTTAACCTTACCGTTTAACTACTCAGCACATTTATAATTGCGTACATATTGAAACAGATAGGAAGGATTAGTTAGTATTTGCAGACATTAGCTGAGTCCCAATTCATAGGCCTTCTAAGACTGCCAATAACACGAATGCCAAAAGTGAGGGGTACATGGGACGGTCTAGCCTTCAGATTTGCATCACCTGCTGTTCCCAACTGTAATAATCAAAATAATGATTTACACATAAAATCTTTTTTTAAAGAACCAGAACAGCAACATTCATAATGATGACAAGAATAAAACAATTTCTGTTATTTTCCACTTTTTCCTTCAACAGGCCGGACCACTGTACTGCAGGATTAAACTGAGTGTCCCAGTCCTGGACAGATTTTTTAATAATGAGGACACTAGACCTGATTTTCGCCTGAGCAGGGAGTCTCTAAAAGTGTTGCTGAATCTGATTAACCAGGATGGGACACATGGTTGGGGTGCCACAATTGAGGTCTTGTTTTTCTTTTCTGACTGACATGTGGAGCGTCCTACAGAGTTGTTTCCAGAGTGTTTGCAATAGCTCATTACACTGTTCACTGCATCATCCACAGGGTCATAGACGGGGGTGGTATGCTGTTCGTCATCGGGTCATCCGCCTCCCTCGGACACCTGAAGAACTAGATGTCGTGTCTCAGTGGTGGAAAGAGTATAGAAATCCATCAAGCACATACATGAACTCATGTGCTTTGAATGTGTTCCTCTGAGTTGCAGGTCAAGAGCCTGTTTTGAGTTCAAGAACTCAAACTAGCGTTATTGTACAAGATTGGGACACACTGGTCCAGAATGTAAATTGGGTATCGGTGACAATGAGTCAATGCACTCTGTTCATCTGTGTTGTTCCCCACATGACAGTAACAGCTAGTGACGGGTAGATGACGCCTCGTGGAGTTTGTGGCACATTCCCCATGCTGTGTCGACACTGTGTTGGTGTGCCGCTCAAGAGCGACATCTGCAGGATTTCAAAAACCACTGCAGGCAACCTGGATAAAGAGCATGAGGAGAGACTGAACTAAGTTCATTCATTCTGATGTCTGGACACCAAATGAGTGATGAATGCTTCACATTACCAGGTTGTGATGAAGTGCTATATTGTGTCTATATTCCAGTGAATTTGATCTTAACAAAAAATATATAATTGACTAACATAGCAATTTACAAAAAAAAAACATCTTTGCAAGGAAGTTAAAGTGAAAAACGTGAAATATAAGTTCTCGTGACAGTGGGAGTGCTTGTGTACATGTATGTGAGGGCAGGGTTTATGTATATTAGGGATGAGCGGTTTGAATGAGTTAAAATTAAGTTTATTTGTGTGATATACTAAAATGAATAATCAATTAATAATAAACTAAATAATAATATTCCGTCCTGAAGATTCCTTCAGGGAGGAATTGGAACATAATTCACTCCAAAGACAAGTGAGCAAAAATGGAAACAGGAAAGGGAAAACACTGACCTAATTTGGCATTATGAGATCAAAATGTTTACAGATTGGTGAAAATGTCCTTTTTCTTGGCGGTTCTATTGTACAGTGCCAAAAATGTAAACACACAAACAGCACCAAAGACAGTCTCCCCCTTCCCCTGAGCACGAATGCAAATGGGTTGAAAGTTCCCCTTTCCAATAAACATAATTTGGTACCTCGCAACTGTACACATCAGTCAGTGATCTACCTAAAAATTTTATTCCACACAGACACTTCAGTTTTGTTTAACCGATCACTAAAAAAGCCCAACCCCGATCCAATGAGCATAAACGATCCCTTCTAATGTTCATTCTCAAATAGAACTGCACATGACTGTACACAAGGTGGCGCACTTTACCCATAATGAATGAACACTGAAAAAGGTACTTAAACTAAAAAGCAGAATAAACAGAACCGATGTAGTTATTACTTCATTTACAGATTCTTTTATTTAAAAAAATACAATCAGAATTTCTTAACAAGAAATAAAACACAATGCAGATTTGCTCTGTGTGATAACATGGCGTTTTGTCAATTGCACATTTCTGACACATATTTACATGCAAATTTAAAGCACTGACTCCAAATACATGATACAGTAAGAGAGCAGCTGGTTGCAGCACTTGGAAAACTGACTATTTGACCGTATCTTGAATTTAAACAACCAATTACAATCCACGTTTAATTAATTAGTAATGAACTGCAGTGCCTCCCAAGGGGCAGGGTCTGGGTATACAGTAGGTTTGTGAAAGCAGCAGAAAAGTCATTTTTAGTAACCTGACTTCCATTTCTGGTACATTATGGCGTAAGATGAACTCTGAAGATGTTAGATTATACGTACACATGCACAATTTGAAACAGAAGTATTAGACCACCAACACGTTACACCTCCAGGAGCTTTTTATGACATCCTGTCCATTTCCAGCTGTAAGGGAGGCGAGATACTTCTAGCTGGGGTTATGTCTGGGATATGTCTCTGCTTATGTTCAAAACTTTCTGCACATTCAGGACATGTGAGTCAAATCTGTGGCTTGAAATAAGTATCTTTGGGAACATTTACATTTGTTTTGAATAAATAAAGTTTTAGTTTTGGTGGGCTCCGTCAGATTTTTAATTGGCCTCCGCATTATTCACTTTGGCAATGGCTTTCTTAAATCCACAGATTTCAGTACTTCCGCCGTTCACTTTAATACTTCCGGTTACTCAAAGCGAGAGCTAGCGTTCACTTGTTGCTAACAACACATTCGGTTACTTTGTGCTGTAATTAGCGACTTTACCTATTCGAGGATGATCTCGTGTTCAAGGTGTGCTGTTATCGGCTGCCACAGTAATTCAAGAAAACTGAAAAACGCGTTAGAAATATTTTGCTTAGAGCATCAACAACTTCGAAAGGCCTGTCCGTGCCCAGCGCCATACCCACTGCACGCTATGCCTCGGAAGGAGGGTCGGAAACTAGCGTGGCTGGAAGCTTTAGACTCAAACACCCTCCGAAGAGAATCGAGAACACATCCGGGTATGACGTATCACGAGTACACGTGAACGCAAGTACGCCAAGTACGTACAAGACAGCCCCTATGTTTGCTCCCTTCATTTTATAGGGCTTTGAGCGTGACGTCGCGGGAGGGGGCGTGGATAGGAGTTTTGGTTGAGGCGCCATTTGTGTAGGCCAAACAAAGTGCTAACAATTGAGAGAAGCTAAAGCACACGAATAACATCAGCCATGGTTCGTACTTGCTGTGTGGTCTTCTGTAATGTTCGATCGCATGACCGACAAGGAAATAAGCTTGAAAATGGGCTTTCTTTTCATTCTTTCCCCGCCTGGAAGCAAAATGAGGGAGCTCATGTATCGGATGTTACCAAAAGAAGGCGTCTAGCATGGATAGCAGCTGTGGGACGAGCGGATATCCAATTCTCTGCCATCCCCAGATATCTGCTGGTGTGTTCCAGACATTTTCATTCGGGTAAGTTCTAAATAAGTACTCTTTATAGCCTAATGGTTTTATTTTCGATGCGCTCCGAGGTCATAGCAAATTAGAACAACGAATGACTATTTTCGCAGAACGACGTTCTATTTATAGAGTTGCTAATTATTTGGCATTATTGCAGGCAAACCAGCCTATGAAATGGATGAAACTAATCCTGACTGGGTTCCAACGCTACGCATGGGGCACTCTGAAATCCCTGCTTCAAGCTTGGACCGGCACCGTCAGCGAATGCAACGAAAACAACAAACCGCAGCAGTCGGAGGAAAATACAAACCCCCCACTTCAAAGCTAGAGAAAATTCTCTCACTGTCCGGTAATCAGCATATAGCTTTTTTACGATTCATGCACTTTTTATTGGACTTCTGGTGAACATTTACCTCATATGTTTGCACTCATTGTGTCTCACAGGCTTTGGTAATGAAGCAGCAGAGTCTGAGGGTAAGGCCGCACAAGAGCTGCCAGAGATGGACACGACAGAAGACCAACACCATAATCACCACGTGATGGAGGCTGTGGGCAAGAGTTGTGTTGGACAAGTGGAGGCAGAGGTAGTAGCAGCAACTCAGCATTGCCTGGGCCATGATCGGCCCCCACCTAAGAAAAGAAGAAAGCTCACTCAGACCACTGTGAGTCAGACAGCTTCCAGCAACACAAACAAAGACACAGAATCTTTACCTGGTGAGTGTAAATGTGGTGTGTCCACGTTTCACATTTTAATCATGCAATTCTAATTCTCCTAAATAATAGGCTATGGTGAATGGCGTTAGTTGGCACTAGCTGGTTATAGTAACAAGTGTGTTAGGCTGGATGTTAGCAGGTTATTAGCAGCTAATTCTTAATTTTAAAGAAAGTTTAGGCCCATGGTTAGTAATTAAGACCAGCCGCATGCTGACAAAACTATGTCTTCATTTATTTGTCCCATAGACATTACCCCCAATGGCTGTGAAAGTCTCAGGTTTGGGTTTATAAAGAACATGCTAATGAGTTATTAGAGGCAGTTATTTTATCATGTATTTAAAGCAACTGCAACTGTATGAAAACCAAGTAAAATAATTTAAATGCAGCCTTTGCAAACCAAAGTTTGTGATTTTTTTATTTTTTTATTTTTTTTTTCATTTAAAAATGAAAACTAAAATCTAATCACAGTCACAATTTAATAAAATTCTGACACATTTTCAGGGGACTTATAAACGTCAACATAAAATGTTTCTGATTTTCCGTGTGTGTGAGATTGTAGAATGAGAAATTCCCCTCAAAAATATAATACGTGCGACTCGACAGTTTCTCTTATTGCTTACAGTTTTTTTTGAGTGCACATCTGATCGTATTTTTGTGTTATTCAGACTGCGCAGTGGCACCTTCAGTCATCTTAGACCAGGCCAGCATCTCCAAACAACCCCCTGAGCCACATGTGCACTCAGTCCACACACAGTGGGAGGATCCTTCACAACAAGATCACCAATACTGCAACAGGTCTCCCAGAAAAGAAGTGCAGGATAAGATGACTCAGTGTGATGAAGTTGCATATTTCATTCTTCAAAATGATGCAGACGCTTTGCTGTACACTGGAATACCCTTGGAAACATTTAACACTCTTGTGTCGACACTGGAAGGATGTGATGACAATGAATTTACAATGCCTGTGCGAGATCAAGTCCTCATGACTCTTATGAAATTGAAGAGTAACCGTGTAATAGGTGACCTAAGCCGCCAGTTTCGTATATCACAGAGCATGGCCAGCAAGATCATCTCACACTGGTTGGACAAACTGGAGGAGGTTTTCCGGCCATTAATTCCATGGCTGCCAAAAGAAACTATTAAAGCAACTATGCCTGCAGCCTTCAAGAAGACCTTTCCAAATACTACATGCATTGTAGACTGCAGTGAGACCCTTTTGCAGAAACCCAGAAATCTGGACTCAAGAAGGCGATCGTACAGCCATTACTACTCACGCAACACGGTCAAATATTTGGTTGCTGTTGCACCATCTGGTCTAATCATGTTTGTGTCTGCAGCATATGGCAGTCAATGTAGTGAGAAATTTATCACAATGGACTCTGGAATGTTAACATACCTTAAACCTGGTGATGAAGTCATGACAGGTGGAGATTTAACATTAAAAGACTTGCTCTTTGAGAGAGAAGTTGGATTAGTAATACCCTCTTTCACAAAAAAACGTGGACAGCTAACTAAGGAACAGGTAACAGACACGCGCCGGATTGCAAATGTAAGAATCCACGTTGAACGAGCAATCAGACGTTTGAAAGTCTACAATATACTCTCACAAATTGTTCCCATAAGCATGGCTCCTAAAATAGACAAGATTCTGAGGATATGTGCTGCTCTAGTCAACTTACGAGAGGATCTCATCCGTGATACAGAATAACTGTGCATGTTGTAAACGAGCGTAAACTCAGGGATATCAAGATCGTTACCCAATGTAATTTTATTTTAAGGTAGAAATTTGATGTACATATTTGGAGGGAGTAAATGATTCCAGGTCTCTGTTTTTTTTTTTCATCTTCTGTTCTACACGATGTAAATATTTTTGTAGAAGAAAGGTTACGTGATTTTAAAAAGTGCACATATAGTGCAATCAACTGAACAATTAGTGCTTTTTTTTATTCAACCACAATGTGCTCTTCAAGTGGAAACAAATGTTTTTCTCAAAGCTACAATAATTAGTTGTGCATTCTTGACATTTTGTTATTGTCTTGGAAAATTACAGAAATACAGAACTATTTTCAACAGTAAATGTTGTCAGTTTGGTATTTATATCCCACCATATGTTAAAATGTAGTTGTTGTTGCCACTGAATGACAAAATGAAAGACCCAGTTTTGCGACCTACTGAACGACCCATTGACCCAATCACTGAACTGAATTTGGTGGTGAAAAATGTTTCTTATGTTAATTTAAGAGCAGTTAAAACTGACGGGGAGCGACCAGTGGAACAGAGGCGGTGGTTTACAACAACGGTTGTCTGCCATCTAGAATCAAGTTTTGAGATCCCTTCCCAGATGCCTTGGCGCCCACTCACATCCTGGGCCATTTGACCCGATAAGTCCAATGATAGGGTGGGGCTCGGTTTCACAATGGGTTCACCCGAAACCATGGCTGATTGTGACCCACGCTCGTTTTCATACCTTGGCTCATGTGATTAGGTTGAGGATCATTAGGGGGTCCGTTGTCCCTCTCAGGGGGAAACTCCCACAGGCTTTAATCTGGGACTCTTCACCATTTGACCCTAGAACTGAAGAAGCTTCTCAGATGAGGTGAAACGTCTTCAAACCACCTAAAGGCATCCAGATGCTTTTCTTTCCAATGTCTCCTTTCATTCACAAGACAGACCAAACTCTGCCATCATGTTAGTGTTTAACCCGTTTATAGTTGTCACACGAGCAAATGTGCATTAAAGCTTGCCTATTATTTTTGAAATATCTCTCATTTAACTGAAACCTGCTGCATAATCCTCTACAAGTTGAGATAAGAAACATGAGAAGTAAAACCCTCTTAAGGGCTTTACTTGTTCCTTTACAGATGCCTCATTATGTTGCACTGTAAATGAAACATGCTCACTAGCACACAAAGCATTGTACGCTGCACTTCCATGTAATAGCCTCTGCAGCTGCAGATCTCCATCTACCAGTTTGATATCGCTGCACTTCTGAGTAAGCTGCTCAGTGAGCGAAGGATGGGTCGGCACTGGACATTTTATTTCTATCAGCTCCTCTTAGTCAATGACCCCGTCAGGACTAGCAGAGCGCAATGGCTCCTGGATGCTGATAACACTACCCATGTGAGGAATGTTCATGCCCTGTTCTTTCAGCTGATGACAATTAGCAATCTAACTTCATTTTCTTTACCATGGTTGCTCTTCAGAAATTTGAATGATAGAACGCCCTGAATAGATTACAGATTAGTTCATAACTGTGTGCTTGGTGAGGCTGAAAAAAAATGCTTATCAACTTTACTGCTGCAGTGGTTTCATTGGTGTTTTGCCAACACTGTCAATAAAGTCTTGTGTGTGTAAGGTGATATTATGTGTTAGGGAGAGTTTGTGTCACTGCAGTCTGGGAGTTCACATTGTACTGTTGCTCTACCCTGTGATGTCTGAAGTTTATCTGGCTTAGACGTTTGGGTTCAAGGTTCTTTGCTGTCCCTGTATTCCACCTTTCTCACTGTCAATCCTCGAGATTTAACATAATGAGGAAATGTACACTAACAGAAGTACTACAGTGTCTGTTTATTTCAGTGTTGGACAAAGGGCCAGTGTCCTGCATGATTTAGATATGACCCTGGGTCAACACACCTGAATCATAGCTAAACCACTGAAATAAAAACACTGGCAAAGTCACTCATATTTTTCAAATTTCATTGATGCAGAAAAAAACATCCACATTCTGTAATTTTTGGCTCATAAGATGTCAGTGCAATCTGAATGGAATGGTCAAGCGTGTTGTCAGTCAGTGAACGAGAGCTGCTGAGTTCATGTGTGAAAAGCTTGATTCACACGTGTACGTTGACCCAAACATACTGAGGATGATGACTGCTACTTTCTTAACGTTAGGGAACTGCTGTGTATTGACATCAGTCCAAAACTTTGCAGGTCCGTTAGTGCGAAGATCCTGTGCCATGGCTAAGGATGACTGCATGTCAACAACTTCAAGTATGAACTTCCCCTCGTCAGTGGAAGGGACCACTTCCTTTGCTCTGATGGACAAGTCGCCTTCTGTTGAAACACTAAATGGGTCTCTGGCAAAACTCATCACCTCTGTGGGTAAAGCAAGTCCATCTAGTCGACCAGAAAAGTTCTCTTTCAACTAGGGCTGCCACAAACGATTATTTTGATAGTCGACTAGTCACCGATTATTTTTGCGATTAGTCGACTAATCAGATCGTGCATCCTTTGGATGTAAAACGTACAGCTTATTGCACCAGCATGCGTCTGCTCTTTTAGAACTATCATTAGCTTACAGCTATAAGTGTTTAAGGTATGTGAAACTAAAAATAAAGACAAGATGATAGTTTATTAGACTTTTAATGAAATTTCTAGTTTGAAGCAAACCGAAAACAAATATAACAAAATAGCATTTTGTGCTCAGTCCTCACAACTATATTGAACTTTGGGACTATATAGTCAGTATAGCAATCTACACGAGATTATTGTTCATAGCCAGGAAAGTTAGCTTTTCTACATGTTCTGCAGAAAGGCTTGCTCTCTTTTGAGAGTAGATGTTCCCTGCTGTGGGGAAGATCCGCTCCGATGGGGTGGAGGTTGCAGGAATGCACAGAAAAGATTTAGCTAGCTTTGATAGTGTGGGGAAACGTCCCTCATTTTCGCTCCACCATTTAAGAGGATCATCCTTTTTAGAAACTGTGGCTTTTTTAAAGTACAGCTGAACTTCACTTCTAACAACTTGGACATCTTGGTCCTCCTTAGATGCTTCTTCCTCATTGTCACCCTGACTGTCTGTGTCAGACTCAAGGAGGTTGTCCAGAGCAGTCTTTTCAATTCTACCTGAACCACTGACTATCTGCACTTTTGGATGTTCATGTGTTTGCTTTTTTGACAGCAAGCACTTCAACAGTCCCCTGCACTCTGATGACATCTTCAGGAGCCAAAAACTTCAACTTTCTGTATCTGGGGTCCAAGCCAGCTGCGAGAATAACAGGGTTTTCTTTGTCTGCTGAGAAAGTGCATATACTCCCCCATCTCTGTGTTATGCCTTTTTCTGCACTGGCAATGAAAGATTTTCCTGAGCTCGTCTCCAGGTGGCTTTGGTGTACAGCCCGTGTCAGCCCTTTGACCACCTGTGGAAGACCTGAAACAGTTGTGTACTGCTGTCCACTAAGGTAAACAGTAGCAGTCTCAAAAGGTGCCAAACCTTGTTTCAGTTCTTCAAGCAGCACCCACTGCTCTGGCTTCAAGTTGAAGTAGTGTTTCCCCCTTTGTGTTACCTCGGGATCTGAAAGAGTGGCAGTGAGAGGCCAGCGCTGTTCGAGGAGTCTCTCTATCATGTGGAATGTACTATTCCATCTTGTACTGACATCTTGGATCAGTGTATTTTCTTCACATTCATTTGCTCCCGTTCATTTTTAGTCTTGTACTAGCCAGCTCGCTTCTCTTAAAGTGCTCCACTAGCTGCCTAGCAGCACCTAGTGCTCTGCTGATGGTGGTTTCTTTGAGAGCAGTATTGACTATGAGCTGGAGTGTGTGTCCAGCACAGCAGATAGAGGCCCATCCATGTTTTTCTTCAAGCAGTCGCATTGCTGCCACCATATTGGAACCACTGTCATGTACTACTGCTTTTATTTTGGCAGGCAAGATGTCAAACTTTGTTAGCACCTCTTCCATCCATGTCACTATCTTGGCACCAGTATGCCTCTCCTCAAGAGGCATGGTATCAAGGATGAAGCTCTTCATCTTCCAATCTTCACTCAGGAAATGGCAAGACACACCAAGGTAGGCCTCTGTTGCAAGACTGGTCCAGATATCAGCAGTCAGGGTGAAAAAACCTTTGACACCACCAAGGGTCTGCTTTACCTAAAGATATGAGATGATTTGGAACAATAGTAAGCATTAGGGAAATATATTACAGTATATTTTTTCATTATTAATAATGCTTGTCAGTTTATGCATCAAGATTTAAATTTACCAATTGAATAATTCAGTTACATCAAATACAGTTACGTATGTTAAACAATAAACATATCAGTAAAAAACAAAAAAACAACAACTTTCCATTACATGCTTTAACCAAGATTAATTTATTGGTTGCTCAGTCAGCAAGCTCTTAATATTATTTCATCATGAAATGTATTAAATTCTAATACAAATTGCTATTTTGTGTTTGTGGTGTGAGAGAGTGGAGAGAAAGAGAGACCAACCTTCTCAAAGGTAGCATCATATTTCTTTTCCATCAATTTGGTGAAGTGGGATCGGCCTGGTAGGTAGTTATCATGGTAATCTGGGTTGAACTGCTTGATCATCTCTTTGAAACCTTGATCATCAACCATAGACAGGGGTCTCATGTCCGTCACCAACATGTTCAAGATTGATTCAGTCAGGAAATCTGTTTGCCGAGGTGTACATGTTGTTGGCTTAGTGACAAAGTCGTCCACTGAAGACGAATGTATTTTTTTTTAGCAGTCCTGTAACGTAACGTTAACAGCTATTAATATAAGCAATAATAAGTAGTGCTCTCAGCGTTAATCTCATCAATACGATGTTAACGCGGCAAATCCTAGTTAGCTCGGTAATGCTGTGCGAGGGCTGCACGGGGCTCACTAACGGGGATTTGCCGCAATAATGCAATTATGGCGTTAACATCATATTAACGAGATTAACGCTGACAGCACAAATAATTAGCTTGCTGTTTACGATAATGTTAGCAGCTAACTAGCCAATTAGCTTACCAAGACGACTGTACCACTTCGTCGTCGGATGCCACGACGTGCTTCCTTTTTAGATGCTCGTGCATCGCCGTCGTACTGCCATGGAAGGCAAGTTCCATTTTGCAGATTTTGCACTGGACCTTCTTTTCTTTTGTTTTGTCAAAATGCTCCCAGACTTTCGAGTTCTGTTGCTGAGTAGCCATGATAACGAAGACTGCTTCTTCTTCGTCTTTGGCGTTTAATGGTATCCTTGTAGATGCATTTCCGCAATCTTCTGTTTCAGTCCGTTATTACACTCTTAAATCCTACTAGGATTTTACGGCATTTAAACGACGCGTCGACTACTAAATTAGGCGTCGACGATTTTGATAGTCGACGTAATCGTGACTAGTTGACTAATCGTGGCAGCCCTACTTTCAACCTCGCAATGAAATCAGTCATCACATCCGTGATTTGTGTCGGTGATGAGATGCATTTGCGGAGTGTTGGAAAATGCAGCAACCGGCCTGCGCTCAAGTCAGTTTAGAAAAGGTTCAACTTGACTTGGAATGCACGCATCTGTTCCACAAGTTCAGTGACAGTTTTGCCTCTGTTTCGTAGTCCCACACTGAGGTCATTCATGTGTTTGAATATGTCAGTCAGAAAGCAGACATTGGCCATGAAGCTGTTGTCCATTATGCGATTCAAGTATGTTTCTGCTTTTTTTTTTTGCCTGCTGTTGCAGAGGAAAGCTGTGATCGCCTCTTTGAGATCACAGAAACGCTCGAGTGCCCTGCCTTTGGACAGCCACCTGACATCATTGTGCAGTAGCAGCTCATGGTGCACACCAGACATTTCTGAGAGCAGCATGCGAAATAAGCGGTGCTGGAGGCTTGATGCTGAGCGAATAAAATTAATTGTAGCCATCACGGTGTCCATTGTCGTTTTGAGCTCTGCGCTTAGTTTCGTGCACAACACAGTCTGATGAACAATGCAGTGTAAGGTTCTCATCTGAGGTGCAACAGCCAACCACTTACTTTTCCTGCCATGGATGGAGCCCCATCCGTCACAAGCATACAGACACGCTTCAAATATCCAGACCAAAGCTGAAATCTTCTCAAACATTATTTCGCCAGTTGTGTGTCCCTCTAGTTGCAGTAAGCCGAGCAGTTCCTCTTGGAAGCATTTGCCATCAAAAAAACGGACATATATGCACAACTGTGCATTATCAGTTCTGTCTGTGGACTCATCTACTGCTATAGACATTACATCAGTTTTCTCCAGGTCATCTAAGGCTACGTTCACACGGCAGGTCTTAAAGCTCAATTCCGATTTTTTGATCAAATCCGATTTTTTTGTCTGCTTGTTCACACTACAAATAAAATGCGACAGCAAACGTGCTCTAGTGTGAACCCTCAAAGCGGCCCGCATGCGCAAAAGAAGACGTCACACACAACGCACTCTGTTTAGACCCAGAGCAAACAGTATTGTTTGACTGCTGGCCCTTAATATAAAGACTTCGGACTTTACGTTTCCCAATTTTTGCTTTAAGTTATTTTGTTATTTACATAACAATGTAAATAACCTAATAATTATCCTTATTCCTGTTTTAGAGAGGAGCAGTGCTTCAAAGGATAGTTGCAGATTTCTGTCAGAATCTGCAGATTATACAGTACAAATAAAATGTTCACGTTTCTCCAACGTTGTCTTCCCAACAGTTTCACTGACATCTACACTGGATGGCCAGGAAGCGTTCGCGATGTCTTCTCCGGCGCTTCTCCTGGAGCTGATAATTGGCGTCTGTCTTGTGTCAGTGACGTAAAAGATGGGTTTAATGCGACATGACCGTTCAAACAGCAGTCGCTTTCTGAAACATCGGATATGTATCGGATTCAGTACCACATACGAAAGTGACCCAGATCGGATTTGAAAATATCGGATTTGTGCCGTTCACACTGTCATACCATGATCGGATATGGGTCGCATAGGGTCAAAAAAATCGGATTTGATGCGCTTTCGCCTGCAGTGTGAACGTAGCCTAACAGCATTTCAAACACATATGAAGCCAGAACTTCAATCCTACGAATATTTGAACTGTCTGACAGGGGCACGTTTTCAATAGCAGATGTCACACTCACTTTAATTTTTTCGTCGTTTATCACCTCATCCACCACGGCCAGCATGCACTCTTTCAGAATCTGTGTAATGTCTTTTCTTCTTTGCCAGGATCCAGCAAACACGAAGGGAAGCTGCTGCAGCTCTCTCTTGGGCTGTACATGACCTCACCATGGTAGTACAGCTCCGGTTGTAAGATGCAATTAAACTCCGTACTTTTGCAGCTCTCTCCTGAGATCCCTCTGGAAAGTTTTTGCAGAAAGTCTGGTGTTTGTCATTGTGGTGTCTTTGTAAATTGTAATCTTTAAGTACCGCAACACATTCACTGCAAATTAAACACATTGGTTTGGCATTTGGATTTTGCGGTAAAATGAATAAGTACTTGTCAGTCCAGGCAGGGTTAAACCGACGGTTTTCATTGTCAATTTAACGCTTGTGGATTGAAAACGACATGCTGTTGTCGCATCATACATTACGATGATAGCTTGATATGTTTACAACACGGTGCACTGAGGGTGTAATATTGCTAGGCTACTAGGAGTGTTGCATTCATAGTCCACACTATGCTGTATTTTCTATATATATTTTTTTGTTTTCTCTGTGTTTCTGCTAGGACCATGGGCAGGGCCACTCGGAGGTTGCTTCTGGGCTGCATGTGGCCCGCAGGCCACCATTTGAAGAGGCTTGGTGTATATGGACAATAGCAAACACTGAAATACATTTTTTGCATGCAGCAATGAATTTTGTTCACTCAAATTTAGCTTTTCTTTGCTCAAAATAAATTTCTCCTTAAAATGCAACACTTGCACCTGCAAATGTTTTTTTTACGTGGGCTCACATTTTTTTTCATGTGCGTTCGTAATAGTGGCACAAAAATAACGCCACACTACTGAACTGTCCTCACTGCTTTTAAAACATCTCTGTGTATCCACCAACCATGTGTTGCCATTGATGCTGAGTAAAATAAACTGCAGTGAGAGAAACCTTTATCGACAGTGAAGGTGTAACCCCGCAATTGTCAACAATAGCGCAAGTGGAAGTAAAAAGCCATTTTCTGCTATGAATCAGGGGTAATGGTGCGAACTCAGGAATACTGTGGATAAGAAAAGACAAATCTTTATTACTTCCATGCGTGGAAAATTTCTTCTTCACGGCAGAAAGTACAAGTTAAAGAGCAGTAAAAGTTAAGAAAAACATAATAGAATAAGATAAAATAGAATAACAGACTTTACAACATGAATAAAATACTGTATAAAATAAAATTAAACAGTAACTGTTATAGCAGGAAAAAAAACCGCACTTGGTATTGGACCTAATATTGCATACAAGGGAGACTGGGCGAAGGCTATCATGGTGTATTTAATGTTTGTGTGTGTTGCACATGTGTGCTCATCTGCAGAGACCATGTTGTAGAATCTGACAGCAGTTGGAAGGAAAAAGGGAGAGAGAGAGATGACACTGTGGAATCAGAACAAAAAAATACACAATTGTTCCAAGAGAAGGAGGACCAGGAGGCAATACAACAACAGATGCACTGCAAGCTTCAAGACATTGAAGCTATACACCAAGAGGTGCATTGCAAACTCCACGCCACAGAGAAAAAATAGTGAAAGGCTTGAGAGTAATGTTGAAAGAAGCGACAAAATACACAAACACTGAAAGACAAAGAACAGCAGGAGGCAACATGCCAGCTGATGAAGTACAAAATTCAAGAAATGGAAGCTATAAATCAAGACATCCAATGCAAGCTCCAACACATGGAAAAGAAAAATCAAGGCTTTCACACAATGTTTGATGCAGCTCGTCAAAAAAAATTCACAAATGCTGAAAGAGAAGGAAAAGCAAGAGGCAACACAACAAGATGAAGACATGCAGAAAAAAATATGAACAGTGTGATGTTTGATGAAGCACTCAGAAGAAACAGAGATGTTGAAAGAGAAAGAACAACTGGAAGAGACACAGAGAGAGATGCAGGATCTTCTCCACGACTTTGACAAGAAAAGTTATGACTTTGAGGTATTTTATAATGAAGGAGAAAAACATTGGATTTGAGCAGGAGAAACAACTGGAGACAAAATGCACAGAAATTGAGTGCAGTACCCAAGAAATGGTGACCTAAAATACACATTTGCAAGGACTCTATGATAAAGTCAGTACACAAATACTGAGATGTGGGAGGAGAAACAATGTCAGGAGAAAAAACATAAAGACATGCTTGAAGAAATGCAGAAGAGACGTCAGAAATTACAAGCCATGCATGAGAAATTACAACTAAAAAATGACAACATCAAAGAAAGCACAGGATAAGAATTATAAAGAACTGGAAGAAAAACAAAGAACTTCAAGAAAAGGACCAAGAGAAGCAAGAAGCACTGAAAGAACTGGAGAAACGGTCCCACACACTGGAGCTGCAGCATAAAGAACTTTTCAGTGAGATGACCAACCTCAGTACAGAACAAAGATCTACAGGAACGGTGCCTGAAAAAGAAGAGAAAGTGCTTTGGGCTTTTCCGGAAGAAGACTCTGCTGCTTCGTCACTTCAGCCCCTGAGCCTAAAATCTCCTAACCCTAAAAGCTCTACCTGAGAAAGAACCCGGAAAACGGAGGTTTTCCGTTTTCATTTTAAAAAAGAATCCCGTCCACACGTAAACGCAAAAATGAAGCAAAAACGCTGCTAGGAACATGCCAAAGCAACAGGCGGCGATATATTCCTAACCGTGTAGAAATGTTGGCCAATCAGAAGTCTAGAAGCCTCAGTGGGAAATAGTAAACAAAGATGGGGCATAGAAGCAGAACCGAGACGTATGTGTGGAGGGACAGCGTGTGTATATGTAAGCATTTAAACACTGCAGAGAGTACATTGATGGATTGATTGATTGGTAATTTATTTCAACATGTGAACAATATACAAGTACATTTAGAAAAGAAAATAAGAGAGAGAAAAAATACTATACAAATTACATACAAAAAAACGTTCTGATTAATTTACACGTTGAAAGGGAGTGGGAAGAAGTAAACACTTATTTAATCCCACCCCTTTGCCATAAATTATCAGTTAATATTTAGTCAGCTTCCTTACTGATATAATTTGTAATAAAAATAGTGAACAGATTTCTGATATACTATATACTAGGGCTGCACGATTTTGCATAAAATGAGAATCACGATTTTTTGGCTTAGAATTGAGATCACGATTCTCTCACGATTTTCTTTTCCAGTATAAATATTTATTGCACTTATTAACTGCACATCAACTTCGTAACAGTTGAGACTGAACATAAAAATAATAAATAAACATAAAAACAACAAATGTCTCACGTTTTGTTGTTGCCGTAAAATGTTGTACTGCTTGAAATTCCATCTCCACCGTTGCTCGACACTGCGTTTATAGAGCAGGTAGTGCAACAATAGAAAAATAGTTGTGGGACGGCACTGTGTAGCGTTTGTCTAGGGTGTTGATCATTTTCCTAAATCCCTCGTTTTGCACAGTGTTGATGGGAGCCATATCTTTGGTCAGGTGATAAGTAATAGCCGCCGTAATTTCTTTGTGCCTGCGGGAGTTCGACGGGTATAGGGAAGCGCTGTATAAGGTTCCCGTTATTGATGTTTGGGTGGTTGACCAGGACGGATTTTCTCCTGTCACTTTCTCGTCATCCCTGACGTGTTCTCCGTTGTTTTTTCCCTGCTAATTTTAGCATCACACAGCACAGCTTCTGTATCACCTGGTATAAGGCTCCGCCCTTGTCATTTGTTGAGCAGGAAGAGTGAGCGCTTGTTTTCATGCAGATTACGTCCCGGATCAAAATGCGGTACAATCGTCGTCATCTTTTTTTTTTTTTTTTTTTTTTTTTAATCGTTGTCATTTGGAAATGAGATCGCACATAAGTATGAATCGAGATCGCGATTTTCTAACGATTAATCGTGCAGCCCTGCTATATACTATAATATCACATCATGAGTTTTTTTGTGTTTGTTTTTAAATAGAGACATTCACTTAATTTAAATGTTTTCCTTTTCTTTATAGTTCAAGAAGATCATATTTTTATAACTCTTTTTGAACAGTTTTATGTTTGGACATTGCTTTAATTCCATATTCAGACTGTTCCATAGTTTCACTCCATGAACTGAAACACAAAAGCCTTTTCTTGTGGTACGTACCTTCATTGTTTTGAAGTTACAAAAACCCCTTAAATTATAACTTCCTTCTTTCAAAAAAACCCCCAAAAAATCAAAAAAATTTGTGCTGTTTGGAATTTCACTAGATCGTCAATTTTCAATATTTCAGACTGCAAAAATAGTGAGTTTGTATGTTCCCTATAACCTGCATTGTGGATGATTCGATTTGCTGTTTTTTTTTAAGAGTAAAAAGTGAATGTAATGTGTGGTTTTATAGTTATTGCCCGAGACCTCTGCACAATAGCTTAAGTATGGTGAAACCAGTGAACAGTATCCAGTTGTTAAGTGATGATGTGACGAATCCTACTTCCGGGTCTAAAGTAGTCTGCGTTTAATATGGCTTTTGTGTTGTTAACATGTTTAATATTATGTATTTTCTTCTATTTAATCTCAAAAAGCTCCTAAAACAGTCAGTGATCACTGTTGGCCTCCCTTGGCTTTTATTACCACTAATCATTTATTTAAGCTCAGTTTTTAAAACCTTAGGATGTAACTACAGCCCAGCCCATGCAGCAGTATATGAATGACTAACCTCGTATTGTGGATGGATTATCTCAGTTGTTCTCCTGGCTGAAGTTTGGTCCTTTTACAGCATCCTGCCATGCGATTACATTTGTTCCTGACCACCGAGAACACTCACGTTAACTTTTATCAAGTGGAAAAAAAGTTAGCTTGTTTATATTATGCTAACATAGCTGTGTCACTAGCGGTCACGTAGCACATCATTATATACCAGCTAGCCAAACTTCAGTAACCCTACAAACATCACTGCTGTTTAGTTTTCCGTCTTCATTTATGTTGGAAGTGATAACAGAGCTGTATGTTTTAATTTGTTTCCAAAACCCCGCAGTCAGCACATGCTACATTGTATTTAGATAGAAGCTAGCGAGCTAACTTCCTGCTAACTTCTAACTCCGTTAAATGTCATAAATTCCGTTTTCATGGATGCCTGGATGTTAAACTCAATTGTTACACCTGGTAGAGCAGAACGCTGATCATTTTATTAAAGATGAAAGACTTTAGACAGTTTTTCAACTCTCAGTAATGCCATAGTGATGGTTTGATATATGGACCTGCAGCGGAGTTTAGGTCCAGACACGGCTAGTGACGTCAGACTTTATGACCGGATTAGTGTAAAAGTGTACCATGTTGACCAACAGAAATGATTTGGCAACACGTGGGATTTGGTTATGTAGGAAGGGGGGAAAGCTTTGGTAGTAACAGTTTTAATCTTTCTGTGTGATTTCACATCAGCTGTGTTAATTCAGCATGTCATTGAAAAAATAACTGTAAATTCAGACATGTGAGATTGTGCTGAAAAAAATGATACCAAACAAGGCAGGGACAACAAAAATTATAGGTGAAATACAAAGGTAAAATCTAAAATAGCCAAAATTTTGAAATAAAACACTCACACTGAGTTTATTTGTATTTTCTTTGCAGCACTATAAAGGCTTCAGAGAGTCTGGACACAGATCTGCAGCAACACATATTTTTCTTCTTTTATTTTTACGTACACCACCTCTTTGAGGTAACACCAGCCAAGAAAAAGGCTGGGCCAAAGGAATAAATAAAAGATTTCATCATTTGCTGAAAGAGACTGTCTCTGAGGTTATTTATTAATGACATTACTATTTTTAAGACTGTGTACACCCACAGACCACTTTATTAGGTATACCTGTCTATTGTTCATTATGTCTCAACAGCCAGTCACATGGCATCAACCTAATGTATTTAGCTATGTGTGTGTATATATTATAGTGTTCTGTGCAATATGTGTATATTACACAGAACACTTTTCTTAAAATAATGCATTACATTACTTAATTACACACAGGAGAAAGACATCTGTTATGTTTTCTTCATGTTACTATGTAAAATGATTTGAAACACACTGTCTCATAATTACCACATAACAACATAAACCTACAGGCTACAGCCTCACACACCAACACAAACCCCTATCCTAATGGATGTGCAGCCAACAAAGCAACTGCGTGATGTTATCCTGTCAACATGGACCAAATCTCAGAGGAATCTTTCCAGCAACTTGTTAAATCTGTGCCATGAAGCATCAAAACACTTCTGTAGGGACAAGGGGGTCTAGTATGACGGTAGCACAGTGTACCTGATAAAGTCCCTGGTAAGTGCTTATACTTCTAAAAAGTATGTTGATGTTACTGGTTCAGTGCTTCTTGGAGTTTTTCCTCATACATTATAATTGTTATGCATCGCTGCCCTCTGTAGGACACATTCCTAGTTGCATTTGGTTGTGATGAATCAGATTTATTTACAAATCTAAAGCGATGGAGGCCAGACTGAAACTCTTGCTGCTGCAGTGCAACGCTGACGGCCACAGTCTGGGAAATATAAAAACATTATAAATAAAACCTCAGTGGAATCAAATAAATCTGTTGCTGATATGTAACATACAGAAGAGCCTTCGTGAATGCATATTTAATATAGGTATACAGCACGCCGTTCTGCTGCTCTCTCCAACTGCACAGCTCCTCTGACGTTCCCAGCAAATGAGCTCACACAGGACATGTGCATGTTTCTTTCCACCAGAGGCAGCCAGGCAGAGAGGCCAACTAAACCAGTGACTGAGGAAGAAAAGTGGAGCATTTTGACAGCAGGATTGTGTGGGGGGTTGTTGATCTGTGCAATGCACAAAGGTGTAACTTGTATTAAAATACATTCTTTCAGTTGTATTAAAGATCCATTTTAAACTGTCTTACTGAGCTATGAAGATAAGGGTAGTAAATTAATATTTAGATACATTTTCCATAAGAAGATGGGATAAATATGATGTTAAAGCCTTAATACACTGTTTGTTGCTTGTTTACTAATAATCTGAGTGACACCACTAGATGAGGGGCTCTGTCTGATTTTTTGTAAATACTGTGTATTTGTTTTGTGATTGCATGGGGTGGGAGTGGTCACTGGTCAGCAGCAGGCTGTTCTGGTGACATGTAAAGTCTCACTTACACGCTTTATCGTGTGTTTTCCTTTGAATTCGTCTCTGATTTATGGGAGCTGCACACGGACCTGTGCCCTACATCTGCGCTGTTTACAGACATCGACACACCATCCCGCAGCCTCGTGCCGCTGGAGAGGGCATACGGAGCGAATGACGTCATCGTGCATGGAGCACGTTGAAGTGTACATGTCTGGGCCTTGCCGCAGCCGTAAATACGAAACAAAAGCGCACCATGAAAGGCGATTCGCGTTTCTCAGCGTTGGGTGCAAATAACTCGGGCAGTTAAACTTTTATTGCATCTTTTCTATATTTGCACAGGTAGAATTGTTGCTCAGCTCGGGCTGTCAGTGGTTTATAACTCATTTGCCAAGTCATTTGAATATTCGCCTGCAATCTGACAAAACAAACAAACATCAAAGCTGAATCTTTTTTTTTTTTAGCGACACTTTCATAAATAAATCTTTTTTTAGATGCTCCACTATAGCCTGGACTTTGTTTGATCTGCTGGTCAAAGTTCATTATGATTTAAATGGAAAGAAAAATAGATATGATGTTATTGATTGATACGGGATAAAAGTAACTTAGGTTCAGTTAGTTGTCTGTTTCCAGGATTAAGCGGTATTGACTGTAGGGCTGAACTCTTCACAGAAAAACCTACGGATAAAAAGTAGTTGTAAATAAGTAACTTTCATAGTATAACAAAAAATATATCTAAATATAATAATAATATAAAACTATTACTACACAGATGCCTACAGATGATGAGGAATAATTTCTGTTGGTAGCAGCAGTGAATAAACAATTACAAAAAATCACAAGCATAATATTTCTGGAACTACACAAAATTACTTATTAAAAACAGCTAATCTCTTAACCAGCTGCGTGCTGAAACTATAATTGCGCTGCTACGGCATCCATTACGGCCAACTGCACCAACTGTGGGCAGGGGCTACGCCCTCTCGTGTTCCAATGTGTTTTTTGAAAGGAACTCAGGACCAGTCACTCTGCAACGTGACCGCCAGGCCCCGTGCCGCTAACCACGCCCCTCATAACCAATCATATCGCGTCGAGGCGGGCTTTGGGCGGAGAAACCGTCAGCCTGTTGTCCAATCACAACGGCTATTTCAATATTAGTTACCAGACCATGTACTTGCACGTGTGTCCCTGCGTGTAAACTACAGTTGGGGGAAGAATAAAAAAAATGTCTGGAGATTCAGTACAGACCGCTAAGCGAAGGCTGTCGTTGCTACCTGGATTTATGCCGTCTCTTTCAAGAATTTTGAGTTCCCCACCGCGGGATATTGAAGCACTTGCGTTATTGTTATTTTGAAGCATATTTAAGGTAAGCTGGCGCCTTTGGCACTTTGTTTTACAAGTCTGTGAAGCGTTGTAGTTAGCATATGAGCTGTTTTTGTGATTACTGAGCGTCAGTGTACAAATTGGAGAGATTAATACATTTAACTGCCTCACATTATAGCTACTGTACATAACTTAATATCAACTACAGTCTGTTCGTCTCACAGATCATACGCGAGCTTTTTTTAACCTCCTCGGCTAACTTAATATGAACTAATGACTTCGCAGTGTAAATGTGGCCAACACTTTGAACTAATGTAACACAGCAGTAATCTACATCTACTACATCCCACCCAGTTTCCAAGACCTATTTTTCGTGAACTGTGTGAACCTAGCCCCTTTGGTTTGTGCGTGGTGGACTTGCATACACGAATATTGCACCGTGTGCTAAAAGGGGAGGAAATTTGCCCCCATGTGTTTACGATATGCTTGCTAGCGATAGTGCATTAATTGTTTTTCATATATATTGTGACTGATCATTTTCATGATTCCCAAAGTAATCCCCCTCCTTTTTTTTATTACTTTAAGGGAGGGGTTTGTGACGTGCGGTGGTCGTCTGGCAGACATGTTAGTTATATTAAGCATTACGTTTGGACTCTGATTGAGGTACTAAAGCAACATAGCAAATGTTTACTCTGTGTTTTAGCCAGACTAGTGTAAACTGCACGTCCAGCTAAAAGGGATTCTTCGAGGCCTCTCTCCTAATGTACACATACTGTTCTTGGTGCTGGCAGATTTTACTGAAAGCCAAACACAGTTTTTACAGCTCTGCTCTCATTTGATGTAGGACTATTTGACTTGTGCATTCACTGTAGACAATTGCATGCCACTGCTCCTGTGACTGAACAGTGGCGATCCACTCATGCCTGTGAATTGTATTTTGTCGCCCCCAGAGGCTGCATAACTTTATCACTGCATCATAATAATATAAGAAACCATCACATGGCGTTGGTGTTTTCACTCAACCAGTTTCAGTTGGCACCTGTGCCAAAATCTTGTGACATTTACGATGGTGTCCTGTTCCAGGCTTGTAATCCCCTCTGAGTGGCAGTTTTACAGTAAATCTTCCATAAACAGTGTGGCGCACACCAGATCGTTGTTACCACACCGCAGAGGCTTGAGGGTTAAACATGAGCCTGCACAAATGCAAGCCTGCAGCTTCTTTGCACTCTTACCCTCCTGAGTGACTGAGAGTGCAAAAAAGCTGCACAGAATCTACTCTGAGCCGCTCCCTTATTCACAAGGGGTTGCCATAGTGGGTAGATTTTTACATGGAATGCCCTTTATGACACAACCCTAAAAGGATTGGTGTCTCTTTCCAGGATCGAACCAGGAATCTTTTGCTTTTTAGGAAAACGTGTGAACTACTTATTATTCCAGAAGAAACTGTAGAGAAAGAAGACTCCAATATCAATGTCTTTCACCCAATAAGTGACCTATCAGAAAGTCTGAGAGCGGACCATGGATGGGCAGGAAACAATGACTCTCCTAGCTCATAAAGAAAAGTCAAACTTGATTTCTGGCAGCAGCGAGCTGTGCTAATGTTGCACAAGGTTGATAGAGGCAGAGACATGCAGAGGCAGAGACATGCAGTGGCAGCAGGGGTAATTTTCTTCGTGCTGCAATCATTTGATCACATATATGTGGGGTAATGACTCAACTCATGAGACAAGTAAACAATCTTTAGTTTCCCTCGCAGTGATACATCAAAGCACGAATGACTAATTTACCAGCGGTTTAGTCAGCAGAAACAGAGCACCACGTTCTTCCCGTTATGACTTCACAAAAAATAAAAATGTTTGAGATGAATCTTTAGTTCGATGTAAGTTATTTCTTTATTTGAACTATATACTTTTAAACTGGTCACGTATGTTTGGAAAGACAAAGAGGGTTTGGATATGAGCAGATAGAGGGACCGTGTTTGTCTTAGTTTTGGATAAGAGAAGAAAAAACAAAAAACATCAAGGTTACCAGACTGACCGCAAACTGCTGGGAAATGTCTCAGGTTTTCTTTTTAAATGTCTCTGTTTCTGATTTGGTTTTGAGGTTTTACACTCAAAGCTGCCATCGCCTCACA
This sequence comes from Simochromis diagramma, assembly GCF_900408965.1. NCBI lineage: Eukaryota > Metazoa > Chordata > Actinopteri > Cichliformes > Cichlidae > Simochromis > Simochromis diagramma. The sequence goes on along the minus strand of NW_024387038.1, from coordinate 615,601 downwards.
GGGTTTTTTTCACTCTTGTATTACATGTTCATTGTTAAAGTTTCCAGCTGAACTTGTTACAGAGGATGTTCACAACAGACACGTGGACAAGTCTGTGGATGTAGGGTTTTTTACCTGCTTCTTACAGGCTTTTATTTTACCCTCTTCAGGAGCTTATGTGCTGAGTTTTGTTGGCAGGCGGTCCAGAGTGTGTGCAGTCATGCATATATTCATGCAACCGGTGCTGTTATTAAATGATCAAGTTGCCACATGTTGATGTCTGAATGTAGTAATTTACACCACACACTTGATTTTTTTTAATGTTAGCCAGTGACACTAATGAAAAGCATTTTTGTTTTGGGGATTTAAGTGGACCTATTATGCTTTTCCTTATTTTCTGTCATATATAGGTTGTTACAATGGAGGATGCTCATATTAAACATGGCCAGAATTTAATGATGATGATGGATGTGGATGTAATCACTGTGAGCCAAAAGCTTGGGCTTCAGACCGTACTTAACACATGGATTGAGTCTGTTTTCTATTTTTGTTTTTTTACTCTTTGCTCTGTGTGATGTCAGACAGAGGGGATATCCTTTATATGGTCCTGTGTAGGAGTATGACAACCCCACCACCTGCTGTTAAAATCTTATGTTTTCCAGCAGGAAGAAAGTTCAGAGAATGAACTGACTTGACTGGATCAAGGCCAGGAATATGAGTGAAAATTATTTTGTGATGTGTATCATGCAAAAAAGACAATAATAGAGTCCAAGAATTTAAAAAAAATCAATAGCATTTGTACCTTAAGGATCACCTTTCTGCATAGAAACACTGGGAACCTGCAGTAACACCATCAGCAAGAAGGATTTAAGGCAGGCTGGATTTGTTTCTGGAAAACCTCATGACTCTCTTTTTGGGTTGTTATAAAATTTATTTTCAAAAGCGTCTTAGCTCATAAATAGAAATATTTCCAGCTGAATCCAGGCCGCAGATCACTGCATGGAAGATTTACTGAAATCCATGAACAAGTGTTTGGCAAACAGTTTTGTTAGATAAGGGGCCCAGATTTGATGTTAAGGCTGCAAAACTTAGACTTGTGACATTTTCTTTGTCTTTTTATGTACATTTTTGTGAAAGTTTGCTTGGAAAGGGTAATGGAGTCATAAAAAAGTACATGTTGATTCTGTGCAGTACTGCTCATTATGCAAAATAATAGAGCATAGACCCCCATACACAGTTTGACTTATTTGTAGGTCTAAGCAGAGATATCTCAGATCATACTTTGTGCCACTGTGCCATGAATCAACCCACAGGCTACTTCCTGTGTACACCAGTGTGCATGCAAAGTGTGCATAATTGGTTAATGTGATGGCTTTGGCCATTATTGCCCATCAGCTCTTCTGAAAACAGTGTTTTAAAATGAAAACCTGTTCATGCAGATGCAGTTTGGCTGGCTGTTGTTGTGTTTTTTTTTTTTTTTTTTATTTGGTTGGCACATATTATATTAGAGGCAAAGATACTAGTAGTACAGGTGTGGGCCGGCATAAGAAGAACACGAGCCTTCTTTGTGGTTGGGTAGTACTAGCCAAAACAACAAGTGCTAATTGAGCTTCCTGCCATTTGTTGACAATAGACTGACAGTATCTTGGAGAATGATGAAGCTTGCAATGTAAGCAAGACCCAGTGAGAAAGTAGCCAGATGTTGTGCATGTAATGCCAAGATGAAAAAGAAAATAAGCAGAAGGAAAATCAAACTAGTTTACAGAATATTTATCAGGCTTTATTTCCATTTGTTCAGCTGTTGCTGAACCACTTTATTGCACATTTATAACCTTCCAACTAGGTTATTGCAACATAGGTTTGCACAGCTTGAATTTTAAAGTCCCCTGCAGGCTTTGCAGCTTGGAAATGCAGTCCGAATATACCTTTCGATTATAGGCTTAACCTGAAAGGTTTTTTATTTTTTTATTATTTGATGTTGTTGCTGTTGTTTAAATCAGCTAATGGTGAAATAAGTTTATTAAATAAACATACTTCAAGAGGTACAGCAAATGTAAATAAACATAATGAAAGCCCATATTTCTGTATTATTAGTGTAATGAAGTTATTATATTATAATGCGATCGTGTGGCAGTGATGTGAAGGGGTGTGCCCGTCTCTCTCGTGTTTCCCCATGCCTCACAGATGTACACCATGTACGTTTATTACTGTCGCTCATAACCGCTGGTCTAGAATCGGCTCGCGCGTGTGCTCGCATCGCTGCATATTTAATAGGCAAACCTATGTGGGCGGAGCTGAGACCAGTGTCTGGCAGGCAGTCTGGGAGCCCGGACTCCCTACGCTGCAGCCCAGCCTCTGAGTAGCGCGCTCTGCGATTGGTCGAGCGAGCTGACCAATCAGCGGTCGGCGAGACCTGCGGAAAACACCGCCGTGTACACGTGCCGCATGTACACAGAAAAGCCAAGAGAAGCGGGGATGCTGAGCCAGCGCTGTCACACTGCACTGTGCTGAGATGTGGAGCAGTGGGCGCTCATGCCGGTGAGGGGAAATTGAACTAACACACTTGTTTAACGCGCTCGCTGGGTTTGCAGTGATGGAGCTGTTAGCTTGAGCCCAGAGGAGTAGTTCACACATGTCCGTGCACGGAGCGTCGCCACACCTTCCTGCAGCCTCCATCTGTGCTTTACAGCAGGGAAGTATTTCATGTTACTGCCAGCTTGCGTCAGGTGGCTGTTGTTTGGTAGATGCGCTGGTCTGTGTCTTCTGATATTGTCACAGTGCATAGCTTGGAGTGTCATATAGTTTGGTTAATATACAGCATCAGAGGTTCTCATGCACGTTAGAGCTGCTGGCTTAATTTGAGGAGTTTTATAGAGTCTTTAGGATATGAATTTTCTCTCCATAGTCTACTGTTGGAAAACAGTAATGCAGTTACAAGAACAAGTGCTGATATTTTTTTTTCTTTGTTTAGTTAAAATGACAGAAAAATTGTAAACATTTTCTAATGAAGCTGACAGTTTCAGATTGTTAGTTTGGTGCAGGCAGGCATCCAAATGAGCAAATATTCACATTTGAGGAGGAGCAAGCATTGAGCTGTGTGCATTTCTTTTCCCTTCAATCCGGTTTGTTGTAGATAATTATTGTTTCAGTTTGAACTTCAGCCTGCACCATACCCTACCTGCAGTGCACTTCATGAATGCAACAAAGAAGCCTCCTCTGGTGTTCAGTTTCAGGCTCAACACATTGTTGTCAACTGTTTGCTTTTACAGCCCCAGGTGTTAAACATTTGCAGGTTTCATTAGAGATGTGATTGGATGTTTTAGGCAGCTCATCTTGTTCAGATGGCCAAAGTGTGAGATTGTTGTGCTGATGCTTCAAATAAGAATTTGGACAGCATCTGATGCTTTTATTTCTTTATTCATTCTCCATATGAATAAATAAATCTTTGTCATAAAAGCTACAGACAGGTTTATGGTTTGTTTGACATGTCAGTGTGTCTTTAGTGTTGAGCCTTACAGTTACAGTGTTTGAATCAGATCACTTGCTTCATTACCATCACAGTGAACAGATTTATGGCCAACTGTTGGAGCAGAGCCCAGCCAGTGTCAAGTGGAGAAGTGCTGTTTTACTGGCAGGAAAGCTGCAACGCTCCTTTCATTGGCTGATCTATATTTGTCACCATAGTGAGCGTGTGGTGTATTTATCCCGTGCAGACACGAGTTCTTTGCATTTTTGTTTACAGTTTATCATCAGCAGTTATTTTCTGCCCGAGCACTTTGCCTGAAGGATTGTGAACACGGCCGTGCTGTCTGTTAGGTGACATCTCAGAAGTATTTTTGTTGGTCCAAACATCAAAGGTGATCAATGTGCAGTGATTTAAGACAGAGAAAAGCAACTGAGAAATTCAAATTAGGGTGTGTCTGACATTTTTTCCTACTTTCTCTTCAGCATGTGTCCTGTTCAGAGCAGTCCCAGTAGGATTAATGCTGTACTTTAAGGTCTGGTTATGTAACGCTGTGTGAATGAAGATAAATGCAAACTGTTGAATACCAACACTTCTGCATTTCCAGATCCTGGACATTCTTGTGTCTTTTTATCTGTCATGCCACTTGACAGGTACTAGGTCAGGACATGCTAGTTCACCTAAATTGGACAGGAAATTACGCAGAAACAAGTGCTGCTGTGATTATTATCACACTTTTCGAGCTTTACCTGTCATTCAAAGCAATTGTTCATCTGATATAATGTGGTGACTGCCGGTCTTCACACTAGGTGTGCACCAGTATATCAGCCGAACATTGTTACTGGCCTGTCAGCAAATGCAGCTTTTGATTCATAAAAATCTGGGACGACGTAGTTTCTGCTTTGCGCTGTGGTTAACTAATATGTTTACATATAGAAATAAAGCAGATTTAAAAAAAAAAAAAAAAAAAAAAAAAAAAAAAGGGGAAAAAAAGAAGTATATCTGCATATCATTTGCATTTGACAGAAATCTAAATTAAATTAATCTCATCCCAGCTCCTATGACCCGGCTCTGGATGTCTTAGAGACTCGGGTCTCACAGGGGTAGGCGAGGGATTTTTGCCTCTGTGTCACGTAGACAGAGACAGAATGATTCATTTAACCTTTCTGCTAAATGTGTACAACACAGGGCAGTCGTGAGCAGCGCAAATCAGATAGAGAAAATAAGAAGAAACCGAAGACATGTTTTTTTTCCAAGTAACGTGTTAGTCCTGTAGTCAGCACGCCTTGTTACATATTCTTTCCCACAGCACGACAGACATATCTTGCATAATCAGAGCTTGGTCCTACAGCGTGTATTTCCTGTGAATAATTCGAAAAAGGTGGGCGGCATACTGGCTCAGTGGTTTTTTGCAGCGTTAGCTAGTGGTCATGGGTTCAAAAGCGATCTAGCATTGCGGTGTGGAGTTTACATGTTATTCTCGTGTCTGCGTGGGTTTTTGCTTTCCTCCCACAGTCCAAAGCCATGCATGCGCCCCAATCCTGACTCTCTATCAGCCTGTGTTTTTGCTCGGCATCTGATTGGCTGCGGAAACAGAGCTGAGGTTTAAAGCTGAGCTTTAAAGAGTCCACCGAGTGGACTGGAATGGGGCAGGCAGGTACTGTAATAGCCTGAGCACAGTTCTTCACCACCACCTTTGCGTGCGTCTCTGCCATCACCCGTGGAAGCATGCATGGATGCCAGCCTGCCTCACACCCACTCACTCCCTGCTTGCATATTTCTTCATCATAATTGGTCCCTTCCCTCCGCCCAGTCTGGCCATAACACATACAGGTTGTCATGTGCAAGTGTGCATCATCCATCTGACCAAACATAATGCTGATTAGCATTTCATGCCCAGAAAGGAGGGAGCTTAGGCGCAGCGCATGAATTTGTTAATCTCCTCTCCCCAACCACTGTTTGTTGCGTTTTAAGTTATTTATGAGTTACCCTCGTCACAGGCCCTCCTGCCTTGTTATCGCCTCATGTCCCCTCAGCTGTAAAGGGCCGTTGCGTCAGCACAGGTATATCTGAGCATATTTAAAGCCGTCCTGAACAAATGCAGCATCAGAGCATCACTGCACACCTGTCGGAGGCAGGTAAAGAGGGTTGTGGGGCAGCCAGGTGTATAAAGTTGAGAGGATTGGCGACTGAATACGAGGCTGTGTCGTCTTCTAGTTGCGTCTGCCGGTCTTAAAGGATTAAGGGGTATCACCTCTGCTCAAGGAATAAATAGCACTAGACTCTCACTTGCGTAGGTGGGCCGTATATATATACTTTGAGTTACCTTTCCCGATTATTCTTAGCGCTCTCTGATGTGAGCTTTGTTCTCTCCTCCCAGCCAGTGTTTGTTTTGACTGTCCCAGGGGTAAAAAGAGACTGAGCTTTGACGAGCGACCAGTGTCCTATGTCACACTTTGGCACCAGCACAAGTTCACCTGATCTATATTCAGATCTATGCGTACGCACTTGCAACATACAAATAGAAACAGGAGATTACTGTTATTCCGTGGGCAGGATGAGGAGATTGTTTTTGTTTCCCAGATAATCTGAGTAAAAGGAGAACAGCTGGGCCCTAAACAAGAGCACACTCTTCTATCGTGACACGCAGCCCGCATCGCTCGGCAGGGAGAATATTTCACGCCGTATTTGATTCGTCTTCTGAGGTTGACATGATGATAAACTGATGATAAGCTTTTTAAAGCCGCAGTCCTGGAGAGATGCTTGAGAGAGACCATGACAACCAAGTGTTTTATAATCCTAATATTGCTGTCCTTTCTCCCCCCTCTCCCTCTCTCTGTCCAACTCGCTCTTTTTCTTTCATTTCAGGTGGCCTTTAGCGCCTAGAGCACCACATCTCTAAAGAAGCGAGAAAACCAGACACTGAGTGAAAGGAATGTTTTTTGCTCTCACCGAGAGCTGTTTTTCTCACTCTCCCTCACAATCTCTCATCCCATCTGTTGGAGCATTTATGCCAAGGCTGTTTCATAACCACAAATTCATGTCTTGTCTGCAGCGCTTTGAGTGACACTTTTTTTTCCCCGAGATAATTACTGTTCTGTTTGTTTAGAAAGGCAGCTTTGTAGCAGCCTGCACCTTTTTTTTTTCTTCCTGAAAATTCTCAAAGAGGGGTCTACAGCGCACCCCCCCCCACCCCCCCCACCCACACACACACACACCCAAAAAACCAAACCAAACAATGATATGCTCTCTGTTTGATTTGTTAAACTAACAGGTAACAACTATGATTCACATGTGCATACATAGTAGTCCCACTTAAAGCAAAGTTCAGTTTTTTTTGTTTCGCCTTGGCTGACCCCCTCAATCAAGCTGTACCAGCCTCATCCTACTCTAGTATGAGTTATGACAACTCTAAATCAATGCCTAGCAGCAGCAATCGGGGGCGATTGGCAGGGGCCAACGGGAAAGACCCCGAAGCGGATTCACAGGGGTTAAATGTGCACGAAATCTGCAGCAGTGGTCAGCTTGGTGCCAGTGTCACCCACAAGGACCAGGAGAGCGGAGGGGGAGGAGGCTCATCCCCCAGCGACGGATCTCGGTCTGGAGGTTCGTCCAGAGATCAGAGGTGTCCGACTTCAGACGATATGGATGGAATCTCAAGCGGAAACGACTCCGGGGAGAGGGAGAGCGAGGGCGGGATGGAGAGGGAGAGCAGGTCTCACGGACATCAGTCCGCACGCAGCTCCCACAGCTCTTCAAATGGCAAGGACTCTGGCATGATACTGGAGACTACAGAGAGCAACAAGAGGTAAGAGAAGTCACCCACAGCTCATTTTTTGTGTGTGTGTGTTCAGGGTGAAATCAGTATGATCTTAGTCAGATTACAATGAATGAAATGAGTGGCTGCACCAAGGCCAGGCCTAAAGAGTCTAAGAGTAAAAGCTGGAAATGAGTAGAGAAAGATTAAGATGGTAGATAGCTGGATGCTTTCATTATAAGACAGATGTCAGCATTAGTAATGCTGACGATTACTACTCTGGTTTAACTGAGCGTGTACGGTGGCTGGCGAGGACCAACGTTGTGTGGCATGCAGAAAGGATGTTTCAGCTTTTATTGCACCTGTTTTCAATGTAAGTGCTTTAAAATCAGAAATGTAATTGTATTATTCATGTTTGCCATAAAAGTGCCACAACATTAAAACTGCCTGCCTAATATTGCTCAGGTGCCCCTTTCGAATAATGGCATGGACACAGGACCCCCGAGGGTGTCCTGTGGCGTCGGCTTGTGGCAGAGTGTGGGTTGCAGAGTCGAGCCTCGGAGGATCGAGCTTGTTCCGGGGCATCCCACTGTTGCCTTATTGGACTGCTGTCTGGGGAGTTTGGAGGCTGGGTGCACACTTTGGGCTCTTTGTTACGGTAGTCGAACTGGCTGTGAGCAGTTTTTGCGGTGTTGCAGGGCGCATTGTCCTGCCGGGAGAGGCGGCTGCCGTTGGGAGTGTCGTTGCCATGGGGGGGTGCGCCCTGGAATAGGTGAAGTTGTCGAGAAACCTCTTCTCTGCTTATACCCATTTTCATCTGAAAAGCTTCTTCTAGCTGTCAGAGTGGACACCAGTAGCCGAAACTACCTATTTAAAATAGTTTCTTTGGATTTTTTTTACATTTATTGACACTTATGTCTGCCTGGTCGGCAGCAGCAGTGTTCACGCACTCACCTCTCACTTTCTGAATAATCATTGTCTGAAACTGTCCTCCTTACCCAGCTCCAACTCCCAGAGCCTGTCACCTCCCAGCGGGTCCCTGGTCTACAGCCTGCCGTCGTCCAGCTCGGAGCACGACCCCCCCTCCACCTCCGGATGCAGCAGCAACCAGTCAGCCAGGGTCCAGACGCAGAAGGAGCTCATGAAGGCCATCAAAGAGCTCAAGCTCCGACTGCCAGCTGAGCGCAAGGCCAAGGGCCACTTCAGCACTCTGAATGCACTCAAATACGCTCTGCAGTGTGTCAAACAAGTCCGAGGTGAGGGTCTTTTTTGTTTTTTGTTTTTTTTTCTCTCTCTCTAAGAAGGTGGCTGTTCTTATGTGGGAGGCAAAACACAGATGATGAATTTTAGGCCCATCTTAACTGAGAAATGTTTAATGTTTCCAGCTAACAAGGATTACTATCACCAGTGGAGTGTGGAGGAGTGTCACGGCTGCAGTCTGGACTTGTCCACCTTCACGATTGAGGAGCTGGATAATATCACCTCAGAGTACACCCTCAAAAACACTGTGAGTTTAAATACTTATCCACTTCTTCCTGCATCTTAAAACTACTCTTAAAGGCTTTTAAAGGAGTGGGGCTAGTACACTATTACTGTTGTTAATGAGCCATGGGCTTTATTGTTTTATGACTTTCGGTACCTCAGAGTTTAACACGTAACTCAGAGGAAAGGAGGGTTGCCTCCTGGTTACTGTCAGAGCATTTGATAAATCTACGCTATCCAGAAACTGAAGAAGCATCTGAATGTCCTTCAAGGCACACTACTGAGATTTAGAGGTTCAGTCGACCCTCAATGAAACTACTACACAGGCGGTTTGGGGTACTGGGGCAGATGTTTAGATTTGTGCTGATGTTTGAGGACAACCAGTACATACAGGCATGAAATTTCACATGATTAGTAGCCCAGAGCTAAATGAATTTGAAGATGGGTGTGGCCTTCAGCTTTGTGCTTGTGTTCAAAAATATCCATTTTCACAGTTTTTTCCTGAAACAGGAATTGAAATGCGCCCCAATGAAAGATCCCAGATTGTTGGAGAAGATGGCTCATTAAATTCCTTCTGTTTTCTCCAGGACACATTCTCCATGGCAGTATCATTCTTGTCAGGGAAGGTTGTGTACATATCGCCCCAGGGCTCATCCGTGCTGCGTTGTAAGCCTGAGTGTCTCCAAGGAACCATGTTCTCTGACCTTTTGGCTCCGCAAGATGTCAGCACCTTCTACAGCAGCACGGCACCCTGCCGTCTGCCCCCATGGGCCTCCTGCATCGGCTCTGGTGAGCACACGCCGACTGAAAGCGAGAGCAAGTTTAGCTATGTTTCCTTATGTTTCCTGTGCTGACTGACTCCGGTCTCCTCCAGCATCTCCTCCAGTTGACTGCACCCAGGAGAAGTCCATGTTCTGTCGGCTCAGTGCTGACCGGCCGCAGGGCGGCGAGATGCGCTACTACCCATTTCGCCTCACGCCCTACCAGCTCACCATCAGAGACTCGGATGCTGCTGAGCCACAGCCCTGCTGCCTGCTGATCGCAGAGAGGGTCCACTCTGGATATGAAGGTATTTGATACGATCCCCTGTTGTCTGTAATAAACAAGTGTTTGTGTATATATGAGTTAAAATTACACCATCATCAATTTGACACTGAGAGTCACACAAGCTAAAGAGATGTAACATAGCATTTTAATTATATCGACACTTTTTACACTGTTCTTTCCTTACTGTTTGGACTGATTATGTGAGGTGATGTATGAATATCAGGCTGATTCTTGTAACCAGGCAGGCTCCACCTGTTTGAGTAGAGTAGCAGAACACAGGGCAGCTTTTGGTATCAGAGTCGCTTCAGGTCTGACATGTGACAGGTTACTAGTTTGGTTTCAGAGTGCGTGTTTGTTTTGGTGAGACAGGATGAGTGGGCGGTGCGTTGGTGTTAACTCTGTGGCAGGATGTTTCAGTGGAAAACAAAGCAAGCGAGCCTGGGGTTATCAGAAAAGAGCGAGAGAGTCTAGTTTGTGTAGTTGCACTCTAACAGGTGCAAAGTCGGCTTCCACTATAGCTCTGGAGGAAATATAAATGAAAGAGACTGGAATACCATATTCCTTTGAATATGGATAATGTAGACAGTTGATACTGCATGACTGTCAGAACAGTGTCAGACACAGAAAGTCTGTTTCACCCTCCAAACATGCTCCTCATCTGTTCTGTTTGTGTCCTCTGTGCCCGTCAGCTCCTCGCATCCCACCCGACAAGAGGATCTTCACCACCAGTCACACTCCCAGCTGCCTCTTCCAGGAAGTTGATGAAAGGTCAGTTATCTTTGCTCTGACCCCATGCTTACTGCTGTGTCGCCTTCTGGTAATTGGTGTTTTAAGCTTAAGGCGTGCGATCGACTCATCGTTTCACTGTGGATTTGGAGACGGTTGTTAAAAATAAACAGCTATAACATGTTTTGCGATTTCACTTCTCTGAATGTTAAGGTGTGTGTAAAATGCTAAATCTCAGTGTGGAAATGTGATGTGTTTGCAGGGCAGTGCCACTGTTGGGTTACCTCCCTCAGGACTTGGTCGGGACACCGATCCTGCTCTGCATCCACCCTGAGGACAGGCCCATTATGGTGGCTATACATGAGAAGAGTAAGCCTATTTAAGCCTTTCTTCAAAATGTAATCACGACCAAATTCACACAGGGCTAATGTAAAAACCACACTTTAGCTCGAATAACAGGCTTGTTAGCAGAAGACTAATTAATTGGGAACCTGTGCAGTAGGAGAGAAACGTGGACGTTAATCTGCTGATGTAACGACAGCTGCTGTTAAAATGTATAAAACCTAAGCAACCAGGTTCTCTGCGCACTGTGAGTGTCAGAGCTGCAGGTGGTGTGCACATAGACACACAAAGGCAGCTACAGGGGACAGGGTGACGCCTACATTAATCCAGCAGAGGCAATAATGATCATTTATTATGTGATCTTTCTCTCTTCTTTTACTTGTGGAAAAAATAAGGGTCCTCATTTTGACGTTTTAGTTTTGTGGCTGTTGCCGCCTGTATCCGGGGAGGTTTTTGGTAGGAGCTTATGTCACACAGAAGCGTAAGGGCTGAGTAAACCGTTCATGGCTTTCATATGTTTTATTTTGTTTTTTCACAACTCAGGAAACTCACATGTGTGCTTTGTCATCTCTCTTCAGTCTTTCAGTTTGCTGGGCAGCCGGTCGACTACTCGCCCCTGCGGATGTGCGCCCGCAGCGGGGAGTACGTCACCATGGACACCAGCTGGTCTTCCTTTGTTAACCCCTGGAGTAGAAAGGTGGCGTTCATCGTGGGGCGGCACAAAGTCAGAACGTAAGCGTTTTCTGTCTCACTTCACCAAAAGTTTTTTGTAATTGTTCAAACTTTGTGCGTCGGTCATCTGTCCTTAAAGCTCATTAGACGCACGTTTAATACTGCCTTTAGTGACTAAACAAGGATCTAAATCTTAAAAAGTGGCACTTTAAGAAGACCTAAAAAAACCACAGATAAAGAGTTTGTTTCTATTATAAACAAACTCTCCTTGTCTCCAGGAGCCCGCTGAATGAAGACGTGTTCACCGCGCCGCAGGACTGTGAGAATCGGGTCACCACGCCCGACATCGTCCACCTGAGCGAGCAGATCCACAGACTCCTGGTGCAGCCGGTGCACAGCAGCAGCTCTCAGGGCTACAGCTCTCTTGGGTCCAGCGGCTCACGGGGCTCCCACCGCTCCAACCAACAGCACCTCAGTGCCTCGGCCGCCTCGTCCAGCGACAGCAACAGTCCCGTTGTAGATGAGGCCGCAGGTGCATTCCACAAACCTGTGAGTCTGAGAAAGAAGTGCTTTTGTGTTGTTGGTTTTTTAGTTATATAACCACAGTACAACCAGTTTTGCAATCAGTTGAGTTTAATCCTCTGATTGCAAAGAGGCACATCATAGACACACGAGAAGAGCCAGAGTATAAAATTCATTCATTCTAGCTTGTTACCTGATCCAGTCTGTCTGGCAGGTTTTTTTGGATAAAGGTTGCCTTGTGATTGAAAGTGGCTGCCGAGAGGTTGGTCACTGCAGCTGCTGAAACTTCAGTTGTCACCAGGCAACCACCAGTGTTTTGTTTCCTAGCTGCAAGGGGGTTGCTGTCCTTTTACTGTAGTGTGGCTAAATGATAAAATATCTGGATTCAGACATTAGATGACTAAAGGGGCTGCATAGAGTGTTAGACTAATAAGGATTCTTTTTAACTATGAATCATGTAAGGCTACTCAAACCAAAAAAGAAATCAATCTGAAAATGCGCACAACATGTCCCGCTTTGTGAAATGCTTTCTCACAAGATTGTTTATCACCTTGTTTTTGATACAGCCGCATTTTCCTGGGTACTGTTGCATCACATTTAGACTGTAGTGTTACGCACGAACAATATGACAGGTTGGCAGAAGATTCAGTGCAGTGTCATTCTCTCGTTGGTTAGCTGTGATGTTTCTGGTCTTCGTTTTTCTCTAGATGACGTTTCAGCAGATTTGCAAAGACGTCCATATGGTGAAAACAAACGGGCAGCAGGTTTTCATCGAGTCTCGTAACCGCCCACTGCCGAGGAAAAACACCAGCACGGGTAAGAGGCTGGAGTTGTATTTGAACTCAGAATGTCACGGGAGAGTAAATAGAGTTTGGTTTTTTTTAATAGTTTTAGTATTCCAGGAAAGAAAAAGGCATAAAAGAAAGTTTTTAATAATAACAATAATGTCCAAAAGCCTTCACAGAGGACGATTTTAATTTCTTGATCCTGTTTGTATCTGATCCAGACGCTGCGGCCGTCAGAGCGATCAACAGCGATCCAGTCAGGAGTTTGATAGCAGACATGACAAACCCATCCAAAAGTTTGGTCCCTGCACCGCTTGTACCCAAGGAACCATCTACGAGCTACTCCTACCAGCAGATCAACTGTCTGGACAGCATCATTAGGTTTGTGCACAAACCTGAAATCGTTTCTGTGTCGACATTTGCCCTTTGACCTCCCACTCACCCAGCGATTTCTCACACAGGTACTTGGAGAGCTGTAACATTCCCAATACAGTCAAAAGGAAGTGTGGTTCCTACTCCTGCACTGCCTCCTCAGCATCTGATGACGACAAACAGGAGCCCAACGGCAACAGCAAAGGTATTTCACTATGATCTGGAATTGATTAAGTTGTTAGGCAGGTAATGATGCAGCTAACTAGGTAGAAGACAACAAACCTGGTTGATGTTGTGTCTGTGCGACTAAATTTCTGACCGTATTGTCTCTCCAGGTGGTTCAGTTAACCTCGTAGGTGAACCACCTCCTCTGCCTCCTCTGACCATGGCCACAAAGGCAGAAAGTGTAGCCTCAGTTACGTCTCAGTGTAGCTTCAGCAGCACCATCGTCCATGTTGGAGACAAGAAGCCTCCCGAGTCAGGTGGGCCTCGTTAACACTCACGCTCTCCTTCCTGGAAGTTGCAGGATGAGTTCCTTGCACACCCTGAATGGAGTTCTTTTTTTTGTTTTTCATGTTTAACAGTGGCGTTCAAGTTGTGCTTTTTATGTGTTTGTTTTGCAATTAAACTCGCTTTTGTTGCAGGCATACTACCTGGAACATTTCTGGTTTGATGTGATGTGTTTCATTCTTCTCCTGTGCACACTGTTTTACATATTCTAATTGTTTTTTTTTCCAGTGATTGTTAAACTTTAATGACACAGCAGCTCTAGCAAACACGAGGCTTCAGCTAACAAACTCGTGTTTATCTGCAGCTGTAGATTGTATAAGATATATACGTGTATGTATGTATACCTGAATATTTGGTCCTACCTGCCTAATGACAGCACTGAATTGTGTCAGTTAATTGCAAAAAGAGTGATCTTTATTTCTTCTTTATATCGTTACACCCCGCCTTCTTGTCCTCTTCTCCTCTTCTTCTCTTCTCACAGACATCGTCATGGAGGAAGCTCCTACAACTCCCACACCGGCTGCACAGACTCCTCTCGACACCACCCCGACTCCTCCCGCAAGCAGCTTAGAGCTTCCCGCTAACATCGCGCCTCCTCCACCTCCTCCTCCACCTCCGCCACCACCTCCTCCTCTCCCTCAAGCCAGCCAGCCTGATAGGGACAGCCGGAGAAGCGGAAGTGTAGGAGGCGGAGCAGCGGGAGGTGGAGGTAGCAGGCTGGGTCTTACCAAGGAGGTGCTGTCCGCCCACACTCAGCAGGAGGAGCAGGCCTTCCTCGACCGCTTCAAGGACCTCAGCAAGCTGCGCGTTGTCGATCAGACGGTGTCTTCAACTGTGCGCTGCCACGCCGCAGCTGTCAACCCCCTGTCACGAGGTAGGTGCACACTGTCACAGTCTTAGAAATGGTTTTGTATTGAATAGCTGTTTTGCAAAGTGAAGAAGTATATTTTAAGTTCATCTTTGGGAACCTGTATCACCTTCGATACACTAACGTCTGTGAAACTGTTGGTGTGAAAGCTTCAGAATATTTTATGTGAAGCACCAAACTGATTGTAGGGCGTCTTCTATCTTTTGCAGGAGTGCGTTGTTCCCGTGACTACCCAGCTGCAGGAGGTAGCAGTGGTCACAGACGCGGCCGTGGCGGTAAGAGACTCAAGCACCAGGAGTCTTCTGACCAGCACAGCTCTCTGGGCCTGAGCGGGGGTCGTCAGGACCCCAGAAGCAGCACTGCTCCCATGCCCCTCAACATGCCTCTCGGCCCTCCAACAACCTCATCCTCCTGGCCTTCTGTAGGCTCCCAGGCTAGCATGCCACCCGCTGCTTTTCCCCCTGGTATGCTTCCAATCTACCCCGTCTACCCACCTCTTACGCAGCCCTTACCCGTCCCAGATCCATCACGTTTCCCCCCCACCCAGATGGTTCCTCCCATGATGGCCTTCGTTCTGCCCAACTACATGTTCCCGCAGATGGGAGTGCCCATGTGTCAGCCAGGCTCCACCCCTGGACCATTTTACAATCCCAACTTCGGTTACCAAGGGGCCCCTGCAGCCGCTGTCCCCGCAGCCGCTGTCCCTGCAGCCGCTGTTCCCACAGCCGCTGTCCCCACTGCTGTTTCCAACCCCATGCCCACACCAGGCACATGTGCCCTGTCTCGCAGCAGCACGCCACAGTCTTACACTCAGACGCCAGCTGATCGCGAAGGCGCGGAGTCACCCCTCTTCCAATCCCGATGCTCCTCCCCTCTCAACTTGCTTCAGCTGGAAGAGTCGCCGAGCAACCGGTTAGAGGTCGCCACGGCACTAGCAGCATCTCAGCAGGCATCGCCTTCGGTGCAGGGTGGGGCAGCCAGGGGGCAAAGTTCCACCAATCAGAGGAGCTCAGATGACACCTCCAAGGAAAATGAGAATGTAAGTGTTCAGGATAGGATGTCTGACCTAAAAATGTAGCAATTGCTCACAAAAGACTTAAAAAAAATTAACATTAATGTTTTCCCCATTAGGGTGAAGCTAATGAGTCCAACAACGATGCCATGTCCACCTCCAGCGACCTGCTGGACTTGCTGCTCCAAGAAGACTCGCGCTCAGGCACCGGATCAGCTGCCTCTGGTTCGGGGTCTTCGGGAACAAGATCCTCGGGTTCGGGCTCCGGTTCCAACGGCTGCAGCTCCTCTGGCACCAGCGGCACCAGTCAGTAGATTTAAATCATTAGTGCCATTTAAAAAAAAACATCTTGTTCTCGGCTGTTGATGAAATTCTTTTTAGTTTAATGGTTTCTATCAGGGACGCAGAGTTCTGGGGCACTGTGACATTTAATTTAGTTGATCGTGATATGACTGTTATTAGTAAAGTTAGATGATACCAGATGAAACAAATCAGATGAACTCTAAAAGTTGCAGTAAAAAAAAAAATGTTTTGATTGAGATTGTCTCTAATCAACACTGTGATGGTCTTTAATTCTCAAGTACAGACTGAAAACTCTTCTAAACTTTTTGTTTTTTTCCATCTAGTCAGCAGCCAGGGCAGCCACACCAGCAAGTACTTCGGCAGCATCGACTCGTCGGAGAATGACCATTCCCGCAAACAGCCAGCAGGGGGCAGCAGCAGCGCGGGAGGAGACGGTGGAGAGGAGCAGTTCATCAAGTGTGTGCTGCAGGACCCCATCTGGCTGCTGATGGCCAACACAGACGACAAGGTCATGATGACCTATCAGCTGCCTGTCAGGTACAGCACTGGGCAAAATGACATACACGACTTTGATTCACTCATTCAGCTCTCAGATGACAAACTGGTTTAGAAAAAGTGAGGATTGTTTTGTTTCTCAACACGTGAAGTATAAGTGGGACCGATCTAGTCATACTGTAGAGAAATACAAGCAGCTGTTAGTCCAGAAAGGCAGCAGCTTAATACTTGTCCACTTTATTTGTCTTCGTCAACAGGGACTTGGAGACGGTTCTGCGAGAGGATCGTGAGTCCTTGAGGAACATGCAGAAACACCAGCCACGCTTCACAGAGGAGCAGAAGAGGGAGCTGAGCCAGGTCCATCCCTGGATCCGCACCGGACGCCTGCCGCGAGCCATCAACATCTCCGTGAGTACAACAGATCCACCCTGTACCATGTCAACGTGCGATGTACGATCTGTTTTGTGGCAGAAAATACAGGAAGTCGCTTCTCTCTGCGTTTTCAGGGCTGTACCGGCTGCAAGTCTCCCCCCGCTGTGCCCCCCGCCGCCCCATTCGACGTGGAGATCCACGACATGGAGCTGTGCAGCGTGCTCAAGGCCGAGGAGGAGAGCGCCGGCGAGGTGATGAAAAGCCTCACAGAGGCGGCTCACCCTGAGGACGAAGAAGAGGAAGGAGTTGAAGATAAAGGAACAGAAAAACAGGACAGCAGCCAAGACATGGCGGCAGAGGAGGAGGGAGCGAGGTCAGACACTGTGGAACGAAAAAGTGAGACTTAGGCACTGGAGTCTGACGGGACTCACCTCGCACATGGCCCAAAGTGAAAAGCACTAGCGCCAATCATGAGCTTCATCATGAGACAATATGCGCCATCCAGGACTTCCTGTGCTCAAAGCATCATTACAGCGGCTGTAATCCAATGAGCTTGCGCTGGGATGCTGAGGTGCAAACTGATGCACACGACTGCCGTTTATTGTCGGACAGCAGGTCAGGCAGTACACGTTGATTCTTTGAGTCTGATTTTGATGTCAGCGGTCCAGGCACCCACTGGAACTGATAATTAAATGCCTTGGACACCACCGGACACGCACACTCAGTTTTAGAGAGTGAATTTGTCCTGTTTTCTTTCTTTTTGTCTATTTTTTATTTTCTTTTAATTGTCCTTGTAGTTCATGGTATATTTATTTAAGTTGTAAAATAATCAAAGGAGACTAAGGTTAATGTGTTGCAAAGAAAAAAGTACTCCTTTACATAAAGATGGATGTGCTTCACTCGTGTTTTCATCTCTCCTGTCCAGAGTTCAGCCTGTGACAAAAGAAGGGACTCTGACTTTTCTGAATGTTTCTGGGATCCTGTTCTGGTCTCAATCCTCACTTTTTCTTCTTCTTCTTTTCTTCTTTTGTATGAATTGTGACCCCAAATAATTAAACTACTTTCACCTGATAGAGAAAATGTACAGTGAGAACCAAGTAATTTTGTAAGCATTGTGTATATTTTTATAATTTGATGCACTGCAGATGGAGAACACCCAAAAGAGGGTGTGTACTGTAAAAAAAAAACAACAAAAAATGTGTTTAAAAAGCTATTTGTTATACGATAGATCGCACTTTTTGGAAATGGAGACAGTGTTTGTGACTCGGCAGTCGAGTTGCTTTACTTGTGGACGAGCGTGGCAATCAGCGGGAGTCTGACCCACACCTTTTAAAAGGCTTCTCATCTGCCAGGCATTAGTTTGAGCACGACAACAGTGAACAAACACTACAGACAGCGTTTCTCAAATTATCAACCCCCCTACGGACCCTGCAGCGCTTCTGTGTTGCTCGTGGTGGTGAGAAGATTTGGAAAAAGGTGGATGTAACTCTTAAAAAGTCCTCCGAAGGGTTCGAAGAGTGTTTTACTATCTTCTCTATTCCACTCTGTCCCTTTTCCCTGTCTCTTCTCTGTGGCACTGTTCTGGTCATGTGATATCCTTTGCTTCATGGCGTCAGTGGTGTCTGCGACAGTTTAATATTTTTGAAGTTCTTTGTACAAAAAAAGACAATAAAATGACTTTAAATGGGTTTAAATGCGAAGTCAGATTTTTCTTCTTTTCCACCTCATGATTACATCTCTTTGCAGTCTATTTTTGTTGTCAGTTGGCGTGGATACACAGAAGCGTCCAGAGCGAGCTGGAAGCAGAGAGCGGATCGGGGCAGCTGCTTTCTTACCCGACCGCAGTCTCCTGCTGTTCTGCTGTGGTTTCTACCCAAAGTGGTCACCGCAGCTTAAAAAAGACAAAAGGCACGTCCTCGTTCAGACAGGCTCAAAGTGGTGAAGCTGACTTCGGTGCATATTATGATTATAACAATGGCAGCAATGATTGTAATGTGTGTGGGTCTGCTGGCAAACCGGCTGGTATTAATAACACAGCTGAAGATGCTCCATCTTTTATTATACAACAATAAAAATGAGTCTTACTGTTGTAATAAAACATTTTACTGTAGAGTTCAGCATAATTCACGTTTTTCATAATTGCTTTTACGAGCCCTGTATGATTTTTATTCTGGTTCCTGCAGTTTTTTTAAGCTTTCCTGTGCTTACACTGGATCGTTTTGTGAGGCGAGGTTAATTCTGTGGAAAGAATTTAATCTTTTTAATGAACCGTCACCTAAATTGTGCTTGTGTGCCCATGAGCTTTAAAAACAGCAGTCAGGATCCACCCTGGCAGCTGTGAGATTGCAGCAGTACAGAAGTAAATGCTAAATTTGCATGCTAATGTGTGAGCCCAAAGAGGGACTACCATTATATTGAGATTCAAACACTGCAATACATCCTACATACTACATCTATTACTTGCATGTTCACCTTTCCACCTGTCTCCCTCTCATTCACACACATGTAATCTGCCTTGCTTCTCCAGTGCACACCTCCATCTCTCCAGGCTGTCCTCCACCTGCTTTCCACTCTGGCTACAGATCACAGAGTCATCTGCAAACATCACGGTCCTTTGCTAGTCCGCATTTCACGAGCTTGTACAACCAACTTTTCATTTCTTTATCAGTCTGTCACATGGTTATGGAGGAATTTTGGGAATCCTTTACAGCCCATTGAGGTTTATTCACAGTTGTTTTAACGTCCCACCGCAGCATTTCGGTCGAGCTGAATTCTTGACTAAAAGTCCAACATGTAAACCTGATGGTTCCAGATGAAGACGGCAAACAAAAGCACGGCTTGTAGCCGGCAGCGCTGTGAAGTGGTCATTATACATGCTGCAACACAGGCCCTCTGTAAGCACACGCCTACAGAAACTTACCTTCTGCATATACTTCATTAGTCTACCTGTTAATGAGCAACACAAGCACACTGTACAGATCCACTCTGGCTGTGAATCAGTGTAAACAACACTTTTTACTGCTAGTCACCTGCATTAACCAACTTCATTCACCCACCCTTGCCTTTCTTCGCCTTCCCTCCGTAACACCCCACCATCCAACCATCACTTCCCCTCCTCTCCCTGCCTCCCCTCCCCTTCCCAAAACCTTACCCCTCTCCACGCCTCTGCGCTGCTTCTCCCTCCTTTCCCTTCTGCACTCTCGTCTTTCCCAATCCGGGAGGACAGCAGGATGGAGGACAGGGTGTGGACCCCCATGTGCCTTCTTGTCATTTTGTCCTTGGGATGGACTGATGCTCAGACTAATGACACTAACGCAAGGTAAGGTGTGCGCAGCAAAGTTATTCTGTATGTATGAGCTGTCAATGTGCCCTTTGTGAACCAATTTTCTTTTCAGTATGTGCACATGTGGCAAGCAATTTTCAAGCCCACATCAGTCTGGATTAACTACTGTGCATGTGTGAGACCGTTTCCTCTCCTGGTCGCAGTATTGTGATTACCGAAAGCTCGGTAGAAATAGAAGGGTGTAGCGTTAGAAAGATGTGGTCGGCATCCCATAAACACACAGACAGGCAGGCGGACACATAATGACAGCGTGCTGTAATTTATTGTGATTAAATCTGGGTAGATTTACCAGCAGCAGTGCTCTCGTGTCATATAGTTTGTTTTTCTTGTTGCAGCTGAGAAGTAAATCTTCCTGAAATTCTTTGTTTGTGCAGAGTTCCACACAAACAAGGTGTAAATTGAACATGAGAGACAAACAAATGCCTGTGGCCTGCTAAGCTCCAGAGGGTCAGAAGGGAGGGGACTCCAAAACTGGAATATTTTGGCCAAGTGTGGCCTTAGAGTACCACAATAGACACACCATGCATGCCTGGAGAACTTGAGAGACAGGGAAACAGCTCTGTAATGTAAGGGATTGTAAATTTTGCCTCACTGGCTGCTACGGAGTAAAATTTAAACCTAATTTCCAGCTGCAGAGTTTCTGGAGGAAAACCAGATGCCAGATCAGCCAACATCTAAATTAACGAGTCTGGGCCTGGCCCGCACGGCAAAATTAAAAGTTGAAGCTGGCGCTGCTTTGATGTGTGTTTATCCGAGTGCGAAAGAGTGGGTGTGTGTGCCACCAAACCGTGTGTGATTGGGCTGCTGTGCGGCGGTTTTTGCAAAGCGAACGCGTACAGTTTTCTTGCGGTGCAGTCAGAGTGTGGCGATAACACATATACTGTGTATTAACAGTCCTGGCTTGGTTTGGCCAACTTCTATGAAAAAAAAAACATACCATGAGAGTTTACTGGGAACTTTCCCAGCCATGGAGAACAGAGAAAGACTGTGTTTTTCACATCTAAACGTGTGTGTGTGTGCAGGTTTTTGCCTCAATGCTCTGCAGTATAGCTGCATAAGCAAAAGCAGCATTTCCTGAAGCCCACGGCGCATGAAGTGAAGGGCAGGATTTCTTTTTCTCTTTCTCTTTCAGGCCAGTCTTCCACTGTGGAGGCCACCTGGTCATAGACTCCGGCATCGTGGCCAGTGAAGGTTTTCCCAGCTTGTACAAACCCAACAGCAAATGCACCTGGTACATCACTGTGAGTCACTGAAAGTAGCTGTGATGTTTCAGTCTGGGACACGGGGATAGCGAAACAGTGGTAGCACCTATGTAGATGACTAAATGTTTTGAACTGAAGCCAAATCATTGTAGTGCCAAAAGGATGTGATTGCTGTGTGGCACTAGAAAACTAAAGAAAATGTGATTTAGAAAAAAATAGAAAAACATTTAATGAAACCAAGGTCAGGTTGACTACAGTGCTCTCAGATCAGTATACAATCTGTGCTGCCTCCTGAGCCACAGCCGCCCCAAAAATGATCAAACCAACAACAACAGGCTCATATTAAGTTGCCTTCACTATAAACCAGCTTGGCCCAAACTGGACCGTACCATCTCCTCATAGCTACAGGGGGAGCCAGACTGTTAGAAAGTGCTTCAACAGCACAGAAACAAGAAGCAAAACATTAATTTACAGTTCCTCTGTGAGTCCTGACAACTATTGGTTCATCCACATGTAAATAAACATGTTTCAAGAACTCCATTCCATTTACTGCAATTCAATTCAGTTTTATTTAAATGGCTCCAAGGCTCAAGGAGCTTTCTGTAGTAAAGTAAAGACAGTAGCACGGAGAAAACCCCAACGATCAGACGACCCCCTATGACAGCAGTGTTGATTTCCAGGCCTTGGGGTCTGTGTCCTGTAGGTTTTAGATGTGTCCTTGATCCAACACAGCTGATTTAAATGACTAAATTACCTCCTCAACATGTCTTGAAGTTATCCAGATGTCTGGTAATGAACTAATCATTTGATTCAGGTGTGTTGACCCTGGGTGTTATCTAAAACCTGCAGTTCGACACCCCTGCCCTATGAGCAAGCATTTGGCAACAGTGGGAAGGAAAAACTCCCTTTAAACAGGAAAAAAAAAACCTCCGGCAGGACAAGGCTCAAGGAGGAGCAGCCATCTGCTGTGACTGGTTGGGGGTGAGGGGAGGAAACAGGAAATAGTGAAATGGGACTTTTTGGGGAGCAGAAAAAAAAAAACACTGCAGTGTTTCCTTTTGTGTTGATAATTCAAGTAACACCTATGCTATTCCTTTTTTTTTGTCATTTTAACTGTGAAATATATTATTTATTTTTATTTAATCGGCAGGTCCCTCGAGGGTAACATCTACTTTTCAGATTTGGCCAACAAGCCACATTATTACAATGTTACAAAATTCAGATATAACATCAAACCACATGAAACAAAATAAAACAAGTCAGAGTCAAAATAATACAAATACGAGGTCGGGGTTGTGAATAACAGTTGCATAGATGATCATTTTCAATGAAAGGACATTTTCAAATCTGGTTATTTTATTTTGGTAATCTATTTCTCTGATCTATTCCTTCAAAAACACATCTGCAGTTTTTACTCATTATTGATATGCTTCACTTTCAGCATTTTCTTGTTGTTTTCAGAGTAACACAAGCAGTATCAATGTTGAAGAAATAATCTGCCTTACATAACAAAAAACCAGGTTGTTCCTGTGTGTGGGTCATACTGAGTCTGTTGTCCCCTCCAGGTCCCCGAGGATCATGTGGTCATGCTGTCTTTCCGCCTCTTTGACTTAGAGGCTGACCCCATCTGCCGCTATGACTACCTGGACGTCTACAACGGTCACTCTCGCCTAGTGCAGAAATTAGGTCGATTCTGCGGGACCTTCAGGCCCGGTGCCCTCATCTCCACCTCCAACACCATGATGCTGGAGATGGTGACGGATGAAGCCACTGGTGGAAGAGGATTTCTGGCTTCTTTCAATGCAGGGAAGCCACATATGGAAGGTGAGGACAAGTAATCCTGCAAATATTTTACTGGGGCTCCAGCACACAGTTTTGTCTTTTTCCTGCAAACACAGGGCAGCCCCATGCTTTTATTGTATCACCTGGCTTTTGTCTCACCTTAACATATTGTAGCACACTCTTATTTTTAACTCCATCTTCTTTTTCATATTTCCACAGAGAACCAGTTCTGTGGAGGACGACTGACCAAATCACAGGGCTCCGTAAAGACGCCCAACTGGCCCAACTCCAATTACCCAGCAGGCATCAGCTGCTCGTGGCACATCTCCGTAGAGCCGAGCAATGTAAGCTGATCACACTACACTTCATAAGCTGAGAGGTTAATAGAATCTGTTATTATTATTAGATCCTATGATAAGAAGATAAAGACCTGAGATTTATTAAGAAGTGAATTCTATTTATAATTTATAGCATATCAGTGCCTTAATATTAGTTTATCTGTCAAATTATTGTGACACGTTTAAGTGAATATTTTCATAAGTAGGAGTTCAAAAACAAGAACTGATTTGCCATTATTCTTCAATTTAAAATTAGATAGCAGTAATTGAATGTGTCACCAGTTTTCTAAGTAAATATATTTTTAAAGGTGCTATTGACACAAAGAAATTAAACCGCAGATATCCAAATATTAAGTTATGTGTAATAATGAGAAATGACACAGAAAAAAATATCAAAAACGCTTACTGAAATGTATTTAATGCTTCATACAAAAGCCTGTGATGACACCTTCAAGACGCCTCCTTTATGGAGAAACTATAGTCACATGCATTGCTCAGGGACGATTTTGGCTCATTTTTCCACACCAACAGTCTTCAAATCCTGAAGACACCTTTATGAACTCTGAGCATCAGAGCTTTCCATAGATTTTCAGTTAGATTCAGGTCAGGTGGTTGGCTGGGTCATTCTACCAGCTTTATTTTAATCTGTGAAACCAGCTGAGTTTCCTTGGATGTGTTGGGCTCATCGTCTTGCTGAAATGTCAAACCCTCGTGTCGTCTTCATCATCCTGTTAGATTTTTATCAGGTATGTGAAGGGTGCCCGCGCCATATGCTGAAAAACAGCCCTACATCAGGACGTTGCCACCTCCAAACTTCACTGGAACCTTCAGTAGTTTAGAAATTCTTCTGTAACCAATGCCATTCGGTATGTTTTGCATAATAAGGCTGCGACGGTCTTAAGAAAGCTCATTGATTTTACCCTTCATTAGATGTTTCTTGTTGACACCTTGGTAATGAGACACCTTTTTATTGGGACTGAACCACCTGATATTAATTTGCAATAAGTGGAAGGATTGCTTTCTGATTACTGAAGATTTCAGCTGGTGTCTTTACTTTTTGTACCTCCTTTTCTTCATGCGTTCAATACTTTTTCTCTTTGTCATTATTACACATAACTTAATTCATGGACTATGGTTTGATTTCTTTGCATGTGTGGATTTGATAGGTTGTTACCGACATCGGGTCAATTTCATGTCAATAGCACCTTTAGAATAATATTTACTTAGAAAACTGCTGATGTGTTCAATACGTATTTTACCCGCTGTACATATATCTAGAATGAAGCATCAACATGTTGAAAAAAAAAAAGTCAGATATCTACTGTTCCCCACATGGCCCACATATCTCTTTTGGTTATGTCACCCTAATTAACATATTAATTTGAATTCTGACATTTTCTACAGCCATGCCTAAAAGTGGCATTCTTCACATTCATTTCACATGCATTTGAAAAGACTGTAAAATATGTTGATTTTTGTGGCTATTCTGAACTTGTAAGTTAAATACCACAAATTAGGCCGTCTACAGATAGTTATTGACAAGAACACAAATTAGAAAACGAAGTGACATAAGTGGAAAGTAACATCCAGCGGAAATAAGGACACATGTAGGACTGGTTCACTAGCTAGGCTAGCTAGCATAAATTTTCCCGGTGGAAAAATTTGACAGCATGATGTTGCACTGAGGAACAAATGCCAAGGAATATACGCTGTACATAGCCTTCCAACTAGCGTAAAAAAAGAGAGTAATTAATCCACCTTATAGGGTTTATTTTCCAAGGGTTAAAATGTTGTACCTGGGAGCTAAAAGCACCTAATTGTTAGCAAACACCAAACATGTATTACCTACTCACGCAGGAAAGTGCCCAGTCAAATAGTTTAGATTGAATGATTTATAAATACTCTAGTTTCTCAGTGGGTGCTTCAGTCAGTTTAATAATAAAATCCAAAGGTGTTTTCTGTATCTTCAACACTTTAAAATACTTTTATAGTTAACTCCATAAAAACAAATAATAAAGCCAATATTTCCAATCAAAGAACAAATAGATTCTTGTGGATCTAATCTACATAACCAGTGAAGCTGACAATGCACCAGGAATGCAATAACCTCAAAACAAAAAAATTTGCACATGATTGTTAACAAGAACTGGGCTTAAATCTTTGTGAAATATACAATTAGAAAATATGCACGGGCGCTGAGGTATCATTTTAATTTGTATTTCTATAATTTACGTGCACCAAATATTAGTCAAAATCAAATTTCAATTGACTGCATGTGCAGTTGAGTATGTTAAATGCCTTGTGTTGGAAATAAATGGCAGTAAAGGGGCCCATCACAAGGAAATGTACTTTCCTTGTAGGATACTTAATGCAGTTATCGTGTGTGAGTGTGACAGCGGCCTTGTGCCGAAGTTAAAATGAAAGACCTCTTTGAGTCCCTGCAGGCGTGATCATGTGTGCCAAGAGATTGAACTAAAAGAAGGAGGGAAGGAAGCAAGGGCAAGAGAGGGAGTAAATGCACCTCTGTGTTTCAGAACTCCACCACCACCTCCTGATGGCTGCACTGTACACGGCTCATGAAAATTAGTCAGAAGTAAACATGTGCTAGCGCCATGCCCTGCCAAGACTTTCATAGCTTTCTGTTTCCACCTATTTTCCAGGTGATTGAGGTACAGTTTGAGAAACTGGATCTGGAGCCTGACATGTATTGTCGTTATGACTATGTGGCCTTATTTAATGGGGGAGAAACGGATGACTCGAGGAGGATAGGGAAATTCTGCGGAGACAAGCCACCAGGGTGAGATACTGTTCAGCTATAAGCTACTTTGAATTAAGCTAAATACATGTATACATACCTTACAGCAGAGCTTTGCTGACGTGTTTATACTGTCACGTCCCGTTTCTTCCACGTGTCTGTCGCTTTATCCTTTCTTTCTACTTTCCCTGTTCCTTTCATAGCACTATAGTGACAAATGGGAACGAGCTGCTTCTCCAGTTTGTGTCTGACCTCAGCGTGACCTCAGATGGATTCATGGCCCACTACTCCAGCGTGCCTCGTGGGTCCCGCACACCCACTGCAGGAGGAGACTTTATCCACAGACCTCAGATAACCTCCACGACAAAAATACCCACCAAACCAACCCCCAAACCAGTTCCCAAACTCAGACCAAGCCCCAAGCCCAAACCCACTCCCAAACCAGTTCCCAAACTCAGACCAAGCCCCAAGCCCAAAACCACCCCCAAACCAGTTCCCAAACTCAGACCAAGCCCCAAGCCCAAACCCACCCCCAAACCAGTTCCCAAACTCAGACCAAGCCCCAAGCCCAAACCCACCCCCAAACCAGTTCCCAAACTCAGACCAAGCCCCAAGCCCAAACCCACCCCCAAACCACCCAAAAGGCAACCAGGAAGGCCACCGCTAGTAAAGAAACCTCCACTAAACAGACCCACTACTACTAACATCAAACCCACATCTAAACCTAAGCCTACACCTAAGCCTAAACCTAAACCTGAAATTAAACCAACACTAAAGCCTAAACCTAAACCTGGAGTTAAACCTACACCAAAGCCCAAACCTACACCTAAACCCAAGGTCATTAAACCAACTCTTAAACCAAGAGTCAAGGTTAAACCCACACCTAAGCCCAGTATAAAACCCAAAGTGAAACCAGTGAAGCCAACCACTAAGGCAGGAGTTAAACCAACAGTCAAACCTAAGATGAAACCCACAGCATCATCTCAACCAGGAGTAACCAAAGCAGTGACCAAGAAACCCGATGTGAGCAAGAAACGTAAGTACAATAAAATGAGTGTTGAATTTTTAACCTGCTTTTTACCCCCATGTATGTATTTGTGTTTACTTGTACTAGAAAGTGTTTGTTGCCGCATGTTTTTCCTACAGCTTTACCACTGAACCCACTGTGTACACAACCCTGTAAGCGGACTGGAACCCTCCAAACCAGCTTCTGCCCTCATGACTTTGGTGAGCTACAAAACAAGCTGCAGTCTGGGCTTTGCAGAACTCCTCTCCATCTATTTCCACACCTTTACACCTACAAAATGTCACTTGGTTCTACACATTTTCTCCCCATTGAAACATGCCTTTTTTGTGATTCTAGCCCACTCTACAACTAAGTGCTTTCTAACATTCAGACACATTTACACTCAGACGAATGCATCTGAGAGCAACTTATGGTTAGTGTCTTTCCCAGTCTTTGGCATGAAGACTGGGGCACCCAGAGGTCAAACCACCAATCTTCAAATTAGTAGCGACCACTTTAGGGTGGCTTTTTAGCAATGGATATTTCACTCATAAGCAGATTCCTCAGATAATCACTCAGAAAGTCTTAAATGTTTGACCAAAGTTAAAAGAAGTCTAAACACCTTGCAATGATAACTTTTAAAAAATCTTAAATTGTTTCCCTTAGTGACCACATCTTTCTTTTTTCTTTATTTTAGTGATTACGGGTAAGATTACATTTATAGATCCTGGTCCAAGGGGCTCAGCAACCATCGAGGTGTCACTGATCAAGGCGTATAAGACAGGAAGCCTCACCGTCACCAAATCAGGACCCGCCAAAACAGTCACACTGACTTCTACCTGCAAGAAATGCCCAGGGCTAATCAAAGGTAAATAATGAGACAGTTTTCTTGCTCTCCATCTTACAGAAATATTGCCACATAATACAGTTAGAGCAGGTTGTCAAACGTCTGTAAATACTGTGTACAAACTGGAATTTCTTAATGATGGCTTTCTATGTTTAGGGTACTACCAGTGCTAAAATCCAGTTCAAAGTCAAACTGTATGCAGATGATATGATTTTGTATTTAACCAATAAAAGTCAGCGATTAAAGGCAATAATGTAGATAATAAAACCATATAGAGGTGTCATATTGCAGCATATATCATTGGTGCCTCTGGGATTATTGTAAATAAATAACCACTACATAAAGAATAGGAGTAAAACAGAGTTCTGGATTGGTATAATGTTATTTAACAGGAATTGTTCATTTTCAGTGTTGTTCCTTTAAATGTTTCCCTTTAAAAATCACAAGCTGCTCTGATGTAAATGATAACAACTTGCTCTGGTATTTCTTCATTGTCTCCTGTCCAGGCCGTAACTACGTGTTGATGGGAAAAGTGGACACAGAGGGCAATGGCCATTTGAGCCCCTCCAGCTTCACCCTCCTCTTTAAGCCCGTTCATTCAAAAGCACTGGATGTCCTTTCTCGCAAATCATGCTGACATCGTGGCCTAAACCACCAATCAAACTGACGGCCTTGGCTCTTTAGAAAATGTAACATTGCATAAAGAGTGAAAGTATTATAAACAATATCCTGCAGAATTTTTTTCATATTACAATATGGTTGTGAGAAGGAGTTACATTTTAAACATACGATATTAACATATTACTTTTGTATTTTCTATGTAAATTATAAAGTTTCTGTGTTAAAAAATACATAATAAACACAGTTTGGGGGTAATTTTAGTCTCGACTATCCATTACTTTCCCTGGTACACTGAAGTGCTGTACAACATAAAGATCTTAGAGACCATAAAACAAATATGACATTTATCACCAGCAGCAACATGACACATGATTGTGAGGGACTGTTGTCCTACATGATGACCTCCTGGAAAGCTTGCAGTGGCCTTCATATATCAACCACGCTGTCACAGATGCCACTTTAGTGCGAAGGCAGCAAATTGAACAAAGTGCTGGTCTTCAGTGATTTTGGTCCATATTAACATCACACAGTTGCTGCAGCTTTTTCAGTTGCTCATTCATGATGAAATATTTTGTTCTATCACATCCTGAAGCTGTTTTATAGTAATGAGATCTGGTGATTGTGGAGGCCATTTGAATACAACAAACTCATTGTCATGTTCAAGAAACCGGTTTGAGATGATCCCATGAACTTTGCAAAACATGGTTTGTCATCCTGCTGAAAACAGTCATCAGAAGATGGGACCACTGTGACCATAAAGGGACATGATCAGCAACAACACTCAGGTAGGCTGTGGCTTTTAAATGATGCTCATTAGTATTAAGTGACCCAAATTGTGCCAATATCCCCCACATCATTAAACCACAACCACTAACATTAACTGTTAATATAAGGCAGGGTGTATCAGTGCTTTCATCTTGTTTATGTCAAATTTTGAACATATCTTCCAAATGTTGCAGCAGAAATCGCGACACATTAGACCATTCGACAATTCAATTTTGTAGCCTCAATTTTTGCTTCTACTGCTTCAAGGTTTGACATGTCGTGTGTTCAGAGATGCTCTTCTACATAGCGTGGTTGTTAACAAGCGGTTGTTTGAATTACTTCTGCCTTCCTATCAGCTCAAAGGAAGGCATTCTCCTGGCATAAACGAGTCATTTTCACCTAGAAAACTGCTGCTCACAGGATATTTTCTGTTCATCTGACCATAGAGATGTGTGAAAATCTCAGTAGATGAGCATTTAAAAAAAAAGAAGGAAAAAAAAGACTCAGACCAGTTGTCACGTTAATGGGTCTGTTGACCCAGCGTTTTAAGTTTTAGTTTATTTATGTTGATGTTGATGTTTAAGTTTTTTAGGTTAGCTAAGTTCTTTTGTTTATCAGATTCCCTTTGTGTTTTTCTACCCCTAAATTTAAGTTTCCCTCACCCTTTATGTGTTTCATGCTGCGTGTCTTATGTTGTCAAGTTCGTATTGCCATGTCTGCGTCTCATGTTTCCTGTTTTATTTTGAAGGTCTGTGTCCTGTGTCAGTGTAGTCGGCTTTGCTTCCTTCGTCTCGTAATGTCAGCTTAGTGTTAGCAGTTTCCCCATGTGTTTCCACTTTCCCTAATCACCCTTGTGTGTATTTAGTCTGTGTGTTTCTTTTTGTTCATTGTCAGGTCGTCTGTTGTCCTTTCTGCTATGTTTCCAGGGTCCAGGTAGCTTTGTGTCCATGTCGGGTTTCATGTTTTGATTTTTTTTAAGTTTATCTTTAGTTTCCACAGTTTAGATTATCATTTAGCTTCATCTTCATCAGTTTTGTTTTGTAATATTTTACCTGCCTTAATAAACAGCTCGCTTTATGTTAACATTCAAGTTTTATTCCACGTCCATTCGTGTCTGCATTTTGGATCCTCTTCGTCACTCATTACACTCTGCCTGTGCCAGACTGTGACACCAGCCCATTTAGCAGTAAAAAGCATTCAAAGTCCCTTAAATTACCTTTCTTCTCCATTCTGATGCCAGATTTGAAATTCTGTAGATCAGCTTGACCACAACAACACGCTGAAATGCACCGAGTGGCTGAAGTGATCGAACGATTGCATATTTGTATTAATGAAAAGTTGAACATGTCTACCTAATAAACTGGTGATCAAAGTAGGAAAACCTGAGATACAGTGCCATCCATAATGTTTAGGACACCATTTTTGTAGTTTTGCCTCTGTACACCACCATAGTGGACTGTAAATCAAACAATCAATATTTGATGGAAGTACAGATTTTTAGCTTTAAGGGGTTTCACAAAAACTTTGTATGATTTAGTTTAAGAATTACAACCATTTCACATCCCCGATCTTCAGAGATTGTCACAGTGTTTTTTTTTTAATTGGGCTTCCACACTAATTGTCTTACTGTGTAATATATTTTGTTATTAAGATTGGATTATGAGGTATTTCAGGGTATATTTTTTGTCAACATCTTTGAAAAACAATTGCACAACTCATTTTTGTACTTTTTGCTTCTCTATTCTCATATTTGCAAAAAGAGGATGAAGTGCTGGCATTTTCTGAGATAAAGTACGCACGTCTAAAAAAACTGAAAGCATTTTAGGCGATTCAGGAGTGGAAGTGAAAAAGCTACAGTTATGATGGACAGCCTCCTTAAGCTTCCCGTCATGATATATACAGAAAACATTTACATTAAACAAGTTTATTCAGCTTCTGCACCTTCTCTGGTAACTTTCCCTGGGCACATGTGAAACAGCCTGAACTTTATAAAACAAAAAGCCTGTTTTTGTTTTCCTCTCATTTTTAACGACTCTTCTCTGAGGTGTTTTTGTGTTTGTTTTAGCCGCATGAGATTTTTGAGTTTTTTCAAAATGCAAAATTCCTGTTTTCAGTTCTCAGTCTGACGTGGTTGTGCTGATCCATGTTTCAGTGTAAAAATGTACTGGACAAAAAATAAAAAAATACAGTAGGCTTTTTTTCCACAATATTATTTTCTCATTATGAAACAAAACAAACCCACCATGGATTGGAAACTTCTAAATGAACACCGTTTCAGAGGGATTTCTTTAGAATACAATACTGTGCAAAAACTTAGAGCAACCCCTGATTTCTTTATATTTTGGAAATAGGTGGAGTGATTTTTAACTGTACAATCATATGATGGAAATGCAGTATATAAAGAAAAAAAGTGTTTCTACAATTACTAACAAGCTTGGAAGTCCATGTTTGCTGTGACTGCGTTTAATCCTTAATCACAAATATGACAAACTTTCTTGTCATTTCTGTAAGAAATCTTCAGGAATAGTTCTCCAGACATCTTGAAGGACATTCAAAGCTCTTCTTTGGATGTTTCTGCCTTCTGTTCTCTGTCAAACTGATCTCACACTGCTTCAATAATGTTGAGATGTGTGCAGATGCACTCACACCTGCCTGCTGCCACTCCTGAGCCGCCGCTGCACTGGTGGCACTGATCCCACAGCTGACGATCCTGGTGCTTGCTGGACTTTCTTGGGTGACCTGAAGCCTTTTTCACAACAATTAAACCTGTTTCCTAAAAGTTCTTGATGATCCGACAAAAGGTTAATTTAGGTGAAATCTCAGTAGCAGCAACCTCCTTGCCTGTCAAGCCCTTTTTATGCAATGCAATGATGGCCGCATAAGAAGAATGATTTCAAGCATCCCCTTTTAAACACATCCAGTGTGCTGTTCCAACTCAATCAGCATGACATAATGATCTCCAGCCTTGTGCTCATCAACCTTCTTTCCTGTGCTACCGAGAAGATTATTGAAGCGGTCTACTTTTATGCCAGCGATGAAATGCAGTGGAAGTGGGTTTTTTGGGATTAAGTTCATTTTCATGGCAGAGATGAATTTTGCAATTCAGCTAATCACTCTTCATAATATTCAAGAGTATATGCAAATTGCCATCATAAAAACTGAAGCAGCATTTGGCCACGACTCTACTGCTCAAGACCACTTTAAAAAAAAAAAACTCTGGTTGCTTGGAAGCAAAATATGAAGAAATGATGGGTGGCTAAAGACTTTTGCACATGAACATTCAGAAAGTAAACAAGCATTTTGATACACGACCAATTTACCCTCTGACTAAACGGCTCTATCCAATAAATATTCTGTTTTGAGCTATTTTAAATATTCTTGTTCATTATTTTGCCTAACATTATATATATATTATTAAAAACATCCAGTCAAATGTTTAGATAACAGAAATCTGCCGTGAAAATGATAAAAAAAAGATTAAACATTTTCCACTAAACTTTGTATTTTACCTGTAAATTGTGACATTTCTCTGAAAAGAAAAAAAGTGTGTTGTGTTATTAAAAGCTCTAAACATATATAAGACACATATCAAAGCCAAATTCCAACATGTTCAAAGCTTCATTTTTTATTTATTCATTTTCTTTTCATCCCCGCAGCAGTCTCCGAGTGTTATCATCATCAGCCTCTTGTCGTTTGCGACAGCAATAGGACAAGAGGAGCACACCTAACAGGATGTAGGTCAGGTTGGTGCTCCAAAATGCAAACAGGTAGAGCGTCTTGTTGCAGTATGGATCGGCTTTTGTTGTGTTTTTATTGTAGTTCGGTTCATAAATGGAGTAGATCATCACATTACCTGGAGAAATAAACAAAAGAGACTCAGAGGTGCTTGCTCACTAAGAAAATAGTGCTGTAATGCATTAATTCTCATGCCACGAGAAAATCAATCTGTTCCACAACATTAACAGCTTCTCAAATGTGCTAACTCATTATTTTTTGCTTTGGTGTTTAAAGCTGCACAAATTCATTTCTGGCCACTCTTTATTTCTCTGTTGTGAATGATCTATTTTAACTTTTAAATCAGTGAACCAGTTATTAAATGTAAGTCAACGGATCTGTGCAGAGCTGAATTTTTCACGTACTTGAAATAAAATAAGGAAATAGCTCCTCTTTAAATTTCTTTTGAATAAGCATGTCTTACACTTCCAGTAAACAAAGGGAAACAATAATATGAGACTCAACAATTATTTTTATTCTTTGTCAGAGACACGAGTCTGAAACCTCTATGTCACGTATCCATTCATGCAATCAATATGAGTACTACTGTACTATCATGGGGACATTCAGGACTTTCTGTTGATACCACATTTGTGCGGGTTGTGCTAACAGAGCACATGGACTTTGCAGCTTCCACATTTCATGGCCACAGCTGTCATGATTCTATTGCAGAAACTGTCTTTATCAGTTCAGTTTCAACTGTACTGAAATTACCTTCAATTTTTTTTTTTTTTTAAATTTACATAGCACGAAACATGAAAACAACACAGCCGCCACAAACATGTGGTCCTCTGATTACATCTCACAGAAAACAGACAACCAGGTTTTAGGAAATAAAAATTCAGAGCACACAAACCAGAGGGAGGCGCTCATTTCTGAAGGTATCATTAAAACTGAAACCATTCTTCAGCATATATGTGGTCACAGCATTGCTACCTCAGGCTACCTAAGATATGAATTTACTGGTTTAAGCAGATTCTTGAAGATTAGGCTGTCTAGAAAGCCTGAACTCTTTTAAACAGAATCCAACAAGGCTGCCTCGGTCTGTAAGACCACGGAAAGATCATTGATTTTACAGGCTGGTGTGCTGCAGTATATCGTTACGTTACAGCCTTCTGTGATCAAACAAGACCTGATGCATCACACGTCTAAAGATGATAAGGAACAAATAAATAATAATTAAAAAAATGATGGAACATGTTTCTTTCAAACAATACTTACATTACCTTCAAAAATCAAAATATCAAAATATGTTTTTCTGGCTCTCAGGAGGTTAATCTTATTTTCCCCACATGCACTGATAGATGGTTCCTTAACAATCGTATTATTAGCTCTAGTTTTTTTTATTTTAGATTTGCAACATCAGCTACTCTTTTGCTCTTTTGTTTTGCTACTTGGTTGGGAAATTAACAAAAAAAAAAAAATCTGCTTTGCTTGTGCAGGCTGTCTGTAATATTTCTAAAATCAGCTGACTTTTGCTGTTAAGAAACTGGATTCAGCTCTCAAAGCTCACCTGTGATGAACCAGCAAACATAGAAGATGATGGCCACAGAGCACAGAACGATGTTGCAACAGTTGTAGCACCAGCTCAGTGCCAACAAGATGGGTATGAGTATGAAAAAACACATATAGACGGGGATGAAGGGCTGCCTCGGACAGTCGGTGCTGTACACCAATCCTACAGGGCACAAGAATAAAGATAAAGATGAGTGTCTTTATTAAACACCTTTGATTATTTGATTTTTCAAACTTTGTTTCCAGCATATAAATTAAATTCAAACATCAGTAGATTCATCTCTCACTTACCAACTATCCCTTGAGCAATGAATATGATATCGAAAATCACCAAGGTACAATCTGAAGGAAGGCAGTGATACTTTTAGTCATAAATGACACCATGCAGCAGCTGCAGATGTGCAAAAATGTTTCAAATTACTCTCTTACTTAATATTACTGCCCAAGGCCGGCAGATGTGTTGTGACCTGTTGCTGTCTGGCATTATGCCTGGAAAGAAATCAAACATACGAAGACACAAAGAGAGCCACATGATATTCCTCCGCCAGTCGTCTCTATTTCTCAGTTACGTAGCAAAAGAAAAGATTTGTTGAAGAAGGACCAGCTCACCAAAGAAAAGTTTCATTTAAAACTTATTTATCACTGCAAGATCTAAACGCGTGTCAGTATAGTCAGGGAATGAAACTTAAATGTATTATGTGAAAGAATTAAAGTGAGATTTTTTTGCAGGCCTACCTGTTTTTGTGTCTCACCGGACTCCTTTGGAAACATGACAAGGACTGTTGTTAAAACTTGGTGACATTTAATGTGGCTATGTGGGCAAGAGCGTATTGTCTAACTTCCTTTTACAGCGTTTTCACGTTAGTGTATGCCTCTTTGTGTTCCCTTTCCATTATTGTTATATAAATTTCACAGATTTTAGAGTTATTGGGTTTTTTGGTGTATGGGTTTCCATAAGCTTCACGTTGGATAGAAGAGCTCACAGAAACATTCGCTTACATTATCACAAAGCTTCTGATAATTATTCCTTATTTATAGTTTTCCTTTTGCTGTGCGTTTCTCAGCAGAAATGAAATCTGTTTGCTGTCCCAAATCGCACTTTCTGTTTTCAGTTCCCAGGCTGATGTTCTGTGTTTTTTAAAAATATTGGTTTAGTATGTGAAATAAAAATATTTTTCCCCGATGCAACAATTAACAGGAAGTGAAAAAGATGCAGTAAGCTATTAAACTGGACATCTTTTTAAATCATCTATTTTGAAATGTAAAAAACAAACAAAGCCAAAACACCACAGATATTGAAAAATTAACACACTAGAACAGGGGTGGGCAACTCCAGTGTCCCTGCAGGTTTTAGATGTGTCCTTGAACCAACACAGCTGATTTAAATGGCTAAATTAGCTCCTGCAGTTCTCCAGAGGCCTGGTAATGAACTAATCATGTGATTCCGGTGTATTGACCCAAGGTGAGATCTAAAACCTGCAGGACACCGGCCCTCAGGGCCTGGAAATGCCCACCCCTGCACTAGAACATGGAGTGTATGTAAATAGCCTTAATAGTAGTCTAAACTAATATATATATATATAAAAAGATGGCAAACAGTAGTTTGTAAAATAATTCACAGTTGAATATTTTATTGAACAATTAATTATTAAATCAGAATATGGTCATCTGTGTCAGGGTTTGACTGAACAGAGTCAAACGCAGGACTCAGAAGTGCAAGTTTAGTTAGTTTACTTACAGTGAGGGGAACATTGTGCTATTATAAGTCTTTCAGCAGTTCTTAGGCAGCAATTTTGTTTTTCCTGATCTTTAGCATTTTCCAAAAAAAAGACTCTCCTCTCTCCACCATGCAAAACACTCTCTCACAGGGGCTCACAGGGTGGGCCGTCTTAAACAGAGGAAAGGATACATTGGAAATCTTTGTCATGATAACAGGGAATGAGACTTACAGACAAGCGAGGAGGATACTACTGCAGTCAGACCACACTCAAGTGAAGACTGAAGGTCAGGTCCCAGCTTAAATAGTAGTCTGCTGATTGCCAGATGATTCACAGGTGCTTGATTGCTTCAGGTGCCTCAGGGAGAGGGTGGACATCCCAGGAGGATCCTGGCCCTGCAAGGTAAGTGAACACATACACAGTAACCCCGCCTTAACAGGAGCCTCCCGGGGACCCTCCGGGTTCATGTGGATGACTATGATAGAAGTCCCAGAGCATGGTCTTATCCAGAACTACCGACTGAGGGATCCAGGAATGCTCTACTGGACATACACCTCTCAGTGCACCAGATACTGAAGAGCCCTCCCACGATGTCTGACATCCATGATGCGTCTCACCGAGTAGGATATGGGATATGGGACAAAAAGGCTTGGGCCACGGTTGGGGAATTGGTGATGCTAAAGGGCTTGACCAAGTACTCGAAGTGGCCCTGATGGGTGTTAAATCTTTCCACTGTCCCCCCCTCTCGTATCAGAACCAGGTGATAGGCGTTACGGAGATCCAGTTTTGTGAACACGGCTGCTACTTGTAGTAGCTCGAAAACAAAATTGTGAAAAGGCAAAGGGACTGGAGGACCATGGCTGTGTCCAAATTCAGGGGTTGTATCCTTCGAAGGCTGCAATTTCAGGCCGATTAAGTCACAGCAAAATGGCTAGGAGTTTCCAAATTCTCTATTTCAGTCATCCACCAAGGACATAGCTGCTGCTGTTTTCGTTGCTAGACAACAGGACCCTTCAATTAAACAGTCGCACGTCCGGTCTTCACGGCCTTCGAAGGACTCGGTCTTACATTGTGTACTTAAATAGAAGTACAAATACTACTGTTAAAAAAAATACTCCAGTAGAAGTTGAAGTACTGTAAAGAGTAGCTCTTTGGAGGATGTTTCTATTTTTTGGTGAAAAGCTAACTGAACTTTGTGCTTTATCAACATAATGATGAATAATATCAGTAGATAGGAATAAAAACTTTAGTCTATTTTTTTTATTCTAATTTTCTCAGCTTGAATCTGATGAAGGGGAGGAAGGAAAATTAAAAATATATTTGTATTTTCTGTTGCCTCCAGTTTAGAGGACTTTGCCTCTGAACAGAAAAATGTGTACAGTCAGGGGTTTGGTGGATTTAGCAGGTGGGGGAAAACTGGTTTTAATCGATCAGTGTGGGGGAAAAAAAAATCCTAACTCACATTAATTTGCACTGAGAGCTCGAGTAGATTTGCAGGCTGTGATCAGCTGACCTGCTGCTCTTTGAGGATGTAAACACCTGAATTATACCTGATGTGAGCAGATGTTTCATGAGTCGTCCTGGCTGATTTCCATCCTCTACACTGCCAGTAAACTGTTTATGCCATCTTTTTTCTACATGGTATGAAGGTGGAATTAATTGAATGAATTTAAGGAACTTCAGCTAAAATTCAAAAGAATCTCTGCTGAATCTCAGTTGACGTGACCTCACTCTGAGCATGAAACCACAGCCACTATGTACCTGACACTTAAAAAACGTCACTCCCTTTATCCTCGCTCCTCCTCAGTAGGGTTAGCTAGATGCTTAAATACTGCAACTTACAGATACCAGCCGTCATTCCTTTGTGGTGGCAAAAACAAAACAAAACAAACAACAAAAACACGCAGTCTCACTTTTAACCCCTGACTTTGGTCTTCCATGTGTTTCTGTTCAGGCTCAAATTAAAGGCTCAAAGGCTTCAATTCCTCTTTCACTCCCTGATTTGTAGTTAGATACTAAGTTGTTCCCACACAGAGCTCAGAGATCTGCAGAAAAGGTAGGACAGATATTTTATACTAATGAGCAGCTTAAAAGAGTCAGTAATCTTTGAACTCATGATACTTTGGTATAAGTGTTATCAGGAAGACATGCAGCTGCAATGATGGATACATTATTAATATTATTATTGTTATTATTATACTTCAACTGCAGTAACAAAATAAGTGGACTTAATGATGCATGTCACTTAGGCTGGATGCTAAATAAATATATCCATCACCGTAGAAGTGACAGCTTACATCTGTTTTACTTTCAGTGTTCTTCTGGTATTTAATATGTTATATAATTTTGATATAGCATTTTACATTTCTGGCTTCCTCAAAATGCTGTATCATTTTCAAAATGCTGCTTTCAGTTTGCCTGAGTTGTGTTTTTGCGCAAGTCACATCAGACCTCTCCACGCCATCTTGTGGAGAGGCCTGATGTTACTTCACCTGCTCTGGCTATTTCTGAAGTGATCGGCCATGAATTTGAATTTTGGCATCAAAGTTCAGACCTACGTGCACAATTACAGCAGGTTTTATTACTGCAAAATGCATTTTTAAATAGTCAAAAACTTCAATTTTGTTTTATTTATATACTGCAAAATCACAGTCACAGCTTTCTCAAAATGCTCATGTGGCCATTAAGTTCTGCATAGTGACGTATCTATTGTTCAGTTGTACTCTTAAAGTATAAAACATATACTAACATCTGTATTTCATTGGCAGCTTATTCAGTTAGTATAAGGTTATAAACATAGACACCACACAGACTTTATCAGACACCAGTTTTAAAGATGCAAAGAACACATGCATGGCCTTTATGTATGTATGTATATATATATATATATATATATATATATATATATATATATATATATATATATATAT
The DNA here is from genome assembly GCF_900408965.1 of Simochromis diagramma. Classification (NCBI taxonomy): domain Eukaryota; kingdom Metazoa; phylum Chordata; class Actinopteri; order Cichliformes; family Cichlidae; genus Simochromis; species Simochromis diagramma. The sequence goes on along the minus strand of NW_024387038.1, from coordinate 576,298 downwards.
ATATATATATATATATGTGTGTGTGTGTGTACATTCTTAGTAGTTTCTTGCACAGTGAACTTTTTTGTCTGTACTGCACATAAATAAAATGTGCCTCTGGTCTGAGGTCTTCATAGTGATTTACATGAAGCTAAAAATCCTGTTATCTGTATCTGTATTTGCGATTTATCTCCTCCAGCCATGGCTGTCCAACAGCAGCCCACCCAGGTGATGACAACTGCCAGTGCTGGGCAGTGGACCACCGGCCTTTGTGAATGTTGTGTTGATATGGAGACCTGTAAGTCAACCGAGCTATTTCTGCAAACAGCAGCGATTAGTGCATCAACCGTCTCCTTAGACTTTGCTTCAGACTTTCTTTGCAATCATTTAGCAGAGAGTCTAAAGTCAGCAAATATTCAAGAATTTCTTAAAGCAGTGAGACTATCTCACCAGAATGTCCAGGTAGTAGTATTATAGAGCACCAAAGTTTAAGTTGCTTTAATGGGAACAGGAATTTAAATGTTAAAACTGACCTAATCTGGTCTCTGTGTGGTTTCACTCAGGGAAAGCTGAAATAGCTCCCCCTGGAGGATACCAAAAACATCACAATGGTACACCAGTGCAAAATTTAAAGTGGATCAAACTCAGTGGAGACCTTCATGTCACAGTGTCACACAGGGACATACGTAACTGTGCTCTTCAACATGTTTTTTTAATGGATTATTATATCTCTGTATGTATGTTTTAAGATCTTCTTTCCTTTTTTACAATCAGGTAAAATGTTTGAGAAAAAAAAGAGCATTAAAAGATTTAAACAACATATCCTTTTTTTCCCCCAAAGTGACTTTTTTAAAATCAAAGACAATAAAACAAAAGATACAAGATTTTTCATTTGACATGATCACATTCATGAAACTTCTTGTAAAATCTACTAGCGTTAACATTCATAATGCCACACGTAACAAGTGCGGAGGCATAAATGCTGTGGTGGAGGTGTTTCTGCAGGTAGAAGCAAAAGAAGAAATGCTGCCCTGCTTCCGTGGTACTCTCACAGAGGAGCATTAAAGGACAATTTGACTGACTGGAAACTGGAACAAAATCATGCAGTCAAAATATGAAGAAATAGCCACTGAAACTTTCATAATGTACAATGAGCCATGCAAAACATGATGTAGACATGAGAAGAGGAAGATGCGCAAGAAACAGACAAACTGACAGCACGGAGAAGGAGAAGTGCTAAACAATGAACTCTCCATGTCTTTATAAAACAGATTGAAACTGCAGCGTTAGTAAAAATCTATGTTGTTTGCATTGTGATTTAAAACACAGTTATTATATATGAAACGTGGACATTATATATATAATAACTCTGTACGTGTTTCTCCTCAAAGGTTGCTGTGGCTTTTGGTGTTTCCCCTGCATGCAGTGTGATGCAGCCAGTAAACATGGATGGTGCTGCGCACTGCCACTGCTGGATGTTTGTGGTGTGGTGTCCTGCTTACTCCGTGGGTCCATCAGAGAGCGCCACAACATTGTTGTAAGACTGCTTTCAGATGGAGGACACTGTTACAAACTACATTTAAAAGATAGATGAGGTCACTGGAGGAGGTGCAGTTTTAAGACTTCCTAAAAGTCCTGGAGGTTTCTGCTTGGAGTAATAAGTTATGATATTTTCAGAATATAGTAAAAGTCCTGAGATTGGTCTTTATTATTGAATGTGTGTATTTCAGATGTGGTTCTAAAATGAACTTCATTGCATAAAATGTGGGAAGGAACCTGCACATGCGGCTGCAACTCTCAGATATTTGGTTACCAGCTCCACACAGCATTTTTAAAGGACATGTTACTCTCAGTGCTGACGCCAGCCTGTTGTAACAGTTAGCTGTAGCAGGTTCCTGCCAGCATCAAAAAGCTGATAGTTAGTGAATATAGTGGAGCTTTTAGCAGATAAGGAGAAAGAGACTGCCGTCATTCATTTACGTCTTTATTGTTAGTAAAAACAGATGAATGTTGAATGTTGTGATGTGAAATTTACTGTCTGGAAATCACAGGAAAACCTTCTCTGCATGTTTCTGTTACTATTCATGTTGGTTTGAGTTCAGAATAATCAGTGCCGTACCTACACAGTGGCAACCACGACAGCACCATTATATATTTGTTTTATATAGCGCCAAATCACAACAGCAGTTGCCTGAAAGTGCTTTATATTGTAAGGTGAAGAAGCTGAAATACTGCAGAGACCCCGTAACTCCTGCTGCTTCATCCTCTCTTTCTGCTTCTTCTCCTCCATCCTGCAGGGCTCGTTCTGTGATGACTGCTGTAAAGTGTGCTGGTGTTACCCGTGCGTTTGGTGCCAGATGCATCGTGAGCTGAAGATCAGGCAGTAATAGCAGCCCGCCACCTCGACTGCTGCCAGCTCGCAGGTCGTCTGTGGATAGGATGCAAACATTTCGGCTGTGTGTTGAGGGCCTATGTCACTGCTGAAGAAAAATGCTTTAAATTTGTTGTCATATTAATGTGTCGAATCCTATTTGACTTTTTCAGGCCAATAAAATCCTTTAATTTTATACAACATCATGTGTGAGATTAATTGTCCTAGTGTTCAGATATAAACTAGTCGTATTCACTAATTGTGAACTTTAATAGGATAGTGAGAAGGACGGTATCATAATATATGCAGATGAAGTTAGAGCTGGGCGATATAAGATTTTTTCATATCACGATATGTTTTTTTCATTTCAGGCGATAACGATATATATCACGATATAAGCCAAATAACTATATTTGTAAGATTTAAATGTGCCATTGCTCACAAGTAAAATGTGAAATAATCAGCAGCTTGTTTTTATTTAAATATTTATTTCCCATAATAAGTTCAACAGGGTAGATGTACTTAAGGAACATGAGACTTTTTTAGATAAATAAAGGCAAATATTGCAAACTACAGAAAAGGCAGCCACTAAAGCGTTTAAGTTTCAAAACAGAACAAACGAAACAGACTACTAAATTGTCAATTCCACTTAGAAACAAAATATTAATTCTAAAAATAAATCTTAGTTTGTTTTACAGAAGAACAGACAAAATTGACTAACTTTTGTCAATATCAAATACACTGAGAACTAAAAGGAAATTCTCAATCTCTCCTTGTTGTATAGCTTAGCTTTTCAAACAGTTTTAACAGTTACTTTAGTCTGACAAAAGCCGAATGACGAATTAGCGCTTCCAGTCAGAGACTGAGGCTACGTCCACACGTACACGGGTGTTTTTGAAAACGGAGATTTTCCGTTTTCGTTTTAAAAAATAATCCCGTCCACACATAAAGGGAGAAATGAAGGAAAACGCTGCTATGAACATGCCAAAGCAGCAGGTGGCGCTAGATTCCTAACCGTGCAGAAATGTTGGCCAATCAGAAGTCTAGAAGCCTCGGTGGGAAAAAGTAAACAAAGCTGGGGCATAGAAGCAGAACCGAGTCGTATGTGTGGAGGGACAGTAACTGTGTGTATATGTAATATGTAAGCATTTAAACACTGCAGAGAGTAGAATTAACAGTATTGTAGAAATTCATTTCACCGAAACAATAACGTGGCGCACAGTGTGACGTCAAAAAATGCGCACACCTTTGACGCTGCGTTTTCTCCGTTTTTCTAGTCCACACGTAAATGCAAAAATGGAGTTTTCAAAAATATCCACCCTGGCCGGAGTTTTTAAAAATCTTCGTTTTCAGTGACCAAAAACGCCGTTTACGTGTGGACGAAAGGTGCAAACGCATAGAAAAATCTGCGTTTTCAAAAATACCCGGGTACGTGTGGACGTAGCGCATGCACCAGTTTATTGTATTTCCAGACTTGCTTTCGGCACAATTTACAGTGCACGCTACTCTGTTTTTTGTCAGACTTGAAATAGCCGAAATACCTTCACACTACGGAACTTCTATGGCTCTTCCGTTCGACAATCTCTCCGGCATTGGAACCATCATCTGTTTTCTCTTCGGTAACCTTCGGTCACGCTCGGTTGATTTTTCTAGTCGGCACACTCATTTCCTCCATTACCCGGGCGGTACGGTGGCTGGCTGCTTCCCAAACAAATACACATGTGCGGCTTGGCACTTGTGCTGTACGTAACAAGTCACGTGACGTGACGCTGCGGCTGTGATTGGTTTGGCTCTGCGCTACGTAATTTGGATTGGCTGTTCTTTTTTTCTTTTTCTTTTTTTTTTAAGAGGACAAGAGCGGCGAGGTCTATTGCGATAGTTTAATTTTTCTATCGAGAAAAAGTTATATCGCGATACATATCGTTATCGTTCTATCGCCCAGCTTTAAGATGAAGTAATTGTTTGTAATAGTGGAACCTGTCGGGTTGAAACTGTGTTTTTCTGTTGTGCTTAATTCATTATAACATTGCATAATATAATGCTGCTGTATTAGAGCATTACTACTTCATTTAGATTTATTTGACCTAAAACATTTGAAAGAAAATCCACTGCTTCTGTAACGGTACTTTATCACCTTATATTATTTTTCCCTTAGAAAATTTGTTAGAAAAATAAAAGTGCGCCATGCAAAATAAATAAAAATATCTAGCAATGAAACCAAGAGTACCTGAAATCATAAACATTTGAGTTCTTTGTCTAGTAAATCTTTGAGTTTGGGTTCTTCTTATTCTGATGTGCCTAAAGCATTGCAGTATATCGTTGCTTCCAGTTGCCTGAGCCCTCTCTTCTTGCTACACTGATGTAAGCAAACGCCAGAGCAGTACACTGACACTGTAGATGTAGTCCCATTCGATACCTGATCTTTGTTTACTCTTGCTTCCTGGGTGAAAATATGTAGCGAAGAATCGCTGCAATAGTACTTATCGGCCACTACATGCCCCCTTAATGCCTCTACATCACAGAACTTATGGCTAAACAACAAATCTGAGATTCATATTTTTTGACCAGATCATGCATGTACACAACAATGAAGCCTTGACTGCCTTAGTAAAGGTAAACACTGAAAGGTAAACACTCTTATTTTTGCCTACCTTATTTAATTACTAAATACTACAAACTGTTCTATTCACTTCATTTACACAAAGTTGTGTCCAAGGCAAAAATATGAAGAGTTCAAGAAGTTATTGGGTATCCAGATTTTTACAGACCCAAAATGGGACCTAAAATTCCCAAACTGTAAAACAATGCTTAACCTTTCACATGAGGCATACTGAGCATCAGCTGAACAATATGAAACTGAGGCTACAATTTGATATTCTGGTGTGACGAGTCTCGATTTCTGCCAAAACTTTCAGATGTTAGGTTCAGAGTTTGCTGTAAACATTATGAAAATATGGATCCATGCTCCATTGTATCAACAGTTCAGGCTGGTGATGGTGTGAAGATGCTGGTGATATTTTTTTTTGGCACACTTTGGGTCCCTTAGTACTAACTAGCATGCTAGTAGTTAGGACTAGCATCATTTAAACACCAGAGCCTAACTGACCATTGTTGTGAGATGTCAGAGGCTCACCTCCACTGAGGAAGTGTCGATAGAAATATAACACAGAATTCAACAACAAGTATAACTGTATTTGAATTTGCTGAAGCTAATCTTTGTAGGAGCAAAGATATATTTTATTCGATGTAACAAACATACATATTTTGTTCGATGTAGTGAATAAGCAGAAAAGTACAAAATGTGTTGATTCTGAATACTGAAGTGTCATCTGAGTTCTGAGTTAGGCAACCGGATGAGCCATGGGGTATCTGCAGGGTTAGGGGGGTTACTGCATTTATAAGTAAAGATTAGGAGGTATTTCAGGGTTTAAAGCATGTGATTTCTTGGCCAGCATCATCTGCCTGATTCCAAGTACAAATTTCGCAAGTCATGCCATATACGGAGTTTGCAGATTTCTTGCTTCCTCATTTTCATGTTGCCGATGTGCATGTTACACAGATGTTACAACAGACAGTTTCTCATCATATTGTGTATTAGAAGCATTCAGGTTACTATAGACAAGTTTATTGAGCTTTTACCCTCTTTGATAATTATTCCTTACATTTTTGTGGTATTTTGTTGTTATGAATTCTGAACAAGTTAGTACATTTCAAACAGGCATTTGGGATCAAACATTTTTTAGAGATTCAGAACAGTTCCCTTTTTGAGGTTTGGTTTCTCTTTTTTTTTTGTTTTTCTCAGCGTCTTAAGATCCGCTTTTCCAAAACTCAAACTCAAACTCAAAAGAAACATAAATAATAAAACAGAATACAATTTTTGATTTTTTGTAGAGTAAGTCCAAGTGGAACTGATATGGAGGATCGGCAGGCAGACTAACAATTCCAAGGAAATGATCTACTGGTGCGCAATTCCCATCCCTAGACAGGACTATTTATACACATCCAGTACCTCACTACAACACCTGCCTTACTTCACATAAAAAAGGCACTTCTAAAGTATGTAAGCAGATACAAGCGACCATAATATTTTTTACTGCAGTAATGTGTTGCTCCTTTTATTATTGTTTTGGTGACGGTTCACAGAGAGGCAAAAACAAAATGGTCTTCTCTGATAAATGAACCATTTATGATGCCATGGTAGAAGCAGCAGACAGAGAGGTCTTCACTGACACATGTGCTTTCATCGCAGTTAACCTTTAATGATATGATTTATGTTAGTTTTAATTCGCTCAAAACTAGACGAAAACAATTCTATAAATTCTGGTGTTTGGGAGTTCTCCCTCTCCCATATTTACATCTCTCTTGATCTATAAAGGCCTGACCGGAGGACAGGAGACAGTTGCCATGGTGAAGTGGGAAGAGTGGTCTTCTTATTACAGAGAGAAGTTTGTGCCATACAGGGCGAAAGATAAACCAAGTGCAGTTCTATTATAATGTATAATACACTGTAAAATCTAATTCGTTCCCAGAACTCAAAAAAATTGAGGAAACTCGTTGCCTCAAAAAAAAACTGAGTAAAGCTTAGCTAAAAATGACTAAATTAGGACAACTTGTTTATTTTGAGTACTCTGTACAAGCTCATTTGTTCCCAGAAGTCAAAAAAATTGGATCAAGTTTACGTAAGATGACCAAGTTAGGGCAACTTACTCATTTTGAGTACACTGTACAGCCTTGTTAGTTCCCAGAACTCTAAAAAATTAAGGAAACTCGTTGCCTCAAAAAAACTAAGTAAAGCTTACTTAAGATGACTAATATTGCAAGTCTGCAGTATTAAGAATAACTTGATATTTCTGACTGTACAATGCTAATTGTTTACCTACTGACAAACATTTCAAGTTCAACTAAATGAAAAAACAATCTGTGGTAACCTGAATATGATTAAAAATAATTAACAACACTTTTTGTAAGGATGTTAAAATCAGACCAACTTTTATTTTCAAACACAACAAAGTATAACAGCCAACACACTGGACACTGTTCAGCTGAACAACAAACAATTATATTGCCATCACTGTTACAATCTCACAATGAAACAAAGTCTCAGATTTAGTTATTCTGAAAATACGTTTAGGCCTACCTCAAGTTTGTTGTGTACTTACATCACTTATATAATCAAAATAAAAATATTTATTGTTCTGTCACAAGTGCAGTCTCTGATTTAAACAACACATTTGTTTTTCATTCCAACACATGAGCTGGAATGTTGTAATGTTTTAAGGATGGCTTGTTTCCAGTCCAGGCATTACTGCCTGAATGACTATCATGGATCGAGGTGATCCAAATGTAAGTGCAGAAGAAAGTCTTTAACTTCCCTTAAGTACAGTGGCAGTGGATGTGGGTTGGAGATGCAATGAGCTTGAACCTGCAGGCGACCATCTTCACTGACCACACCATTTGTGACGGAGGACTCATCTCTCCTGTTGTCCTGCAAGCAAACAATCATATTTTTTGGAACATGAACTTAATTGCTTTCTTAAAACATTTTTTTCTGCATTTGGTATAAAACAGACTCCAATTTGGACAATCTCAGGCTCCCTCCCCACCGGAGAGGTGATATTCAATGTCCCAATTGTCAGTCTGGATAGCCGTGACCACCACCCGACACACAATAATGTCATGAAAGCATCATTTTAAAAAGGGCTATGCAAACATGGCCATTAACTTTCATTCTAATGATGTGCAAAATGATTTGGGCACAAAACAAATTTTGCTGTTAGAAAACTTGCAGACCCTCTAAACTAAGTTTGGGGGGTGTGATCTTTCAAGAAATGCAGACCAAACTGTTGTTGTTTCTTTACTTACACAGCATGTCTTGTAGAATTAACTGGAGTCACCAGCAACAGCATAGTGCAGTCATATCTCAAGTCTAATAACAGAAGACAGGAAAAGATCAGTACAGAAACAACTTCCCCAAACCAAAGCACAAGTAAAACAGTAAGTAAAACAGGCTGATCTAAAGTATGATTAAAGTTCAGCCTGATTAATATAAATGTCACTGACAGTTGCTAATGTATTGGAAAACCAAAATGCTTACCACTGAGTTGATGTCTTTCTGTCCAACGGCAGGAGTGCTGGTCCCCAGCCTCAAAGACAGTAAGAAGCAAGCAGAGGGAGAAAAAACAGAACATTTTTCAGAAACCGATTTGATCCTTGATGGCTGTGCAATCATTGTAACATAGAGTTTGCTTATGTTGTTAAATAAAGGCTAGATTTGACATCAATAGATGCCACAGATGTTCAAGGTGCCACAAAGCATGAAAAAAATGGACGTCTCGGAAAACATCAGGGCATTTTTGCAAATATGTGAATCTTGATGAATCGAGCAGATATTTGAACTTTCGACAGCTACATTCTCGCCTGAAAATATCTTAAAAGTTGATTTTGTGACCCAGAAAAAGTAATACGTTTTTTAGCCGCGCTCCTCCGCCATTGCCGCGCTTAGAAGTACGCACAGGCTCCGACAACCGGCCGACATATGCGATCCTCCTTTTCCCCAGATTACCCTTTCTGGGTCACAAAATAACCTTTTAAGATATTTTCAGCAGAGAATGTAGCTGTGTAATGCTCAAATATCTACTTAATTTATCAAAATATCACATATTTGCAAAAGAGCTTCCACGTTTTCGGAGAGCTCTGTTATCCACCAGCGTGATAGCTGACCGGGAGGTCAAGGCTTGATAAGAGTCTGCGAGCACAGCTAACTCCTGGCTTATTGTTTTCAACCCCCCCCCTCCGAAGAATTTTGTCTGGGCTCTTATCTCACTTTTTTATTTCAAACAATCAACAGAAAATTTCACAGACATACAGTGGGGCAAAAAAGTATTTAGTCAGCCACCGATTGTGCAAGTTCCCCCACTTAAAATGATGACAGAGGTCAGTAATTTGCACCAGAGGTACACTTCAACTGTGAGAGACAGAATGTGAAAGAAAAATCCATGAATTCACATGGTAGGATTTGTAAAGAATTTATTCGTAAATTAGGGTGGAAAATAAGTATTTGGTCACCTCAAACAAGGAAAATCTCTGGCTCTCACAGACCTGTAACGTCTTCTGTAAGAAGCTTTTCTGTCCCCCACTCGTTACCTGTATGAATGGCACCTGTTTGAACTCATCATCTGTATAAAAGACACCTGTCCACAGCCTCAAACAGTCAGACTCCAAACTCCGCCATGACCAAGACCAAAGAGCTTTCGAAGGACACCAGGAAAAGTATTGTAGACCTGCACCAGACTGGGAAGAGTGAATCTACAATAGGCAAGCAGCTTGGTGTGAAAAAATCAACTGTGGGAGCAATCATCAGAAAATGGAAGACATACAAGACCACTGATAATCTCCCTCGATCTGGGGCTCCACGCAAGATCTCATCCCGTGGGGTCAAAATGATCATGAGAACGGTGAGCAAAGATCCCAGAACCACACGGGGGGACCTGGTGAATGACCTGCAGAGAGCTGGGACCAAAGTAACAAAGGTCACCATCAGTAACACACTACAACGGCAGGGAATCAAATCCCGCAGTGCCAGACGTGTTCCGCTGCTGAAGCCAGTGCATGTCCAGGCCCGTCTGAAGTTTGCCAGAGAGCACACGGATGATACAGCAGAGGATTGGGAGAATGTCATGTGGTCAGATGAAACCAAAGTAGAACTTTTTGGTATAAACTCAACTCGTCGTGTTTGGAGGAAGAAGAATACTGAGTTGCATCCCAAGAACACCATACCTACTGTGAAGCATGGGGGTGGAAACATCATGCTATGGGGCTGTTTTTCTGCCAAGGGGACAGGACGACTGATCCGTGTTAAGGACAGAATGAATGGGGCCATGTATCGTGAGATTTTGAGCCAAAACCTCCTTCCATCAGTGAGAACTTTGAAGATGAAACGAGGCTGGGTCTTCCAACATGACAATGATCCAAAACACACCGCCCGGGCAACAAAGGAGTGGCTCCGTAAGAAGCATTTGAAAGTCCTGGAGTGGCCTAGCCAGTCTCCAGACCTCAACCCCATAGAAAATCTGTGGCGGGAGTTGAAAGTCCGTGTTGCTCGGCGACAGCCCCAAAACATCACTGCTCTCGAGAAGATCTGCATGGAGGAATGGGCCAAAATACCAGCTACTGTGTGTGCAAACCTGGTAAAGACCGATAGTAAACGTTTGACCTCTGTTATTGCCAACAAAGGTTATGTTACAAAGTATTGAGTTGTATTTTTGTTATTGACCAAATACTTATTTTCCACCCTGATTTACGAATAAATTCTTTACAAATCCTACCATGTGGATTCATGGATTTTTTTTTCACTTTCTGTCTCTCACAGTTGAAGTGTACCTCTGGTGCAAATTACTGACCTCTGTCATCATTTTAAGTGGGGGAACTTGCACAATCGGTGGCTGACTAAATACTTTTTTGCCCCACTGTAAATATCCAGCAGCTCCATTTAAAAAAGCAGACATCCCTCCAGCCATAACAGTAAATAAGTGAAATAAATTGTGGTAAAAATATAGATAAAAATACATTTGAGCTAAGTCATCTTGTTTCCTTTCCCAGAAGAATTTGACTCATGAAATGTCAAGAGAAAAACCTGAGGTAGTGACCAGTTTATAAAATACTACATCATCTCTTGGACATTTACATTTTTTGGTTGATGGTGTAGTATTCAGTCCATAAGAATGCATTAATATGCAGGGTTGGTTCTTCTCCAATCTACATGTTGCTATTATTATGATTATTATTATTAGCAGTCGTATTACACGTTGAAGTATCATCGGTGCACTTACTAAGCCTCAGGTTGCCCTAGGTGTGTCCATCAGAGTGTGAGTGTGAATGTGGGACAAGGTGCAATGGAACAGTAAAAAGCAGTGTTTGGATGTGTTTATGTAGTAAAGAAACACTAAGTACTCAGAGTAGAAAAGCAATATATAGGTACCAGTCCATTTGGCTTTCAAATGTCAGTGTAAGTACTCTTAGACCTGCTGGTGACCAAATGTTTGGCTAAAGTACAGACTTTCTGCACTTAAGTACAAATAATACTGTTAAAAAATACTCCAGTAAAACTTGAACAACTGATTCAACTTCTTTACTCAAGTAAAAGTAAAAAAGTACAAGCTCTGAAATGTACTCAGAGTAAGAAAGTAAAAAGTATCCCTTTGGAGGAAGTTTCCATTTTGTGTGCAGAGCTAAGTGAACCTTGTGCTTTATTGCAACCGCCCCCCAAAAAACACACACAAAAAAACACAGTCCCACTTTTAACCCAGACTTTGGCACAGTCATCTCTTGTTATGCAACATCCTCTGGTAATTTATAAAAAAGCCTGTCATATGTTTCTGTTTAGGCTCAAATTAGTTTGATGTTTGGAGGCTCACAGTGACAGAACTGCGTTAAAGCAAAAGTAACTTTTTTACAAAATGTAAGGTGTAGAAAGTACAGATATATGTAGTAAAAAGTAATCATTAAAAACACACTACTCAAGTACAGTACAGATACCTGGAGTACAGTAATGAAGTATTTGTACTTCCCACCTCTGGTGTCAAGTGTGTTTGGATTGACAGCAGAAGTACTGATGGATTCATAGAATAAGTCTTGTTGCTGCTCATCGGTTAAGCAGTGTGTTTTCCTTTCCCAGCACTGAAGCAGGGGCTCAGTGAATTCCTAAACATTCGTCATAGCAGTTACTGTGCATCATTACAGTGATTGGTGTGGACTTCCCATCAGGCTCAGCCTTTTGCGGCTCTTGAGTAATCCATGTGTGTGCGTATCTCGGCACCTCCCCTTCCTGTTTTTGGTCTGTGCTTAAATGCTGGTGTTTCCAAACTTTTTCTCTTGTTTTGAAAGCTCAGAGAACCAGTGAAGACAAAAGAAGGTAAGAAAAACATTTTACACTGATGAACAGCTTAAGAGAATCAGAAATCTTTGTAAAATCATGAATGTAATACGTGGTAACATGTTTCTGAGGAAGTCAGAGATAATAAATCTGTGCATAAAAACGGTGTCAGCTCTTTTGTCTGGGCCGTACATAAATCATTTGTACAGCTGGCCAAAGATATTTGTTGTCATTTATATGCACCAGGAATCATCCTGTTATAACATGGATCAAAACCAGTCTTTTACCTTTTTCATGTTGAATTTCTCTAACCAGATAACCACTACAGCATTTCAATCTGTGTGTGTGTTTCCTTCAGCATGGTGTTTCCTACAGGCACGGCTGTCCACAAGCAGCCCACCCAGGTGGTGACAGTCATCAGGACCGTTGAAAACTCTGGCCAATGGAGCACCGACCTCTGTGATTGCTGCTCTGATATGGAGAGCTGTAAGTAAACCCAGGAAACCCTACAAACAGCAGTGATTTCTGCATGAGTGATCTCCTCAGACTTTGTTTGCAATAAGCTAACCGAGTGTTTGAAGTCAGTAAAAAAAATCAAGAATAAATGAACTATCTGAGACTACATGATAGCAATGATCATTTAGTAGCATTATGGAGTTTTTCATTATTTTACATTTTTCACCAGAAAACCAAGTTTTCATAATTGGAGTGGAAATGTCGCAATACGTTGTGAGATGTGATGATTCATGTGCTGAGGTGTTTTTTCTTCTGTCTGTAAAATAACTGTACCTGTTTCTCCCCAAAGGTTGCTGTGGCCTTTGCTGTTTCCACTGCATGCAGTGTGATGCAGCCAATAAACATGGATGGTGCTGTGCACTGCCACTCCTGGACGTTTGTGGTGTGGTGTCCTGCTTACTCCGTGGATCCATCAGAGAGCGCCACAACATCGAAGTAAGGCTGGATTAGAGATGGAGGACACTGTTACAAACTACACTTAAAAGATAGATGTGGTCACTAGAGGAAATGCACTTTTATAACTTCTGCGCTGGCTTCATTTTTTGAATTGAAGCGAGTTGAATGTGTGTCTTTGTGATGTGGTTGTAAAATGAACTGACGTAAAATCTAAATGTAAATTTTATGAGATTCATATAAAATGCACACAAATTGTGCTTTGTGCAGATCCTTCTCACTCACCTTCACCTCTTCAATAGCTCCCAGATGTCTCTGTGTCCTCATTATTTGTTTATAAGTAACCATATCATGCAGTGCCATCATAAAAGTGACCTTGATAAAACTTGTGGTATTTTGCAATCCGTGGAAGTTATAAAGGAGTAGCTTGAGTTGAGAAAGAGGAAGTGTAAAGTTCTTCAAATCTGAAATCTCTTGCCCTCACTGTGGGAAAAAAAAGTTGAGGTTGCTTGTTTTGACAAACTCTCAGATATTTGGTTACCCAGCTCTACACAGGGACACAGCTGCCAGATGAGGGCATGACAACACCCCACTAAACTTTTATGTCTGAGGGGTAACAACAGTAACTCCTGCTGCTTCATCCTCTGTCTATCTGCTTCTTCTTCTCCATCCTGCAGGGCTCGTTCACTGATGACTGCTGTAAAGTGTGCTTTTGTTACCCGTGTGTTTGGGGCCAGATGCATCGTGAGGTGAAGATCAGGGAAAACAAGCAGCCCGCCACCTCGACTGTGATCAGCACGCAAGTCGTCTGTGGATACGATGCAAACATTTTGGCTGTGTAATGAGAGGCTATGACTTTTTCAGGCCAATAAAATCCTTTAATTTTATACATCATGTGTGAGATTAATTGTCCTCTTCTGCAAAACAGAGTTTAACCATTTTTCAGATATAAACTAGTCATATTCACTAATTGTGAACTTAGATAGGATAGTGAGAAAGACATTGTGAGATCACACTGTCCACTCACATAACTTTTCACAGTATTATAATATATGCAAATGAAATAATTGTGTATGATGGTGGAACCTGGCAGGATGACGCTGATCCTTAACAACAAGGAAACAGACCACAGACACATAGACGTCTGAATGTCAGTAAGTGCATCTCTCACCAACATGAACATTGATCATAATGAAAAAGACCAGCATGGTACAGCCTGAAGAAAGCCAGACACCATGTGGCGCTTTTACAAATGACAGCTGCAGATGTGTGCAAAGAACTCTACGTGTGGGGAACAATAATGTGACTCAAAGCATCTGTTATGTGTATCTGCTGTCCAAGTAGGTTAAACAACATTAGCCAACATCAGAGTTAATAAGCTCATGTTAGCTCTGTGAGGCACTGGTCTGCTGCCATGTCGTTTCTAGACAAAAAGCTGACGTACTTTATTGTCATAGTTGATAAAGTTTCTTCATCAAGCTTTAACATTTACAGAACAGCTCAAGATCCAGATGAGAGCAAGTCAAATGGACATTATTTGTCAAAGGCCAGCAGCAGCAGCCATATTCAAATTGATAATTCTCATGAACTTTTTGGGTTGTAAATTCTGTTTCACTTTTACTTAGACTGAGAGACGAGGACATTAACATTAAAGCATCAACATGTGTTTCTTGTCCAGGTGTGTGGAGTGGCAGAAGGATTTTTATGCCTACACTGAATAATGCTTCTTTAATTGCTTGATAGTTTAGTGGATTGTAACAAGCTCAGCTACACTCCTCAACTCTGTGCGGTGCTGTAAATAATGGATGAAGGTTTGTTTGTCTTTTAGTGGTACCTATTAATGTCTGGATAAGAACAGATTATGTGCAGAACAGCACATTATTGTAGCAGAGAAGCTCCAGAGCTACCCAAGCCAGTGTTCAGTGCTATTATGTCACTGTTTTAACACTCCCAGCTTCAACAATCTACTTAAAAGCTTCTTATTAACAGTTAAATAATTCACAGTGATCACAGTGGCCACACAGATGTTCATATCCCATAATCGTACACAGTGCTGTGCTCTACAACCCACCTGATGCTCATCTCTCAGTGCATTTATCCACTGCCTCTGAGAGAGAGTGCCATTGTTCTTCCACAGAGTAATAGATAAAAACATTGTGGTTATTATGGCAAGTGGAGTCACACAGAACATAAACACAGCTACACCTCCATGTGGTTAAGAGACTGAAACAATGTTAAGCATGTTTCTCCTTTTATCTGCTTTATTACAAATAGTTCAGCTAACTTAGGAAAGTTCTGATCAACGTGATCGAGCCTCTGCATCAGGCGGGATAATTACTGGGTCCACCTTAAAACCGGTGTATTTTACTCTAATCGCACTACAAAGGTTGCTTTTCAAAGTAACACTGCAATAACTACACCTTTAAATTCAGGTTTATGAAGGTGAAAAAGTTTGTTTGTAACAAGAATGCAATAATGTTAATTTTGGTGCAATGTATGCATGACATTATGATTGGGGGATGACATCCTCTAAAGGTTTTACCCTAGAATCACGTCAGTTCACCATAAAATAAATGTAACAGAATTTACATGTAAATTGATGCGATTGCCTTGCAATATATTTAAAACAGGCTTTGTGGTAACAGTAGTCTGTGTAATTCAGTTCAATTTTATTTATATGGGCCAATTCACAACAGCAGTTGTCTCAAGGCTCCAAGTGGATAAAACTTTCTGTTCTTCACCAACTGATTTTTCTTACTTTGTAAGAAACAGTCTGAGTAACTGGTCTATTATTCCCAGTAACAACATTAACATCTGTCCACTGGTCTTTTACAGTGTTTCACAGTTGTTCAGTATCATTAGGCATCATTAGTTGGCTCAGATGAACATGTACTGTTCATTTTGTGTTTTTCTGTCCTTTCTGACTTTGAGAAATTAATTAATGCCTTCATTTCATCCAGGCTTGATAATTTCCTTCATTTTGGAGTCACTCAGGCTCTTGCTTTGCTCCCTCATCTGTACTAATCATTCAGAGTGCAGCAGCTCTACTCCTGACAGGGACACACAAGCAAGAACATATTTCCTCTGTTTTTCTTTACTCTTTACACTTTCAATTCAATTTCAATACAATTTTAGAGCCAAATCACAACAACAGTCGCCTCAAGGAGCTTCATATTGTAAGGCAGACCCTACAATAATACATACAGAGAAAATATTAACAATTATATGACTCCCGATAAGGAAGCACTTTGGTGAAGTAGGATTGAAAAACTCCCATTTAATAGGAAAAAACCTCCAGCACAGCCAGGCTCAGGGAGGGGCGGGGCCATCTGCTGCGACAGGTTGGGTGAGGGGAGGAATACATGTCACGGCTTGCGGGATGAGTCGTGTAGAATTTAATGAGGACCCAAGATGCTGGCAGCTGAGATGCAGGGGAGTTTTATTGAGAAGGTGGAGATACAAACAGAAACGGCGAAGGCGTGGAGGAAGCTAAGCAAAACCTAAACTGGAAAAAACTAACAAAACAAACCTGAAATATTAACTGGAGACCCGGGGAGAAAGACATAGGAACACGCAGGGAGATACACAGGTTGACGGAGGGAAATAACGCAGACGAACCAGCAACTAACAGAGGCAGACACAAGGCTTAAATACACAGAGGGATAACGGGGGAATGAGACACAGAAGGAGGGCACAGCTGGGAGTAATCAGACATGGCGGGACAGGGGAAACGTAAACTGAACACACTGACATCAGACACGGATTTTCCAAGTAAAACAGGAAACTCACACACACACAAAGACACAGACTCAGAGACGCGGGCTTAAGACAGACCTGACTACACTAGAGGGGATACACAGAACCAAAAGAATAAACAAAGATACATCAAGAAATCAAAGATTAACAACACAGAACAGAAAACACTGGGTCACAGACCCAGGACCGTGACAATACAGGACAAAAGACCCACTGTGGAAGACAGCCAGAGATTAATAATAAGTAATGATTCAATGCAGAGAAGTCTATTAAAGATAGATAAAGTTGGGTGTCATCGGCATAGCAGTGAAAATGTGTGCTGTCTTCTTCTTCTTCATCCTGGCGTTGTTCCTGCTGGCGCAGGGTCCGCTCTTCGGCAAAGGTTTCTCAATTCGGTTCTGTCGGTTCAAGGCGTCCTCAGGTGATGCGTTGACGGTCTTAATGATACCGTCTAAAAGAAGCATATTTACTGGCTTCCAGTACTAGAATTTAGAATTTTAAAATGTTATTGTTTGTTTTTCAGTCCGCCCCTCAGAGTAGGACCTCACCAACACTCGACATCTTTAAAACCCACTTGAAGACACATCTTTACTCTCTAGCATTTAAATATGAGTTTTTTTGTGTCTTGTTTGTCCTTTTTTCTCTGTGTTTGTTTTATTCCTTTAAGTTGAACACCACTTTAATCAACTCTTATTGTTTTTAAATAAATTGACTTGGCAAGTTGATTTGAAAATACCAAAGTGTGCAGAGGTTTCAGTGTGTGTGTGTGTGTGTGTGTAGTAGCAGCCACTATTGGTTTATATGAGTACCATGTCATGTGACCAAACATTTGACGATTGTCTTAAAAACGCGAAACTTAAATTTTATTAAGGGTCACACACACCAACCATAACATGCCAGCTGATGTGAACCTGATCAAATGTCGTGGTTTTGAAAACACAGAAGCTCTTTTTGCTGTTACATGATGTTACTTACAAGTTTAGACTTGAGAGTCTGGGCAGGCTGGGGCTGGTTCTGTTTTTAGTTTATAGTTATGGTATAAGGTTAGTATGCTGGAGGCGGAGCTGTGGGGGCTGAGGTTTGTTCCACTCGCCTGTACTTCCTGAGGCAGCTGAAGAAATTCAACCTGCCAACACGGACGATGATGCAGTTCTACACTGCAATCATCGAGTCCATCCTCACCTCCTCCATCACCGTGTGGTACGCTGGAGCCACTATCAGGGACAAACAGAGACTGCAGCGTGTTGTGCGCTCTGCTGAGAAGGTGATTGGCTGCAGACTCCCATCTCTGCAGGACCTGTACACCTCCAGGACACTGGGGCGTGCAGCTCGGATCACAGCTGACCCTTCTCACCCTGGACACAGTCTGTTTGACCTGCTCCCCTCAGGCAGGAGGCTCCGGTCCATTTGCACCAGAACCTCTCGCCATAAGAACAGTTTCTTCCCCTCTGCTGTTGGACTCATGAACAATAACCTTATGACTGTTCGCACCACTAACACATGACCCTACGCTGTGTTCACTGCATCATCCCATTTTTAGCACTGATCACCACCTGCACTCATGTATATATCTGTCTACTTAGCACTTTTAATTCTTATCTTTATGTTTATTTGAGCGTTGTCTGACAGAATGTTTTGCACTAAGTACCGCAGCAATTTCCTAATGTTGTAAACCTGCTCAACATTTGGCAATAAAACCCTTTCTGATTCTGATTCTGTGTTTGAAATTAGTTTGATGTTTGGAGGCTCACAATGACAGAACTGCATTGAGCAAAAGTAACAAGCCTTTTTACACAATGGAGTAGAAAGTACAGATATATGTAGTAATAAGTAATCATTAAAAACACGCTACTCAAGTACAGTACAGATACCTGGAGTACAGTAATGAAGTATTTGTACTTCCCACCTCTGGTGTCAAGTGTGTTTGGATTGACAGCAGAAGTACTGATGGATTCATAGAATAAGTCTTGTTGCTGCTCATCGGTTAAGCAGTGTGTTTTCCTTTCCCAGCACTGAAGCAGGGGCTCAGTGAATTCCTAAACATTCGTCATAGCAGTTACTGTGCATCATTACAGTGATTGGTGTGGACTTCCCATCAGGCTCAGCCTTTCGCGGCTCTTGAGTAATCCATGTGTGTGCGTATCTCGGCACCTCCCCTTCCTGTTTTTGGTCTGTGCTTAAATGCTGGTGTTTCCAAACTTTTTCTCTTGTTTTGAAAGCTCAGAGAACCAGTGAAGACAAAAGAAGGTAAGAAAAACATTTTACACTGATGAACAGCTTAAGAGAATCAGAAATCTTTGTAAAATCATGAATGTAATACGTGGTAACATGTTTCTGAGGAAGTCAGAGATAATAAATCTGTGCATAAAAACGGTGTCAGCTCTTTTGTCTGGGCCGTACATAAATCATTTGTACAGCTGGCCAAAGGTATTTGTTGTCATTTATATGCACCAGGAATCATCCTGTTATAACATGGATCAAAACCAGTCTTTCACCTTTTTCATGTTGAATTTCTCTAACCAGATAACCACTACAGCATTTCAATCTGTGTGTGTGTTTCCTTCAGCATGGTGTTTCCTACAGGCACGGCTGTCCACAAGCAGCCCACCCAGGTGGTGACAGTCGTCAGGACCGTTGAAAACTCTGGCCAATGGAGCACCGACCTCTGTGATTGCTGCTCTGATATGGAGAGCTGTAAGTAAACCCAGGAAACCCTACAAACAGCAGTGATTTCTGCATGAGCGATTTCCTCAGACTTTGTTTGCAATAAGCTAACCGAGTGTTTGAAGTCAGTAAAAAATCAAGAATAAATGAACTATCTGAGACTACATGATAGCAATGATCATTTAGCAGCATTATGGAGTTTTTCATTATTTTACATTTTTCACCAGAAAACCAAGTTTTCGTAATTGGAGTGGAAATGTCGCAATACGTTGTGAGATGTGATGATTCATGTGCTGAGGTGTTTTTTCTTCTGTTCTCAAACTGATCTCCCTGTTGGAGCTCAGTCTGGGGGAGTTCTTTTTTTCTCCTCGTCTTTCATCATGTTGTGGATTTTCCATTGTTATACCTCTCTGACCTGTCTTCCGCATGATGGTTGTGTAATGTATGTATGGTCGGCAGCCTTAACCCAATTTCCCTCGGGATGAATAAAATGAATAAAGTATCATCAATCAATCAATCAATCAATCAATCAATCAATCAATCAATCAATCAATCAATCAATCATTCAATATATATTTATATAACACACACACACACACACACACACATATATGTATATATATATATATATATATATATATATATATATATATATATATATACACATATATATATGTATTAGAGATGTGCAAAGCAGCCGGTATTTCTATCTGTATTTGTATTTGCTGAGGAGGGAAAAGTATTTGTATTTGTACTTTGAATACAATTCAAAATAGGCATAAAAATCCAGTCTTTTTGCATTACACTTCTAACAGACGTTATAGTGTAAGTATTCTTTCATTATATCCATTATAATAATTACGGATATGCAAAATTATTTGATGTTTTTCTATAAATCCAGCAATAAACAAGTAACAAGGAACGTCATTGAAAAGAAAATAACATAACAGACATTGGCTGTTGTTACTTATGTTATTGCCAGATGGCTCAGCAGCAGTAACACTCTTCTTTTTGGTTCCCTAAATCCATGTGGGGAGTTTCAGCTAAGTTAATAAGTGACAACAAGCACTGTTTTAACCTTTTTAACCAGATGTTAACGTTACTCTATCAACAGCTTATTGTCTAAATGAGCGAGCTAACAGAGATACGTAAATTATTAACGACTGCAGGCGTTAATAATGCAGTGTAATTGAATAATCACCTGATCTTCGCGAAAGTTATAAACTGCCTCCGGAAACTAGTTAAGGTAGAAAAAAACCCGATCGTGATGCAGTTCAGTCTTTTTTCGCTCAGCCGAGTCGTCTCTATTGCTGTGTGGAGCAGCCTGTGTCAGTCACCTCTTTCACATGTCACTCACTCGTTCGGCCATGTACTGTGGTATCATAAGGAAAAAAAAAAGGAAAGCTTTTTCATATAAAGATTTTCCTTGTTCCCGAATACAAATATCTTTTAAAGTATTTGTTTGAAATAAGTATTCGTAAAAAACACGTTATTTGTACCTTTCCGAATACTGGGTTCTGTATACATATATATTAGGAGTGCAACGATACACAAAATTCACGGTTCGGTTCGGTTCGATACTTTGGTGTCACGGTTCGATATTTTTTCAATACAAAAAAAAATGTTCATGCCTTTTTAATTTGTCATTTATTAAAATTATAAATATATATTTTAACTCAAAAGTACAGTTTTTAAATTTAATGTTGCTGAAACAACAAAGTAATAAAAAATAAATAAATCTGATTGAGGAATCACTCATCTTTGGAAAAGAGAGTTTATTACAGAGAAATGGCTCTTTCCAAAATAAAAACTATACTATACGCTTCTTCTGGGGTATACTCTCAGCAGCATATTAAACATATCAGGTCCCCATAAGGAGAATCATGTGCTAACGGCTGTCTAAATGACTCGGGTAAAGTTTGTAGCATGAGTGCTTGTTGTTTTTGTCTGCTTCCACTTGTCTTTGCACTAGGATGATGTCGGAGTAAATGTGCAGTCATATTCGTTGTGTCGTGTGTGTCGTTGAAATGACGTTAACGCCACAACACGGCAAATTTCCATTAACGAGCTACCGCGGATCGCCCCGTGCATGGGGCTAGACAGCCAACACGTTAACGAGCTAACTGCGCTAACGCACTAGCTCCCACCCATGTAATTGAGCATTGCGTGGCACATCCAACATACTGTTTTACTTTAGTCCATGATGCGCTTGCCTTCAGGGTCATACGTCACATGAAGACCAAAATAGTTCCAAAGGCCAGATCTGAATGAGGGTGGGGGAGGTTCAATTTGCCATGTTGCAACAAGCTTAGCTTCTGTCTTGGTAGCTTGTGCTGCACTCAGTGGATCTGCGCTCGACAGTGCAGCCTAGGCGGAGTAGTCGAACGCAGATCCACTGAGCTCTCAACACAGACAGCATCGTCAGAAGAAAAGTTGATAAAATAAATAAAAAATTTTGTATTGTTCGATATATATGCGTACCAAACCGAAAGCACTGTATCGAACGGTTCAATATCGATACGAGTATCGTTGCACCCCTAATATCTATCAAATAACTCTGTACCTGTTTCTCCTCAAAGGTTGCTGTGGCCTTTGCTGTTTTCCCTGCATGCAGTGTGATGCAGCCAATAAACATGGATGGTGCTGTGCAATGCCACTCCTGGACGTTTGTGGTGTGGTGTCCTGCTTACTCCGTGGCTCCATCAGAGAGCGCCACAACATTGAAGTAAGGCTGGATTAGAGATGGAGGACACTGTTACAAACTACACTTAAAAGATAGATGTGGTCACTAGAGGAAGTGCACTTTTATAACTTCCGCACTGGCTTCACTTTTAAGCCCTGGAGGTTTCTGCTAGGAGAATAGAGTTGAATGTGTGTCTTTGTGATGTGGTTGTAAAATGAACTGATGTAAAATGTAAATTTTATGAGATTCATATAAAATGCACACAAATTGTGCTTTGTGCAGATCCTTCTCACTCACCCTCACCTCTTCAATAGCTCCCAGATGTCTCTGTGTCCTCATTATTTGTTTATAAGTAACCACATCATGCAGTGCCATCATAAAAGTGACCTGGATAAAACTTGTGGTATTTTGCAATCCGTGGAAGTTATAAAGGAGTAGCTTGAGTTGAGAAAGAGGAAGTGTAAAGTTCTTGAAATCTGAAATCTCTTGCCCTCATCGTGGGAAAAAAAAGTTGAGGTTGCTTGTTTTGACAAACTCTCAGATATTTGGTTACCCAGCTCTACACAGGGACACAGCTGCCGGATGAGGGGATGACAACACCCCACTAAACTTTTATGTCTGAGGGGTAACAACAGTAACTCCTGCTGCTTCATCCTCTGTCTATCTGCTTCTTCTTCTCCATCCTGCAGGGCTCGTTCACTGATGACTGCTGTACAGTGTGCTTTTGTTACCCGTGTGTTTGGGGCCAGATGCATCGTGAGGTGAAGATCAGGGAAAACAAGTAGCCCGCCACCTCGACTGTGATCAGCACGCAAGTCGTCTGTGGATACGATGCAAACATTTTGGCTGTGTAATGAGAGGCTATGACTTTTTCAGGCCAATAAAATCCTTTAATTTTATACATCATGTGTGAGATTAATTGTCCTCTTCTGCAAAACAGAGTTTAACCATTGTTCAGATATAAACTAGTCATATTCACTAATTGTGAACTTTGATAGGATAGTGAGAAAGACATTGGCTTTTCTGAGTTGGCCAGACATCTGGGGTATATTCTCAGCAGCATATTAAATATATCAGGTCCCCATAAGGAGAATCATGTGCTAACGGCTGTCTAAATGACTCGGGTAAAGTTTGTATCATGCGTGCTTGTTGTTTTTGTCTGCTTCCACTTGTCTTTGCACTAGGATGATGTCGGCGTAAATGTGCAGTCATATTCATTTTGTTCCCACTAGTGCTGTCAGCGTAAATCTCGTTGAAATGACGTTAACGCCACAACACGGCAAATTTCCATTAACGAGCTACCGCGGATCGCCCGTGCATGGGGCTGGACGGCCAACACGTTAACGAGCTAACTGCGCTAACACACTAGTTCCCACCCATGTAATTGAGCATTGCGTGGCACATCCAACATACTGTTTTACTTTAGTCCATGACGCGCTTACCTTCAGGGTCATACGTGCCATGAAATCCAAAATAGTTCCAAACGCCAGATCTGAATGAGGGTGGGGGAAGTTCAATTTGCCATGTTGCAAGGAGAGCTTAACTTCTGTCTTGCTAGCTTGCCCTGCGCTCAGTGAATCTGCGTTCGACTACTCCGCCTAGGCTGCACTGTCGAGCGCAGATCCACTGAGCGCTCAACACAGACAGCATCGTCAGAAGGAAAGTTGATAAAATAAATTAAAAATTTTGTATTGTTCAATACATATGCGTACCGAACCGAAAGCACTGTATCGAACGGTTCAATATCGATACGAGTATCGTTGCACCCGATAGACAGACAGACAGACAGACGTACGTAGCGGTTCCGAATGACAGCAATATCAGGAAGAAGGAACACGAGAAGCTGGAGAAATACCGAGGGCTCAGAGAAGAGCTCGAGAGGATGTGGAGGGTGAAGGTAACGGTGGTCTCCGTGGTAATCGGAGCACTAGGTGCGGTGACTCCCAAGCTAGGCGAGTGGCTCCAGCAGATCCCGGGAATAACATCGGAGATCTCTGTCCAGAAGAGCGCAGTCCTGGGAACAGCTAAGATACTGCACAGGACCCTCAAGCTCCCAGGCCTCTGGTAGAGGACCCGAGCTTGAAGGATAAACTGCCCGCAGGGGCGTGCTGGGTGTTTTATATACACACACACACACACACACACGTATATGTATATATTCATACATACATACATACACACACACACACACTACACACACACACTACACACACCCACACATTAGGGCTGCAACAATACTCGTACTTGGACGTACACAACAATAAAGCCTTGACTGTCTTTATAAGGGTAAACACTCATTTTTTGCCTTCTTCTTTTTGTCTGGTGAGTTGTTCAGACAAAATCAACCAACAAATGGTCAGAATTATAGATAATTGAGAAAACAGGAATTAAATACCCCCCCCCCCCTCCCAAAAAAACCCCCCCAACAACAAAAAAAACCAAACTAAATAAAAGTGTTTGAGGTTTAGTCTTCCTACTGTTCTATGCATTTGTAATAGGTAAGTAAGAAAAGTTTAAGAAGTTCTTGGGAATATTGTCTCCAGATTTTTACAGACCCAAAATGGGACCTAAAATTCCCAAACTGTAAAACAATGCTTAACCTTTCACATGAGGCATACTGAGTGTCAGCTAAGCAATGGAAACTGAGGCTACAATTTGATATTCTGGTGTGACGAGTCTCGATTTCTGCAAAAACATTCAGATGTTAGGGTCAGTGTTTGCTGTAAACATGAAAATATAGAACAGTTCAGGCTGGTGATGGTGCGATGATGCTGGTGATATTTTTAGGCACACTTTGGGTCCCTTAATACAGGGAGTGCAGAATTAGTAGGCAAATGAGTATTTTGTCCACATCATCCTCTTCATGCATGTTGTCTTACTCCAAGCTGTATAGGCTCGAAAGCCTACTACCAATTAAGCATATTAGGTGTTGTGCATCTCTGTAATGAGAAGGGGTGTGGTCTAATGACATCAACACCCTATATCAGGTGTGCATAATTATTAGGCAACGTCCTTTCCTTTGGCAAAATGGGTCAAAAGAAGGACTTGACAGGCTCACAAAAGTCAAAAATAGTGAGATATCTTGCAGAGGGATGCAGCAGTCTCAAAATTGCAAAGCTTCTGAAGTGTGATCATCGAACAATCAAGCGTTTCATTCAAAATAGTCAACAGGGTCGCAAGAAGCGTGTGGAAAAACCAAGGCTCAAAATAACTGCCCATGAACTGAGAAAAGTCAAGCGTGCAGCTGCCAAGATGCCACTTGCCACCAGTTTGGCCATATTTCAGAGCTGCAACATCACTGGAGTGCCCAAAAGCACAAGGTGTGCAATACTCAGAGACATGGCCAAGGTAAGAAAGGCTGAAAGACGACCACCACTGAACAAGACACACAAGCTGAAACGTCAAGACTGGGCCAAGAAATATCTCAAGACTGGTTTTTCTAAGGTTTTATGGACTGATGAAATGAGAGTGAGTCTTGATGGGCCAGATGGATGGGCCCGTGGCTGGATTGGTAAAGGGCAGAGAGCTCCAGTCCGACTCAGACGCCAGCAAGGTGGAGGTGGAGTACTGGTTTGGGCTGGTATCATCAAAGATGAGCTTGTGGGGCCTTTTCGGGTTGAGGATGGAGTCAAGCTCAACTCCCAGTCCTACTGCCAGTTTCTGGAAGACACCTTCTTCAAGCAGTGGTACAGGAAGAAGTCTGCATCCTTCAAGAAAAACATGATTTTCATGCAGGACAATGCTCCATCACACGCGTCCAAGTACTCCACAGCGTGGCTGGCAAGAAAGGGTATAAAAGAAGAAAAACTAATGACATGGCCTCCTTGTTCACCTGATCTGAACCCCATTGAGAACCTGTGGTCCATCATCAAATGTGAGATTTACAAGGAGGGAAAACAGTACACCTCTCTGAACAGTGTCTGGGAGGCTGTGGTTGCTGCTGCACGCAATGTTGATGGTGAACAGATCAAAACACTGACAGAATCCATGGATGGCAGGCTTTTGAGTGTCCTTGCAAAGAAAGGTGGCTATATTGGTCGCTGATTTGTTTTTGTTTTGTTTTTGAATGTCAGAAATGTATATTTGTGAATGTGGAGATGTTATATTGGTCTCACTGGTAAAAAAAAATAATTGAAATGGGTATATATTTGTTTTTTGTTAAGTTGCCTAATAATTATGCACAGTAATAGTCACCTGCACACACAGATATCCCCCTAAAATAGCTAAAACTAAAAACAAACTAAAAACTACTTCCAAAACATTCAGCTTTGATATTAATGAGTTTTTTGGGTTCATTGAGAACATGGTTGTTGTTCAATAATAAAAGTATTCCTCAAAAATACAACTTGCCTAATAATTCTGCACTCCCTATACTAACTAGCATGCTAGTATTTAGGACTAGCATCATTTAAACACCAGAGCCTAACTGACCATTGTTATGAGCATTGTTATCACCTCCACTGACTAAGTGACTAAGTGATGATAGAAATATAACACAGAATTCAACAACAAGTATAGCTGTATGTGAATTTGCTGAAGCTAATCTTTTTAGGAGCAAAGATATATTTCATTCGATGTAACAAATATACATATTTTGTTTGATGTAGTGAATAAGCAGAAAAGTTTCAAATTAAAATGTGTTGATTCTGAATACTGAAGTGTCATCTGAGTTGCTGAGTTAGGCAACCGGATGTGTGAGCCATAGGGCATCTGCTCAAGAGAAGGACAGAGAGATGATAAAATCATGGAAAACTATATATAGTTGTGGTCGGACGTTTGTATCCACTCATCATTGGTCATTGGTCAAGGCCAAAATCACTCATTGGTGATTTTGGTCTTTTAATTATTTCATGCACTGTTCTTTTTCCAGCATAGAATAATTGCACAGCACACGTCTTTGATGACTTTAAAAACTAAAAGTTGTGTGCATAAATTTTAATTTATTTTTCTACATGTCTTTTGACCTAACAAGATTGAGGCCTGTCAACTTCTTGTTGGTGATGATGATTGACTACAAGTGCAGCATAAAAGCATTTGGACTGACCAATACTTTGAAAAAAAGTAAAGCCCAAGAAAATCAGTGAAGATCTAAGAAGACAAGTTGTAGATTTACACAAGTTGATTGTTCATATAAGAGGGCAAAATAAAGAAAGCGATTCTTCTCGTGTAGATTTTTTCTTCTTTTATGAGCTACAGCTCTCACTCCTGTTACTGACAGTTTCTCAACTAGTGTGTGATCAACATCTACGTTTCTGAGTAAAGATTAGGAGGTATTTCAGGGTTCAAATCACAGCCACTAGCATGTGATTTCTTGGCCAGCATCATCTGCCTGATTCCAAGTACAAATTTCGTAAGTCATGCCATAAACGGAGTTTGCAGATTTCTTGCTTCCTCATTTTCATGTTGCCGATGTGCATGTTACACAGATGTTACAACAGACAGTTTCTCATCATATTGTGTATTAGAAGCATTCAGGTTACTATAGACAAGTTTATTGAGCTTTTACCCTCTTTGATAATTATTTGTTACACTTTTGTTGTATTTTCTTGTTATGAATTCTGAACAAGTTAGTACATTTCAAACAGGCATTTGGGATCAAACATTTTTTAGAGATTCAGAACAGTTCCCTTTTTGAGGATTGGTTTCTCTTTTTTTTGTTTTTCTCAGCGTCTTAAGATCCGCTTTTCCAAAACTCAAACTCAAAAGAAACATAAATAATAAAACAGAATACGATTTTTGATTTTTTGTAGAGCAAGTCCAAGTGGAACTGATAAGGAGGATCGATAGGCAGGCAGACTAACAATTCCAAGGAAATGATCTACTGGTGCGCAATTCCCATCCCTAGACAGGACTATTTATACACATCCAGTACGATTGATCACCTGTTGCAAAAATGGTAGAGTTTATTCTTACACGGTTACACCGTGCAACAGATTGCAACTACCTGCGATTTTATTGGTTTTATTGACTTTTGATCTCACCTTCTAATTCATTGTGATACCCGTGCAACCCATGCAAGACATACACTAGTTATGTACCATATTGTCTGAGCCAAAAACTTAAAGAAGCAGCTTTGACAGCACGACACTGCCTGTGAAATCAACTAAAGACACAAGCTAGCTCATTAGCAGCTAAAAATGGCATCTTGTTTGTTTAATTAAAGTGCCAACATGTCTTGTTTCTTTAATCATTTAATCATCTTCAATAATTTTCCTTACAAATGTGACACTATTTAAGGGGAACTAACAGCAAAAAAGATTTATTCTCCATTAAAGAAAACAGACATTCCTCCAGTCATAACAAGTATCATCGGTGCACCTACTAAACCTCAGGTTGTCCTAGACGTGTCCATTGGAGTGTGAATGTTGGACAAGGTGCTATGGAATAGTAAAAAGCAGTGTATGGATGTGTGTGTGTGGTAAAGAAACGCTCTGACACACACACACACACACACACACACACACACACACACTCATGTACAGTACAGATACCTGAAGTACAGTAATGAAGTATTTGTACTTCGTTACTTCCAGTGTTGGGTGTAACGCATAACACGTTACTGTAATTAAATTACTTTTCCACTGAAAAAGTAGAGTAACTGATTACTGTTCATTTTTAGGTATTTTAATTACAGTTACTTACAAAGTACTTGCGTTACATTGTAAAATAATCAAACTCGCTGAATATCATTAATTAATTATTCAATAATTTGTCTTCTAAAGGTAAAAGTAAACTCTGCCGCTTTAACATCGCTGTAGTGCAGCTGCACGTCATTTCGCGCCAGTTTGCTGCATAGTCATATTCTAAAGATGTCGGACTCGGCTGAAGCGAGTGGCTGTTTTATGAAATGGACATATTCCCGTCTCTTCACTTTTGTGAAACAAGCAGACAAGAACATTACAGTAATATGTAAAAACTATCAGCTGCTGTTAATAGCGCGAGTAATCTACTGAAGCGCCTGACACGAGAGCATAGACGAACACTTCTGAGTGATCCTTGTTCATCATCCATGGGTAACACCGCGGCAACTCCTGCTAAGCAGGCAAAGCTTGATTTTACTTCAGCAGCACAGAAAGCGTCTGAAGGTGAGCTTAAAAAATGATTGCAGGCTACATTGTGGAAGAGCTGCTACCGCTGCGTCTTTTAAAAATAAATTATTTATTATTTAAAGAGTTTAATTTCTATTGTTTGTCCACTCAAGGTTTATAGGGATTTAAAAAAGTATTTAGTTAAATTACTTATTGAGTAATTAAGTTACTTTTCAGACACAGTAATTAGATAAGTATTTTAAATACAATATTGATTAAGTAATTAGTAATTAATTACTTTTTAAAAGTAACTTACTCAACACTGGTTACTTCCCACCTCTTGTGTCAAGACTGATAGAATAAGTCTTGTTGCTGCTCACTGGTTAAGCAGTGTTTCCATTTCACAGCACTGAAGCAGAGACCCAGTGAACTCTTGACCCTTCATTGTAGCAGTTACTGGAAAGTCATTAGAGGAACTGTGTGGAATTTCCTTCAGGCTCAGCCCTCTGCAGTTCACGAGCAACCGAAAAACATCTGACAATCCACCACTCACTACAATACTTGCCTTACTTGTGCTTTATTAACATAATGATAAAATAATATCAGTAGATGGGAATACAAACTTTAAAAAAAATCTAATTATACTCAGCTTGAAGCTGAAGAAAAGAAGGAAACTAAAAAGTATTTCTATTTACCGTTGTCCACATTGTAGAGGGTGACTTTTCCTCTAAACAGGAGAATGTGTCAGTCAGTCAGATGAGCAGTCCTTACCTTTAAATCTACCCTCTCTTCTTCCTCTCTCTGTTTGTGAGCTGATAGTAACACTGCATTTAAAATGACCTGACACTTAAAAAAACGTCACTCCCTTTATGCTCGCTCCTCTTCAGTAGCACAAGCTAGATGTTGAAGTACCACAACTTACAGACACCTGCAGTTGTTCCGGTGTTGTGCAAAAACAAAAAAACACAGTTCCACTTTTAACCCCAGACTTTGGCACAGTCATCTCTTTTTACGTGACATCCTCTGGCGGTTAATAAACAGCCCGCCATATGTTTCTGTTTAGGCTGAAATTAGTTTCATGTTTGGAGCCTTACAATGACAGAACTGCATTAAGCAAAAGTAACAAGCCTTTTTACAAAATGTAAGGAGTACAAAGTACAGATATTTGTAGTACAAAGTCAGAAAAAAAAAGCAACCCAAAAACATCTGCCAGTACAATACAAATTAGGAGTGTGTGTGCGTAACTCGGCACCTCCCCTTCCTGTTATTGGTCTGTGCCTAAATGCTGGTGTTTTCTAACGTTTTCTCTTGTTTTGAAAGCTCAGAGAACCAGAGAAGACAAAAGAAGGTAAGAAAAACATTTTACACTGATGAACAGCTTAAGAGAATCAGAAATCTTTGTGAAATCATGAATGTAATACGTGGTAACATTTTTCTGAGGAAGTCAGAGATAATAAATCTGTGCATAAAAACGGTGTCAGCTCTTTTGTCTGGGCCGTACATAAATCATTTGTACAGCTGGCCAAAGATATTTGTTGTCATCCTGTTATACTTATAACATGTATCAAAATCAGTCTTTTAGCTTTTTCATAATCTAGCATTAAATTTCTCTTTTCACAAGATAACCACTACAGCGTTTCAATCTGTGTCTGTGTTTCCTACAGGCATGGCCGTCCACCAGCAGCCCACCCAGGTGGTGACAGTCATCAGGACCATTGAAAACTCTGGCCAATGGAGCACCGACCTCTGTGATTGCTGCTCTGATATGGAGACCTGTAAGTAAACTCAGGAAACCCTACAAACAGCAGTGATTTCTGCATGAGCGATCTCCTCAGACTTTGTTTGCAATAAGCTAACCGAGTGTTTGAAGTCAGTAAAAAATCAAGAATGAATGAACTATCTGAGACTACATGATAGCAATGATCATTTAGTAGCATTATGGAGTTTTTCATTATTTTACATTTTTCACCAGAAAACTGACTTTTCATAATTGGAGTGGAAATGTCTCAAATGTTCAACTTAAACTTAATGACTCCTTTTATGATAACATAAAAAATCAGACTTAGAGTGTCCCAAATATTTTTTTTTACTATCAATAAATAATAATAATAATAATAATAACAATAAAATAGAAGTCCAGTCTCTCTGTGGTTGGATTCAGGGAAAGTTGAAATAGCAAAAATTCAAAGTTTTTTTGCTCCCCTGGAACATCCAGGTTGGTTGGTTTGTTGTAGTTAATAAAAAAATAGTAAATAAAATATATACATAAATATTTATTTATATATGTATATATTTCTCCCCAAAGGTTGCTGTGGCCTTTGCTGTTTCCCCTGCATGCAGTGTGATGCAGCCAATAAACATGGATGGTGCTGTGCAGTGCCACTCTTGGACGTTTGTGGTGTGGTGTCCTGCTTACTCCGTCAGTCCATCAGAGAGCGCCACAACATCTATGTAAGGCTGGATTAGAGATGGAGGACACTGTTACAAACTACACTTAAAAGATAGATGTGGTCACTAGAGGAAGTGCACTTTTATAACTTCTGCACTGGCTTCATTTTTAAGCCCTGGAAGTTTCTGCTTGTAAAATGAACTAACATAACATCTAAATGTAAATTTTATGAGATTCAAAAAATGCACACAAATTGTGCTTTGTGCAGATCCTTCTCACTCACCCTCACCTCTCATGGTCAAACTGACATAAAGTAACCACATCATGCAGTGCCATCATAAAAGTGACCTGGATAAAACTTGTGGTATTTTGCAAACCGTAGAGTTTATAATGGAGTAGCTTGAGTTGAAAAAGAGGAAGTGTAAAGTTCTTCAAATCTGAAATCTCTTGCCCTCACTGTGGGGAAAAAAGCTGCGGCTTCTTGTTTTGACAAACTCTCAGATATTTGGTTACCCAGCTCTACACAGGGACACAGCTGCCGGATGAGGGGATGACAACACCCCACTAAACTTTTATGTCTGAGGGGTAACAACAGTAACTCCTGCTGCTTCATCCTCTGTCTATCTGCTTCTTCTTCTCCATCCTGCAGGGCTCGTTCACTGATGACTGCTGTACAGTGTGCTTTTGTTACCCGTGTGTTTGGTGCCAGATGCATCGTGAGCTGAAGCTCAGGCAATACCATTAGCCCGCCACCTCTACTGTGATCAGCACGCAAGTCGTCTGTGGATATGATGCAAACGTTTTGGCTGTGTGATGAGAGCCTATGTCACTGCTGAACCAAATTGCTTTAAATCAGTTGTCATATAATGTGTTGAATGCCTATGTGACTTTTTCAGGCCAATAAAATCCTGTAATTCTATGCAACATCATGTGTGAGATTAATTGTCCTCTTCTGCAGAGTTGAGTTTAACCAGTGTTCAGATAAAGACTTGTCATATTCATTAATTGTGAACTTTGATAGGATACAGAGAAGGACATTGTAAGGTCACACTGTCCATTCATATAACTTTTCACAGTATTATAATATTTGTAAATGAAATACAGTGGCTTGCAAAAGTATTCGGCCCCCTTAAACTTTTCCACATTTTGTCACATTACAGCCACAAACATGAATCAATTTTATTGGAATTCCACGTGAAAGACCAACACAAAGTGGTGTACACGTGAGAAGTGGAATGAAAATCATACATGATTCCAAACATTTTTTACAATTAAATAACTGAAAAGTGGGGTGTGCGTAATTATTCAGCCCCCTGAGTCAATACTTTGTAGAACCATCTTTTGCTGCAATTACAGCTGCCAGTCTTTTAGGGTATGTCTCTACCAGCTTTGCACATCTAGAGACTGAAATCCTTGACCATTCTTCTTTGTAAAACATCTAATCAGTCAGATTAGATGGACAGCGTTTGTGAACAGCAGTTGTCAGATCTTGCCACAGATTCTCGATTGGATTTAGATCTGGACTTTGACTCGGCCATTCTAACACATGGATATGTGTTAGCCACCTGGCCTGGAGCCCAGTTAGCCGCCCGGCCTGGAGCCCAGTTAGCCGCCCGGCCTGGAGCCCAGTTAGCCACCTGGCCTGTAGCTCAGTCGCCAACTCCACTACCATTTTCACCTCAACTTCAGTCGCCCCCTGTTCAGTTTTCTGTGTCGTCGCTAGCCCAGTCCCCTGTTCAGTTGCCGCTAGCTCAGTCTTCACCTCCACCACAATCAGCCCTGCTACCTGTAGCTCAGTCTTCAGCCCCATCAGCCACTCAGCCACTATCACAATCAGAATCACTACAACCTTTGTTACAGTCCATAGCTCAGTCAGTACCTGAGTTAGTAGCGCAGTCATTAGCTTTGTCACCAGTTCAGACTCCAGTGTTGTCACCCATCCAGTCAGTCACTCATCTACACCTTTAGCCAGGGGCCTCAACGCCTTCTGGCCATGCATCAGCTCCTGCTGGAAGCTCGAGTGAGCCAATCCAGCATTTTGTGGCTCCCACGCCGCTGTCTGTCTTAGCTGGCAGTTCAGGAGAACTGTTTCAGCAGTCTGCCTCTGCTGGTGGGTTTGAGAGGCCCGTCCAGTCGTCTTGTGTTTTAGTTGGGGGTTCAGGAGAACCCGGCCAGCATCAAGCCACGTCAGCTGGGGGTTCTGGAGAACCCGGCCAGCACATCCTCGTGTCAGCTGACGGCTCTGGGGAGTCTGTTCAGCCACCACCTGCAACTTCCACACCGTTGCCTGCAGCGTCACCAACTGCAACTTCCATGCTCTACAACCCACCTGATGCTCATCTCTCAGTGCATTTATCCACTGCCTCTGAGAGAGGGCGCCATTGCTCTTCCACAGACGAACATTGTGGTTATTATGGCGTGGAGTGAAGTCACACACAACATAAACACAGCTACACCTCCATGTGGTTAAGAGACTGAAACAATGTTAAGCATGTTTCTCCTTTTATCTGCTTTATTACAAATAGTTCAGCTAACTTAGGAAAGTTCTGATCAACGTGATCGAGCCTCTGCATCAGGCGGGATAATTACTGGGTCCACCTTAAAACCGGTGTATTTTAGTTAACTCGTACTATAGGTTGCTTTTCAAAGTAACACTGCAATAACTACACCTTTAAATTCAGGTTTATGAAGGTGAAAAAGTTTGTTTACAACAAGAATGCAATAATGTTAATTTTGGTGCAATGTATGCATGACATTATGATTGGGGGATGACATCCTCTAAAGGTTTTACCCTAGAATCATGTCAGTTCACCATAAAATAAACGTAACAGAAATTACATGCAAATTGATGTGATTGTCTTACAGTATATTTAAAACAGGCTTTGTGGTAATAGTAGTCTGTGTAATTCAGTTAAATTCTATAGGGCCAATTCACAACAGCAGTTGTCTCAAGGCTCTAAGTGGATTTAAACTTTCTGTTCTTCACCAACTGATTTTTCTTACTTTGTAAGAAATGGTCTGACTAACTGGACTTCTATAACACCCAGTAACAACATTAACATCTGTCCACTGGTCTTTTACAGCGTTTTGCAGTTGTTCAGTATCATTAGGCATCATTGGTTAGTTTGTATCTGGCTCGTATGAATATGTATTGCTCATTTTGTGTTTTTCTGTCCTTTCTGACTTTGAGAAATTAATTAATGTCTTCATTTAATCCAGGCCTGATTATTTCCTTTATTTTGGAGTCACTCAGGCTCTTGCTTTGCTCCCTCATCTGTATTAATCATTCAGAGTGCAGCAGCTCTACTCCTGACAGGGACACACAAGCAAGACCATATTTCCCCTGTTTTGGCTTCTTTACACTTTTTCAATTCAATTTCAATACAATTTAAGTGCCAAATCACAACACCAGTCGCCTCAAGGCGCTTCATATTGTAAGGCAGACCCTACAATAATACATACAGAGAAAACATCAACAATCATATGACCCCCTATGAGCAAGCACTTTGGCGACAGTGGGAACAAAAAACTCCCTTTTAACAGGAAAAATCCTCCAGCACAGCCAGACTCAGGGAGGGGCGGGGCAATCTGCTGCGACTGGTTGGGGTGAGGGGAGGAACACAGGAAAAAAGACATGCTGTGGAAGAGAGCCAGAGATTAAAAATAAGTAATGATTCAATTCATAGAGGTCTATTAAGGATAGATAAAGTTGGGTGTCATTGGCTTTTGGTCTATATGAGTAACTTATCATGACCAAACATTTGATGATTGTCTTTGCATCATTCAAGCAAAACTTAAATTTTATTAACGGTCACTCACATCAACCATAACATGCCAGCTGATGTGAACCTGATCAGATGTTGTGGTTTTGAAAACACAGAAGCTCTTTTTGCTGTTACATGATGTTACTTACAAGTAACAGATTACACCAGTAAGTAGCACACAGGTCTGGCCCGGATCTGGTGTCAAGCCGGCACTGCTGGCTGACTTGTGGCATGGTAAGTGGTATGTCATCCAGATACGGGCCAGGCCCGGCGTAGATGGTACTGTTTATGCGGTGGCATGCCACATCTGGCCCAATTGTGGTTTGGTTTATGTGGCCCAGGCTCATAGAAAACAGGTCTGAGTAACTGGTGTCATGGCAGGGTGTATGTCAACCAGATGTGGGCCAGGTCTGGCAATGATGCCCCTATTTATGTTCCTATTTTGCTACTTTAGTTTGAAGACCCAAATGCCATGTTGCAATCCAATACTGCTATGGTAGCCAATGCTTCAAATGCAGGTTTGTGAGTGTACACTTTATCCAAAACCTAGTGAGGGCTTACTCATGTGTACCACTGGTTGGCTGTAGCTCAGGAGGTAGAGCAGGTCACCTCCTGACTGGAAGATTTGTGGTTCGATCCCTGGCTTCTCTAGTCTGCATGTCAAAAGTGTCAATGTAGTTAAGAAGTGTGCAATTTAGAGAAAGTGTGTGACTGATTGAATGTGGCTTGTTGTACAGATCACTTTGAGTAATCTGGGAGAGTAGAAAAGCACTATATAAGAATCAGTCCATTCATTTTCTGAACAGAGTTTTGTCGTGGTACTTTTGCACTATTATGCCCTGGTACATGTTGTTATTACATGGCTTGATTAAGGTACACATTAGGCTGACATCTTGGGCCAGAGCTGAAACTGTTCTGGGCCAGCACAGGGCCAGCAGTGTGTCTGCAACTGGCCTTGTGCTGGCCCATGTGTGGGCCACCTCTGGCAAACCAGATCTGGGCCACCAAAGGGCCATCATTCTTTGCGGCATGTGGGCCATGTGTAAGCACATTGTGTGGACCAGATCCAGGCCATACCAATTTGGCTATGTGGGATGTAACAGCATTTTTGTGACCTACAACACTATTTCCACATGGATAAGTAAATATTTATCTATGTACATGTGCATTATTATCCAGTTAATCTCCTCTAGCAGCTCATTTAGTCATGGCTTCCAAGCATTCTTTTGTCTGTATGTCAGTAAATGTAGTGAAAGACTGACATAATGGGGCCAAATGTTTATGAATGTAACCAGTTTAGTTTGTTTGAGTGTGTGTGTTTGGAATGATCGCAGAAGTATTAACAGACTGACACAAGGGGGTTTAAGATTTCACTCCTACCTCTATGTTCGCAAAATAAAAAAGTAGCCCAGCTACATCATGGCAGAATAGTAATATATTAAAAAACAGCATTTTCTATAGACTTTGTCTTCTTGACCATTTGTCTGTGAGGGTCTGGGCAGGCTGGGGCTGGTTCTGTTTGTAGTTTATGCTTGGTATGCTGTGGGCGGAGCTGCAGGGGCTGAGGTTTGTTCCACTCAGCTGTGTTTGAGCTCCGTCATTGGGGCGGCGTATTAAGAAGAAGCCAGAGTGGGAGTTGTTATTGCAGCATTTGTGGTAACATTTAAACATTTAAGGCTCTCTGATGTTTGGCCCTGCTGCTGTACTTCAAGTTGTAACCTTGTTTGCTGTGATCTTTCACTCATCCGGATCACGCCACCATATTTGGATTCCCAGAGAAACTTGACCCTGCAAATATTAAGCTTCCTGGATTAAACTACAGTGTGACAAGTAAGCAGTATTCATTTGTTCCCATTTATTAATTTAGTTACAGCCAGATTTAGAGTTATTTATCTCTAACTTCTCTTTTCTCCCTCTTTCTTTTTTTTAAACCTGTTGTGTCAGGCACTTTTAGTAAACACATGGTCTGAATGCTTTGTTGAGACAAACACATTTGCTTTGCCAAGAGGAGCGCTGTAGACTCTGTATAGGCTCCTATTGGTACTCATTTCAGTTTATTTTATTATTCACATTATTATCAGACTGGTTATTATGCCAGGGCTGACAGGGGGTGAGGGCCAGGTTGGCAAAAGACAGAAGAAGAGATAATAATAAAGACAAGAAGGAGGAGGGATAGAAAAAGAAACGAAACAGAAAGAGAGAGAGAAAGAGGGGAGGGAATGGATGCCCATAGTCAAAAGGCAAGAGCCCCAGACAACCAGACGCAATGGGCGGTCCACCCTGGCAGAGGATGGTGGCCATGGCACGAGCCGAGGAAAAGTCAGATGGGGTGGCTGTGCGCTAAAGAGGTTCAAAACATCCCAACTGCATCCCCTGAGGGCACAGGCCAGAAATCGTGCCACAACACCTTGTCAGGTGCTCTGGAGCTACACGTCCAGTATGGGTTGTTGTAACAACGAGTGGGGAGCAGCAGGGAGGGGAACCCACCCTCCATAACAATGTCCCACAGGGAGAACCCCAGATCCAGGCATAGCAACACACACAACACACACACATCTGTGTAGTTTCTCCGCCTGTCAGGGTTCCTGGGTCGTTGACCCAGCGTTTTCAATTCATGTTCACTGTTTATTTTCCACATGTTCCATTTCCTGTTTCATTATGTTCAGCTGTGTACTCACCGGTCTCTCATTATCATCCTCATCAGTCCCTGTATTAAAACCCTCAGTTTCTCTCTGTTCTGGGTCGTGCCATTGTTGGTGTGATGTTGTCGTTTCCGTGTGTGCTTTCAGTTCAGCCAGTCAGCGTTCGTTCACGTTCTGTTGATCCATTTTGTATAATAAACGCCATTCTCATCTTCAATCAAGCCACGAGTCCTTGACCTCTCTTCCTCTCATCCACACACAAACCCCTGACACCGTCATCCAGGTCATGGTAATCTAACGAGGTTGGAATGAAAGCGACTGGACTTCTTTACGTTTCTTAAAGATTTAACATCTTATCCATAAAACTTCGTCAGTTCTATGATCAAATAGTGGTGAGTCCCAGGTATTTAAATCCTAGCAGGAGTGTCCCTTAAGAGGGTCGATCACGTGCCTCATCACATGTGCCAAGGTGTGACAAAAGGCGTTGACTGAGTCTCGTCTCTTCCATGTTGTGCCATGCGTTTACGAAGTGGCTCTTTGGTTTCTCCAATGTAGAAGTCTGAGCTCTCCTCGCTGCATTGCAGAGCAAATACCACGTTGTTTAGTTGGTGTTTGGGAGTTTTGTCCTTGGGATGAACCAGTTTTTGTCTGAGTGTGTTTCTGGGTTTGAAGTTTGCTGGGATGCTGTGTTTGGAGAAGATTCTCTGATAAGCTTGCTACAGAAGGAATCACAATGTTGCTGACATGCCATGTTTGTATGAAAACTAGAGCACTATTAACACTGAGATGTGGCAGGAGCACATGACTGCTGCTCAGCAGTGCTCATCCACACCTTCCCCATCTCCCTCTTTAAGATGAGCACACGAAATTTGCACTCATCACCTCATTTAAGTTGCTATTTTCACTGTAAATAAAATCCTTTCACTGTTGTATGAGTCTGCTCCTTGGGTCCTGCTTTTGGCTCATCCTCATATTGTCTCCATTGTTCAAATCCTTATTTTATGTTTAGGTGATTAATAGTTCATTGGTTGTGGGGGGGCTAGAGCCTATTCCAGCTACTACAGGGCAGGCTACACCCACCAGTCTAACAAAAGGACTAACTTTATTGATATTTACATAAAACAAAGAAATTAAAAACTAATTTATAAATGAATTTATTAAGGCACACTTTATTGCACACTTAATTATTACATTTACATTTTGATGTCTGCAACTCTCCTGGTCCTCCTGTGTGTGTGTGTGTGTGTGTGTGTGTGTGTGTGTGTGTGTGTGTGTGTGTGTGTGTGTGTGCGTGCGTGCGTGCGTGCGTGCGTGTGTGTGTGTGTGTGTGTGTGTGTGTGTGATGTGTTCAGGATCTCTGTTACAATGTTACTGTTTTGGTTGTGCTGCATGAAAGACGTTGAGTGTGTATTAGGGAAGGTTAGTTACCGGAGCTGGAGAGTGAGTTATTCAGGCGAACTCTCAACAGCATGTGTGTGCACGGAGCCCTTAACAGACTTGACCTCCACTTTCACTTCCTCTTTCTGATTTGTGGCAAGATGCTGAGTTTCCCAAACGTCTCATTTTGTTTTTTCTCAGAGAAAGAGAGAAGAAGAAGAAGGTAAGACATTCTTTCTTAAACTGATGAAGTGAATCACTGTGAACTCATGAATGTAATATTTGATGTAATTTTTCTCAGGAAGACATAGTTGCAATACATCAATGTAAATATGATGTAATTTGCATGGTGAACTCTTTCTTCTGTACTGTACACAAATCAGTGTTACAGCTGGTCCAAGGTATTTATAGTGATTTCCTTTGTCATATTTTCATATTCTAGCACTAAATGTCTTCATACACAAGAGCTATAACCACTAAAACATTTCAGTCTGCGTCTTCATTTCTGTCTTGTTTCCTACAGTCATGGCTACCATCCACCAGCAGACCACCGAGGTGGTGACAGTCACCAGGGCTTTTCAAAACTCTAGCCAATGGAGCACCGACCTCTGTGACTGCTGCTCTGATATGGACACCTGTAAGTGAACCCAGCAAACTCTACAAACAGCAGGGATTTCAGCATGAGCGATTTCCTCAGCTTTGTTTCAGACTTTGTTTGCAGTAAGGTAGCAGAGAGTCTGATGTCAGTAAAAAATCAAGAAGATAAAATATCTGAGACTGTCTCATAACAATAACCATTTAGTAGCATTATGGAGTCAGAGTTCTCTAAGCGAACTGGGAAACTAGTCTCTGAACACTTTAATGTTTAGTTTAACCTTCTGAAATTTAATGAACGCTATAACATGACTGACCTAACATGTAATGACATTATCAACAGTGTGGAGGCATAAATGCTGTGGTGAAGGTGTTTCTGCAGGTAGAAGCAAATATCTTTTCATTGGTTGAGTAAGAAAGGCTGCGAGGGTGAGGAGCCAAACACTGGACCTACAGGAGGTTATTAAAAGGACTATTTTAATTTTAGTTGACTGGAAACTGGAACAAACTCATGCCATCCACCAAAAAAAGTAAAAAAAATGGTAGCTGAAAACTTCAAATGAACCACTCAATGAGGTGACCAAACAGAACACATGCAGATCATGTGATGTGAAGAGGAAGCACGTGCACAGGGAACACACAAATTGAAAGCAAGAATGAGAAGTGTTTAAATACCCAGAGAACTAATTGAAACCTCTAAAAGCAGTTTGGCATTTCCTCTCTTTCTTCCTGTCTTTTCATTTCTACCAAAGCTGCCAAAAAACATGACAAGGGTGAACTAAAGCAGCAAAGTTGTCATGATCCTGGGTCGGTCACTCAGTGTTTTGTATTTTGAACTATTTAAAGTCTTTGCTTCATTATTGCCATGACAAAAGTATGTGTTTTAGTAAACACTGCTATTTGAAACATTAAATATAATTTCATACAATTTCATAATTTATTTAGAGCAGCTCACCTGTAATGAAAGTGGTAGTTTTGTTGTGCATGTATGCCTGACAACATTGGCCTGCTCCCAGATCTGGACCAGGGCATCTCTGAGC
This sequence comes from Simochromis diagramma, assembly GCF_900408965.1. Lineage (NCBI taxonomy): Eukaryota > Metazoa > Chordata > Actinopteri > Cichliformes > Cichlidae > Simochromis > Simochromis diagramma. Next base: position 535,231 of record NW_024387038.1, on the reverse strand, counting down.
TCCTGGATAGTCTGAGGTGCAACCTGGCATTGTCAGATGGACCGAAACATAATGTCCCAAAGGTACTTCACAGGATTAGGTCAGGTATGAACTTCAACATCCTGCATACTTTCGGTACGAGGCCAAGCATTGTCGTGGACCAAATGCACCAGCTTAAGGTCTAACAGTGAGTCCATGGTTTCATCCTAATGACAGTCAGGGTGTCAGGTCTGTGTGTCCCTCCATGGATATCCCTCCCCAGGCCATCACTGACCCACCAGCAAACCACTCATGCTGAAAGATGTTACACCAGCATAACGTTCTCCATGGCTTCACCAGATCCTTTCACATCTGTCACATAAGCTCACAGTGAACCTGCTCTCAGGGCACCCTCATGAAGTCTGTTTCTGATTGTTCAGTCAGAGACTTTTACACTAGCTGGTGGTCATTTATAGCTTTGGCAATGCTCATCCTGTTCCTCCTTGCATAAAGGAACAGATACGTGTCCTTCTGACGGATAAGCGGCCTTCTGTGGGGGTTGTCTCATTGTTGTTTCTCTTGTGCAGCTATTCTTAATTTCATTAACATCAAAGTACCTGAAACTGATAACCAACCGCCTATGCTGCTTAACTGACCACATCAATATCCAGGCGATTTAACTGAGTGGATGTGATAATCTGATTGAAAAGTGCTCCTTACATTTTTTGTTGTGCAGTTTAAATCTGTATATTTTTTATCTGAAGGTTGCTGCGGCTTTTGGTGCTTCCCCTGCATGCAGTGCATGACAGTTAGTAAACATGGATGGTGCTGCTGCGCACCACTCCTGGATATTTGCGGCGTGGTGTCCTGCTTACTCCGCCAGTCCATCAGAGAGCAACACTACATCAAAGTAAGGCTGGGTTAGGGATGGAGGGGCTATGTTACAGACACGATTTAAAAGATGGAGGTGGCCACTAGAGGAAGTGAAGTTTTGAATCTTCCACATTGGCTTCACTTTTAAACCTTGGAGGTTGCTGCTTGATTTTCTTTCTAGTCACGTTGGTTTGGGTCCAGAATAATGAAAAATCTGTGTGTCTTAATTGACTGGATGCCAGCGCTGTTGCTTATTTTGTTCTTCTCCACCCTGCAGGGTTCTGGCTGTGAGGACTGGTGCACAGTACTTTTCTGTTACCCCTGTGCCTGGTGCCAGATGCATCGTGAGCAGAAGATCAGGGAGAACCAGCCCGCCAGCGCAACTGTGATCACCACACAGGTCATTCGTGGATATGGTACAACCAGTTTGGCTGTTGGCTAAGGGCTTATGTCACCGCTGAAGCCATATTTTTTTTTACTTTTGCTGACTTATTAATGTGCTGAATGGTATATGAGGAAAGGTTTGTGTCTGGCCATAAAAATACTTCTATTTTACAAAATATTGTGGCTGTTATTGTAATAGTTTTCTTCTACAGAGCTGAGTTTAATCAGTGTTCAAATAAAAACTATTCAAATTCACTATTGTGATATGACAGTGATAAGGACATCGTAAGTAAGACCTTCCATACTTCTCTTTATATACTCATAGTAAATGTACTGTACAGTGGGTGATGGTCATTACCCATTGCTTGTTTTGATGCACTTTCCAATCACACAACACTTTAGAGTATTGGAGGAAACTGCTTTGTGCTTATTCTTTGACAGCTTTTACATCTATCTTTGTCTTCCTGCCATCATCAGTATAAACAAGGTGACTTCCATCCACAAACTCATGATTGTAGTTAGTTTCAGCACTTCACTGTAACGTGATTCCTTCTACTTTCTTTTTCTCATGATTGGTCCTGAATATAAAGTAATGAGGGCTGGGTCAAGACATCTGCACAGTACTGTATCTGTTTTATTTGAAAGTTGAAATTAATAAACTGATTAAATGATTCAAAGTGCTTGAAGTGCTTTTACCTCCGGTTTCTTTAAACCAGCTTTCTGAGTGGCTGTCAATCGCAAACAGAACGTGAAGCTTTAAATATTTTCTACATTTGGCAAAATAATTATTAAATAAAACTGAAATGTATTAAGTGATAGAATTAAACAGTTTGTTAGGGCTATCATTTAGTGTCTGACAGGACTTTAACTGTTAACTGTGAGAAGATTTGGTCACATGTAAATGCCTTCAGGTTACAGCTAAATCAGTCACGATTCAGTGATTATATCATGAATGGAGCCTTTCTCTATGACAAATCTACCTTTACATCATTTGTTTGTCAGCTATATCACATAAAAAGTACAAAGTCAAATTACTGAGAAAGTGGAACATAAGAAATGTTTTACTTCTTTTAGAAATGTGAAACTATAGGATCTGGCAGAGAATGAACCGTCCACGTTTCTCTCTAGTACTGTCGTATGCAAAACTAGTGTGGCACCAGGGGTGGTAAGAGATTATTTTAGGGTGGTCCATGCCACCCGTGCAGATCCGCCCCTGTCTGCATTACACATGTTGGTTAGCAAGAGGAAATTCCTCTTTTATGAAACTAAATCACGGAAGGCTAATGACCGATCTTAGAGAAGTAAAAGCAGACCAGCGTGCGCCTGACTCTGGTCTCCCCTCGGTTTACCATTAAAGACCAGAGGTTTACCGAAAATGTGCATGCGCAAACCTCCAGAAACTAGTTACTGGCCACTCAGCTTGCTGTTAACAGGACACAGATGCCTTTAAACACAAGGTGGCAGTATTGTACAGCATGAACGCAAACAGGTGAGGAGCCTCATGACAGTGCGGTCTTTAAAGGAACTTTGCCTACTATAAGAAACCATTAAAATGCATATAAGCTTCTCACCAAAATGCACATGTAATTGTATTTAATAAGGTCTGTACTGTAAACTGTATGTATGTTTCAATGAGGTCATTTTACTAAAAGTTCTCAGTGAAGAAACATCACTTTGTCACCCTTATGAGTACTTTTAAATGTGTGATCCTTCAAGCCAAGACCTTAATGAAATAAATGCGTGCATTAGAATTTACATACAGTCTATTCCACAGTGATTTATAGGTACCTGATATGTTAATAGCAAAACTCAAGTGTTTGAGTCTCATTATCGCCATCAGAACAAAAAGAAAGAGAAAAACAGCAGTGCGACCAGGATGCAGGTCTACAGGGAGTGCAGAATTATTAGGCAAGTTGTATTTTTGAGGAATAATTTTATTATTGAACAACAACCATGTTCTCAATGAACCCAAAAAAACTCATTAATATCAAAGCTGAATGTTTTTGGAAGTAGTTTTTAGTTTGTTTTTAGTTTTAGCTATTTTAGGGGGATATCTGTGTGTGCAGGTGACTATTACTGTGCATAATTATTAGGCACCTTATCAAAAAACAAATATATACCCATTTCAATTATTTATTTTTACCAGTGAAACCAATATAACATCTCCACATTCACAAATATACATTTCTGACATTCAAAAACAAAACAAAAACAAATCAGCGGCCAATATAGCCACCTTTCTTTGCAAGGACACTCAAAAGCCTGCCATCCATGGATTCTGTCAGTGTTTTGATCTGTTCACCATCAACATTGCGTGCAGCAGCAACCACAGCCTCCCAGACACTGTTCAGAGAGGTGTACTGTTTTCCCTCCTTGTAAATCTCACATTTGATGATGGACCACAGGTTCTCAATGGGGTTCAGATCAGGTGAACAAGGTGGCCATGTCATTAGTTTTTCTTCTTTTATACCCTTTCTTGCCAGCCACGCTGTGGAGTACTTGGACGCGTGTGATGGAGCATTGTCCTGCATGAAAATCATGTTTTTCTTGAAGGATGCAGACTTCTTCCTGTACCACTGCTTGAAGAAGGTGTCTTCCAGAAACTGGCAGTAGGACTGGGAGTTGAGCTTGACTCCATCCTCAACCCGAAAAAGCCCCACAAGCTCATCTTTGATGATACCAGCCCAAACCAGTACTCCACCTCCACCTTGCTGGCGTCTGAGTCGGACTGGAGCTCTCTGCCCTTTACCAATCCAGCCACGGGCCCATCCATCTGGCCCATCAAGACTCACTCTCATTTCATCAGTCCATAAAACCTTAGAAAAATCAGTCTTGAGATATTTCTTGGCCCAGTCTTGACGTTTCAGCTTGTGTGTCTTGTTCAGTGGTGGTCGTCTTTCAGCCTTTCTTACCTTGGCCATGTCTCTGAGTATTGCACACCTTGTGCTTTTGGGCACTCCAGTGATGTTGCAGCTCTGAAATATGGCCAAACTGGTGGCAAGTGGCATCTTGGCAGCTGCACGCTTGACTTTTCTCAGTTCATGGGCAGTTATTTTGCGCCTTGGTTTTTCCACACGCTTCTTGCGACCCTGTTGACTATTTTGAATGAAACGCTTGATTGTTCGATGATCACGCTGCAGAAGCTTTGCAATTTTGAGACTGCTGCATCCCTCTGCAAGATATCTCACTATTTTTGACTTTTCTGAGCCTGTCAAGTCCTTCTTTTGACCCATTTTGCCAAAGGAAAGGACGTTGCCTAATAATTATGCACACCTGATATAGGCTGTTGATGTCATTAGACCACACCCCTTCTCATTACAGAGATGCACATCACCTAATATGCTTAATTGGTAGTAGGCTTTCGAGCCTATACAGCTTGGAGTAAGACAACATGCATGAAGAGGATGATGTGGACAAAATACTCATTTGCCCAATAATTCTGCACTCCCTGTAGTTGGTGTTTCAAAATGCAAACAGACAGAGTGTCTCGCTGCAGTAGACAGTGGCTTTGGTTGTGCTCTTGTTGCATTTGGGTTTAAAATTGTAGTAGAGCCACAGATTACCTGTTTTTAAAAAAAAAAAAAAAAAAAAAAACCTTAAGATGCTACTTTAAGGCATTCATTTTCCAAAATGTAATAAATAAATGTATAGATACACAGTCTATATGTTGTTGGTTATTCTGGCAGTGCAGTCTGTAAATATTATTTTTAAAGCAGGTATCTACTGCTGTTGATATGTTTTTCTTTTTTTTTTTTTTAGCAAGTGTAGCCGCTAAGACTGGTGGACCTAAATCTTCACCACCACTTCTTCATACATACAAGCGCAAAGGGGAGTGAGCGGGTCAGCGCTCAGGGCACAGAAACTAAGCTGGCTTCAAACACCATTTATTTCCATAATAAAAACACAGCCAGAGTCACAAATACAAGATAAAATTCCCCGTATACAATAAAAATAGTGTTGCAACCCGCTAAAAACCCTGCCGGCAGAACTATACAATACACTATTAAAACAAGGCTAAAACATGTTTTCCATATACTAAAATTACCCTCCCACAGTCCCATAATCCAGCCACAAATGGGCGAATGGTCCTTATCTGAAAGAGACAGGAGAGGAACTTCTCTTCCGGGATGGGGAAACTCGCCAGCAACAGACCAGGGAGGAGGCTCCTATCGCAGACCTGTCTGCTCCGGACAGCGCGTCGCTTCACAGTCCCGCCCCACTCCACACCTGAACACGGCCTCCCTCGTCTCACCGTCAGATGCAGGCAGAGGGGCATCACTGTCCTGTTGTGCATTGCGGCCATCGCCACCCACTGTTGCCGTTCCTGCCGTTAGGACTGGATCGCCGAACAACTCGCGGCGCCCCACAGTCAGGCAGCAGTTCGTTCCACACACGTGCGGGCTTGCACGCGTTCCTTTTTCTCCTCCTCACCCTTCGTGTATCGCTTCTTTCTTCTTTTGTCTCTGCGCTCACCATCCCCTTTAACAGGTCAACCTGGTGGCTGATAGGCCACCTTGGGGAACGCCCCCACCTCACAGGTGCCTACAATTATCTGTTTAGTCCACAGTGGGTTAAAGGAACATGGTACAACATTAACACAAATATAAATATGAGGATAAAGCCATGCAGTATAAATATAAATAAACAAACATGCAATATCACTATTACATTAAAATCATGCAAATAAAATCAACACTATGTACCAACACACAGATTGACAAAACATAAAAACACAAATTTCCACTGTGTGACACAAGGAACCAGCAACAGCAGAACACAATCGGGATTGACCAACAGACAATGTTGCACCATTTGGCGCTGCAGTCTTGGAGCCGTGCACACGCTCAGTGCCATGAATGCAGACATGATTCAGTAACTGAGGATGCACATGGGAGTAAAGGGCTCTTCTTGACATACATCAGTTTTGGAAGCTATCGGGAACAAGAACAAAAGAAAATAGTGTCACTGAATTGGCTTAAAGAAACAAGCATGCTACAAATTCAATTTAAAAAACCGTGAAGACTTTATGCATGTGTCAAAATAGTAAGCAAATGAAAGTGTATTATGTGAAAGTTTTAAATAGATTGTAACAGACTGACCTGTTTGTGTGTCTGACCGGACACATTTGAAGATACCGAAAAGGACTGTCGCAAGAACATGAGCACAGAGATTGTGGCCGTGTGGTCATGATATTGTTTCAACTTCCTGTTACAGTGTTTCACGTTACTACTTGTTCTCTTTTTGCCTTACCTTCCCATTACAGTTATATCATTTAATCATTAGTAAGTACAGCCACTTACTCTTTTAAATAATTCTTTATTTGAAAAATTGCAAATATATTTTCCTTGCTTCAGTTTTTTAAAGAAACTGTAAGCTGTTTTCTTCTAGTATTAGTTTAAGGTTTTAAACGTAGTTTAGGTTTCAGGTTCCTAAAGAACTGTTTGCGTCACAGATCAGTGCAAAAACGTGGCCAACCACCGACAATGTCTCTGTCAAGGAAAAACAGTAGGTCATGGTTCTTCTTTTCTCATAGTTTTATTATCAGCAGAAGACGTTGCAGACACAACAGCTTCTGTAAATACAAACACACTTTTGACAGGCTTTTGTTTTAAGATAACAACACTTCCTCTCAATTGCCCTAACCTCTACCTCAAGAATTTAATGCCACATGTTTCTCAGCAGCACAAAGTTTGCTTTTATAAAATGCATCTCCTGCTTTTATTGTGAAAATTGTCATTTCTTATTATTCAGGAAGCAGGCTGGAAAAGACGGCATCAGCCAATAAAAGGACAGGAAATATTGATATAATGTTTCATTTGTTTTTATTTAAAGACAATAAATTAACATGTAGATACATTTTTAGTCTGTGCAAAAGACTTGAGCCACCCCTCATGTTTAAAATAATTTTCCCCAAGGAGCCAGACTTTTAATTGTAATTTTTAAGGTGGTCTTGAGAAATAGTTCTCCAGGTTTTCTGAAGGTCTTTCATTGGCTGCTTTTTCACTCATTTTCAGTGCAGTCCCTGTATCTGTCAGATAGGGTATCTGACAGAAAACCATGCTTGACGATGGTGATCATGATAATATGACAACAACAGTGACCTATAAATCATCCAACCAACATCCAAAGAAGAGCTTGGAAATCAAGAAGCCTGGAGAACTATTCCTGAAGACTACTTGAAGAAATACTAAGAAAGTTTGACTGAGAGATTGCAGACTGACGAATGCTGACGAATAAAGATGATCACACCAAATATTGACTTTATACAGATTCTGTTTTTACCTTATATGCTGTATTTCTATGTATGTTTGCATGTCTTAATAAACATATTAATGCAAACAAAAAGGGGTGGCTCAAGACTCCTGCACAGCACGATATGTTAATGATAAAGAACACGGGGAGAAACTGTTTCATGACTTATTTGCAAACACAATGCTGCTCTTTCTGCACCAGGACAGTAAGTGGTTTGTGTCCAGCCACAGACACATCTTCCCGTCTCATAGAGTTGTGCTCAACTCTAAAACTTGCTTTATCCAAGGATATTTTTACATATTAAAAGAGTGTTGTGGAATGCACATGGTATACACCCTGACACACAGGAAAACTGTCTTTAAATGCACCATCTGCCATAATTGTTGTCTTGTTTTAATTATCTCTATTTAATTACAGCACAAGTCTTTGAGTGTCATTGTCACCATCGGGCTGTCGTTGTCTACAACAGCAAAAAGCTAAAAAGAGCAGTGCTAACAGGATGTAGGTCACAACGGTGAAACAAAACGCGAACAGGTAGAGCGTCTTGTTGCAGTAGACATCAGGCTGTGTCATATTCTTGTTGTAGTTGGGTTCATAAATAGAGTAGATGACTATATTACCTGGAAGAATATAAAAAATGATCTCAAATTAGAATTAGAGTGATGGACCTGCACGGCTTCTACATAAATGCAGAACTGGCTTCAAGATTTTTTCAAAATGCTGCTGTAATTAGTTTATTTTAAAAATGTAAAAAAAAAAAAATCAAAAACTCCAAGGAACAAAAGGAAAAATTTATTTCTGTTAAATTCAATTCAGTTTTATTAGCAAAAAATTACAACAGCACAACATTGTGTATTCTCCTTATATATCCAAAAGGAGCTAGTACTGCGTGACGTATATGATCAGTTTAATTTACAAATAAATCGACTGATTTACTGATAAGACCTGTTCCCTTTGTTATTTCATGACAAATGAAGCAGACATAAAATTGTTATATTGTTTACGTTTTGTTATAGCTGTTCACTGTAATTTTAAATATGAGGGCAGATAAATCTTAGTGCAAGTGAGGGAGGTCATCGTTAGGTAGAATAATCAAAAATGCCAAAATACCTAAAACTAAAGTGCACGATGACAGAAACTTCTAACCAAGTCGAGGAATTTTACATATGTGACCTTGTTATTTAAAAGGTTTGCTCATGTTTTTGTCTCCCTGTACTCACAAGGAAAATGTCCAGGCCTTGTAGTGAAATTCTCAATTTTTTCAAACTAATCATCTTGTTATTTACTTTTCCGGCTCTGTTTACTTTGGTGTTAGAAAAATTTGAAGTTTACCCGCAAGTAACCAGCCACACAGGAAGATGATGGTCATGGACCAACAGAAAGTGTTGCACCAGTTGTACCATAAGCTCAGTGCCAGGAAGACCGGTATGATCCCATACAGGGACATGTAGAAAGGGATAAAAGTCTGTCTGGGACAGTTATAGAGTCCTGAACCTATGGGGTACAAAAATAAATAAAACTAAAACACAACATCTGAAATATTATTTCATTTTTCCATTATTTTTGTGACACGATGCATGGTCAGTCATCCAGGTAAAAAAAATCCCGAAAGGTTGATTCTGTTTATGGACGTAGTGTTTTCAGTGGGAGAAACGTTTCCTCACTCATCCAAGTGACTTCTTCATTCTCAGCTGACTGCAGGTTTCCCCAACCTTATAGTACAGGGTGGGCTATTTATATGGATACACCATAATAAAATGGGAATGGTTAGTGATATTAAAGTCCTGTTTGTGGCACATTAGTATATGTGAGGGGGCAAACTCCTCAAGATGGGTGGTGACCATGGTGGCCATTTAGAAGTCGGCCATCTTGGATACAACTTTTGTTTTTCCAATAGGAAGAGGGCCATGTGACACATCAAACGTATTGGTAATGTCACAAGAAAAACAATGGTGTGCTTGGTTTCAACGTAACTTTATTCTTTCATGACTTATTTACAAGTTTCTCTTTGTTCACAGCCATTGACACGTCGAAGAGGTTAACACGTGAGGAGCGGATCGAAATTGTGTTGATATCTGGTGAACGGAGTAACCAGGTCATTGCAGCAGATTTCAATGCAAGACACTCTACGAGACCACCCATCTCCCATGCTACAGTTAGCAAACTGCTTGCTAAGTTTCGTGAAACTGGTTCAGTGTTGGATTTGCCAAAATGTGGACGCAAGAAAACTGTCACTAATGAAGAAACATCAGTGGCTGTCCTAGCTTCATTCAGCAAGAGCCCACAGCGTAGCACTCGCCGCATGTCACTGGAGAGTGGCATTAGTCGAACATCCCTTCGGCGGATATTAGCTACTCACAAATGGCACCCTTACAAACTCCAGCTACTGCAGCATCTCAACGAGGACGACCCAGATCGGTGCACAGAATTTGCAGAATGGGCAAAACAAAAACTGGAACAGGACCCTCAGTTCATGCAGAAGATTTTGTTCAGTGATGAGGCAAACTTTTATGTGAAGTTAACTAACACAACCACCACTATTGGTCTGACACTAACCCACATTGGATGGATCCCTCCAATACTGTTGGAACAACAAAAGTGATGGTTTGGTGTGGTATATGGGGTACAACGATAGTGGGTCCATTCTTCATCATTGGAAACCTCAAGGCCACTGGATATTTGAAATTGAATGTGTTTCCCTCTTTATGCACTGAAGCTGGCACGTTCCCTGAGTTTTTTCAGCAAGATGGTGCACCACCACATTATGGGTGCCAGGTCCGAGCATTCCTACATGAACAGTTTCCTGTAAAGTGGATTGGTCGTCGTGGGCCAGTTGAATGGCCCCCAAGGTCTCCCGATCTGACCCCCTTAGACTTTTATCTTTGGGGTCATCTGAAGGCAATTGTCTATGGTGTGAAGATACAAGATGTGCAGCACCTGAAACTACGGATACTGGATGCCTGTGCTGGCATTTCTCCTGCGATGTTGCTATCAGTGTGTGAAGAGTGGGAGAAGAGGGTTGCAGTGACAATCCAACACAATGGGCAGCACATTGAACACATTTTATAAGTGGTCAGAAACTTGTAAATAGCTCATGACAGAATAAAGTTATGTTGAAACCAAGCACACCATTGTTTTTCTTGTGACATTACCAATAAGTTTGATGTGTCACATGGCCCTCTTCCTATTGGAAAAACAAAGTTGTATCCAAGATGGCCGACTTCTAAATGGCCACCATGGTCACCACCCATCTTGAGGAGTTTGCCCCCTCACATATACTAATGTGCCACAAACAGGACTTTAATATCACCAACCATTCCCATTTTATTACGGTGTATCCATATAAATGGCCCACCCTGTACATTTGCATAATGACTGAAACTAGCACCACTGAATGAACTATGGGCTGGGAGCTCAGTTCCTTGCTCCATTGGGAACAACCTCTGGCGATGCAGATGGCACAACACAGAAGAGCTACCTCGTCAGGCCAGGACTCTGCAGTCTATTTACACCTACAGGCCAGTGGACACTCTTTCAATGATGAGGATGTACACATCCTGGACAGGGAGGAACGCTGGTTTGAGCGCAGAGTGAAGGAGGCCATTTCCGTGAAAAGGGAAAGACCATCTCTGAATCGAGCAGGGGGCCTAAGGGTACATCTTTCGCCATCTTACAATGCTGTGATTGCAGCCATTCCCCAGCTCTCTGTGAATGGTACTCATGGCCATTGATCAGTGGGCTTTGATCAGTGGTTGTTGATCAATGATCATGATGTTAATGATCAAGGAACTGACCTCCCAGCCCATTGTTCCTTCAGTGGGCTGGTTTCAGTCATTATGCAAATGTACTGTTTATAAGATTGGGGAAACCTGCAGTCAGCTGAGACTGAAGAAGTCACTTGGATGAGTGACGAAACGTTTCTCCAACTGAAAACGCTACGTCCAGATGAACAGAATCAACCTTTTGGGATTTTTGTGACACATAAAAATACATTCGCATGAATCTGATCTGAACATTGCAATAACAATATCTCTTGCTTACCAAGTATTCCTTGAGCAACAAATGTGAAGGAGAAAATGATCAAGGTACATCCTGAAGGAGGCAGATACAGCGCTTTGTCAGTCATAAATCGCAGTGTGAACCATCTGCACATGTGCAAAGATTTTCAACTCTCTCACCTATTACTATGTTTCGTAGTCCACACACGAATTGTGGTCTCTGACTCCCTGGCATGATAACTATTAGTCGAACCTACAAAGACACAAAGATAGCCACGAGATAACCTCCAGCTGTTAATATTTGTCTGTCTGTCAATGTTTTTCCATCTTTTTAAACCAGGCACTGAATTTTATCGTTTACAATTTAAGCAAATGCCCATGAACTTCCTTTCCTGTGTTAAAATAATTAGCAAATTAAAGTGTATTATGTGAAAGCATTAAATAGATTATTACAGACCGACCTGTTTGTGTGTCTGACCGGACACATTTGAAGATACAGAAAAGGACTGTTGCAAGTACGTGGCCACATAAACAGCAATGTGCGCATGATATTGTTTCAACTTCCTCTTACACTGTTTCACTTTAACGCCTGTTCTCTTTTTGCCTGCCCTTCCCATTACAGTTATATCATGTAATCATAAGTAAGTACAGCCATTTCCTTGATAATTATACATTTGAATCACTTTTACATAAAGCAAATTAACAATAAAAAAATATCTGTTTTCTGTTTTCGTTTATTTTCTTGTTTGTTTTTGTATATTTAAGGAAATGTGGGGTAAAGCTCAGGGTTTGCAGAAAATTCACTGTATCTTTTTTTCCAGTGTTAGTTTTCAGTTTTCCAAAGGTCTCTTTTGTGTTCACAGATCAGAGCAAAAACGTAAACACCTCTGTTGAAGAAAACCCCAGACTCTTATGAGAGTAGGCCATGGTTCTTCTTTTCTAACTGACAGTTTTACTCCCCGAAGAAGTTTCCATCAGCCTCCCCTCGTATTCACATAAACATTGTTGTAGACAGAGTATAAGTGCACTTCCTGTGTCGGACGAGGTCTTTCTGCTTCTTGTGAAATACACGCCCTGTTCTCAGTTCCAACACCACTCTCTTTTATTTTTAATAATTTAATTTCACTGATGGTTGAGTGTAGAAAAAAATCATGTCAAAAGGCAAAAAAGGATATATATATTAATAATGCAAAGAAAATGAATAATGTTGAGAAAATTTGTTATTCGAGATTCAGTCATAACAATTATTTACTGCATGATGTAGAGGCATTAAGGGGACATCTAGTGGCCTCAAATATTACTGCAGGCGATTCCTTGCCCCACAGGGTAGAAGTGTGTTTTCTCATAGAGCATAGAGCAAAGCAAAAAGATAAAATAAAATAAAATAAAATAAAATAAAATAAAATAAAATAAAATAAAATAAAAAAAGGGGTGTTTAGCATGATTAACAACTAGGAAATGTAATAGTGCTCTGGTGTTGACTTACAAACTAGCGGAGGTACAAGAGAAGTTTGAAGCAGCTTAAATCTACACCACACATCAATGATCAAAGCTGCTGTCTCAAAACAACAAGAACCAATCAACAACAGGTTGTCCTGTTGTCCTAACCCATTTTATTTATTTATTAAAAGAAGAAGAAGAAGAAGAAGAAGAAAGAAGCAGCATGGATATCGGAAAGTAAATAAAATCACACATTTAATAACACAAAATATATCCGTTTGTTAAACGGGGAAGATCATGATCATTTATTCTGCTATGATGAGTCATCTGTATGAATTGTTAATAGTAAGATTTCTCTAACAAAAGATCAAAAGCTGCATGTTGCTGTATTAACCAACATTAAATGTATTATGTTCTGTATATAAGCACACATGAAAATATTTGTATAATATTTGGTTTGTTGTTTGCCTATGATTTTATTACAGCCAGCATCATCATTATTATTATTAGTATATGTCCATTATAGTTTGATATATTTGATATGATATATATTATTGTGAAACCATTTTAATCTGTTTCATCAGTATTGGTCCACTTTTCTAAGAGGAGGTGGGGAACACACAAACGTACACACATTCATATGATTAGCTCCACAGCAGTGGCCGATCCTCATCATCGTAAACCATCTGGTTGGTGCAGCGAGCAAAAAAATAAGTGAAAGCATAAACACCTGTCAGGACGTAGGTCAGGGTGATGCAACAAAATGCAGACAGGTAGAGCGTCTTGTTGCAGTAGTGATCGGTTTCTGTAGCGTTCTTGTTGTAGTCGGGTTCATAGATGGAGTAGACGATTATGCTACCTGGAAAAATGTAAATAAGATCTCAGAAAATAAGGTCTGATCATGCTTGGCAACAACAAATTTTGCTGTAATGCATTTATTCTTGTTAGTTCTAGTTTAATTTTTAAAGAAATACATTTCATTTTTCACAAAAAAAATAAATAAAATCCTGCTCATTCTGGTGTCTTTCTTTAATACTAGCTTTCAGTTCTAGATTTTTATTCCACTGAAGTTGATTTACATCATTAACACTTTTAAATAATGCTGATTCGTTTTATATTCTGCTTCTTGCAGCCTCTCAGTTCATCCTTTGTCTGCAACTAGAGGTTTTGATTCAGATTCAAATAACTGTATTGATCCCAAAACGGCAATTTGTTCACAGCTTACAAACACTCCCTACTCACATGGTCAAACTCACACAACCTATACTCTTTAAAGACCCAACACAAGACCTGTTACCGATATCAGATAACAGACAATGAGGTTCAGGGGGAAATCAAATATTAAAAATAAATAATTAGAATAACAGGGTCACATGTATGTCTTTGGCTCCTCTTCTTCTAAGACAATTTCCTCTGATTGGCTACCTCTCATAAACTGACAGTTTGAACTGTAGGTGGCGTGTTTGTGCTGTACAGAGCCAACAGTAGAAAAAATCATAAAGTGAGCATTTAGAGCAGTTTGGAGGATGAGGTGTGTTAAATATCAACACTTCACCGAGTTCTTTTGATTCCTCAGAGGCAGCTGATGGAAGACAAAACACTGCTCAGCAGACCATTTAACACTTTCTCTTTCACAATACTTCTAGAAGAGACATGCTTCCTGCATGACACGTTGCCGCGGATCTCAAATTGGTGGTGTGCCCCTAACAGTTTTATTACCAGATCTCTCACTTTAGTCTAAACAACAGTGTCTCAGTAACTTTCCAGTAGAGATGGTCCCCTGTTATCTACTTTTTCCCAGGCAAGCGTGAGCGAGAGTCTACAGCTTTCTACTCCCCAAGGACACATAGTCTAATGCCTTTATTTTTCAGGGCTGTGTCCACTTAATACTACACTATATGACTTTATAACACTTATTAATAAAAAGCATAGCATTATTGCAAATTCTTTAATCCCAACAAGTGACAGGCTTACATTTTCAGTAAGCATGAGGCAACAATTGTATCATTTTTCAAAAAAAATTTTGCTTTAAGTCTGGTTTTTGGTCTAATTTCAGTCATGAGAAGCTTCACTTGGCCTTTGAAAAATACAGCATTTCTCACCACCATGTTGCTAATCACACCAGGTATGTACTGCAGTGCCTGGCTGTGTATTACAACAGCAACCTTCACTGTTAAGAAGCTGAATATAACTTCAAGCTTACTGCCACAATCTGACGATACACACTTTGTGGAGTTATACTTGTGGACCCAAAAGTAGAAGTGTGGAACAAAACTTGATTTTAAAAGAAAGTGAACTGTTTAATAAGGCTGCTCAAAACAAAGTTCCTCAAAATGCTGGGTCAAGTGATCCAGAACCAGGATACTTACCGATGATGAAGAAGGCAAAATGGAGGATGAAGAACAGACAGTCGAAGAAAATATTGCACCTGTTCAAAAACCGGCTCAATCCCCACAAGACAGGTATGAATCCACAAAAAACCAGAATGATGGGAATGGAGGGCGCCCTTGGACAGTCATTAAAGTACACACATCCTACAGAGCACAAGCATGAAAATGAAGACAACTGTCAAGTCGTTGTTGCATAGTTCTTGTTATTTGATTTTTCAAATTTTCCTTCCAACACATAAAATGAATGTAGATGAATTCAGTCTGTATATAGAGCCACTCACACTTACCAACTATCGCTTGAACATTAAACAGGATGAAGAAAATCACAGAGATACACCCTGAAGGAAGGCAGACATGGTTTCAGTTACAAATGACACACAGCAGCTGCAGATGTGTGCAAAACTGTTCAAAATCACTTTCTTACTTATTACTCGAGGTATCCAAGTGTGTTGAGGTCTATCGCTCTCTGGCATCGTGACTACTTAGAAATGAAACCTACAGAGACACAAGGGAAGCTGTGAGACGAGCTCAGGTTGTCTTTAACTGTCAGGCAAATGACAAATGAACAGAGAAACAAGGCAGATCACAAACAGTGTTCACAAGTCTGTGAAAGAGAAATAATATGTGCCAAACCCAGCATGTAATATCAAAAAAACAGAAGAAGAAAGATTTAAACTTTGTTTGTTTCATGTACTATACAAATAAAACAGATGTATTATATGACAGCAATAAAAAGCGTGTTAGTTTAAATAGTTTGTTGCAGCACTACCTGCCTGTGTGTCTTGTTTGAAGGGCAAGAAGAGAATGTTTGCACGAGAACTTGGCAACGTGTTCACACATGAATGTGTTGTTGTCTGAACTTCCTGTTACAGAGTCTCATTGCGCTGGGAGAACTTGCCATGAGGATTCACAAGCCATTTACTCAGATAATCGTTTGTATAACAGCGATATTACCACGAATAAAAACTACAAAGCACTTTTTTAAAAAGTTCCCATTCTTTGATTTCACTCTGATGGCAGCCTCAGCTCCTCTTCATCACTGAATGATAGAAATGTTGAGCTATCCTGTAGAAGAGAGGTTCTACTGGGCACCAAGGTTCCCATAGTGGTTCCCAAGTAACCCAAGGTGTGTGTGTGTGTGTGTGTGTGTGTGTGTGTGTGTGTGTGTATTCACATGTATGCTTGCTTGCTTGCAAATGTACATGTGACAAACTCAGTTGTCTGTGACAAACTAATTGTTGTCTCTCCTATTAGTTTCGAATGATTGGATATTTTTGTCCAGCAAAACGAAGAGTGTAGAAATGTTGAATAAAACACACAAAATTGTGTGCAGATTAATCAGATTTGTTTTTTGCATTGAAATCCTCTTTGTGGACAAATCGTAGGTCAGTCTGATCAAATTAGTTAAATTTTTCAAAGATAAAACTTTTAAATCGGCTTTCAGCCTCGACGACATGTCCGTGCCAGCGAGGCTGAAAGCTGACATCTTTTTGCAGGATCCGTGTACCTGATCTCATTTACTATTTTAGCTGTTTGGTGGTTTTTGTGAGATTTAACCTGAGATTCTGACATTTCGGGCAAAATATTTTAAAATCGATCCAGGATTTTAATGAATCTATATTGTGTTATAGATTTTAATCCACAACTGGTCCTTTAATGAAATTGACAACCTCTTCTCGATGAGAAGCCTGGGCTTGGGAGAGCCCGATTGTTCTGAGGAGACATTTGCTATCGGATACTCGATGGTCGGCTGTGGCGTATGTTTGGTGACACTCTCAATGGAGGACATTGAACGACATCTACACTGAAAAAAAGGGACTGGCCATCTCTTGGATTTATGTAAGCATCTTGCATGTATTTAACACAATTGCCTCATGTTTTAAAGTTAAATGTAACTATATAGTGTAAAAACTACATGATATGCAGAAAGGGTGTATTAAATTGTTCATATCATGTTCAGGTGAAGTAAGTCAATAAGATAGCAACGTTAAATCTCGTGAAACCACGCGTGATTTCATCTCGCGGGCTTTGGATCGTGGTTTAAAAAAGGCATCCATCTCAGTCAAGTCGAGCAGCCAACTCTACGTTTTTGGTATGTCTTGATTTTTTGAATTAATATTTACCATATTTCAGCCAAATGTAGTTAAACGTCTAGAGTGTCGCCATGTAACATGCTAAAAAAGAGCCGTTAGCTTATTTGCTGTTTTATCTGTTGTCAAAGAATTGGCGCTTTTTCATTTGAATTTGTCTTTGGCACAAGAGCCGTAATATCACATTAAACCTAATTACGAGGCACTCATAACATAATTTGGTTTTCTGTGTGAATAGATTTGCCAACTGACTCTTCAGTTACATTGTGTATTTACTGCACCGTGGTGTTAGTGAGATTTTGGACATTGAACAGCTTTAGCTAATATCATTAGCGGCATTATGCTAGCTTACATCCCTACCCCTCCTGCCCTCACCTGCTGTCCTTTTGTTTTTGTTTTTGTTTTTTTTGCTGCACATTGAGAGACGACCTCTATTCTGCATTTCACCAGGAGTCAGCTGATGGATTGTGGGTTCAAGGTGTTATGGTAAGAAAGTATATTCTATTTTCGTTTCTGTAACTTAATTATAATAGGTTTTTTATAATTATTAGGTGCATGCATACTCACCCTATTAATACAACTGAGAAATCCAAAATCTGCCATAGGTTTAACTTATACCTGTATGTATTGCCAGAAAGGTGATTACTGGACTCTCATTAATGCACACTTGAACTGAAATGAGGTTGTAACTTGTGGGTTGTTGGGTTGCAAATCAGAAACAAACATCTTTGGATTTTTTTTAATCCCATAAGATCTGGAAACACAGTTTTTATTCAACAAAACATTACTGATTAACCAAGCACAGTGCCTGCTGTTATTTCAAAATAATTTTATGTCATTTCAGATAAAATGCAGCATTCCAGTGCATCCCAACCATGCCTTTACAGTCAAGGTTTCTGACGGAGCTGAGTTTCTCTCTGACAGTCTGCTGAAAGTGTTTGCAAAGTGATCGGGGGAACAGGGCACAAAGCTAAAGGATGTAGCTGCCATTATGACAGTAAGAACTTTAAAATTCTTTAACTACAAAGTGTATATGTATTGCATTAGGTCAGTAAAAGATTTTTATGCTACATCCATTGAAACAGTCAACTATTACCTGTGAGTAATGATTCCACTAAAAGGATGCCATAATTTTCGTCATGCATTTACTGGCCCACTGAGAAAAATTTATCTTTTTTTAAAAATAAATGTTCTGGAAACTATATATCCATAAAGTTGATCTCAAACAGGAACTTTTGATATTGCTTTGTAGATGCTGGTGTTGCATGTTGACTGGTTTAAAAAGTCAAGAGTTTTTGTCTGGGATCATTTTCTTCTGTGCTACTGAAAAGTTCACAAATCTCTGTTTTCTTTGTTATAATACTTTAGGATGACATTAATGCTCAGAGTCCCTCATCAAAGTGCTCCGCATCTGTGTGAAAGACAATTGCAACATCTTGGTGCAGGAGTTCATGGTGAGTGTTTTATGAGTAGATTGTGGATTTGCAACATTTAAAAATGCATTTAGTTATCCACTTGATCCTCATTGGACTGGTTAGGACCAGTAGTCCTCTTTAATAATTTGAAGTTCACATGAGGCCTGGTAGTGAACTCGGCCGCCGGCCCTTGAGGCCCCACCCCCACCCCTGTATTAGGGGTCACATCAGTGTGAAAAAACTTTAAATTTGTCATTCTAATGAACAAAGGAAAATCCCACCAATATTTACATTAGCTTTTGTTTGAAAAAAAAAAAAAATGACCAACTGATCAACAGCTAACCAAATTGTGGGGCTGAAAGTCTAAATTCTAACATCTTCTGAGTGACATAACCTGGATTTCTGATGGGCCGGTGTCTTTCTAACAAAAACTAATGTAAAGCATTTGAAATTATTATGTTTTTCACCCTCTCTTAGAAACTCTGTTAGACCATGAATGGCAGCATGGCAGGCCACTCTTTGGCTATAGCTATTTACTATGTTGCTTGCATTGGTTTAAATTACTCTAACATTAGAACTGGTAGATTCAAAAGAGATGAGTTTAAAAAGGAATCTTAAAGAAATGTTTTGTGTTTAACCAGGACTTGACTGAGGCCACTGCACAGATTGAGAAAACCACAATGAACATCTGTCTCCAGAGATGCGCCAGGCAATGACTTTTCTGATGTTGTTCTTCAAGATCTGGATAACGTGACCTTTGCAGTAGCCATGCTGTTTGGACCTTTTTTATTCCTTCAACATGAGTTACCCATCACAACTCTGCTACACTTTTGAGGTGATTCAAAGGGTGGTAATGGAGTTGGATGCAACTCAGCTCTCAAGAAAAGCTCACAACTAAGACAAAACTGCTCCTGCAACGAAGCTCACTGTTATGCATGTGAGGTGACCAGCTCTAGGTGAGAGGACATTTAAATCTCACACTTGTTCTGCTGCATTTTTGAAGCTCAATTCCAGGAACGGATCGCAGGGTTCATTTTTATATACTCTGCAACTGCCATGAGGACGAGCCGTTTTTTTTTGTTGTTTGTTTTTCCTTTTGCTCTGTACAAGTTCTGTTTGTCTGTTTGGCAGCATTTTTAAATTTCTCTTTGTATTTTTTCTTTCTTTTACTAGTGAAGAGATGTAGCGTGAACAGTTATACAGTCTAAATATCCCATATGGGTCGTGTGAAATGGTATTTTCAGTTTCATTCAGTTGAAGTAAAGAACGTTGAATATTTCTAAGTGTGCTGTTTTGAACCAAGATGTCACAGTATGATCAGTGCTGTAATTTTTGACAGTCACTGTATCAATGTTATTTTTGCGTCTCTTGAATAAAGGTTTTGACCTGCAAGTGCTAATTTCTTTAGTTATTGGGGTAAAATGGGTAGTGTTAATAGGAAGGTGTTTGCCAATTCAGTAACCTAATTTAATATTAATGGAAACTAACATTACCTCAAATTGTTTAGTTATAATTGTTGTTTAACTGAATCTTGACGTCAGAGGCCTTAAATAGAATGTTTTGTATTGTTCTTTCCCAACATTTTTCAAAAGAAACAGTCTAATTTCTTTGCTGTGATTGATTCCAGAGAGCACGGAAGAACTGACATTATTTAACTGTTGATTTATATAGATTCAGTAGAGGAGTAATGTCAGTTTAATTCTTTACCTACTGCAGTGAAATTAGACATTTTGTTTTGAAAGGTTACTGGTGGATGCCAGCAACCATCTTGGAAGAGAACAATACAATCTGTTATAAGGCCTCCATTTGAAAATTGTGTATTTGATACTAGAATATAATAGCAAAATGTAATTTGAAGATAACATGTAGTATTTAAGTGACCAAGTAGTATTGGGTAAAAGTTATTGAATCGTGTTGGGATAAAGTGAGAAAATTGTGAAGGATTAAAATATTCCAAGAGCTCAAATTACTTCATCAAAACATGTTTAAGTCACATTTTATCAACACAAATTGCACAGGTTTATTGAACATGAATAAATTGTGTTAATTTAACTCAATTGTTTAAGTTGCTGCCAAAGCAAAACATCTGTGTGCAACAAATGTCCACCATTGAATTAAGTAAATCCAACAACATATTTTTTTCAGTGTACCAATTTGGAACCATGATAACAGAGTTCTGGCTGATTGGAGCTGGTTCGGACCTGGCTTCAAGCCAATAGCATACATCACCATCAAGTGCAGGATTTTTTGCAATTTGGTGCCAGGACTTGTAGCAGCATGTCAGGACATCCTGTCATCAAACTGTCAGTTACATATTGAAAAAAACATTCCCCAGCTGATTTAGCAACTAGTGTGCGTGTGTGCTGTTTCCATTTGCCACATCTTGTACATTGAATTCTTGTTTAGATGATCTACAGCAATGCATGATCTACAGCATTCCTGTAAAGCAATAAATCACCACTGTCTTTGTGTTGATGGATTTGGTCGATATTTTTATCTTTTTATAACTTTCAGTAAAAAAAAATTTATAATTTAACCTTTATTTATGCAGGTTGTCCCTTTGAGACTCAGTGTCTCAATGTTCCCAGTGATGATTTCACAAAAACTTTTGTACATCTTTTGAAGTCTGCAAGTGAAATCCACTGAGAGTTTCAAATCCTTTTGCAATTTACTCAGTGAACAAGGGCAGAAAATGAGAACACCTTCTTCCCAAGATCTGCACGAACTGATGGAGGGGTGAATGTAATGATGTCCTGACACAGTCAGTGACTAAACTGTGTAGTTTGTGTAACATGTACTCTGTTAAATAATAAGGCAGTAAACCAGTAATAGATTTATAGATAAAGTGATACCAATGAACCATCCTGCGTAAGGCCATTGAGGACAAGTCAACCAGAAAATATAGAGTACAGTGTTGTGTTAAAGGTTTACAGCCTGTTGTAAATCTTAATGCTCCATGATAGACAGAATCCAACAGATGAAGAGAGTGAGCAGAGGCATTCATGTAAATTATGTCACTGTAATCCAGGAGGGGTAAAGAGGTGGCAGCAACAAGACTTTTCCTCGTGGTGAAAGAGAGACATGATCCGTTTCTGAGAAAGAGTTTCTAAGTTAGTTTCTTTAATACTGGGTCAATGTGTGGCTTAAAGGAAAGATTTTCTTCAATCACAATACCTAAGTATCTCTATGAGGCCACAGGGAAGCAGTTACAGTACTGTGCAGTTTCCTAAAACCAAATTGGAAAGGAGATAAAATGCTATTTTCATCCAGATAACTTTTAAACTATATGCTCATGTAAAGCTGTAAACCTGAGGAGCACGAGCCAAACAATTTCATTATGGATAAATGTGGATACACTGTTTATCCGTACATGACAATAAAATGTGAAATTTGAAACTTGAAAACTTGAAATTAATCATTAAAAAGTTTGTCATGAACCTTAGCTGAGATACAGAGTTTGGAAACTGGCCTGTAATCATTAACCATTGAAGAACCACGTTTCAGTAGGGGGAGAACAAAGGCACGCTTCCACATCTCTGGTGTTCTGTTGTATAGAAAGATTGAAACTATAACACACTGGCTCAGTAATCAGATTCATGTGAGCTTTTAGTGAACATGAGAAAAGATGGACTCTGAATTCCATGAATTACACGAAATGAAATGAAAAGTCTTACATATCAAAAATAACAAAATAACATGAACACCAGCACATAAGACTTTAATATTACCGTTATTATGTCAGTGTGTACACATGAAATGAGCAAGAAAGCAAGCAAGTGGCTGAACTTTTGCACAGAGAGTAACTGAGCAGAAACCAAAACTCTGAATAAACCAGTATTACCAGTCAAACATATTTTTACTATCAAGATGTTTCTGCTGTTGTCCTCCAAGTTCTTCCCTCCACATTTCATGGAAAGTTCAGTGAATTATGACTAATCACATATGTATGACCTGTTTGATTGATAGACTCCTTTTTGACACAGTACACTGGGTGATGAATGCTGACATGAGCTAATTGTCCTCCTGCTAATGGAGACCACTTTGCACAAACTACACTGTGAAAAGTATTACCTCTCACTGTCCTTCTCTTCTCTATACGTATACATTCCCAAACTGGGTGGAGAAATACAATAAATCATATTATTTACATATTTACAGACCTGGCTTTGCATTAACATTAGTGTGTGGTCAGTGTGGGATCATGCAGTAATATTTCATGCCACAGATGAAGCTTTCTTCTGGAGAAATGTAGCATCCATAAAAGCAATAAGTCATTATTGAGAGAAAAACAATCACTCCATGATTAAACACAATGTGTCTGATAACTCTACAATACAAACTACCATGCTTCTGTCTCCCAGTAAAACACAAGCTTTGTTTTCTTTTTTCAAGAAATTGTTAACAAGGAAAGACTTTACAACCTGTAGTTTAGTCATTAGGTTGTCAAAACTGCTGTAAGGTGAGACTTTCTTTCTCACAGCTCCCGAAGTCACATCTGCCCAGTCCTCCTATCCGGTTGTTCAGTGATGACACGACGAATCCTACTTCCGGGCCTAAAGTAGTCTGCGTTTAATATGGCTTTTGTGTTGTTAACATGTTTAATGTTATGTATTTTCTTCTATTTGATCTCAAAAAGCTCCTAAAACAGTCAGTGATCACTGTTGACCTCCCTCAGCTTTTATTACCACTAATCATTTATTTAAGCTCAGTTTTTAAAACCTTAGGATGTAACTACAGCCCAGCCCATGCAGCAGTATATGAATGACTAACCTCGTATTGTGGATGGATTATCTCAGTTGTTCTCCTGGCTGAAGTTTGGTCCTTTTACAGCATCCTGCCATGCGATTACATTTGTTCCTGACCACCGAGAACACTCACGTTAACTTTTATCAAGTGGAAAAAAAGTTAGCTTGTTTATATTATGCTAACATAGCTGTGTCGCTAGCGGTCACGTAGCACATCATTATATACCAGCTAGCCAAACTTCAGTAACCCTACAAACATCACTGCTGTTTAGTTTTCTGTCTTCATTTATGCTGGAAGTGATAACAGAGCTGTACGTTTTAATTTGTTTCCAAAACCCCGCAGTCAGGACATGCTATATTGTATTTAGATAGAAGCTAGCGAGCTAACTCCCTGCTAACTTCTAACTCCGTTAAATGTCATAAATTCCGTTTTCATGGATGCCTGGATGTTAAACTCAATTGTTACACCTGGTAGAGCAGAACACTGATCATTTTATTAAAGACGAAAGACTTTAGACAGTTTTTCAACTCTCAGTAATGCCATAGTGATCGTTTGATATATGGACCTGCAGCGGAGTTTAGACCCAGACACGGCTAGTGACGTCAGACTGAACAATCGGATTCTTTCTTCACTAAAAGTTGTTGCAAAGAATGTATTTTCAGTTATATAGCTAGCTTAAACTTTATATTCCCCAGCACTGCATCCTCCAAGGAACAGATGCTGTGTTGTATTTGGGAAGATTTAACGATAGGAAATGTCGTCACACTGTCTTGACGTTCTGATGACAAAGGCAAAAAAACTGTGCTCTGCATAAGCAGGGTCTCTCGCATCCCCTGGGGCGGATGAGGTTTGCCCTGAGTTCTTGAAGGCTCTGGATGTTGTAGGGCTGTCTTGGGTGACACACCTCTGCAATGTTGTGTGGAGATCAGGGGCGGTACCTCTGGATTGGCAGACAGGATGGTCGTTCCCATGTTCAAGAAGGGGGACTGGAGGATGTGCTTTAACTATATGGGGTGCTTGGTCTATGTAGCTGTCAACAAGTTGGACTCGTTTCCGCTGGGTTTTGGACTCGGCCAGGCCTGCCCTTTGTCATCGATTCTGTTCAAATCCACTTGGGCAAAATAAGAATCTCATCTTAGCTTTTTTGCATATGATGTGGTTCTGTCGGCTTCACCAGGCCGTCACCTGATGTGTGAAAGGCGCTCGCCTTCGTTTTTATTCATAAAGTGTTTTACAAATAAACCCAAAGATTACAGCTAACAGCTGGATGTCCGGTTTGAGTGTAGCTAGCCAAACAGGAAATAGCCACTTACTGTTAAAGAGACTGATAGTGGACAGCATTACCTTGGTTTCGCAAGCCTTGGCAGCACAAAAGTGATCCCCTTAAACAGATTTTTTTAGCTTTAGTGTCCTTATGTTCCTTTGAGTTATCGATTCTGACACTTGTTAGCTAAGATAAATGTTATTCTATTAGCCCCAACCAACCACATGACATCATAGTCCATACTGACAGAAGTATGTTTTAAATCTTTAACTTTAAGCACTTATTTCTTAAATCCAACTTCACAGACAGAGTCACATCTAGGTCAGTATTTCAGAGCAGAGCTCTGTGATGTAAATTAGCCTGTATGTGTTAAGCGTTGCATGTACCCTTTAATAACAGTCCACATTATTATCAACAGCTACATTCACCCTGGGGGGAAAACTTGTGAAGGAGACCATCAGGACCAAGCTGGGTTTCCTGGGTTCAGATATTATTTTATTTCAATTTCTTTCATTGCAGCTGTCTTGTGCCAGATGTTCTGTTGACGCACTGACAGAGAGACATCATTTCAGAAACATCAGGAAGAGTAAAGGTCGTAACAGGGATCAAGCAGGACTCATAGTCTTCTTCAGACCTCCACTGTAGGACGAGAAGACAGGAAAAGATGGACAAACCCAGCACTTCATTAACAGTGTGATACAGATATTCAGAGAGTTCTCAGAGGCTGTGGACTGTTACACAATGATAATAGTCCTGTAGAAAGTTGTGTATTTAAAAATGTATTATCCTTTCTGGTTGCTCTGATATGAATGACTCTGAATTACTTTGTGGTAAATTACACACCATTGGAAAAACACAGTGTGAAAGAATTCCAGATTAAAGTTTTTAGTTCAGCCATCAAGTGACGACCTTTGACCTTCCATTAGGCTTTTTTTTTTAATGCTGTCAGAGAAAATCTCATCTTCATGCAGCTGACTACATTCAGTGTTAAAAACAGACGCTCTGCAGGTCTGAGATGAACAACTTTCTGAAACACCAAACAAAGGTACTGTTTATGTTCCTGTATAGTGACTCAGTTACATGGATGATTAATTCCTTTGATGTTTTCTCTTTAACTTTATCAATAAAACAGCTGCACATCATGTGGAATTTTTTTTTCTTTCCCTTTCTAATGTTTTTATCAGTTAATTTTGGAGTCACCACAATAAGTGAACATATAGGATGATTTGTCTCTTTGAGCGTCTCTTTGAGCCACTCTTTGAGCGATCGTGGCTCAAAGAGTTGGCAGTTTGTCTTGTAACCGGAAGGTTGCTGGTTCAAGCCCCGGCTCGGACA
The DNA here is from genome assembly GCF_900408965.1 of Simochromis diagramma. NCBI lineage: Eukaryota > Metazoa > Chordata > Actinopteri > Cichliformes > Cichlidae > Simochromis > Simochromis diagramma. The sequence continues at coordinate 509,086 of NW_024387038.1, read as the reverse complement.
GCCTCGGTCGTTGTGTCCTTGGGCAAGACACTTCACCTACCGCCTACTGGTGATGGCCAGAGCAGCCGATGGCGCAATATGGCAGGCTCGCTTCTGTCAGTCTGCCCCAGGGCAGCTGTGGCTACAACTGTAGCTTGCCTCCACCAGTGTGTGAATGTGAGAGTGAATGAATAGTGGCATTGTAAAGCGCTTTGAGGGCCCCGAAAAGCGCTATATAAATGCGATCCATTATTATTATTGTCACTGGGTGGTGCTGAGGTCTGAATCTGAGGGCAGGTCCTTTTAATATAGACCAGGCTAGCTCGTCTATTAAAACCCACCACCACCACCAGAAGTAAAAGTTAACTTTACTTTGATTAAATTAAAAGATGGTCTCAGGATGAAAAAATGGATCAGTGGCTGCTTCAATCTTAACTTATATATTGATTGGTTATTATATAAGTTATTTATGTTGGGCTCAGTACTTCTCACCACAGTACAAATGCTTAGAAAAACACCAAGGTTGAGAGCAACATCTGCATTTAAGCGTAACATTGCATGTAGGTAATCTCAGTCTGTCACTGAACCTGCTCCATGTGACTGGCCAGAACGTCACGGAGCGGGTGGGATGTATTGTCCAGTATTGTCCTTATCATGAACAACATCTGCCTCTCCCACATCACCTTAAGGGAGTCTGGCTCCATCCCCACAGCATTAGTGGCCTTGAAGATGAGTTTATTCAGTCTGTTGGCATCTGCAACCGTCAACGTGCTGTCCCAGCATGCAACAGCATAGAGGATAGCACTGACTACAGCAGACTCCGGAGCATTGTGCTGTTGTCCAAACCCACTGAGCCTTTCCTGTCTGACATGTGTTTCTTTGAAGCACGAAATCTCTGCTCTTCCAAAATACTTCTCCTACTTTTTAGTTCCCACATTTGTTTCTGTTTAGTTCATTGTGAAAAAAATAAATATACCAATTTATTCAATTTATTGTTGACAAAAAATTGCAGAAGATGTAACAGGGTAATAAAAAGGGCAGCCTTTTATTTATTTATTTATTTATTTATTTATTTATTTTTGTTGACTTAAAATTAAATAAAAAAGAAACGGCATGAATGTTGGCAAATAAACAAAACCACACATTTCATTAACACAAAACTTATATATGTTTGTGAAACAGGGAAAATCATGATCATTTACTCTGCCATGATGGGTCATCAGTGTCTTAACCGAATTCTGTATCTCAATAAGTCATGTTCACTTCTTCCTTAAATGTATGATGTTCTAAATAAAGAACAGATTAAAATATTAATATAATATTTGGTCTGTTGTTTGCTTGTGATTTTATTACAGTCCGCGCCATTAGTATTATTATTATTAGTAGTAGTAGTATATGTTCATACAGTGTGATATATTTTATTGTGGCACCATTCTAATCTGTTTCATCAGTATTGGTCTACGTACACACATTCATATGATTAGCTCCACAGCAGTGGCTGATCCTCATCATCGTAAACCATCTGGTTGGTGCAGAGAGCAAAAAAATAAGTGAAAACATAAACACCTGTCAGGACGTAGGTCAGGGTGATGCAACAAAATGCAGACAGGTAGAGCGTCTTGTTGCAGTAGTGATCGGTGTCTGTAGTGTTCTTGTTGTAGTCGGGTTCATAGATGGAGTAGACGATTATGCTACCTGGAAAAATGTAAATAAGATCTCAGAAAATAAGGTCTGATCATGCTTGGCAACAACAAATATTGCTGTAATGCATTTATTCTTGCATTAAAAAACTTTCATTTAGTAAACCTTAATATAAATGACTTTTCAGACAAGATGTTTGAACTCATAGCCAGGTTATCATTGATCTCTATTTGTGTTTAAAAGCTGCATGACTTCATTTAATCTCATTCTAGAGTGGCTAATTATTTATAATGATCTAGTTTAATTTTCAAACAGCCAACTTTCTTCTGATTGGCTACCTCTCATAAACTGACAGTTTTTGCTGTACAGAGCCAACAGTAGAAAAAATCATAAAGTGAGCATTTAGAGCAGTTTGGAGGCTGAAGTGGCAGGTTTGCATTTTCAGCAACCACAGGGCAATAATGGTATCATTTTTCCAAAAATAATTTAGCTTTAAGTTTTGTTTTTGGTCTAATTTTAGTCATGAGTTCATTAGTCATTAGTCAAGCTTTACTTGGCCTTTGAAAAATACAGCATTTGTCACCACCATGTTGCTAATCACACCAGGTATGTACTGCAGTGCCTGGCTGTGTATTACAACAGCAACCTTCACTGTTAAGAAGCTGAATATAACTTCAAGCTTACTGCCACAATCTGACGATACACACTTTGTGGAGTTATACTTGTGGACCCAAAAGTAGAAGCGTGGAACAAAACTTGATTTTAAAAGAAAGTGAACTGTTTAATAAGGCTGCTCAAAACAAAGTTCCCCAAAATGCTGGGTCAAATGATCCAGAACCAGGATACTTACCAATAATGAACCAGGCAAAAAAGAGGTAGAGGAACAGACAGTCGAAGAAAATATTGCACCTGTTCAAAAACCGGCTCAATCCCCAGGAGACAGGTATGAATCCACAAATAACCATAAAGACGGGAATGGAGGGCGCCCTTGGACAGTCATTAAAGTACACACATCCTACAGAGCACAAGCATGAAAATGAAGACAACTGTCAAGTCATTGTTGCGTAGTTCTTGTTATCTGATTTTTCAAATTTTCCTTCCAACACATAAATGAATGTAGATAAAATCAGTCTGAATAAAGAGCCTCTCTCACTTACCAACTATCCCCTCAACAATAAACATGATGAGAAAAATCCCATAGATACACCCTGAAGGAAGGCAGATATGGTTTCAGTTACAAATGACACACAGCAGCTGCAGATGTGTGCAAAACTGTTCAAAATCACTTTCTTACTTATTACTCGAGGTATCCAAGTGTGTTGAGGTCTATCGCTCTCTGGCATCGTGACTAGTTAGAAATGAAACCTACAGAGACACAAAGGAAGCTGTGAGACGAGCTCAGGTTGTCTTTAACTGTCAGGCAAATGACAAATGAACAGAGAAACAAGGCAGATCACAAACAGTGTTCACAAGTCTGTGAAAGAGAAATAATATGTGCCAAACCCAGCATGTAATATCAAAAAAAAAGAAAGGTTTAAATTTTATGTGTTTCATGTAGTTAAAAAAAACCCAAACAGATGTATTATGTGACATCAATAAAAGGCGTGTTAGTTTAAATAGTTTGTTGCAGCACTACCTGCCTGTGTGTCTTGTTTGAAGGACAAGAAAAGAATGTTTGCACGAGAACTTGGCAACGTGTTCACACATGAATGTGTTGTTGTCTGAATTTCCTGTTACAGAGTCTCATTGTGCTGGGAGAACTTGCCATGAGGATTCACAAGCCATTTACTCAGATAATCGTTTGTATAACAGCGATATTACCACGAATAAAAACTACAAAGCACTTTTTTAAAAATTGTTTCGGACATTTTAGCCTTCATGTTCAATAAAACAATAGAAAGCAGAGACCGTGACATGGTGGAAATCCCCCCACAGCTCTGTTTTTGATCAAAACTAAGATCCAAAATACTGATTGCAGTATATTTCTAATTTAACCATGTCTTTGGTGTCTTTCTGGGTTACCTCCTTCCAATTGCTGTGCTAAAACTGTTTCCCCTCCAGGTTGGTCAAATTTATCACTACGGTTTTGAGAGATTCAGTCAGGAACTGACTGAAGCAGGATTTGACGTCAACAGTCCAGGGTACAGCACATTCTGCCGGTCCTGTGTTAATCCTGATGACATTTTAAGCTAAAAGCCAAACTTGATTCTCAGGTGGGAAAAGTTCCCTTTTTTTTTTACTTAAATCTGACAGCAGCCTCAGCTCCTCTTCATCACTGAATTCTTCCTCATCAGTCATTTCTTGGTCAGATTATATTCTGTCAGTTTCCTGGCCTCTCTCCTCCTCACCAGTGCAGTGATCAAATACATAGAGTCTCACTTAAGGTGTATTGACCTGCTATGATGGTGCCACACAGTGACCTGTGAGCTATTCCTGTAGAAGAGAGGCTCTCCTGGGCACTAAGGTTCGCGTAGTGTTTCCCAAGTAACCCAAGGTGTGTGTATGTGTGTGTGTGTTTATGCACATGTATAGGTGCTTGCTTGCGAGTGTACATGTGACAAATGTGCATGTACCTGTACTGAGTTATTTACGCTAATTGCCTCTCCCATTAATTTCTAATGACCGGCTATTTTTGACCGGGAAAACCAAGAGTGTAGAAATGTTGAATAAAACACACAAAGTTGGATGCAGATGAATCTAATTTAGTTTTTGTGTTGTGACTTAGGTCAGTCTAATCAAATTAGGTACATAAAACTTTTAAATCAGTCAAATTTGACACAACATGACAGTTATAGGTATTAAAAACTAACATGGGTGGAGAGATTTAATTAAAACGTGATGACGGCAAACAAAGACTGAAATATTTTTATTTTTCTCTTATGAAGGGAACCAGTTACAACGTGGTAGTTTATTGTTCCCATGATATAGTTCGTTGAAAGTTCACACTTCCTATCTTTGCATCTAGCGCAGTGACATTAATATCTTTGATATCTGTTGATATTTTCTGCACTCAATTCCTGGCACAGGGGAAGACTAATGTAAAGTCAGAGCTCTACACACGCAAACAAGTCAAACCAATAAGAGGTTACTGAGCTTGTGCCCCCGACTGTTAAAATTCAGCCCATCCTAGCAGTATGTAAATGTGGGTCGCTGATCTCAAGTCTGCACCATAAAATATTTTGTGTATGTATTTTAATCTTCACCACACAGAGTACACGGACAACAGGTACAGAAAAGCAAAAAGCCGAACAGGGCGTAGGTCATGTTGGTGGTCCAGAAGGCAAACAGGTAGAGCGTCTTGTTGCAGTACACATCCCTGCTTACTGTCTTATTGTAGTTGGGCTCATAGACGGAGTAGATCCACACATTTCCTGAAAGACAGAGCACAAATAAAATGTTTAATATAGAAGTGAAGAGTTTCATGAGCATGTGTGCATTCATCTGATTCGTACTGAACCCACTTTTTTACTCAAGTATAAGTAAAAAAGTCCAGGCTCTGAAAGTGGGAAAGTAAGTAGTAGCTCTTTGAGTCACAATTCTACTAATCATTTATATGCACAGGTAACAGGACCTTCTGTTATATTAATATATTAGTAGAATAATATTAGTAGATGAGAGTATAGTTGTTATTCAAATCTAAATTGTAAGCAGTATAAGAGGGGTGGAGGAGCACTAAGATCTGTTGTCGTGGCTCAAGGTGACGCAAATATTCACAACTGACAATAATTTCTGATCAGCTTCAGTAGATTTTCTTAGCGTGCAGCCTGTGATCAGCTGACCTGCTGCTCTTTGTAGATTTACACAACCGAATTAAACAAGATGTCAGCAGATGTTTCATATATTTGTGAAGCACTTTGTGGTTTTCTATCCTGTGAAGAGTGCTATATAAATCAATAAAGTTAAAGTAAAGATGCTTCACCCTACTGTATGTTGTCTTTACACTAGACAACATAAAGGTTGGTAAAAAGGTTGATTTCAACCAATAAATCTAAGTGTCGTCATCTTAAATGTAAATTAATCTCTGCTACACTTAATGTAACCTAAAACAGCCACTGTGCACTGGTCCAACACAGTGATCTGCTGTGAATGAACCACATTAATGCAAGCTAACCTGTTTATCCTGCACAAAACTGCACAGTATCTTCATGCAACCTTTGAGTAACACAAAGCTAGTATAGCTTAGTTTACGTTGCAGGACGTTTCACAATATAAAAATACGTCATTTATCAAAACACATTATAATAAAAGTAAAAGGTTGTCAGAAAAATAAATACTCAAGTAAAGTAAAGTATTAGTTCCCACCTCTGGAAATTATGTCCCAATAAAATTATGGTACACCTAATATATTTGTCTTTTTCAAAAGTGATAGAAAATGTTTTCTGCAGTTGCTTTATTTGAATAGTTATATATGTAGAAAATTAGGTCAGTGAGATGTCCTAGAGTGAAACCAAACTTTAAAGTTACAGGTTATAACCAAAAACAAACAGGAGAACTGAAACATGGGTCGCTGTGAGTTCATCACCGATATCAGGAACTTTGATACATGAAAACAATGGTTTTTATATGTTTTTGAACAATCACACATTTCTTTGATAGTGAATTTAAAATGAAACTATCAAGATGTGACTGAAGTGCAGACTTTCAGTCTCAGACAACAAGCTCTTACTTCCTAATTAATCAAAATCCAATGTCAGTTTACTGTAACAACACACATACATAGTGTGGTCTGATGGAGATAACTAAGGAAACCAATAGAAGTAACATATGAGTAACAAAAGCAGGAAGTAACTGTGTGAACACGTCTGAAGGTTTTACCTACGTGCTGACTCTGACATTTGCTTTCTGGAAAGCAAAAAAAGAAAAGCTGCTTTCTGCTCGTAGAAATTGGGTTTGCTTAGTTTGTCCACAGATTGCTCAGCCATCTGAATCTTTCAGCTTACCAGCAATGAACCAGCAGAAGAAGAAGAGTGAGACGAGGCAGGTCCAGGTGCTGCTGTGGCTGCCGAAGCCTGCGGAACACGGAAGGATGGAGAGCAGAGCCAGCAGCATGAAGACCACTCCCATCACCAGCAGGTAGATGGGAATGTAGGGCTGCCTGGGGCAGTCAAACTGGTACAACGCTCCTTTATGACAAATGAAACATTACTGAACTCTGCACTTCATAAATTCATAAAAAATGTGTACATCTTGGTAACAGTGAGTGCACCTGTGCTTACCAATGATGAACTGAGCAATGGGCATGACGCACAAAATCACCTGGAAACATCCTGAAGCAAAAACAGAACACATGTTAAAGTCATCAGGAGCGTCTGCTGATGTGAGGTCAGTGTGGCACCAGTTCTTACCTACAACCACACATGGAGGTTTAGGTCTGCGGACGTGCCGAATCGTGTCAGTGTCAGGCATCGTCACCAATGATAACTTTAAAAGGAAAAGACACAGAAGCTCCAGCTCTGTTCACAACACTGCACACAGAAAGCTGTCACGCGGGTGATATTTGAAAACAAGTGTTACAATTTTTTCACGATATATGAAATACCAACAAAGACATTGTAGTATAATTTTAGGTAAATTTCATGTTATTTTTTTTAACAACTACACTAGTGTAAACACGAACTGTGGCAGTAAATCTGACCAGATAACCAAGCAAACTTTAAACTGAGCCATTTTCACTGGGAAGACGTTTTGAGATGAGTTAGTCGTAAATAATGGTAAAAATGTCGTAAAGGTGATGCTGTACCTTCTTGAGTCCCTCTTCCTCCAACCTTGTCTATGAAAATTAGAAGAACATCTGGGGATTAAGAAGAGTTCACGTCATTTAAATACTGGTCTTGACTTCCGAATTGAGTGACCTTTTTTTTCCTGATTTCTCTTCTCGTTTTTAATCCTGTGCTCATTTGTATTTTCTCAGCAAAGATATAATTGACTTCCTATTTCATTTTGACTTCTGCTTATGCATGAACATTTTTACTTGCCCCTGATGCAAAAGATGGCGCCGGTGTGTATGGCTGGCCGTCTTCCTCCTTCCTGCTTTAGACTCCTTTTTTCTCGACTTTTGCATAGTACTACTCATTCTTTTAACATTATGTTCATCTGGTGGCAACGCACTAATTACCTATGACCGGCAAATGCTTTTGGACCTTCGTTTTTCTCAATCTCATGACTCGGACTCACGATGGACCTTGGGAGGCGCCAGCTTGATGCGCACGGTCTCATTCACCAGCGTATCCTGCCTGCCGCAAGAAACGCTACAGGAAGCGGGGTAAACGGAGCGGCATTCGTGTCCGCCTTAAGGCTTATTTTCGAGCTCAAGCTTTGGCTGATCCATATGCTACCATGGACCTTCTACCTACCTCTCCCTGCTCCCGGTGTTCCAGATCTACTGGCGTTTAGATCAACTGGCGTTGGTCGAACAGATGTGTGGCAGTCTTGCGTTTCAGGAGCTACTACCGACAAACCAGCAAAAAAAACCGCCAAATGTGTCACCTGTGACACTTGTGAGGTTATCTCAAACACACTCCGTCAGTCTTGATGCTGTTGAACAACAAAATGTTTAAAAATGTGGCGAGTTTACCTGGTGATATCCTCATGCGCGACGCGATCGCGAAAACAGCAAACAAGTAACACCACGCCGATGTTGTTCACGGGACAGCAAGAGTAAACGATCGGGGGACTCTTGTCGTCGTTATCGTTCCCCTCGCACGGTTTATTTCTCCGAATTCAGCGTTTTTGCTTCAAAACTAAAGTGTGCAGTTTACTTTGTGCACTAACATGGACTCGAGTCAACCAGCGCCACCTCTGGCCAAGTGCCACAGCCTACAGCCAGATCAACTGGTGACACACATCTGCACCACGTTTGAATTCGTTTCATGCACAATACATTTGTACCTTTCAATTGTGTGTTTGTGCGTCATGCAAATAAACCTTTGATATGATTGAAATGATATCATATATTCCTTATTGGCCTACATTTGTACAAAATGCCAAATTATATACACAAAGTCATAGAAATCACCACTCCAATTGGTCATCATGATTTTGATATTCTCTTTTCCCATAACAATGAAATACACCTCGGACAAATATGACACATCAATATTTCATTAGTGTTGTCACATCACATACTGTAAGCATCGTCTGTCTGTGTCTTTTCCCTGGAAATTAATATTTCCAGCCAATATAGGCAATCCATCAACATGGCTGGAGTTATATACAGTCTGTATAAGTGTGGTTAATCTAATGAACATTTGTAAGGAGACGGCAGTTACTGTGAATTCACAGCAGTTACACAGTGATTAGTAATAAACAGAGCCAGTGAGAGTGAGTGGATTTAAGAAAGTCAGTGACTCAGGTGTGTCGCTTGGTTTGTCATCTGTTTGTGAGACTGGAGGAGACTGTAGAAATCTTTTGTTTTAAATCTTAGTTAGGAAGATTCCTGTTTGAAAACAAGCACTTTTTGTGAGAAATGCAAGAAGTACATCTGCAGAAAGCACACAGTTACATTCTGTCCATCATGTGGACAAAATAGAAAATGTTGAGCATTGAAAAACTGAGAACGTTGGGCAAGTTCAAAATACGTGTTTGTAAGAACGAAAAACCAAATTGTTCCTGAAATAGTTATGGAAAGTCTAACTGTTGTATGTCTGTGTTCTACATGTTTATCTGATGGGAAACATATGGGCTCAAAATGTGGTCATAAATATTTTGTACTTGTAAATCGGTTTTGTACTTGTAAAAAAGATTTGTATGTGTAAAAAAGATTTGTGCATGCGTAAAAAAGATTTGTATGTGTAAAAAAGATTTGTGCATGCGTAAAAAAGATTTGTGTGTGTGTAAAAAAGATTTGTATGTGTAAAAAAAATTGTGCATGCGTAAAAAAGATTTGTATGTGTAAAAAAGATTTGTGCGTGCGTAAAAAAGATTTGTGTGTGTGTAAAAAAGATTTGTATGTGTAAAAAAGATTTGTGCATGCGTAAAAAAGATTTGTGTGTGTGTAAAAAAGATTTGTGTGTGTAAAAAAATTTGTATGGTGTAAAAAAATTGTGATGCGTAAAAAAGATTTGTATGCTGTAAAACAGATTTGTGGTGCTGTTGTAAAAAGATTTGTATGTGTGTAAAAAAATTGTATGTGTAAAAAGATAAAAGTGTGTTGTGTAAAAGATTTGTTGCGATGTGGTGGTAAAAAGATTTGTGTGTGTTGTAAAAAAGATTTGTCTGTGTAAAAAAGATTTGTGGTAAAAAAGATTTGTGTGTGTGTAAAAAAGATTTGTGTATGTGTAAAAAAAAATTGTGCATGCGTAAAAAAGATTTGTGCATGCGTAAAAAAGATTTGTGTGTGTGTAAAAAAGATTTGTATGTGTAAAAAAAATTTGTGCATGCGTAAAAAAGATTTGTATGTGTAAAAAAGATTTGTGCGTGCGTAAAAAAGATTTGTGTGTGTGTAAAAAAGATTTGTGTGTGTGTAAAAAAGATTTGTATGTGTAAAAAAGATTTGTATGTGCAAAAAAGATTGTGATTGCGTTAAAAAAGATTTGTGTGTGGACTTAGCCAAAAAACCTCTGCAAGTTACAACTACGAATTTTGACCCTATTTTTCTTCCTTTCATCTGATTGGTGAATGTCATGTCAATCATAAATGTAACAATCCAATCAGAGGACAGATGGGTTTGGCTGTCGGAGGGGCGCTTTTTTTGAACTGCAGGTCTTTGAAGGGAATAAATGCCCTTTTACATGCCAACCCAGCGTTTTCCTTCATCACCACGAAGGAAAACAGTCTGTGGTCGTCCGAGTTTGATGATTTTTGTGTCACAGGACTACGTGTTTAATACAGGGACTTCCACAGCCTTTTCAACAGCGCTGCGGACGCAGGGGGGGGGCAGTGTTTTGGAAATGACAGTCTTCATTACAAAGCTTTCTTCGTTATGAATTAGCATACATGTTTTTATTGAACATTTGAAGAACTAGCAAAAAAACCAGAAACTCTTGTAGTTCACATAAAGTCAGCGATAAAAACGAAAACGACAAGGAGCAGGTGCATCTAGTACGGGTAGAGCTGCTGCAAAAACCCACAGAGCCCAGCAGCCAGCAACAAATTCTGGATCCTTTGCTTTTAGTTAGCAGTTAGCATTAGCAGCACATCCTGCGTCCGATGTGAAAGGACTTTTATGCTGCGCGCTGTGACTCACAGCAGTGGTCCCGGGTCAGCCCTGACGTTGTGTTAAACTAATCTTAAAGTAATAATGGTATTTCTAACCACTGATATACCACAACTTTATCCTTTCAACAGCTGCTGAAAGTAAGGGGACCTAACTGCTATCGGATATTTATATAGAAATTACCCTTCAAGGACCTGCAGTTCAAAAAAGCGCCCCTCCGACAGCCAAACCCATCTGTTCTCTGATTGGATTGTTACATTTGTGATTGACATGACATTCACCAATCAGATGAAAGGAAGAAAAATAGGGTCAAAATTCGTAGTTGTAACTTGCAAGGTTTTTTTGGCTAAGTCCACACACAAATCTTTTTTACGCACACACAAATCTTTTTTACACACACACAAATCTTTTTTACACATACAAATCTTTTCTACGCATGCACAAATTTTTTTTACACATACAAATCTTTTTTACAAGTACAAAACCGATTTACAAGTACAAAATATTTATGACCACATTTTGAGCCCATAGATTTTGAGCCCATAGACTTCACGCTCCTCCTGAGCGCTATGCGCCACCTAGTGGTATTCTTAAGTAATGCCATGGAAGATGTGAAGTGTAGTGGGATCGGCAATTAAACACATAACAAACACAAAGAAGATATACTGGGGTGTTCCCTTGTTCCCTTCTTTTCTTGTATGAAGAAATAATCTGAACTAAAATCCCCATAAGTCTTTTTATCTCTTAACCTTTTAACAATTAGTTTAATCCAAATTTATTAAACACACATTTTAACCTTTTACACTCTCCCCTATTTTTTTCATGTCTCCTGACATTTTTCATGTTGAGGGATGTATGTGTCTAGTTACTGTGGTTGAGTGTAACAGTTGTCCATGTATGGATGTGGGTCTGTGTAGTATGGGAGTGGAAGAGTACTGGGAATACCCTGGAGAGGGTATATGGGCAGAAGAGAGTTCACCCCTGCATTCAACTGCTGGTGTGATGGTTGTCCCAGGGTGTTATAGGTGAACCTCTCTCTTAGCCTGCCAGTTTGCTGCGATCTCCTCACAATTTCTATTTCTTCTTGTTGTTTATTCCCATCAGCTGTTGGGTTAGGTGGTGGCTTGCTACGCAGGTCTGGCTCAGTGTGATGTTCGTCTTCCAGTGCAATGTCCTCAAAAGCTCTGTAGTGTGCCTGTGGTACATTCTCACTCTGATCTGGGATGTTAGTTTCCTCCACGACAGTCGGGTGGAATTCATGAGCTGGTGCTCAGCCTGAGGATGGTGCACTGTATGTGGTTGTTCTTCCTGTTGAGATCTCAGCCTGTAACATGGAATCTTTTGGTAAGCGTATTCTTCATCAAGACTGGCTGTGTTTTGGTCATGTGTGTCAACAACTGCCGTTTTTTTTGTTTTGTTACCTTCTATTGTCTCTGGTCAAACAATATGGAAAACCTGGGAGTATCTGAGCCAAAAGCACAATAACATCAAGCAGGTACAGCCCGTTTAACAACAGGATTAAAAAGAACAATGTCGCATAAAATAGACATATAGTCAGAGAACACTGCATCCTCGATGAGTACGTTATGGACAGATAAACTATGTGACAAAACCAAGTCCAGTGTGTGACCACGTTCTTGAGTGGCACCTTTAACAGAACAAAATTACAAGAGTTCACTAAGTCCAGAAAGTCTCCCTGGCTAAAGACTTACAAAATCTATAATTTTAATATACAGCAGACATATTTATTAAAATCACAGAGCAGAAGGATCTGGTTATACCATGATGCACAATCAGCAAGAAACTCTGAGAACTTGGATAAAAACTCCTTATTATATTTATTATATTGTTTGATAAACAATCGCCCACAACAGCGAAGACGAATGGCCCAGTTTGCACAAACAGAGTTCAAAACTGGTGTGGCGTGTCGATGGGGATAGCTGCTTAAAGTCAAGATGTGCCTTAAAAACAACAGCTAGCACTCTCCCACAGCCAGAAACTCTCGGGGCACTATTGCAGCCAGCCAGCAATAATTCAGAAAAATGGTTGGAATGATGGAATCCAAGTTTCAGTCAAACAAAGAAAATCCAGCGATGGGAAGAGAAAAATTCCTTCAAAATGAAGGTCTTATTTGCCACCGATCTGGCATTAATTAAACCAGAGGAAAACAAGAAATCCGGAATCTCAGCTTGATGAGGTGACCTCCACGGTTACCCCCTCTCCTGTGTCGCTTTAACAAATCCAGTGGCAGTAGAAAGTAACGCCAGTGCGGTGGGGTTACTTCCAAACAGGGAAGTAACACAGGTTGTTGTTTCCAAAAAGAGCTAAAACTTGGGTGGATAAACTTATTTCCAATAATGTCTGGCGATCATAAGACAGTGTAGGGCTGACATGTTGCACAAAATTGACTAAAAACACTAAAATAAAACAAATAAAAGAGATAAGAAGCGATAGACGGCATGCCAAACACACAGGCAAAATGCAAAAAAACCACGAAACAGCAAGGCTGCGAAAGGTGGACCACGTTATAGCGAGGGACCACTGTATTTCAAATTTTATTTAATTAATGGCACATTTAATTACTTAATAATGAATCATTTGACTAATTATTTGTTTATTTCCATTTTTGATTAATTATTGACACATTTAATTATTTATTAATGATGTATTTATTATATTAATTTTAGCAGTCCTGACAATAATATTAAAAGTGTATCTGGTGGCACATAAACAGAGTATTTAAGGTTTTGTTAGTTTTTATATGTACTTTGTTGGTGTCACGAAACGCCCACTGAAAGAATGGCCACAAGGCTAAAGCGATGGTTTTGACTCGATCAGCGTTAACCCCGCCCCCTGGCTTTGATGGGTGAGGCTGACAGATAAAATTAATTCAACAACACAGCCAAAATGAATAAAAAAAAAACTACATTATTAGATAAATAATTAAATGTGTCAATAATAGATTAAAACATTGAAATAAAAAATTAATTAATTATATGTGTCACTAATAAAATAACATTTGAAATAAATAAATAATTTATTAAATGTTTTAATTGTAATGAATGGGGATTTAATTAATTATTGAAATATTTACTGAATTAATAAATTTCTATTGTAATTAATTAATGAAACATTTAATTGATTATTCGATGACGTATTTAATAATTCATTTTGTCACTCCTTGCCCTCCATATTTTTCTGGGTCACCTCCTTGTGAAACTGTTTCTCCTCCAGGTTGGACAAGGTTATCACAATATTTTTGATAGATTCAGTCAGGATTTGATGTCAACAGTAAGGGTACGGCACATTTTGTACGTCCTGTGGTCATCCTGAATCTGACAGCAGCCTCAGCTCTTCTCCATCACTGAATTCCTCCTCATCAGTCATTTCTTGGTCTGGATTATTTTCCATACAGTCTTAAACTTCTGACTCTTTCTCCTTAATTTAATCAAATCACTGTCAATTTCCTGGTCTCTCTCCTCCTCACCAATGTAGTGACTAAGTATGTACAGTCACACAGGGTATATTGACCTGCTATGATGCTGCCACACAGTGACCTGTGGGCAGCGCCTCAGAGAATCATCACACCAATGATAAAAGAAAAGTTTAACGCTATTGAAATAATGGCGCCATCTGTGAGAACCAACACAGAAATGTTGGAATATGTGTATGCACATTAATAGGTGCTTACTTGAGAGTGTACATGTGGCCAATGGGCATGTGCCTCTCCCATTCATTTCTAATGACTGGTTATTTTTGGCCAGGAACACAAAGTGTGTAGAAATGTTGAATAAAACACAAAATTGTTTGCAGATTAATACAAATTTCTTTTTTGTGCGTGTTGAAATCCTCTTTGTGGACAAAGTCATGAAATCTTAGGTCAGTCTGATAAAATTAGCTACATGAAACTTTTAAATTAGTCAAATTTCACCGTAACACAATATGATTCATAAACATAATGCTGACAACTTATCAGAAGTGGCAAAAGTAAAGACATTTCATACTTAAGTAAAGTGTTAGCTCGTATATTTTTGCGTTAAAAAAATACTACAAGTTGAAGTACTAAAGCAACTTTTTTACTTAAGTATAAGTAAAAAAAGTACAGGCTCTGAAATATACTCAAAGTAGGAAAGTAAGTAGTAGCTCTTTGAAGGACAATTCTACTAATCATTTATATGCACAGGTAACAGGGCCTCCTGTTATATCATTATAATAATACAATAATATTAGTACATGAGAATACAATTGTTATTCAGTTCTAATTAAACGGTAAAAGAGGAGTGGAGGAGCACTAAGATCTGTTGTCGTGGCTCAAGGTGACGCAAATATTCACAACTGACAATAATTTCTGATGAGCTTCAGTAGATTTTCTTAGCGTGCAGCCTGTGATCAGCTGACCTGCTGCTCTTTGTAGATTTACACAACCGAATTTAACAAGATGTCAGCAGATGTTTCACAGTTTTTCCATTTCCTACACTACACTATACTGTATGTTGTTTTTATACTAGACAGCATAAGGTTGGTAAAAAAAAAGTTGATTTCAATCAATAAATCTAAGTGTCATCAGCTTAACTGCAAATGAATCTCTGCTACACTTAATGTGATCTAACACTGTTCACCACAGCCACTGAGGCAAAAACAGAACACATGTTAAAGTCATCAGGAGCGTCTGCTGATGTGAGGTCAGTGTGGCACCAGTTCTTACCTACAACCACACATGGAGGTTTAGGTCTGCGGATGTGCCGAATCGTGTCAGTGTCAGGCATCGTCACCAATGATAACTTTAAAAGGAAAAGACACAGAAGCTCCAGCTCTGTTCACAACAATCACAACACTGCACACAGAAAGCTGTCAGGCAGGTGATATTTGAAAACAAGTGTTACAATTTTTTCACGATATATGAAATACCAACAAAGACATTGTAGTATAATTTTAGGTAAATTTCATGTTATTTTTTTTTAACAACTACACTAGTGTAAACACGAACTGTCGCAGTAAATCTGACCAGATAACCAAGCAAACTTTAAACTGAGCCATTTTCACTGGGAAGACGTTTTGAGATGAGTTAGTCATAAATAATGGTAAAAATGTCGTAAAGGTGATGCTGTACCTTCTTGAGTCCCTCTTCCTCCAACCTTGTCTATGAAAATTAGAAGAACATCTGGGGATTAAGAAGAGTTCACGTCATTTAAATACTGGTCTTAACTTCCGAATTGAGTGACTTTTTTTTTTCCTGATTTCTCTTCTCGTTTTTAATCCTGTGCTCATTTGTATTTTCTCAGCAAACATAGATTTGACTTCCTATTTCATTTTGACTTCTGCTTATGCATGAACATTTTTACTTGCCCCTGATGCAGGTTCTCTATATTATATTTAATAATTTTCAGTAGGAGTGAAAAGGGGATTGACTTAATCAAATCCAAACAATCTGACTGAACCCAGATGTGAAGGCGTAAATGCAACATTCAGACTGTTGGAGGTCAAAACAAGTTTACCTGAGGAAATTTAAAGTCAAAGCGTCAAAGCGCTAAGTCTGCTGTTCACTAGTGGGGAGACGAGAGAGTGACAGGCGGATTGTGGTAGCTGCAGTAGTGATACGGTCGCTGTACAGGTCCTATATGTTAAAGAGAGCTGAGCAAAGGAGCAAAGCTGTCAATTTACTGGTCGACCTACAACCTCACCTGTGGTCATAAGTTTTGGGCAGTTACTAAAAGAATTAAAGCGGTGAAAATGATCTTTGTCTGAAGGATAGATATCCTCTTACTTAGAGACAGAGGAATAATTTCAGTCATTTTGGAGGGGCTCAAAGTAGAGCCACTGCTGCTCCACATTGAAAGGAGCCATCAGTTCAGGATTTGTAGAAATCCAGAGTCAAGAAACAATCAGGCAACATCACTGCAGACCCAGAACCAGCACTCTGGTCACAACCTGTTCCAACTCGTCCTTTCTGGCAGGCGCTGCAGAGCACTGTACAACAAAACCAGCAGACATCTGTTTCTTTCCACAGGCTGTCACTCTAATAAAAGGCTTAGGACACTCGCATATTGAAACATGCACCACAGCATCAGAGCATGCTGCATATGCTGTTTTGTTCTGTTATATACATTTAAACAAAACAAATTTCGCACCTGAGGGCTGTCTTTATTCTTCAAGCTCAGGTCCTCTACCAGAGGCCTGGGAGCTCGATGGCCAGTCCAGCTATGGTGGGTCGATGGTGGTTTTTCATATTTATGGGCCGATGGTTTTTTGTTTGTTTTTGTTTGTTTTTTTTTGGGGGGGGGGGGGGGGGGGTGTTTTTGGAACGGTATAAGCAATGAAAGGTGGTCGATTGTCCAGATGCTGGCTGATGTGTAAAAATAGCTCAGTTGTTTGGTGGTGGCTATGGCGTAGCTTCCATAGAGGCCAGCAGGTGGATGAGGGAAGGGGAGGCAGGAGGAGGAGAGACCCGAAGCGGCCGCTGGTCCGAGTATCAGGTGAACTGAACTTCAGGTAAGAAGTTAAGACCTGCAGTCTATCTGAGTCAGATATAAACCAAGTTTAGGTGGAGTTTATTTTTGTT
This sequence comes from Simochromis diagramma, assembly GCF_900408965.1. Classification (NCBI taxonomy): domain Eukaryota; kingdom Metazoa; phylum Chordata; class Actinopteri; order Cichliformes; family Cichlidae; genus Simochromis; species Simochromis diagramma. The sequence continues at coordinate 491,753 of NW_024387038.1, read as the reverse complement.
GTGCTGACTTTTTACAGTCAGTTACAATAACTCGTACTGCGTATTAGCTAGCATGACGGTGTTTATATACAGCTGGGTGGGTGCTATGATGTTACTGATAGTGAATTTTATTTTATTGATAAGCTTAGTTATTAGAGTTGCCAACCGTCCCATTAAAAACGGTATTCAGAGAAAATATTACGCGTTTTGTATTGTTCCAAAAAGGAACAGTTTGTCCCGGACTTTAGCTACAGTGAAAAAGACACAAAGCTGGAGCTATTCCGCGTCTTTACGCTGCAGCTGCCTCTTCTTCTCTCATTCTCTCTCCCTCCCTCTCCTGTTGCTACTTCAATCATGAAACTGATCAATGATCAGCTGATCGGCTTTTCTGGCGCAAGTCCTGTCTCTTGTTTGTTTATCGTTTACTTTTTGCCAGAAGGAGGAAACCAGCGGAGGTCGCGTTAAACAACAGCGGCACATTTAAGCTTGATCAGATGTTTGTTTAAAGTATTAACAAATTCCTTTTAAAAGGAGTGTTTAATAAGTACCAAAGCATTTGCATTATATACGGTTTATTTTTATGAGTATCAAGTTTTATTGTGAAGAGTTCATGAATGTAAGAGGAAGTGAGTGTGGTTGTGATCGATAGCTGGACTGAGAGAAGTACAAGTGTATGAACTGGACTATGTGTTCGACAGTCTGTGTCGATGCCACATTTTGCAAACTAACTGTGAGAAGCTGGGCACATTTCTGCAACAAATCCACCGTGTAGGTGTTCGCTTTTGTTTTAGGAGAAGTCTGCTGGTCGCTCTGCTTTCCTTCACATGTAACTGTTCCTGTACAGAAAACATGTCCTCCACCCTCTGGAAACATGGGACTCTTTCTGCAATGATCCAGTAAAATAACTGGTCAAAGGTTTTATTTACAATAGAAAATGTTTTCCATTTCATTAAAGGTAAAGCAATTCAGTTATAACATCAACATAATTACAGTATAATATACAGTAGAATTACTTTCCAAATTTAATATTTGAACTCACAGCCAGCTTATTATTTATTCTTGCTCTGTTTGAAGCTCCATTTTAGGGACTTGGAAGCAAAAACACTGGGAAATTTCTGTTTGTGAAAATTCTGCTTCTGCATTTCTCTATAATGAATCTCTAAGCTATAAGTTTCTTGAATAGCTTTAACAAAACACTGACCACATACATAGTGAACATTTGTGCACTCTGCTTAAATATCAGGGCTGTATCAGAGAACCAAACATGTTAAACGAAGGAAGTAAAAAGAACAGAAATCATTAAAACCACCAGAGTGCCCCAACATGCTTAAAGTTTATACAAGTGTATGTACATTTCTAAATTCCACTGTAAATGTTTTTATGAAGCCATTTGTAAATAGTAAAATAAGTTCACTACAGTAACATTTCTGTTTCTCCCCTTTGTTCAGAGGTGTAATGGTAAATATGTAACACCTTCAAAATAACAGCTGCTCCTTACTGCTGCAACCAACGCCTTTTAAAAGGCACTAATGGTATACTGAAAAATAATGAGCTACATTTCTTATTGTGGCAAGTCGAAGGTTGGCTCTTGTTGGGGACTGCAGCAATCTACTTGCATCCAAAGGAAACACAAGAAGGTTTTTAAATCCAGCACGGTATACCTACTTGAGACCAGTTTCATCTAGCAACTGCCCCCAACCTCTCGCAACCAACTGACTGGAGGTTTCCAGGGGTCATCAACAAGTCTCTAGACCTTTTGCTTCTCAAGTCTGTCAAAAGATTTAGAGACTTCTTGTTAATTCTGCTGTGTTCAATTTTGCATTTGCACCTAAGAAAAAAGAAAAAGAAATTCATTGGAGTTTTTCTCAATTTATGTTATTTCAGTGTTTTGTAGTTTTCTTACTGTCCTTTTGAACTTGCTGGTTGATGGTGGAACAGTGTTTATGAAAGAAGAAAATCAAATTAGACCTGACTCCATCATTATAAGATCACATGGGCCTTTGCTATGCAGTGTTTGTTGTTGTTATTACAAATGGTAGGACAGTCCCTATTACATTTTACATGATGTAGTCTAATATAAATTGTATATATAGTGTAAGAGTGTAAGAGCACAATTAAATAGTTAAATTCTCATGATGCACATTCAGGGTCACAGGAGGACTGGAGCCTATCCCAGCTGTCATAGGGCGAGAGGCAGGACGCACAACAATATATTTCATAATAAAAATGTAAAAGAAAAAAGGATTCTTCCCACCTCTAAAATACCTGGAAATTACCAACTACTTAAATTTATTTTATTTTATTTAATTTCTAGTATAATTACTTTTTCCTCCAAAGTCTTGAATTATTCTTCCCCTGATCTGCTGTTTCTAATGCTAAGTTTTTGTTGGTAAATATATTTCAACTTTAAGTTCAAGCGAAATACACAGGAATTTGGTCAAATACAATACAGTAGTAATTACCTGGTATCAACAGTGGTTATACATAAGTAACATTACATGGATGTATTTAAAAACAGCACAGAAACTGGTAATATTAATGTAGAAACAAACATTTTTCTACGAGGCAAAACCAATTAAGAAGCATATAGTAATAGTTTTGTTGCAATATGACAACCTGAATTTTTAAAAGTGCATACATTAGACTATACAGTGAACCATAGGATCCTAGTGTGGTAATGCTGGACGAGTATTTGAGCCTCATCTTCGCCTTCAGGCTCTTGTCGTTTACAACACCAAAAAGTGATGAACAGCAGCCCCAACAGGCCGTAGGTCAGGTTGGTGCTCCAAAATGCAAACAGGTAGAAAGTCTTGTTGCAGTAGATAATGCCTGTGGTTACGCTCTTATTGAAGTTGGGTTTTATATCCGAGTAGATGAACACATTGACTGTAAAAATATTTAAAATACTGCTGTAGTGCATTCGTTTTCAAAATGACATAAATGTAAGAAAGAACTTTTAAAACAATGACTCTTGTTAAAAACAACAACAGTAACTCATTCATTGAAGATCAATATAAACTACAAACCTGTTTTTTTGATTACTATTCAGAGTATAACTTGTCTGTACTTTTTCTCTTTTACTTAAGTAAAGAAATTATATGAGTACTTCAACATTTACTGGAGCTTTTCAAAACACAGGTATCTGTACTTCTGCATAAATAAAAAATGTCTGCACTTTTTACACCTCTGGGGTCCAGCTATCACCTCATGCTACCAGTAGGGACACTACTTAAAGCTTAATTGACTTGATGCTACACTCTGATTAAAAAGTGTTTCTTTTTGAGCAGCGTTTATGACAGGAAAAACAGAAAAAACAACTCATGATTTAAGCAATTTCAACAGCAGCTCTGCGTTTTCTTTTGTTTTGTTTTTGGTCACCATGTAATTTGATTTTTCTCAGTTGTTGCTTATTCCATCTTTCAATATTTCTTAAAACAGGTGTGTGCTGCTGTTAGAACATTTTTAAAGCTTACCACCAAGGTAAAAGAAACAGACGACGAGGAGGGGCACAGAGCAACAGCCTATGTTGCACCACTTGCACCGCCCTCGGTGCAGCAGGTACAGCAACTGCTTTCTTGGTGTAATTGGAAACTGCTGCATTCTTTTCGCTGTGCACATGCTCAGTGCCAGAAATACAGATATGAATCCATAATTGTAGATGCATATGGGGATGTAGAACTCTCCTTTGCATTCATCAGTTGCTAAAGCTGTGGTGTACAGGGATAAAACAAAAACAAATGTCACTGAATCTGCTTCATAAAGTTTTAATACACAATTTAGGTTATTTATTTTTCATTTTACTTATTTCTGGTTACACAAAATAAACTCCAATGAATTTAATCTGATTATTACAATAACAGTGTCTGTCACTTACCAACTATCACTTGAGCAATGAACATGATGCAGGAAATCACCAGGATACACCCTGAAGAAAAGCAGATACAGTGAGTCCCACATGACACTATGCACCGTCTGCACATGTGTGGAAGAATTTCCACATCAGCCTCTCACCTAATATTGTTGTTCGTGGTTCGGAGGTGCATTTTGGTCTTTCACTCTCTGGCATTATTTCTAGTTTTATATCTGTCCTAAAAAGACACAAAAGACATTCATCTGTTAGATTGGCAAATAAAAACAGGTAGACTGAAGAAAGACAATGAATTTTACTTTTTTTTAAAAAATCCTTTTTACGTTGTAAGTCTGCCAGAAGGACGTGTAACTATTTTTTAATCAAACCTAAAATGACACAAAGAAAGCCACAAGATATTCTCCACTTTATATTTCTGTTATACTGTTAAGTGATAAATGGAAACATACCATGATATAACACATGAATAAAATTACAATGTATGATTTAAAATGAAGGAAAAACCTGATAATGTAAAAGCATGTTACCTACTTTTTACTGATTGTCTTTTGCAGCGTACAGAAGAATTTCAAATCACAAATAGTAGTCTGTGAAAGAGAAAATTGTTAATTCTAAAATCTAAATGGTTATTGGATACCCAAAAAAGTTCAACAAACAGATATTTCCATAAGAAATCCACTTTAGAAAGCTTGTAAACATCATTCCTGTGTGAAAATAGTTAGCAAATTAAAGTGTGAAAGCTGAAAGCATTATACAGACTGTTGCAGACCAACCTGTTTGTGTGTCTGCCAGGACTTCCTTGAAAGGGACTCTTGCAGGAACATGGCCACATATAACATGGGCATGTGAGCATGTTGCTTCAACTTCCTTTTACAGCATCTTTCACTTTCTTTTTTAGTTTTAGTATTCTTTTTCATCCAGCCATTTACTGAGATAATTGTGTTTTTAATCATTTGTTTGTATGTGAGCAACGTTACATAAAATTCTTTTTACATTTATTTCTAAGGAGCTCTTTTGCATTCACAGACCAGAGAAAAACATCACTGACAGCGTGTCTGTCACAGCAAAACCTCAGGAGAGGAACACTTCCTCTCATTTGTCCTAACCCACTAAGACCTCGCTACATAAACATTTTTATGTCGTATTTCTCCACAGGACGAGGTTTGCCTGCTTTTCTAAAATATATTCCCTGTTTTAGTTCCCACCATGAATCTTTTTTTAATTCATTGTTGAGTGTGAAAAATACTATGACAGTATCATTCTTTTAACAGCTGACCAGGATTAGAGAAGATAGTGTCAGATAAGGACAGTCATTTTTAAAAATAATATTTTATTCATGTTAATTTTAGGACAGCATGCATTTTGTAACATTAACATAGACATAATACATTAAATTACATCAAATTCAGCACTGTGTAAAGGTCTTTAGCCACGCCTTGTTTCTTTATGATGTATTTCTAAGCAGTCAGACTTTGGATATTGGCTGCTTTTTCATTTATTTTCATTCCTTTTACATTTAGAGATGGTTTTTATTAAGCAACTTAACGCTGATCTGTGAGTCATTCAAGCATGAAAAAGGCTGTGTTGTGTCTATGCATAACAAAAAACCCAAAGTCAGCCACACAAACACATAAATTATTTCAATTTTTTCTGTTGAATCTATTGAAAATACCAAAGATAAAACAATTTGACAGACATAAAATGGTATCCTTGCACCAATGAAGGGTTACATCTGTAACCAATGATTAATAATCATTACAGACTGTAGATTCTCTGACTGTTGAGATTGATCAAAATATATTTTTTGTAAAGGTATTTTTGAACCAATGAGGGGGATACAATCATTTTGACAGAAAAAAAGGACAAAGGGCAGCTTTGAATGTCCTTGAAGAAGCCTGGAGATCTATTCCTGAAGACTACTTAAAGAAAGCCCGTGTTGAGGAATAAAGGTTATCATATCAAATATTGGCCTTCAAGCTTGTTAGAACTATAAAAACTTTCTTGCCTTGGATACTGTCTGTTTCCTTGTATGTTTGTACATTTTAATAAATCCGTGGACCTATTTCTGATCTTCCTGGAAAAACGTAAACGTACACTTTACACTGACATTTTTATGTACATGTATTACTTATGATTAATGATCAATTCACTCGAGACTCCGGGCTTTCTCTGATTTTGTTACTGGATCAACAGATATATTCTCTAAGCATTTCTATGATGTTTCCTCAGTATTCAGCCTCACACATTTGATATTTCTGCGCTCACAAGCTCATAAAACCGACCTATTAGAGAATCAATGGGAAGGAAAAACAGGATATTATTCATATCTAAGGATGTCATTACATAACAGAGTACTGCTGCAAAAGTATTTAAAAAGAGTAAACCTCCAACATTAATTACTTAAAATATAAATTGTCATTCTTCTCTGATAAAAGATCAAACATGTACATTGCTCATTAGAACATTTGATTATATCTACATAAGACAAACAGGAAAACTGCCTTTAAATGCACAATTTGCCCTCATTTAACTGACAGTGTATGATTGTTTTTTTAATTAAGTTTGCTTCGTCTCTATTTATTACCGCACAAGTGTTTGAGTCTCATTATCACCATCACCTCGTTGTCTACAACAGCAATAGGATAAAAAGAGCAGTGCTAACAGTATGTATGTCATGTTGGTGAACCAAAATGCGAACAGGTAGAGCGTCTTGTTGCAGTAGAGATCAGGCTGCGCTGTAGTCTTGTCGTACTTGGGTTCATAAATGGAGTAGATGACAATACTACCTGTAAAAAAAAAAAAAAACAAAGACAGAAAGGCAAAAAAAGAGCTTTAAAATAGTTCTTTTGGGGGGGGCATCTGTGCTAACAGTCACATCTGTGTGCCTGAGATGACCCTTTTAAGGATATCCAAAATCTCTAAAATCAATAAGACATGTTAGATTTTGGAGGATTTGGAGTAAGAAACCATCTTGTTCTCACTCCAGCCAACTCTGTGATACTTTTAAAAGCTTACCAGCAATAAACCAGCAACAGAAGAAGATGGTGGTTACAGACCAACAGACACTGTTGCACCAGTTACACCATAAACTCAGTGCCAAGAAGACCGGTATGATCCCATACAGGGACATGTAGAGGGAGATAAAAGGCTGTCTGGGACAGTCAAAGGCACCTGAACCTGTGGGGCGCAAAGATAAAGATTTGATTTTTCAAACATTGTCTGGCTCATAAAAATAAATTCACATAAATTCAATGTCAGGATGGAAATAAGAGGATGTCTTGCTTACCAACCATCCCTTGACAAATAAATATAAAGTAAAGGAAAAACAAAGTAAGCCCTGAAGGAGGCAAATACAGCATGTTTTCAGTCACAAATAACAGTATCCACCAACTTTATATGTCTGCAAAAACTTTACACATCACTCTCTCACCTATTGTTATGTATCGCAGTCCACAGATGAATTGTGGTCTCTGACTCCCCTGCATTGTAACTAGTTTTGACTCTAACCTATAAAGACACAAAGTGAGCAAGAAGATAGTCTCCTTATGTTTATATTCCTGTTATTAAGTTGTTTGTGGTTGTGGGGGAAAAAATGTACAAGTGCAAATGTCAAATTATAGACATTAGACTGTAAAGGAAAAATTGTGAATGTTTGTACAGTCTTGCAAAAACCGTTCAACAAACAGATGTTTCTACAAGAAATTAGCATGTTAAAAACAACTCTATAAACCTCCTGTGTATTTCAACCTAGTTACCAAATTAAATTGCATTATGTGAAAGCATTAAGCAGATAGTTGCAGACCTACCTGTTTGTGTGTCTGTCTGGACTTCTTTAAGGATAGAGAACATGGCCACATGTAACATGGGCATGTGAGCACGTTTCAACTTCCTTTTACAGCGTCTTTCACTTTAGCGCTTGCTCTCAATCTTCCCTTTTTAATAATGTTATTTGATTGAAAAGTACAGTGATTTACTGGAATAATTATGGGGTTTTTTTGTACTTATGGGTATGTTAGCAACTTTACATAAAAACTAAAAGGTTAAATAATAACAAGAATGTTTTATGTTTTATTTTTCATTTGTTAGTTTTTTGTGTAAGAAATATGAAGCTTGGTACAGTATTTTCAGACAATATCTCTGAGTTTTCTTGTAGCATTACTCAAAGAGTTCAGGGTTTGGATTTCCAAACAGCTCTTTGGTGGAAAAAAAAAAGATAACTACTCACTGACAACCTCAGACAGTTTCTCAGTAACACATTCTCCATTTTCACTTCCCACTGTGACTTGTTTCATCTGTTTTCTCCCTTTGTTAATTTGTTTTTAATTAATTGTTCAGTGTGAAACACACCATGACAAATTATTCCTGCAGAGGTTGATCAGGATTAGTGGATATGGTGTAATCATCCCATGGAGGCCACAAGCCAAGGTCCTCCTGTTGCCCATTTATCAGTCCCACATAAGTGGGGAGGGTTGCATCAGGAAGGGAAGTGGTTGTAAAATCTTGGCCAAATCAAACATAATAAAAAATGAGATTTCCGTGCTGGATCTGTTGGAGCCTAAGTTTGTTGGTCAAAGGCCAAGAAATAGGAGGGGGAAAGGTGTGGTCAGAGGCAAGGAAGGAGAAGGTGATGAGTTAAGAACCTTCTGTGACGCTGTCCAGCTCTCCTAGACTAACTGCTGGTCTCCTTGAATCTCCTCTATGTTCCTGACACTGTAGTAGGAGATAGCAAACCTTTTGGCAATTGCTTGTACTAATGTGCCAACCTGGAGGAGTTTGACTACCTGTGCAACCTTTGTAGGGTCCACATAGGTATCGCCTCATGCTACCAGTAGTGATACTGACCCTAGCCAAATGAAAAACTAGTAAAAACATTCAGAAAATATAAGAATGGAAAAATGTCAGTGGCCTCCACCTGTAACACCCTTCCTGTTTTGGAAGTCGCTAGTTCACATGTGGTTAATGTCATTAACTCAAAGCATCTGAAACTGACTGACAATCGCCTCTGTTACTTAAATGATCAGATTAGTAGTTTTATTGACTTCATGCTATGCTCTTCCTTTATTTTTTAGAAGTATATTTTGATTAAGAGTGCTTAGTTTGAAGTCGACCAGTGTTAGCAGCAGCGTTGGTCAAGTTACTTGAAAAAAGTAATCAGTAACTAATTACTGATTACTTCCCCAAAAAAGTAATCCTGTTACTTTAATGATTACTTGTTTTCAAAAGTAATAAGTTACTTAGTTAACATGATTTACAACTTGAATAGGTGATAAAGCGATAGATCTTTCAGCCCAATTCTACTTTCTGCATAATCCATCATACAAAATGTAATCAAATGGAAAAGTCTCTTTTTAAAACTTGTTTTATTAGTTTTAATCTTTTAACTTTATGCATCAAGCAAACATTTAATTATATGCAACATTCTCTGACTGAAAGAAATTAGTTTAACATTTACACCTATTTTCTGCACATTCCAGCACATAAAATAAAATATTTTTTTGTGTGTGTTTACACTCAGTCTTTCAAATAGATGCCAGTAAAACACAGCAGAAAGTAAATAAAATCAAAGACTCAGCGGTCCTGTTGCTCTATTTTCACCTGTAAAGCAGGAGTAGGGTAGCCGGAGGTTTACCCTGGTGCAGGTGTGCCGCAGCGGTGTGGAAGAATCCGCGAGTTTCTCTGTCAATTTCCATGGTATGGAAATACGTGGTAGCACACTCGGTGCTTGCGTGGAAGTTAAGGGTTTATTTCGCTGTAAAAAGAAGTTTTCTTCCCATGAAGTGAACAGCGGACACTAATGTTTTTGTCACTTTTTACAGAATCAAACTCAAAGTAAGGTCAGTACTTCCACGCTTTAAACGCTGCACGCTCATACTCTCTCCTGCACTCGATATATTATCCATTGTTGATCTGCACACAGCTGTTGTCACGAACATCGCACTCGCTTACGTCTCTGTCTTGAGACACTCACAAAAGAATCACAGTGTTAGTAACGCAGTAACACAGCGTGCTTACAGGAAAGTAACGGTAATCTAATTACCTTTTTTGCAATAGTAATCCCTTACTTTCAAGTAATAGTAATCATTACTTGAAAAAAGTAATTGGATTACAGTAACGCATTACTTGTAACACGTAACTTGTAACGCGTAACTGTCCATCTCTGGTTAGCAGTGTTACGAAATAACAAGTAGAGGACGTCTAAACTCACTCACTTTCTCATCGAGCCCTGCTTCCTTTTTGAGAAGCCAGTGGTTTGAGGATGAGGATCCTTCCCCAACGCCACATCTTCTCCTTTTCGCTGGTCCCCAGTTCCTCTGTCTCAGCCACTGGCCTCCAGATTTCCTCCATCTGCGTCGCTAAGGCCCCAGCAAGCTTGCTTCACCACCAGACCTGGACACTCAGTTCAGTCTTGCCCCATAGACAGGCAAACTCTTGTTTTCTGTGGTTGTCTTGTCTTTGATACTTATTCTGTAAACTTCTGTGGGGTCTCTTGGTATCAGCTCTGATTCGGTAGATACTTTGCAAACAGTCTGTGGGGGTTTTCAGTCATCCCAGATCATGGTAGTCTGAGAAGCTTGGAAAGAAACTTTCTTTAAGTCTCACCAAACTTAAAGAAGTCCAGTCACTTTCTTTAAAAGCTCCTTGGACATTTCAAACAGGCCGGATAAAATAGGATAAAATGACTTTTTTGAAGTTAAGAGCACTTCCCCTTACTTGGTCTAAACCACTAAGTCTTCCCTGTCTGAGGTTTTTTCACTGGTTTTGGAGCAGCATGAGATTTGTCTGCTTTTCCAAAATACTTTCCCTGTTTTCACTTTCCATATTGACACATTTTCTGGTTCATTATAAAAAAAATATTATGCCAATTTATGAAATTGACAAAGAATAAAGAAGATACAACAGGGTACTAAACTATAAAATAAAAAATAGGACGATTAAATGAAAGAACAGCTTTTTTTGTTTTTTGTTTTAATTTATTTTTCAGATAAAAAAATGAATAGTTTGGATATTCCTAAATTAAGAAGCTCACACATGGATTTCATTAAGCTATGATTTATATCACACAACATTTTTGTTTACGTTCAGAAAACCTCAAACCTCTCAACAACAAAATGCTGGCACTGTTTTTGCAATAATCCTCTGCACACAATAAAAAGATTGTCTAAGAAGTCCAACTTAAAAAACACTTTCACGTTTAATGGACATTTTGACTGAATGCTTCTTGCTTTGTCTGCATGACTTCATCAAATCAATATTCTCCATATGTTCTCTTCTAGTTTCTGACAGTCCAGCCTGACACTCTTATTCCTTTGGGAAACTCCAGGAGCTCTAAGTTTGTAACAACTTAACCAATAGTGGTAAAACACAGCAAACACCAAGCCTGACAAACAATAAAAATATTATTTGAGTAGATTAATGAAATCATTTGAGAAGATTAAATGTAAAACATTAATTGCTAAACCTCATTGTGATATTTCTCTGAAAGATCAATAGATTAAACACATGTTGCTGTAATATGTTTGCTAAAAGTACATAAGACATAAGGGTGAGTGAATACTTTTGCCAACATGCTGTACATGAGACACACACGAAAAACACTCACTACAGTTTTTCTCAATCACTTCGGCACAAAGGAAAGTCATTCTCACACCACTTTATGTACTGTTCAGTTTTATAACACAGAGTCACTAAAACAAATAAAACATTTTTCAAATATGTCAAAACATGAAGAGTCAGTCAATCACTTCAACTCTGTGATGAATGAATAAAAACCGTGTTGAAGCAATTATATTAGGCATTAGGATATCAATGAAATGTATTACAAATTTGAGAAGTGCATTAAGAGTAGTGAAAATAACATTTCTGGTTTGATTTTGCACCAAAATGATCAGTAAAAATCATAATACCACCAAACATGCTGATTGTGACCCGCTGTGTGTGCCTATGTTTTCATGTCAGCCATCTTTATTCTTTTCTTTTTATCTCCGCAGCAGAGCCTCATTATCATCAGCCTGTTTTTCCTTACAGCAGCAACAAATGTAAATGACTGCAGCAAACAGCACGTAGGTCAGGATGGTGCTCCAAAATGCAAACAGGTAGAGCGTTTTGTTGCAGTACGAATCAGTTTTTGTTGTGTTCTTGTTGTAGTTTGGTTCATAAATGGAGAAGATCGCCACATTACCTGTAGAAATAAAGTAAAAGAAAAGTAGTAATGTAGTAATGTCTGGTTAGACTAAAAAACAGTGAAATAATGCTTTCATTTTTAAACTGAAAAAGTTTTATTGTCATAACTTCGGTCACAAAAATCATTTTAGTCAGTAAATCAGAACATAAACTAATTTCCAAATGAGATGTTTTAGCTCAGGACCAAGTCTTTATAGATTCTGTATCTGTTTAAAGTTACATGAAAAAATGTTTAAGCATTGAGAAAAGCTAATTTTCTGTGATAATTCTGGACAATTTTTATTTTCAAACCAATATGTGTGATTCTCAGATCCAAGTTGTTCCTCCCTCCACAAAATTCCTTTGCATTTAGATACTTTGCTTTGAAAAAAACCTATAAAACTCATTTGCAGCTCCATATTTTTAGTAACTATATAATCCTGGCCTTAGCAAATAAAGGTTTGAATAGTAGGTGGGTGGAGCCTGAGATGATCATATTAAGGATACCCCCTCTCAGTGACATCATACAGAGCCTAGAGTTGAAAAAGCATGAGCTTCCGGCTCACAGATATCACTTTCACATAAACTGACCTCAATTTTTGAAACTTTGTCCACATTTAATATCATGCACAAGTTGTAATATATTTGTGAACTGTAATACTTATAATCATAATTTTTCTCATGTATTTCTTTCTTATGTTGTCCAAAACCGAGTATTGCTATTAATGCTTACCAGCAATGAACCAGGCAAAGAAGAAAATGCTGGTTAACAAGAAACAGATCTTGTTGCACACCCCTATTGTTCCAAGTATCCCAACGACAATCATGGGTCCACATAGATAAGTGGGGATGAAGGGTTCCCTTGGACAGTCATGCTCGTACAACCCACCTGTGGGGCACAAGGACAAAGTATGACCAGAACTGAGTACACTGCCTGATAGACTGATTATTTGTTACACTGCTCTGTTTTTTCTCAATATTTTTTTGGTCTACTTTACACTGAGCACATCTATCGCTATACCCAATGAGATCCCAACAAACAAAATGTGAAGCAGTCTGTGTGTTTGTGTGACAGCTCGGGACATGCTAGATGCTTATATTTTATATAACTAATAAGCTTTACATTCATGCTGTAATGGACAAAGACAAGTTCTCCATTATCATCACTACATAAATGCAATAATAATAAATGGACGTTTGTTCATATGGTTTTACGTTCATGTATGTTTGCTATTTCTTATGTCTTATTTTCCCTATTTTATGATTTCTATTGAAATAATGTGGGACACACTGTCTACAAACAATCAATGCAACATTGAAAGATGAATTCATTCTGATTGAGCTGCTTCTTTCACTTACCAACTGTCATTTGAGCCACGCCTAAGATGAAAAACATCCCCAAGATGCACGCTGAAGGAAGACGAACAAAGCAGATGTTCACTCTCAAATGATCCCGTTCACCAGCTGCAGACACTTTATATGTAAAAAGTCTGCACAGCGGTGTCTTACCTGCTGCTTTTGTTTGACGTCCACAGACACAGTTTTGAGGTTCATCAGTCTCTGGCATTATGAGTAGATATAAAATTCACAGGCACAGACACAAAGTGAGCAGATGCTTTGGTTGAATTTATTTGTCTGGTAAATGAAAAGACAAATCACAAAAAAAGGTTCATTACTCTATGAAAGAGAAATGCTAACCACCCATGTAGTCTTGCATGATGACTGAAGCATCTGAACAAAGATGTTTAAAAGCAAATTTAACAATCCAGGTCACAAAAAAATACACAAAACACTTAAACCTGTGGTAAAAACAATGAAACTAAATGTGACTGTGTGAGAGATCACATTTAGATAGTATATTCTGCCCTATGAGACAAATTCTCACCTGTTTTTGTTTTCACAATGACTTCCTTTCTTGAAGGGAGAGAAAAAAGCTTTTGCTGAAGAACATGCATATAGTGAGTGATATATATATATATACATGGTGGGCATGTGGTCAAACAGCGCTTGTTTCAACTTCCTTTTTGAGTGTTTATTTCCGTTTAATGCTCAGTTGCTTTATGTTCCTTTTTTCATTACGGTGATATGTATTCAGACTTTTCTGGATTGCAACAGTTGAGTGAGTACAAAATCTGCCCATCTAAATTTAATCACACACATTAAAACGGTGGAAGATTTGGGAACGATTTGCTTGATTTGTTCTCTGTGTTTTAGTTATTTGTTTGGCTTATTTTTAATGAATACTGATGAAAATGACACACCGCTAAAAGCATAAAAGCATGTGTCACGATTGCCTTATTGCAATTCTCACAGCAGAAAAGTCATAATAAGCACTCTTAATGGTGTTCCCAAACCAGTATTGCATTTCCACACCTACATGAGTCTTTCTCATTGTTTTTATACACACTTTTACTGTAACTATGCTTCACTAAAGATATTTATTACCAGAGGTGGGACCAAGTCATTGTTTTGCAAGTCTCAAGTAAGTCTCAAGTCTTTATCCTCAAGTCTCAAGTCAAGTCTCAAGTCTTTATCCTCAAGTCTCAAGTCAAGTCTCAAGTCTTTATCCTCAAGTCTCAAGTCAAGTCTCAAGTAATGTCAGGCAAGTCAGAGTCGAGTCTCAAGTCACTGGTGTAAAAGTCCAAGTAAAGTCACAAGTCTGAAATTTTGAATTTCAAGTCCTTTCGAGTCTTTAAAAACCCCCCGAAAAAAAGCATGTTGCAGTTATATGCTAAATGTAAATATTAGACCATGTAATTTTTAAATCTGTGTTTTTCTCAACACATGACAAAATAGTGAACTTAGAAAATATACACAAATTGTGAAATTGCACCTCTTTAAAATGCAGCTCAATTAAACCTAGCTCCAAGAATAATTTTCACCGACAGTTCTGAGATAAGCTGCATGTTATTCTTGGATGCGGTTGTAGGACCGGCTTTAAAATCGCATGACAAAAATATCATACATATTAAAAAAAACTGCATCACCAACGTAGCCTGGACAACATTTGCTAGTTAGATGAAGTCAGCTATCTCATCGTAGCATATTTATATGCATATTTATAATTATACGCTTCTTGGAGTGAGCGCACACACTCATGAAGTTTAGTAACTTCCGGTCACTGCAACAAGCCCAGGTACAGTTTACCGACGGATGGGTACAGGACCTTGAAATGCACCGTGTAGAAAGTAAAGACCATCGTACGTATCATAAGTTTACCAGTCTCACAAATCGTCGTCATAAATACACATTCGTTAACCGTTTATTAATAGGACCTTTGAGCTCAATGGTAATTAATTAGCAGTGGAAATAATTTCTGGTAGCATCACAGAAATGTAGCAGTGACAATAATACTGTATGCTGTAATCGCACTGGGCAATTAGTGATACAAAACAACTGTTTTATCCTGTGAATAAAAGTATATGTTTTTGTCAATGTACCATAATAACAGAAGCGAAACGCAATATTGTGTCAGGACAATTCACTATTTATGCACAATAAACACAATAAATAAAGGAGCATAGCGCGACAATTTCTGTTCAGCGTCAGACTTGCTTGTAACCTATATCACCAATTATGTTAAGAAAAATGACGCATTAACTACAACAGCAGACTGACCTTTGTGGAAATGCTTGGAGCAGACTAACCTGTGAGCTGGAGTGTTCTGGGACGTTATATTTGGTCTTTGAATGGCTGCAATCCAGTCGCCTCTTTGTTACTTCGGAAACATGGCTCGAACAATTTCTCTTCAACGACGTAATCCGATAACAACCGATCTCTTTACCCGTCGGCTTCCCGTGGCTGTCATGCGACCGGCTATTGCAGTTAATAATACAACAGCTTCTTGACATTTTTGTGTTTCTTTTTATCACTGTATAACTGATTTCAATTGAAAGCCTGCGTGCGCTAGTACCGCTTGCCACGAGTTCCCAGAATCCTTTGCGGTTCTACCCGTGAATGACGTCACATTTTCAATCTCTATATAATATGCATGTTAAATTTTATATTTGGGGTAAAATATCAAGTCTTTTCAAGTAAACCGGTTCAAGTCCAATTCAAGTCCCAAGTCATTGGTGTAAAAGTCCAAGTCAAGTCACAAGTCTTAGAACATTTTTTCAAGTCAAGTCTAAAGTCATAAAATTAATGACTCGAGTCTGACTCGAGTCCAAGTCATGTGACTCGAGTCCACACCTCTGTTTATTACTGTATTGATGCACTTCTCAGCTTATTATCCCAGCAGGGTATCTGATCACTGGCGCAGGGAGGCTGTGATAGCCTGGATCTTGTTCTTCCAGTTCAGCTGACTCCTCAGGACTTGCCTGACCCTCTGCAGGTACTTGGTGGTTGCAGTGTTCCTAGCATGGTTCATGGTTCCCATTAGACCATGGGACTCCCAGGGACTTGTAGCTGTCATTGATGTCTGCAATTTCGCCTTCTGGTAGTTCGATTCCCTCATTTCTGACTCTCTTCTCTCTCTTCGTTACCATCCGACCAGTCTGAATGACATTCCGGTGTCACAGCGGATGTTTCGTTCAATCCTGTCATACAGCTTGATGTCATGCATGCAGAGGGGGCGACTGATGATTGCTCTGTAGTTGGCATTCGTAACCAGTTTTGTTCTATTCTCATAACGTCATCTGGCAATGGTTTATTCTCCTGAGAGAGAGATTGCTCCTTTTTTATGATGAAGTCTTTCATATTCTCATTGCTTCTCCACATACTTCACTACTAAAGATATTTGCTTACTGTGTTAATAGATTTCTCAGTTAAATGCTTTGAAATGCAGCGGAAATCTGATTCGATTATTTGAATTACTGCAATGAGCAGTAGAGCAGGCGTACCTAATAAAGTGGATGCTGAATGTATGTAGTGTGACTTTACCTAACAGTACAGTGGTTGGCGCTGTGTTCTCGGATTGTTTATTTTTTCTTCGTTTTTTTTTTTTGTGCATATAGTTTAATTTGACTTTTTTGCTTTTCTTCATTTTATTAATTTTGTAAAGTTTTAAAAAAAATCCTTCACATTTAAATTTTGTTTCTGAAAAATTATTTACTTCCCCTGTAAGAAAAACTGACAAAACCAAAGAGCAAACCAACCAACAGCATCTGCTTTCAGTTTCACGAGTCAGTTCTTATTTCCTTGCTAATGTTTCCAGACTGATAGTAAAAAGGTGAAGTGTGCGGGTGTGAAAAGCTGGCACAGCATGTTACATGCCACAACAGATAGTTTCTATAAGCTCCCATCAAACTATATACAGAAACACTATTTTACACACGTTTATTCAGCTTTTACACAGTCTTAGATAGTTATTCTTTAAATTTTTGTGGTGTTTCTTGGTATCATCTCTGAACAAACGGGTACATTTCAAACAGGCCAAACTTTAAGGATAAAATGACTGTTCTGAATTTTGAATATTTTTGAGGTTAAGGGCACTTCTCACTCATTTTTGCCATTCTGAATTCCACAGTCTTTTTAAATTGTTTAAAAATGTATTGAGCCATTTCCTTCGGTTTTTCTGGGGGGAAAAATCACACCGATGACCTGTATGATCTATATGCATCAAATATGAAATATGAAAACTGAAGAAGATACAATAAGGCTAATAAAACAACAGCATGTTATTCTTATTTTCTTTTATTTACAAGTAAATAAAACACAACTAACACATGAATTTCACTAACATACATAAAAATTACATCATATACACTTTTAAAAGGAAAGAGGGTTAAATAAAAAGATGAGACATAAATCATTAATTGTAATTTTACATGGTAACTGCAAAAGTTTCACGTTGCCGTATTAACCAAGATAAAATACTGGGCGATAAGCTCCAAATGTACATAAAACACAGATAACAATAATGATTAATCAATAATATTGATCAATTGTATGCTTATCTTTTCTGATTAATCTTATAGTTGGATCAGGTGACCCTTATCTTCCCTTAGTTATGCTGCAATAAGCCAAGGATGCTTGTGGGATTCCCGAGATTAAGTTAAAAAGGGAGTTTTTCCTTCCCACTCTCGCCAAGTGTTTGATCATAGGGGGTCGTGTCTTGTTGGGGTTTCTTTTTAGTATTGTGGGGTCTTTATGATACAGAGCACTTTAAGCTGTTTTTACTATTGTTGTGAATTGGCTGTATATAGTAATTGAATTATGATTTCGATTCAGTCATGTTTAGGTTGCTCTTGAAATTGAGACCTCATGTCTCAATGAGATTTGCCTTTGAAAAAAGTAAACTATAAACATTGCATTATTTTGGTTATCCCCAAGCAGCGTTTGAGTCTCATTATCATCACTTTCTATCAGAAAATAAACAGCTAAAGAATACGAGCAAAAAAGAACAGCTAACAGGACGAAGGCCAGGTTGGTGGTCCAAAATGCAAACAGGTAGAGCGTCTTGTCGCAGTAATGATCGGGGTCTTTAGTGTTCTTGTTGTAGTCAGGTTGGTAAACGGAGTAGATGCGAATGGTACCTGGAGAAATATAAGGGAATCAGTTAAGAAAGCTTGATCATGATTGGCTACCGTCATGGTCTGTGTGCAGGAGGCAGGAAAAGAAGACACAAATGCGCACACACAGGGTACGACAAGACGACGAGCAGGGAAAGACGCAGACACTAAATACAAGTGGTGAACAAGACCAAGAGGAAACAGCTGGGAGACGTGGCTGACATGTCTTTTTTGAGGTGGGCGAAACAGGACATTACGCACCCCGACGGGAGACTGTCAAAATAAAACAGGAAGCAGAGAAGCAGATTTGACACAGCGACGTGGACACGACAGGTTTAGGGAGGCACAAAAACAGACCATGGAGCACAGAGACAAGAGTGACAAGGAAGAAACGGAACAGAGGGAGCATGAAATCAATTATTCAATTATTTATTTCTATTTAGTTTCAAAGCTCTTCTTCTTAAAAGCTGCACCAGTGAATTTAGGGCACTTGAAAGCAGCAGAAAACAACACATCACAGTTTGTGAATTGTGGTTCTTCTTTTGTATCATTGCAGCCTGAAGCCTGACCTTCAGTCATAGTAATCTCATGAAGATTATTTGCATCTACAATAACTTTATTATTTAAAACTGTGATCATGTAAAAGGAAATAAGGGTGATGGAAACTTCTTACACTTCAAGCAAGCACAAAGCAGCAATAGGGATATTTGTCCACTTGTTCATTTCACCAATAATCACCAATAATTTTACTCTTGTGAAAAATCTCTGGGTTTTCGTGTTGTTATTTTTTTTTTATGCTATGCAGACTGTGTGTAATATTTCTCAGTACTGCACTGTTAAGAAACTGTGTAATTTATAACGCTTACCCATGATGAACCACATAAAGACAATGGCGATGGATGCAGACCAAAGGATGATACTACACCACCTCTTAGACCACAACCAGAACACGGCTATGAATCCATAACCAGACAGATAGACGGGGATGAAGGGGTCGATTCGACAATCATTAATGTGCACCAACCCTGCAAACCACAAGTATGAAAATAAAGACGGTCAAATGGTTATTACATCATTTTGGTTATTTCATTTTTTAAACATTGTTTTCATAAAATATATTTAAATGAAAGCGATCTGAATATGGAGCGTCTCTCACTTACCAGTGATCGCCTGAAGAAAAAACATGATATGGTAAACCAGCAAGGTGCAAGCTGAAGGAAGGCAGACACAAAGTGATTTCAGTCACAAATGACTCCAAGCTGCAGCCGCAGACGTGTGCAAAAACATTTTAAATCATTCTCTCACCTATTGTTTGACGTATCCAAGTGAAATAAGGTCTTTCACTCTCTGGCATTATGACTAATTATAAATGGACCTACAAAGACACAAACAAGGCTGTGAGACATGCTCAAGCTGTCTATATGTCCGGTAAAAGAAACGATATGTCTAGAATAAGTATGACAAATTACAAACAGTTATTCGTTAGTCTGTGAAAATGAAATGATACTGAACATACAGCATGTCGAAAATCTGAATAACAAATGGATATAAATGTATATCAAATAGTTATCAAATAAACCTTAAATGTATTAAGTGATTGGATTAAGGCCTACCTGTTTGCACGACTGACAGGTCTTTGTCTTTGAAGAGAACGGTTTCATGAGAACTTGGCAATATATAGTGCAGTCAGATTGAAAGTGTTGCTGTCTACACTTCCTTTTACAGTGACTTTCACTTTAATACTTGTCCTTCACCCATGTTCCTTAAAGAACAACACCCCAAACTGTTTTTGGTGTTGTTGGCTCTGTGCAGCAAATGTCAAACAGTTCAAAATTCCAGGATAATTCCTCCTACTTTAGGTACATTTTCATTTTATCGTGAGTATGAATGAAAACTGCACGAAATCTGTCTTTTTTTTCTGAATTACAGTTACTGTTTTTGAAACAGTAAAGATACACAGCAAAGATACACAGATACCATGACAGAGACTAAGGCAAAGTTCGGAGTCATTGTGATAGTGTGCGTCAGCATCCGCATCACTGGGAACACAAGACTGAAACCAGTGGCAATCGCTACAACGCTCGCCCAGACAGAGGTGGAGTTTGGATGGTAATACCTGCCTGCAGTCCTGACCTCAAACACACTGAACACTTGGATCAGCTTTGGTGTGCTGTTTGTGCCAGAGCGACTAACACAACCACACTGGCTGACTTACAAAGATGGAGACGCCAACAGTAGAAACAGTAGGTTTGTATACCAAACTCTACTTTTTAGGATACCAACCGTCTGTACTAATAAATCAGCTGGTGTCAAACTTTGGTACCAGAACACGTCTGGATTAGAGGAAGAACAAGAGTGTCAGAGGAGCGAGCAGCGATCTTCGGATGTGTTGAAGACCAACAAACAAAGATGGCAAGACAACGGTGGTGAGCTGCAAGTTGTCTCATGCGTGTTTAAACTTTTCATAACTTGACAACGCTCTCAGAAATAACCATGGCAACACATAAAACCTGATAAAGCACCCGGTCAATCAGAAAATATATCTAAAACCTGAAGAGTGTACAGTAGTTGAGCCTGAAATCCAAATTCACTGACAGAGCTGCAGCTAGCATCAGCAATGGAGGATGATGATGAAACACGAGACATCAGCAGCTTCATCTTCTTCAGGTCATCAGGCACTAACTGAGCATTTTTACACTGGGTGCACTCAGATTTGTTATTGGCATGTTACAGTAAATAAACTTCATGTGACATGGCCCATCTGTTGAGAAGTTTTTATTAATTTCTGATTCCACTGCTGCTACTGAGAGGAGGACAACAGGAAGTGTCAGTAAACACGTGCACCATCTCATGGATTACTGACTATCTGACAGACTGGACACAGTGTGTGAGGCTGGGCAGAGCGGTCGCTGATTTGGTGATGTGCAGTAAGAGCCGTGACCCTTAAACATGTGCAGCAAAGTGATGTTGATTTTCCATCAGTCAGCTGTGGTGAGCACAGCGTACTTTACTGTGGTCTGCTGGGGGATCAGCACTGGAGCTGGATAAACTGATCAGGAAGGAGTAATAATGTTTAATTTTATTCTTATCAGTAGTAGCAGTAACTACAGCCATGACGAAGGCTGGTGTGATGAATAAAATAAAATAAAATAAAATAAAATAAATGCTTGAAATCAAAAGGGAGGCATTAAGGATTGTGTGATTAGAGGAATTAGGGGGACATCTAGTGGTCTTTGAATGTTATTGCAGTCAGTTCTTTGCTGGACTTGGAAGAAGTGGCGCAAATTACTTGAAGAAAAATGTGCTGTCTAGAAGTCAGATTTGAGTTCTTTTTGTTCTGTACATTTATTTATTTATTTGTTTATTTTTATTTCTTTTTATTGTAGGTGTTGCTATGATTGCACGTAAATATACCCCAAAAACTGGTGGATAGAGTCCTATATGTGACATCGCTGTAACCAGTGTTTCTAAGAGGAATCTGCAATCAGCCACTCCTTTAGCTAAATCCTAATTTTGTCATCGAGAGGATTATTTTCTATTTCTCAGTTACTTGTTCATTTAGTCTGTTCATTTAGCAACAGAAAATATTGCACCAGTTCTTCAAACAGCTCAGTACAGAGAAGACGATTATGAGACCACAGAGGAACATATAGATGGGGATGAATGGCGCCTTGGACAGTTATTAATGTGCACAAATCCTACAAACACGAAAATGAGGAGTGTCAAGTTGCTGTTCCACAGTTCATTATTTCATTATGTCATTTCAATTTTCAAGTTTTATTTCCAACACATTAAATGAATGTAGATAAATTCAGTCTGATTATAGTGCCTCTCTCACTTACCAACTATCCCCTGAACAACAAACATGATGAAGAATACCATGGAGATCAAATCTGACGGACAGCAGACACGATATGGTTTCATTCACAAATGACACCATGCAGCAGCAGCAGATGTGTGCAAAACTGTTCAAAATCACTTTCTTACTTATTGGTTGAGGTATGCAAGTGTGTTGAGGTCTATCACTCTCTGGCATCATGACGAGCTAGTAATGAAGCCTACAGAGACACAAAGGAAGCCGTGAGACGAGCTCAGGTTGTCTGTATATGTCAGATAAATCAAAGATAAGAGTGTCAGAAGGATGACAAATCAGAAAATGCGAAGTGTGTGAAAGTATTACTTAACATACAAATCAAGCTTAAATGTGTTATGTGATAGCATTAAGTATCCTGTTGAAGCCCTACCTGTCTGTGTGCCGTCTGTGAAGCAAAGAAAAGAATGATTTCCTGAGAACTTGGTAATATTTATTGTGTGTGAAAGTGTTGTTGTCTAAGCTTCCTGTTACAGCGTCTTTCACTTTAACATTTGCTCTCATGGCACTGAGAGGAAGAGGAGTTTTTGTGGTTACTGATTAGATTATTTTTTTATTTTATTTTGGCTTTTTAGCCTGTAGTTTGATAGGTGAGTAAAGTAGGCAGGAAAATGTGGGGAATGACATGCAGTGAACACCCGGTACAGACTCGCACCCAAGACCCCACAGTAGCCTTTTCACATAGGGGTTGACTGCTGAACCCAGTGAGAGACGCTGGCACCGTTTGAAACTACATTTAAAAGAACTCATTTGAAGAACTGGAACATGAATAAAGGAAGAACCCTTAGTTTGGGGGTTGATGTGATTTATCACTTATTTATTTTTAATGTAATTTACATTTTTAGGTTTTTTTCTAGTCCTGTGTTAATTTAAGGTTTTGATTTTTAGATTTCTAAAAATCTGTCTTTAGATACAATTTGTTACTAGCAGCCTGTAACAGAAACACACCATTTGTTCCAATTCCTTTTGTTTACTCTAAAGATTCAAATGAAATGTTTCCCCTATTTAAGTCCTCGATCTTAATGAAAACAAACAAAGATGTTTGTCATGTAAATAATATGTATTTCAATAACTAAACATGATTTATTGAGACACAAAATAAAATTATCTGAGGCTGAAAGGCAGAGCGACAGAAGGATTCAACTAACAGATATGAGCGTGTCGGTCAGGTCAGGATCCAAGATGTGGCTTTGAGCTCCTTTTGATGAACGTGACAGCAAATCCTTTCAACATAAAACAAAATGCAACACTAACAGCTGCCAAACTTACTTTGTACAATAGCTCACCCCTACTCTCTGGCTCTTCTGTGACACGCTTCATATACAGACCTGTGTTGGTCCCTGGGTCTTGGACTCGGGGTTTTGTGTTTTCTGGGGGTTTGAGGATCATTTGAGTTTTACTTCTGTAATATAAACCATATTATTTCTGTTTACCTTGATGTCCTTATTATCACCCAGCAGTCTCTGTTTGGTTTTTTTGCCAAGACTTAATTATGTTATGCTTAAGTTCTTTGTCTTGGTGATGTAGTATTTGGTTACTCTCCTTTTCTCCTTAATCATTCTGTTCCTCCAGTCTCGTCTCTGTATTTGTTTTGTTGTCTATCTAGTTCTCTTGTTTACTTGTCTCAAGTTAATCTTGTTAGTCTCTCTTCCTGTTTTATTTTGGTGATTGTTGTTCTCTGTCTTCTGTTCAGTTTAAGCTGTGTTCCCACCCGCTTCCTCTTCTCCTGTTATCTTGAATGGATCTCTTGTCAGAGTCTCTTCTTATCCTTTGTCATGTTGTCTCACATGGTTGCGTGTCTCCTCCCCCCGAGTCTCTAATATAGATGTGTGGCCTTGACTGAGAACCACAAAAATGAAGAAATAACATCACTTTTTTTCTTTGAATTATTACAGTATTATATAAATGCACTCGTTCATAAAAAATGTTCTACAGACCCACTTGGATAAAGCAAGTTACAGATGTTTACCTTTGAATGTTCTGCTGAGAGACCCAGAAACCAGTGCTGACACCTGTATGTATGCAACCACTCTGACCATGACTGCGTGTGACTTTATCCTTAAAGTCACAACGTTACTGCTGGAAAGTCCAAACTACTTCGACTAACAGTCACAGCACAAGTTAGTGAATGAGAACTGCCAGAGGAGCAATATGAATAATGAAAGACATTCAACTTTATACTAAAGAAACACAAAACTAGCGAAGCTCAAGAGGCAACATTAAAATAATACAACAATGTCTTTACTTTCATATTCTCACATGAAAGGAACCTGTTAACACATCAGCCAATGATGAACGTGCCATATTACGACATGACATAAGATGACCTTTTAAATCATTATTCAATATAAACCACCATCCACAGTATTCATTGCTTTTTGTTTATTCACCATAGGGTAAAGGCAAAACAAAAAAGCACGAGCAACAGGGACAGATAAGCGAGAAGCCTAAAAGGATGTAGTTCAGGTTCATGGTCCAGAAGGCAAACAGGTAGAGTGTTTTGTCGCAGTACATATCCGGGCTCGCTGTCTTATTGTAGTTGGGCTCATAGACGGAGTAGATCCACACGTTTCCTGAAAGACAGAGCAAAAATAAAATGTTTAATATAGAAGTGAAGAGTTTCATGATTATTATTTATTTTCTTTCTCCAGTGCACTTGTGTGATTCATTAACATAACGCTGATGAATGTTTGTTATTATGGTACACCTACTATATCTGTTTCTCTCACATGCTTTATTGGTTTTTTGGTGCTGCCGATACCAAGAACTTTCATACATGAAATCAATGGGTTCCACATTATTTTATTTACCTCTGTTCACCAGCAGAGTGAATTTAAAATCAAACAATCAAGATTTGACTGAAGTGCAGACAGTGTTAGTTTATTTAACAATGCAGCAACACACATAAATAGTGTGGTCTGGAGGAGGTAACCAAGGCAACCAGTGGAAGTAACATATGAGCAGTAAGATCAGGAAGTAATTGGGTGAGAATGTCTGAAGTTTTTACCTACACGCTGAGTCTTACATTTGCTTTCTGGGAAGCAAACAAACAAAACAAAACTGCTTTCTTCCATTTTTCAGCTTACCAGCAATGAACCAGCAGAAGACGAAGAGTGAAACGAGGCAGCTCCAGGCGCTCCTGCAGTTGCGGCAACACTGAAGGATGGAGAACAGCAAGGTCACCACTCCAACCACCAGCAGGTAGATGGGAATAAAGGGCTCCCTGGGACAGTCATGGAGGTTCAATGCTCCTTTTAGGACACAGAAAAATACCTAACTGTATACATTTATGAAAATGTCTACATCTGTCTAACAGTGAGTGCACCTGTGCTTACCCATGATGAGCTGAGCAATGTGCATGACAAACAAAATCACCTGGAAACATCCTGAGACAAAAACAGAACACATATTAAAGTCATCTGTCTGATGATGGTCCTGCTGAGGTCAGCGTGGCACCAGTTCTTACCTACGACCACAAATGGAGGTCTACGTCTGTGGACGTATGTCAGTGTGTACGTGTCAAGCATCGTCTCCAATGAAAACTTCAAAAGAAGAAGACACAGAAGTTCAGCTTTGTTCACGACTATCACAAGACTCAAGTGACTCAAGAATCACAGAAGCAGTAAATCTAACCAGGTGACCAAGCAAACTTTAAACAAAACCTTCCCCAAAGGGAAGTGGGTTTACACCCTGTAAATGCTGCACAAAACAAAGGCTAGGTGCACCCAAATTTTTCAACCGCATTGCTTAATCAAGTTCACTTTTTTTTTTTAAGTTGCTGTCCATACAGACATTATTGATTTGTAAATGATTAACTAACAAAGTTGTTTATTTGGAGCACAGTTCTATAGGAAGGATAAGTTACTTAAAAAGTGCTTGTGCTTAAAGTGCTTTGGCACTTTGGCACTCTTTGGCAATATTGTAGACAATGTTAAACTTAATCACATCGGCCTCCTCTGACGACCTGTTTGCTGCTGACTGCTGCTTAAAGGCAGTGGGGAGAGGGGAAACTTGGGCAGTGCATTTAGCACAGCATATAATGAGCTTTCTGGATACACTGTGCTTTTTCAGCGTTGATGGCTCTGTGTCAGAGCACTGGCTATGAATTTCAGACAGATCAGGCCTTAATGAAAAAGTTATCAATCCTTCTTTTCATCTTTTCTCATTACCCACAGCTACATCCACTTCTGTCGGGCCTAGGCTACTCACTAGGGCTGGGTATCATCACTGATTTCTATAATCCATTTAATTCTGATTCACAAAGTCCCGATTCGATTTGATTCAATTTTGCCTCAGACACTCAGAAATATTATAATTCTGATCATTTAGCAGTAATTTGGCATAATTTAGAAAAAATTAAATTTTAAAAAATGTAAATATTTAAAAAGTTGAAATTTCTTCGCTATTAAACAGCAGACATTACGCTTTCTTGTGGAGGTCATTTTTGAAAAACAAAAACAAAAACAGTAGCCGACAGCACTGTACATAACTTGTGCGTAATAAGCAAACGAATAATGCAGAAAACAGATTTGAGACAGAAAACTGTTGTTGAAGTATACTGAGAGAGAGAGCAGCTGTGCCAGATGTGCTATTTTATGGTGGTGGAAGCAAAACAGCAAAAGTAAGAGGGAATTCGTGACGATGTTTATCAAATGTGAAGCATAGTTTGGATCTTTTTTTGCTGCTGGTTCAGTCAGTTTTGGTTGGAGAGTGAAAAAAAACCTGCAGCATCAGAATCTAGCACAAAAAAAGTGACGTAAACACAAAGACCGGATCTGTGCTTTCGACTTTCAGCCCCGACAGCGTGTCCGTGTACGTGTCGTTAGGTCAGAAAACCGACATCTCGCTGATTCTGACGTTTTTATGCCGAATCCGTTAACCTGCTCTCATTTACCGTTTTAGCTGTTTGGTGGTTGTTGAAATAGTTTTGTGAGCTTTAACCTGAGATTCTGGCGTTTCTGTCAAAAATACGTTTATACTTAAAAGTCGATTCAGGATTTAATGAATCGATATTGCGTTAATCACGCTACTCACCTCCCTCTATCAAATGTAGACAAGAAGAGCTACAGAAATATCTGGACCACGGCCAATCAGAGAAGTCCCGCCCCTGACTATCTCTGATTGGTTTAGACCATGATATGGGCATAATGTGTGTTTGTTGTTGTTGATCACATGGAGACTATCAGAGTGCGGAGACTTTTGTTTTTTTGTTTTTGCCGAATGGGGCCATTCGATTTTTGATTTTTTGATTTTATTTTATTATTATTTTTTATTTTTTGCACCGTTGAGAAATTGGTCGCACTCTAGAGCCCCGCCTTTTCACTCAAATGATGCTGCTGCTCAACCCATTTGTTGGTTGGGCAGCAGAGTTGAGTGCGATGTTTGCGCCCATGAAAAACTTACCAAATCTTCTCTGCCAGTGCCGAACAGTTTCTTTTGCTCCTGTTTTGCAATTCTGATTGGCTACCTGTTTTGTGCCATGTTTGACTGATCTGAAGAGGGCCTATGGCACAGTTTGGAGCAAGCCCTTGTACCATCTCCATATTAAAGGCCAAGCCCCATGGGCTACAACCACACTGAAAACAGGCCGAACTGGAAGACCAACACAGAGGCTGGATGATAAGAGGCATTAGGGGGACATCTAGTGGCGTTTGAATATTATTGCAGTCAGTCAAGTGTGTTTTCTCTCAGGCACAGTGTGTAAATGTTATAAATCTAAAGAGAAAAGGCTCAGCCAGATGAAAGCTACAATATGTTTCAGTACTTGAGGATCTGTTGCACTAAATAAGAAAAAACAGTCAGTTTTACTTCTCTCAGTTAGTTTGAGGACTTTAATTTGTTTACTCATGCCAGGATTAGTGACCTCCAATTAGTGCAGGTGATGACATAATTTACAGTCTCACTAATTCTAAAAGTCCAGTAAATAACCCTCTGCAGTTTGACTTTTTTGACTCCGAAAGTCAAAGCAGTGCCTGCACACATACCTGAAAGTAAGAAGGTAGTCCTCCCACCTAAAGAACTGCACACCACCTCTGCAGAATCCCATAATTTCAAACATTACATACTCACGGTGATTAAGAAATATCAACAGCAACATTAAAACATTCAAAGTTTACCATGTTCCTACTTTTTGCAGCTCAACATCTTGAGGTTAATGTGAAGTCTAACAGGGCAGAGGTAAGACTTGTTGGTGACACCTACATCTGCCTATAGCTCAGAGGACTCACACTCGAGCGGAGAACTCAGCGGAGGAACTCGGTGAAGAAGAGAGAAGGTTAGTTTATATTTCCTGGTAATGATTTGCAAACTTGGTGGATAAAGGAAAGAGCAATCATGCTTGTAGAGTGGGGTTCATGTAGCACGTCTGCTTCAGGTTAGGCAATCTCAAACACGAGCACAAAGAGGAGGAAGTCAGAAGATTTTCTCCTCCTTGTACATGTTTCTGTTGCTCTTCAAGTCACTGACTTTAGCTGAATACTGGCTGCATACTGAACATATGTTCACGACTCTTACCCAAGGCACTCCAGCTCCCACTGGGAGAGGAGGTTTTTGCAGGGGGGGCAAAGACTTTGAGATCCACTCAGCCTCCTGCTGGACACAGTCTTCCTCGACTTCAAGCTTGTCAGTGCTGACGTGACTGTGATAGAAAGTCAAAAACAGTGCAGCCACAGACATGAAACCACAGATGTACAGGTGAACACAAACATCAACATGATGTTTGAAATCAGCTGAAAGCAGGAGCAAACACTGAAAGGATCTCACAGTGACAAATACACAGGAGAATAAGCACAAAGCAATCAATGAGCTTCAAACAGGAACACATTAAAAGGACCTCATACCTCAGCTCTGTATTCATTTGTCACGGCTTCATTTTTAAGATGAGCTTTTGACCGTTTTGGTTACAAATAATGGTTTGTTCAGAGCTGCTTCTCTGCAGTGTCACCTTACAAAAAGCCCATCCAGTGAACTGGTGGGAGTTTACACCTCTGACAGCATCAGCCTCTCTAATCTATAGATCCATAAGAGATAAATTTACTGAATTTTCCAGAGGAACCCACCCGAGGGATTTATAGTTCTATCTAAATAAGTTGCTGAAGAAAATGTCCCAACATGATGATGTAAATCAAACATGCTTACAGAGTGAGTCTCCAACACGTGAGGAAAATGGGAATCAAGTGAAAATCTGGACTTTCCTAATGAAAGTTTGTCAAACATGATTCCATATCACTGACTTCCTTTTAAAGTCTCCACAAATAAGTCGCTGCCATCTTGCGGCCACAAGATGGCAGTGACGTAAAGGTTGGCTGCAAAGAGGAAGAACCTTCCTGACAGAAGCTGTTTAATATGAAAGCAGAGAGAGCTTGTTGTTAATTCATGTGTAACTTAAAACTAAGTCATCCTGGACAAAACTGCCTTTTTTCCAGGCTTCTGAGACTGAGTGGCTCCAGTCTGCTCATTCGATCAGTTTTGATTGGTGGAATCCTGCAGAAATGATCGTCCTCCTGGAAGGCTCTCCTCTCTCCACAGAGCAACATTGGAGCTCTGTTACAGTGACCATCAGGTTCTTGGTCACCTCCCTGACTGGTCAGGCAGAGAGCTCTAGGAAGAGTCCTGCTGGTTTACAAACTTCTTCCCTTTAGAGATGAAGCTGCTGAGTTCACTGGGACCTCCACGCCTTGATACAATCCTGTCATAGAGATCAGCAGACAATTCACTGGACTTATTGTGTGCAGAATTTTGAGATGAAAAGTGAATTTAATCCATTTTGGAGTAAGACTGAAATGACAAAATATGACACAATGGCTGAGAATACTTTCCAGATGCATTCCAAGTTTCTCCATTCAATTTACATTTTATTAGCAGGGAAAACTGAATGCTGCTATCAGATTTATAAGTGCCTGAAATAAAAATCACCGTAATTACTAAACGTAGACGCTGATTTAAAAAAAGACAAAACAATTTTATAGTAAAACTTTTATTCGGTTTTTTCAAGTCAAAAACAAAGAACAGATACAGAATGAGATCATGACTTGATTTCTATACAGTGGCAACTTTAATTTAAACCTTCCTTTGCCCACACATGTAAAGTCATTCCTCAGCTTTACACTCTGCATCACCCTTCATTCACTCACGCACACTCCCATTCATTCATTCGCACTGGGAGTCCCGATGACCTGCATTGAGAGAACAGCACATATTTAAGACTACAGGATTGGATGCAGACATAGCGTCCAACGAGATATTTACTGAGTGCAGTCACCAAACCTGGGTTCTGTCAAAGGCCAGAGGGATGCAGTCCTTTAAATTCAACACCCATTGGGGAAGCAGTGTTTTACAAAAGTAGACATTTGAAGATTTTCAGAACAAAACCCAACCGATGCCTCGGGACTCCCAATCACATCCAACACCTGCTCTCCTCCCTATGATTCCCCTCGTCACAGGTACACTTGTAGAAAGAAAAAAAAAAAAAAAAAACCAAACAAACACTGATTTTCAGAAATGAGGATCACTCATGGATGAAGAGGGAAAAGGGAAGGGGATCCAGCAAGTCCAAAATATTCAGATGAGTTTTTCCATCAGGGGTACAGACTGTTCCCTGACATCATCAAAGCACGAGAGAAAGCACCCGCACTGAAAAGAAAGCTCACACTAATGTAGTGGGTAACAGTGTTTTAAAGAGAGGCCAAAGGCGCCGTTTCTCTGGACGATCTCTGCTTTCAAAGAAAAAACAAAACAAAATCGTTACTCTTACCGAGGACAAAATAAAAATAAGTTCAACCTTTCCTCTATCACAACCTGGTGACATCGGGCAAAATGCGATACAGCTGAGAGTGAACAGAAAAGTAAGTCATGAGTGGGAGAAAAATGTAAAAATAAAGCACTCCTCCTTCACCCCCTGCCCTCTTCATCCACAGTGTGTGAACATGAGCCTCCTGGAAACAGGTTTACAAAAATCACCAAAAGCAAACAAGTGAAAAGCCAAAAAGAAGTCTTACTTTGTCTCTATTCACACAGAATAGTAGTTAACTTTCTTTCTTAAATAGTCCAAATAAACCTGTGTACAAATCAGCTATCAGAGATGGGACAATGATTAGTGAAAAGCCAGATGGATGTGGAAAAGAAATGCTCAAACTAAAGCTTGATCAAAATGTATCAACATGTGTTACTCATGCAAACAGTGACAGAAGCAGCAATGCCAAACTAGTATCCCTCATCCACGGCTGCCCCATTTCCTCCTGAACTCAAAAGTAAAGACACAATCCTTCTATTTTATTTAATAGAAATTTTTAAATTCTCCCGCATCAGGGGAAGATCATTTGGAAAAGTTTTCTTCTTTTTTTTTTGCTTTTGATGCACAAGTCTCCAAAATAGCAGAGGACAATAGGATGCTGGCGGGTGTTTATGACATCATTCAGCGCTCTGGGGGTGTGAAGGAGGAAGAGTGCGAGGCCGATGGGTACATACGCTTATGCAGTCGAAGATGCTCGGAATGAGAAGCGTCTTTTTTTTGTATAAACTGCATGCCAGTTTCTCTCTCCTGTAATGGATGCGTTAATGGAGACGACATGTTTTAATGTAATTGCACTCGAGCCCCCAAAACAACTGGCAGCAAGTGTTCTTCTACAAAAGCAGGAGAAAAAAAAAAAAAAAAAAAAAAAAATGGGCAGGGGGTCTCACAAGACACACCTTGGTGAAATGTGCAGTAAACAAAAAGGCGCAGGCTAACCCTCCTCGATTTTCCTTCCAGCTTATGCTTTTGGTGATGAATACAATCCGCTTAGCTTTTTGGAAAAGGCTTTTGGCAATATGTACGCGTTCCAGGAACCAAAAAAAAAAAACAAAACAACCATTTAATTAATAAGAGCAAGAGAGAGAGACTGGATGCAGGACACTATAAAGTTAAAAAGAGACTCATTTCCCCCTCCACAGTTTAAATATTCACCACATCTTCCTCTCCTTTTCATCCTCTTGAGGGATTCTCAGTTTTGCTTCAACACCCCAAGTGAAAATTAAAAAACTATTTCAAAAAGGCAGCCTTTTTTTCCTTCAGGCAAAGCAGTTCAAGTCTTTCACATAATAGTTTTGAACTTTTTTTTGGGGGGGGGGGGTTAAAGATGAGGGGGAGGCAGCTCCTTCGGATGGTCCCAAGCTTGAGTTTTCCTCACAGGAAATGATCACAGTTGGGACCCTCCAGTGGCTAAAAGCTCCGTCACCTCCAGCTGTTTAAAGATGCTGTCCGTTTAGTTGTCTCCCACGAGGCGATGGAGCTTCGTCCCCGGTCTGTTATTTCTTTTAGCCGCCTCCCCTTCTCCTGCGCAGCTCATCAGTTGTTCTCCTCGTCGCTGTCGTCAGGGCTGATGGCCGGGCTGTAGGTGGGGGAGGTGGGGCTGTATCCAGGGGAGGTGGGGCTGTATGTCGAGCCTTTGGGACTAGTCGGCGAGTACGTGGGAGATGTGGGTGAGTATTTGGGTGAAGTTGGGGAGTAAGTGGGGGATGTAGGAGAGTATTTGGGGCTGGTGGGGGTATAGGTGGGGGAGGTGGGGGAGTAGGTGGGAGAGGTGGGGCTGTATTTTGGAGTCGTCGGAGAGTAAGTAGGAGAAGTGGGAGAGTACTTCGGCGATGTTGGGGAGTACTTGGGTGACGTGGGGGAATATTTGGGGGAGGTGGGAGTGTACTCTGGGGAGCTGGGGCTGTATGAAGGCGAGGTCGGAGTATATTTGGGTGAGGTGGGGGAGTAAGAGGGCGAGCTGGGGCTGTATGATGGTGAGCTGGGCGTGTAAGTGGGCGACTGCGGGGTGTAGCGTGGACTGGAAGGCGAGTATGACGGAGAGGTGGGTGAGTACGAGGGAGAAGTGGGTGAGTAGTTGGGGCTGGTCGGGGTGTAGTTGGGAGAAGTCGGGGAGTAAGACGGCGATGTCGGGGAGTAAGATGGGGAGGTAGGGGAGTAACTGGGTGAGGTGGGGGTGTAGTTTGGTGATGTGGGGCTGTAGCTCGGGCTGGTCGGCGAGTAGGAAGGAGACGTGGGGGAGTACGAAGGGGAGGTGGGCGAATAGGATGGAGAGGTGGGGGAGTAAGAAGGCGAGGTGGGAGAGTAAGAAGGTGAGGTGGGTGAATAGCTGGGCGACGTCGGGCTGTAGCTCGGCGACGTCGGACTATAGCTGGGCGAAGTGGGGGAGTAGGAGGGGGAGGTGGGGGAGTAGGAGGGAGAGGTGGGCGAATAGGAAGGAGACGTCGGAGAGTAGGAAGGAGACGTGGGCGAATAGGAAGGAGAAGTTGGGGAGTAACTGGGCGAGGTGGGCGAGTAGGAAGGAGATGTCGGGCTGTAGTTGGGGCTGGTGGGAGAGTAAGAGGGAGATGTGGGGGAGTAGGACGGAGAGGTAGGGGAGTAGCCTGGGCTCTGTGGGGTGTAGCCACCTGGGGAACGAGGCTCGTAGGCGGGGGAAGTGGGGGAGTAGTTTGGTGACATGGCTCCACCTAAAGAAGAAGAGACATTTTAGAGATGAGTAAGAAACCATCCAGGATGAGTCTTTGACTTTAATGCATGCAGATTTAACACAACACAACAAATGGATCTAAAGACATTATGAAGCGTGTATCTAAGCTAACTGCCCAAACAAGAGATCAAATGTGCCCAGTCAGTATCTAACCTGGAGATGGGATGTATGGGCTGGCAGGTCCCGGAGATCCTGGAGAGCCAGGAGTGGGAGACCAAGCAGGGGAGTAACCAGGAGAAAAGCCACTTGCGTCTGATGCTGCACTGGGGGAGAACCCTGCTCCTCCAGGGGTCATGCCGCTGCCTGGAGGGTAAATTAAAAATCAAACATCAGTAAATGAAGAACAAAATTAAAAAACAAACAAGAAAAAAAAAACAAAAAAAAAAAAAAAACCCACACACAAAGCAATGTAGGCGCTCACACACACACACACACACACACACACACTTACCAACACTGGGAGACCAAGCGCCATAGGCTGGGGTAGCTCCGGTGTTCCATGGGGTCATAGCAGGGGACATGCCGCTCATGGGACTGGGCACAGTGCCGAAGAACATTCCCGTGGCTGCAAATCGGATGGAGACGGAACATAAATATCGTATAAAGAAAAAAGAAAAAGTAAAAAATAAATAAATAAATCTGCAATACAAACGATCCCTGGTTCTATCCAACAGACTTTCCCCCACTTACGTCCAGCCACGCTGATGCCGGGTATGTTTGTGGGAATCTCCATGCCGTATTTGCACTTCTCAGCGTCCAGCAGTAGGTCGAAGCAGCCCGTCCCCGCTGGTGCTAGCTGGCCAAGCATGATATTCTCTGACACACCCTTCATGGGATCGCACTCTCCATGGGATGACGCCTCCATCAACACATCCACCTAAACAGAAAATAAAAGAACATAACTATGAGGACAAAATCTTCATGATTCAGATTAAAAATAATTCAGTAGTTAGTTCTCATACCGTCTCCTCGAAGGAACACTTCATGAGCGGTCCTGTGTCTTGGCGGTTGATGCCGTGACGGGTGATGGCCATCAGGTGACCTCGGCAGGTCATGGTGTCACAGAGCAGAGCCAAGTGGCGGTAGTTGACGTAGGAACCGTCGAAGGAGATGACGTGGTACAACTCCCTCTCCAGAGCCTTTCGCACAGCCTCAATTCCCAAGACCTAACAGAGAGAAAAAGCAGGAGAGGAGAGGGGAAAGTAAATAACAAGGACAACAAAAACAAACAAAAAACAACAGTATTTTGCTCCACTGAGATAAAACCATTTTTATGCTTTTGTACCGTGAATATCTCCACAATGTCGTTGGAGGTGGTCCTGACGGGATCGACATCTTTCTCGCTGAGCACTCTCATGAGACTCACTCCGTCCGTCTCAAGGATCCACTCCTGCAGGGCTTTGAACTCACCGTCCTCTGTGATGATGATCTTCTTCTTGTTGTCAGTCTGGGGCAAGTGCATGTACACCTGAAGGAGAGGAGGTGCGCCTTTAACTTATAATCAGGCTTTAGTGAGGAGTTTGAGAACATTAACTTTCCTGCAGCAATCATTAAAATGTGCGTTATCCATTACCTTGCTGATCTGCTCGATGCCCTGCAGAGTCATGTCCGTCAGCATGTTGGACTCGATGCACCTCAGGAAGACGTCGTCATCCATCTTGTCCACCACCTCCTCGTCCTAGGCAGGAAACAAAAATTAAAAATAAAGAAAATGAATAAATATAAAATCTGACTAGAGTGAATTTACTGTTATTAAAATCATCACTGCTGCTCACCTCCTGGAACTTGTTTTCATCACTGTTCATGATTCTGATTCGCAGCACCAGCTTCTCAGCGTTGTCGTCGTTGAAGATGCAGTTGAGGTCTTCTCCAAAACCTGACAGAGACGCC
The DNA here is from genome assembly GCF_900408965.1 of Simochromis diagramma. Taxonomy (NCBI): domain Eukaryota; kingdom Metazoa; phylum Chordata; class Actinopteri; order Cichliformes; family Cichlidae; genus Simochromis; species Simochromis diagramma. Next base: position 456,038 of record NW_024387038.1, on the reverse strand, counting down.
ACAGTTACATTATGGTAAATTCATTCCGAAAAGGGAAAAAGAAAGAAAAGAAAATGTGCGTCCACACCCCACCTGCATTGATCTTCTCTGCAATCTGCTCCATAGTCAGTTTGCGATCTGTCATGTGCTTCCGGTCGAGCTCGATGCGCAGGAGCCACGGCGAAATTCGTGTCACATCGAAGTCGGGCATCTCGTAGTAGACGTTCACCCACTCCTGGTCCTCGGCCACCACCGTGTTCTGTGGGTTGGGGTCGTAGTAGATGGCGGTGTTGGCCGTCACCTGAGAGAAAAAGAATCCAGCTTGTACATTAGGACCGAACAATTTTCTGAAAAATGACACTTCCTGTAGTTTCCTCTAGATCCCATCAAAATAAAGGTACATACAATGACTTCCTCTTACTTTTCTCAGTGTTGTGTGCTCCAGCCGACAGAGGATATCTTTGGCCCTCTCTGCGTCACGTGCCGCCTGACCCAGCAGGAAAACAGTCAGTGAAGGCGTCTTTGGCCTCTTCGAAATGTTGATCAACTCCTTCAGACGGGGCACGCCGAGTGTTACGTTCTTGGCCGACACGCCGGCGTAGTGGAAAGTGTTCAGGGTCATCTGAGTGGCTGGCTCTCCCAGAGACTGAGCAGCCAGAGCACCCACCATCTCACCGGGGTGAGCCTGGAAAAGGAGGTGCAGGAAAACAAAACGTGATGTTCAGCTGTTCAGAAGCCTAAAAACGCTTAAACCCCTCGCGTCAATGTGCTAAACTCACAATAGACTGGTTGAACTTGGTCTCAATCTCTCCCAGCAGCCAATCGAAAGCCTCGGTGGACAGCCGGAACTCCTCGGTCATGCGCTTGGAGCACAGTGTGGAGCGCAGGTGGATGTTAAAGAGCAAGGTGGCGTTCTGCTGGGCCTGTCTACTCAGAGGGTCGTCGCCATTCACAATCACCAGCTTCTTACTCAGGTCGTGAACACCTGAGGATGCAAATGCACAAAGACTGAAATTTTGTCTACAGTGGTGTACGCTACAGAAAAAATAAACACCTTTCCTCCCTGTCAGAACACTGGAGCTATGTTGATCTAATCATTCCGCTTGTTATATAACAGGCAGGAATTCACCAAGTGGCTTTACAAAGCTTTAAGAAGCACCTGAGGCCAGGTCATGATCTCTCAGCTCCAACAGCCAGCGACGCCTCCACACGCACAATTCATCCTTGAACATAACGAGCTGCAGCTTCAGTGAGATTTCTTATTTTTAAGCTTACCCTCGACCACTCTGAGAGGATGGAGGTCTGTCGGAGTTCGAGGGTTGATTCGGAAGATCTTCTGAGCGTTCCAGATCATTCTGGCCAGGTTGCACGGCAGCACCACCTGCAGGTGAAGCAGCATAGCAGAATGAGTATTTCTGCATTCTCAGTAGTCAAGCTGACCAGTTGTCCCACTTTATGTGGGACAATTCAGTCAGCGTCCCACATTTTGACTGGCTCCGGTTATAAAAGTGAAGACATCTCTCAGAGGAAATCTGTGGCCCATTAAAAAGAAATATGCTGATCTATGTATTTATTCTCACGAATGATTAGCAGACAGAAACATGGCCGAAAGAAAAGTGGGTGCACAAAGGTCCACAGACAGTCCAGCTTTATTAATTAGTTTAATAAAAATGTGTGAATCATCTGTGCAACATGAGATTTATACCAGACGTCTAACGTCCATAGTTTTGTTTTTAGATGCATTCATGTTTACTACCTTTAGGGTTTTTGGGGGGCAGTGGAGTTACAGAGCAGACACATCTATTACTGTGATCTCACACACCTTACTGTCACCAGTAGGGAAAATTGCTCGCAGGATCTCCCTGTCCTCCTTCATCTTATCAAACTCCCTTTCCAAGGTGCCCTGGACATGAGCATTGGTCATCACGTCTTTCACCACGTCTTCTTGCAGCGTTCGCCTCAGTGCTCGCTCATTTGTGCAATCAAACTTGAACCTGGAAATACCAGATGAGGCATGTTAACCACTTCAAAAAAAAAAAAAAAAAAAATGAATAAAATGCTCAGCACAGATCTTAAAATCATTTTAAAACACCACTTCTGTGATTGAACACATGCAGGTGTCAGGTGCGTGACTCACTTCTTTTCGAAGGCTTTGTGCGAGGGTTTCACTGTTGCCAGATTTTGGAACTCTACATTCTCTCCTGCCAGGCCGTCCTCACCGTATCGCAGCTGCACCACCTGATTGATGGAGTTCCGCACTGTGCCATCATACTTCACCATCACAGACTCCATAGACTTGATCAGACGACGCTGGATGTAACCTATAAATGGGGCAATTTTTTTTTTCCTTAAACATCTTGTCCTGCGTTTAAATTTTATTCTCCATTTTTTGCTCAGACTGCACAGACTTACCAGTCTCAGCTGTCTTGACAGCTGTATCAATCAGACCCTCTCTGCCTCCCATGGCGTGGAAGAAGAATTCTGTTGGTGTCAGGCCGGCCAGGTAGGAGTTCTCCACAAAACCTCTGCTCTCAGGACCGTAGTCATCCTTGATGAAGTGAGGCAATGTGCGATGTTTGAAGCCAAACGGGATTCTCTTACCCTCCACGTTCTGCTGCCCCACCACAGCAATAACCTGAATAAGGAGGAAAGACAAGTCGAGTGTCTCGAACTCCAATCAAATCCAATTACTCTAATGCAAGGTGGTAAGGAGGACTCCTTTACCTGTGAGATGTTAATCTTTGAGCCCTTAGATCCAGCCACCACCATGGACTTGAAGTTGTTGTACTCGGACAAAGACTTCTGGGCAGAGGATCCCGTTTTGTCTCGAGCATCGTTAAGGATGCGATTCACCTGGTTCTCAAAGGTCTGCCTCAGTGTGTTACCAGGGGTCGGCTCCAGCTCGTTGTTGTGAGCTTTCTCAATGACCTGGCAGACAGAGAGTCAAAGAAAAATTATTTTCCTGTATAAAATTTCACTCTATTATCTGCAAAAACTGGTGAACCAGCTGAATAAGAATCAGCCTCGAGTTTGAGACGTTTATGAAACATTGTTCTTACTTCTATCACATCCTGTTTGGCTTTCTTGATCGTATTCTGGATGTCAAGGTACGTCTTGGCATCAGCAATGGAGTCACCAATACCAATGGAATGACCTGTTAAAATAGAAGGGCTTATTATAAAAACAATCAATTTGGTAATATTTATTTAATGTCTCTTCAGGAATATAGCGATAAAGCTCCATTTCTGATTTCGTACCCTCGATGAGCAGCCAGTTGTTGACCACAGTCTGAATGTTGGAGTAGAAGAGTCGGGTGATATCATGGCCCATTTCCAGGTAGGAGATGTGGACGAGGGAGCCAGCTGATGTTCCCAGGGACTTCTTACACAGGATGCCCATGATCAGCTCACCATTCTCCACTATAACCTGATGAAAGAGATCATAAATAGTTTACTTATAGTGTAATAAGTTTCCAGTCTGTAACTGATACATAGACGGCCTGGCCTTTGTACCTTAGTGTCGCCGGGTGATATGTGCTTATAAGGACCGCTGTCCTCGTCGTCAGGGTGGGTGCTGTGTGTGCGGATCACATTAATGTGTCCTGGAATGATAAGACTGAAGATCTGCTTGCCAGTCCACAGAGGACGAGGTTTGAGAATGGCCGGCTGAGGCATTTTCCCATCCCAGGTGGAGAGGAACATGAGGAGATTCATCACTTCACCCTGTAACGGGGATAAAAGAATTAAATGAGTGCAAAAGGCACTGTGCATTTAGGATCCTTTAAGAGAAAGAACTGCTGGTGATGAAACAAATCTCCTTACCCTCTCCAAGAAAACGTCCCTTTTGGTGAATTTGCGAACAGCAGTCAGAGTGTCCTGCACGATACCCATGACGGGCCTGTTGGACTGCGGTGTGACGATCATACGAGGCACCATGGCCAACTCTTGAATCTCTGCCCTCGTCTCCAGCGACTGTGGCAGGTGGAGGTTCATTTCATCGCCGTCAAAGTCAGCATTGTAGGGCGTGGTGACACTGGATGGAGACGAAATGTTAGAAACGCTAAGACACTTGTGTTACAGCTATTTGCAACTGACAGCATTAGGAACTGCTAATAACAACAAATATAGTAAAAGATTTACTAAACATAACGAATTCAAGATACTCAGATTACTTTCAAGACAAGAAGATGAGTCATTGAGTACCTGAGGTTGAGTCGAAATGTGGACCACGGCAGAATCCGCACCCTGTGCCCCATCATGGACATTTTATGTAGTGTAGGTTGTCGGTTGAAAATGACAATGTCCCCGTCACACATGTGTCTCTCCACCTACACAGAAAATAGTGCTTTTTAGTCTGAACACATACACAGGATTGCAAATCAAGTCAGGCTTTAATTATGTATTTTTTCCTTCTTACCTTGTAGCCAATTTGCAGATGAAGATCACTTGGTTTTGGGTGAAATCGCAGGTCAATTCTGTCTCCATTGTCGCGGATGATGTATTTGGCTCCGGGATACTGGCTGTTTCCTCGTCGTACCAGTTCTTGCAATCTGATAGACATAATCCAAACGAATTAGCTGACACAAGTTCACTTCAAATTAAAAGATTCTTGAATGCACAAATCATTACGTTAAATGAAAATGTACCTGTCTATATTGAAAGGTGTGACAATTTCTGGGAAGGTCATGTTGGCAGCAATGGATCGTGGTACGCCCACTTGGTCAATTTGCAGGTTGGGATCTGGGGTGATGACGGTTCGAGCTGAGAAGTCCACACGCTTCCCCATCAGATTACCTCGCACTCTCCCCTCCTTCCCCTTTAGACGCTGTTTTATGGACTTGAGAGGGCGGCCAGACTTTTGCATCGCCTGATGTAGAAAAACATTGGTTATAGCAGATGATAATGAGCTCACGTGAATGTTTATCTGTTTCGTTATGGTGCCAGAAAGTACACACATACTCTTGGCAAGCCTGGCAATTCATTGTCCACCATAGTGGCAACATGAAACTGAAGCAGCTTCACATCTTCAGCTATGACGTGAGCAGCCGCACCACTCTGCTCGTTTCTTTTAAGCTGGTTGTTGATTTTGACGATGTCGGCCAGTTTGTGGGTCAAGTCATCCTTTAAAACAGAAGTTAAGTCATGATGATTTAGGATGCTCTCACATATATGGGAGGGGGGGAAAAAAAGTCTCAGTTGTCTTTTACCTGGTTGCGAGCTGAGCCCTGCATCACTACAGCAGGCCTTACAGCCAGTGGAGGCACAGGCAGCACAGTTACAATCATCCACTCTGGTCGGGCGAACTTGGGGTCCATGCCCAAGATGATGTCTTCTTCATCCGCGATGCGCTTGAAGATCTCATGCACACGCTCAGGACTCAGCAAGATTTTCTTCTCCTGTGAGTCCTCATTAACGTGTTTCCACTCAGCATACAACTCCAAGCCGGAGCGTTTAATGCGTGGTTGATAGCGTCCACAGCCCCCGTGACCCTATGTAAATCATAAGGGAAGGATGAGGTTAAATAGCTGAGCCATTCCACGAATGTTTGTACACGGTGACTAAAAGGCCCCACCCAAATACCTTCTCCTTGGTGAGATCCTCCTCCGTCTCCTGCTGCTCCATTCCAAATTTGTTGTCCATCTCCTCTCCGCCTTCACAGATGTTTTTTCCTTTGCACAACTCGTAGACGTGGGTCAAACGCTTCCTGGGTTGTCCTTTGGATTTTGCGAGGATGTCTTTGATCTTGGGATTGTTCTATAGGTTAACAGTAATGGATTAAGGTGTTTTAAGAATCCAAACTTGAAACATCAGTTTTTCTAGTGAAACGTCAGTACTGTATTATTACTACTTACTGAATCCACTAGCAGCTTGGAGCAAAAGAAGCAGACACACCGAAGAACCTTCATAATCTTTGATATGAAGCCAACGTGGAAAACCGGTTTTGCTAGTTCTATGTGGCCAAAGTGACCTGGACATTCAGTCATGTTGCCTGAAGAAAGAGAAGCAATGTAAACAATATGACATCACGGCCCACCTTTAAAAGAGTATATAGGGACAATAAATGCTAAATTGACAATACCTGCACATGTCTGACATCTCCCAGTTCGCTCTATGACCCCTTGTCTCGGATCCATAAGGCCACTAAGTTTCGGACGTCCTCCTTCTGTTGTTTCGGGGTACTTGATTCCCGATTCTGTGACGGACATCCGTCTCTGGGGAGAAAACAAAGCAAAGTAAAGTAAATTACTTTCTTCACATTACTGATCATGTCTCAAAAATCGATACATTTTCATTTTGTAAGTTCTTTCAATAATATAATAATATAATAAAGTAAATAATATAATATAATAAAGTAAAATATAATAAAGTAAAAAGTAACACGTGTACACGACATGGTGTACACAGTTGTTAGCGAAACAACACGTGTTACGTGTTGTTTCGCTAACAACTGTGCGTGAAAAACATGAATCTCTGCCCACGATAACTTCATATTGAAATTTTCGCTATATGAAAAAAAATAAATAAATCACCAAAAATGCAAACCAAGAAACTGATCAAATATCAGTCATGTCACGCTTAAAAAACGACGTTCAGGTTTAAAAATGCTCTGAATTTATTGAAGTAACGATGCCTTTATTGTGCATACAGTGTTAAAATTCAAACACGCAATGAACACATCAAAGAGCTTCACAGACAGCAAAATACCATCTCCACACTGGGCCCAGTTATCAATACGCCTTAATAAAAGGGGGTTTCATTCATGTGATAGCATAGATTTATTTAAATAATGATGTTCTTTAAGTTCTCAAACTTCCTGCAACATGCTAGTTAGCTCAAGCTAGTTAAACTTACTGTTAGCTAGCTAGGCTACGCTAACAATAGGATTTCCCCGTTGTAAACGGAACCATGTCGTTGCCCCATATTTTAAATTACACTATAACTGAAGACACTAATGTAACGTATGTGATATGTAATATAATTTAAAATACAAAAATCCCACCCTCCATAAATAAAACCTACAAGTTCATCTGGGCTGATGATGCCGAATTGAACTCTCTTGATCGTGCGCAATGGGCATGCGCTGTCGCCGGAGGGCGGTCCGTGCATCCTGTCTATTCAAAGAGACGCGTCCTTCCTCGGCACGCCGCTTTGTGAGCAGGAACAGCCTTTAAATTGTCACCACGACTCTGGTCAGGCCGCCAACGGTGACCGGAAAGTCTCCGAAGGCGATAGTCCAGGGACCTCTGCTGTCGGTTGCCTTTAAAGCCGAGTTAATTTTGTTTAATCATATATAAGCTGACTACCGACTGTTCCCCTCCCTTTTTTTGATCCACACTCTGGAGCGCTCTAAGCGCTACTGAGTGTTGAGAGGTCCAACGCTTGCTTATATAGATTGAGTCTTACTACGGGTTGGCCCACTCACAAAGACAGGGGCTGACTCTTCGGAAGGTGGGACGTGGATACCCGTAGTAAAACGCTCATTGGCCATTCAAGCCAGTTAAATGAATAATCAATTTTATTGCACGTAAAACCAATTGGAGGGCACGCTTGTTTTTGTCAGCGAATGAAAGCTAAAGGCGGGCGTTGATTTAATCCAAGCTAATTCCTATTGGCTATATCAAGCAAGAACAGGCGGTGTTGAGCATATTTTACATCCAAAATGTGAATATTCAATTTAAAGCCTTCGGATTCGTTCTTTTTCTCGTTAATATTTAGTAGCTGAAAAGAGTTGACCAATGACTGCGAAGATATGAAGCTTCTTATAATAATTTCACCAAAACCCGCCTCGTTTCCGATGTTTGCCGAATGTCGCCGATGTGAATTTCTTCCCTCTGAGCAAAAATAAAAAAAATCTCTCTTCCCTCGTTCGTCTCGCTGTGGATCAGCCTGGGCTCTAAGAAAAGAGGCTCAGAGCTGAGGCCTGTAAATGTCTGTAGTGAAACAGGGAAAATAGTCGACAAATATTACATTTTCACTTAAGAAACATTGTTTATTGGATTATATTTCGATCTCTTTTAAGAAATGCGTCGACGTTTTGGCTTTTTGACTTGTGCATTTTTGGATCTCTGGGACTTTGAATGCAAGCCTCGGACTCGACTGCGAGGGATGGCCGCATATTGAACTGGATTTTCCCGCACGCCCTTTAGGAAAGTCTCGGGGAAGCCTCAACTGCTTATTTAACACCTGCTTCTCACCGGATTTTGACTATTTTCACTTATATCTGTAATATGCTCGCTTTGTATTGAATCATAATGTTAAATTGTTGATTCGCTTTAAAATATTTTTGTTAAAACGAGAAACACTACAAAGGCCACGTTTCGAAAGCAGGCTGAAATGGCGGTTAAGTAGCATTATTTGGCCACTAATTTCACCGACGAACGGCGAGTGTTATTTAAAGTGTAATGGTTGCAACTCATTTACAAGCCCGCTGATTCCATTTTTACATTTCTAGAGTTATTATTTGGCTTTCTTGGGTAAAGCAGTCGATTGGTTAGCTTAACGTTGGACTATTTACCAGCAATGACGGTATGTTCCCTGATGTTTTTTGCCCTGCTATTTCACGTACTATCAACAGTTTATTATATTTATCCCATAATGGTATTATTATATCGTAGTGTTAAAAAGTGCCGTTAACGTGAGGCTCCCTGTGTTTTAGCCTTCTTCGGTTTAGCCCTGTATTTGCCATAATGGCACAAAACGATGTTTACCGGTTAATTACTGGCTAATGGTGCCATGCTTGTTTACATGCTGAAGTTGTTGAAAACGCGTTGATTTACTATACCACCTTTATTTTTGCTTTTCAAACGCTACCGTGAGGAATATAATTAAGGCTATCACAGTTAGCGCTCAACATGGCGGTTGTATGCTTCTTGTTGTGAACGAGAAAAGATGGAGGTCTGGAATATTCTTGTTGGCTAACTTGACCAGTCAAATACCCACGTATTTGTTTTTATATTAAACCGCCGAACACAGTATTAAAATGAGCCCTGTGAATATTTTAGCTTTACTTTTAAATCGTTAGGTTATTTCAGAGGTAGAAAGTGCTCGTTTACGTTTGCCAGTGACGATTTGAACACTGCCGACTCTTCGTCGGTGGAGAAAGTTGAAGCCATTTTGCTAACAACGTGCATATTAGTCTGTTATAGAAGAGGAAATCTCTCTGTTTAGTCTGTATGCGGATGTATAACCCTGAATTTACTGTAATTAGAACAATGGGGTCTTAACCAACATGTATTAGAGTCAAACTGAGGTAAGCGTGTTAGAGCTAAAATATTATAAGTGTGTTCAGTGGCTAAGAATTGTTTTCAGCATAAACAATAGATTATGCTCAAAGGAATCGACCGAAGTGACCAGTGTTTCCTGAGCAAAATGATACAATGTCTTAAATGTAAGCTCTTTGACAGCCACCAATCCCATTTGTCCCATAAAAGCAACAGAGGGTTGTTTGGCAGTAGGTGCTCAGTATTCGGTATAGACCCTTTTACACATTTTGTCTTCGTTTTGTCAAAAGAAGGTGGGAGTAAACGCCACAAGCAGTGTTTAAATCCTTGTGTGGTTGCATAATCTAAATCTGGTGTAGTGTTTTTACTGCATGTAATGCTGTTGAAGCATTGTATCAGTTTCTCCTGCCCATTTTCCTTTTTTTCTAAATAAAGAAACATTTTTGAAACAACAGTATGGACTGTTAAGTTTTATTTTTACATCCCACATTTTCTTGTTTAAAAAAAAAATACCACATGCATGTTGCTGAATGGGACCAAATACCAGCACTGTGAACATGCCTGTTTGCCATCATCTGTTCTGTTTTTTGGCAGATCCATCAGAGGAGAGCATCACTGAAGCTCAGAAGCAAGGTCAGATCTGCTGTATCCACATGGAGTCAAAACATGCTCCGAGTGATGGTGATGACACGTTTTGAAACGTAGATAGGAATGTGACAGTAGATCACTTTGTTCACCATGTGCCATGCTATACCATGACTATACAAAGGATTCATTGTTGACCAGTTGGCTCCCTCCTCTGGCTTGTAGTGAGAATGATCAGCTTTGCAAAGGCATTGCACAACCACATTTTCAATGCGGAACCGGGTCCCAGAAGGCTGTCAAAAGTGCTCCCTCTGCTGTTCCGAGGAGGTTAGTGCATATAGCCCCATAGTGTCAGCATAGTATCAAAAGCAGTCACCTCTGCTTTCCTAAGCATGAAAGAATCAAATGTGTATAGATCAGACTGGTTCAGGAGTGGGGACGTCCTGTAGGCCTGGTGTGTACGGCCCTTGACTGGATTATTTAAAGAAGATTTCAATGTAAAAACACACTAAAGTTGTGCAATTACTGTAACTTTATGTATATGATTCACTTTTTTTGCTGTTATTGAGTACTTTTTAGTTTTACATACACCTTGTAAATATGATAATAGGTAATATCAAATTTCTAAATGGGTAATTACAGCTATGAGATTATGCTGACAAGCAGTTGTAAGTATATATAGAAATATACACTATAATACTTTAAAAGAAGGACAGAGACTATGAATGAAAATTTGATTGCATACGTTTACTAGTAATGCATTTAAAATGTTAATAATAGTACCTTTACTCTAATGAGGCATGTGATTGCATATAATGTGAACTTCTTTCAAACTGAAGTTGGAAAATATTTATATTTGATGATAATGATTAATCATTACATGTCGTGAATTCAGCTTTAGAAGTCTGACAGACTGCGGTACTGTCCGCTGCTCAATGTGGCTTAGCTTCTCATACTTTTAAGGTTGCTTCAGTTTATGTTTCTCAGTCATGTTTGCCGCTCAGTTTCACTTTAGAAAATAGATTGGAAGAAAATCCGGACTCGGTGAATGCTGGTGGTTTTGGCAGCTGGATGTTTCCTTCAGTACCCATGGTTGACTTAGGTTTGATGTTTTAGAGAAGGCCAGTTGGTGACGGTGGCCTGGTTGTTGATGTGTCTGTTAAAACCAGGAGCAAAGTCTCGCTTCGGTTAGAGGGGAATGGCTGTTTGATTTGGCTGCTGTCGGTATAGGAGAGCGTGTGTTTGTTCCTGTAAGGACTGAAGATTGGTGTATCCAGGGGGAGCTCTTGTCTGTTGAGAGCGCATGTGTGTTGTCAGGGGTCAGTGAGTTTGTGGTGGGGTTATAGCACAGTATAGCAAAAAAACAAAGCAGAGACTTAATTTTTTCAGTCAGATTTACAGTGAGCTTAAACTATAACGTTCGCCTCCATCCCTGTAGAAAAATTGTATTGTTATTGAATGACATCAGCCAGTGAGTCACTGCACAGCGCAAGATTACTGTTTCTTGACGAAGTGAAAGGCAGCATGTCCTGGAGGCTGTGTTGCTGCTCTCTGGATAAAACTGCTGAACATGAAATGGAGAATTTGTGTGCCTCAGTAAAGTTTGAGAAAATGGGCGGTTGTTGGAAAAACTACAAATCCCAGTGTGCAGGGGTCATCACGCTGAGCACCAGGATCAAACAGGCAAGACTCAGTATTTAATGTCAGGTTCGTGCGATTATAGGAACAAAGAAAAAGAAAACCTTTCGTTCTCTTACATTAGGGACCAGGATGTTAATAAAAAATGGTTGACGTACGTTCAGAGGCGTGCTCCGAGAGCCCATCGGAACAGGCCAGCCCATTTCTGCCCGCTACAGAATGTCCTGTTCTTTGACTGTTTGTTTTGGCTGATGTCAGCCTCTGCCAAGCGTCTTCATCTTTTCTTTCATCCTTCCTTTTATCATCCAAACACTCTTTCAAGCCTTCCAGGTCCCTCATCTGCCGTCTTTTTTACCCAGGATTCCTTTCAGGCGGCTCATTTGCAGACACAAGCAGGAATGTTAAGTCAGCTAGTATTTGACTCGGAGGAGTTTTTGCGGGAGATCTGTGTTTTGTTAAGGCTCTTTCAGCCTTTTCCTGGAATGATCTGGGTGCTAAATTAATTGCTCCTGATCCCACCTCGCGTTGCAATCAGCTTAGCGCTAATCTCGGGTTCTCAGAGCAGCCAAGTCTTGTCTGGGCGACGCTTCTGCAACGAGCTGTCCATTGCTCGCTTCTTCCAGGGTTTTGACCCCTGGCACTGTCCTTTTCACTCATTGTTAAGCTTTTGGGGGGCTTCTTTTTGTACGCCTTTCATTCTCAATCAGCTTGGCCTATTTACCTTTTCATACGGTCGCATGATTGCTTTCGGTCCCCCTCAAAGAGCTGTCTGCCAACTAACTGAACAACTTGAACATATTTCTCTATGTCTCAAGTTTTCATCTTCGCTTTCTTGCGTCATTGGCTTCGTCTGCCTCGCTCATAGTCTCAGAGATGGCCACATGTTGTCTGCGGTGTCCCTTCTTATCCATTTTTTTGTGTTAAGTTTCTCTCCTGTGCTGCTGTTGTGTTTCCCCTGGCTGGATGCCACTAACCAGACCATCTGCCTCATTTTCTTTTTTTTCCCTTTCTTTCCCTCTTTCCCTTTAATTCTTAATGTCAGCGCAACAGTTAGGTTTCTTTTTTCCACCCTTTCTACATTTTATTTTTGATTACAGGATACGTTTACCTCATATTTTCCTAACTCAAAAAAAAAAAAAAAAAAGAAATCCCTGTATCTATCTCTTCTTTTGTCTTTCCAAGACGGCTTCCCGTCTTTCCGGGAGGCTCTGATTGAAGTGCCTGCGTGCTATTTAAAGAGGCGTGGATGAAAGCGGGGTTGTTTACAGTGCCCTCAAAATACAGCCTGTCTAGAAACAGGAAGTACCATCGCCATGAAGCGCAGCAGCACACGGCGTCAGCCAACATGCAGCTACTTCCTCCTCCTCCTCCTCCTCCTCACGGCTGAGCAGCAGCTCCAGCAAAACAACCCTCATGCTTATCAGAGAATTATGCACCCCTCCCCTCTCCTGCTCCTCCTGAATGGCGCACATACACAGCAGGCTTTTCACCCCCTCCACCATGTCCTATCTCGCTTTCTCCCGTTTTCTTCTGCCTAATGCCCCCCACCCCTTCCAACTGCCTCTCTTTGCCAGTACAGCATGCCTGAGTAGCTGCCTGGAGATGAAGGAGCTAATTAATTTGATTTAGCCGTCCCCTCTCTCTCTTTCTGGCAGTGGAAAAACCAGCCGTCCACCTCCCTCCCTCTCTCTTCCACACCATATCAAGCACCCCTCCCAGATGATTTTCCAACTATCCTTTCTAGTCTCCTTTAGCAACATCCTTGCTTCCTCTCCTCCTCTTCTTTTTCTGCTCTTTTCCCCCGTGTTACACGACCATATTTTGCCAGCGGTTTATTGCATATCAAATTGTAAATTAGATGCCAGCTTTAACTCTCTTGCGCGGCCTGCGCCCATGTAATTCCAGTTTTCGACATTTTATCTCCCGTGTGCCCGGGGAGAGTTTGTGTGACTCAGCAGTCTCGCTGCTGAGTCACACAAACATGCTCGTTATAGCTCGGTGTGCCTGCTTCAGGGACCTAGAACAGGCCTGTTAGACTTTGGGTGGATAAAGGCTCGTTTCTGTCATTTGATACTCCGATGGATCCGCCTATTGAGTTATATCAGGCAAGTCCAGCAATGCACTATAACTGTCGAACATAACTTGTCAGCGTAGCTCGATGAAACCTTTCCTGTGCTTTCATCGTGCCTGTGGGACATCCTCTGAGCTTAGCAGCGTGCAGGTTGTGGACATCTGCTGAGGACAGGCTCTTTGTCGTGTGTGTATTTCTGGCTGTGAGCATGGTGTAGAGTTGAACCTGCTAACTCCTCTGCCGAGACTTCAGAAGTTTTAAGCATTCTCAGCTCAAGAAAAAAGGGGGAATATGTCTTCCATCTTCCATTTTTAATGCGATTACATGAAAATTATTTCACGATCATTGTTGTTGTGTTAGCAACTAAAATATTTCCGCTGTTTTGTGCCTACCTGCAGTTGGTTTAATAGGTCTGACAGCTGTGAGAAGTTCAAGTAAAAGTGTGAAATTACCCAATAATTCTTGAAGAAACAAAACGAAGACAGGAGTTTGAAAACAATACTTTCAGATTTCGATCCTAGTCTGTCATAGCTCGACCTTTGTGATGATACAAAAGCAGTTTCACCTTTATGCTATGCACGGTTCTGTGGTTGTACCCTTTTAACCTTGAAGCATCCAGTCGTAGCCTCTGTGTAGACGTAGAATAAATGTTGTGTTGTGGCACTTCTGACCTGATTATTCAAAGTTTCTTCTGTCTTCCAACCCTGTGGTTTTACGAGTTTTCGAGAGGCTGCTGGCACAGTTATGTTTACATTCTTACAGGTTGGTTGAAAAATGAGTAACTCATACAGCATTTCATTAGATGCCTTTTTTCTCTACTCAGTGACACGTCAGGGGAATATTTTAAGATAAAGCAGGAAAAAATAGGTTTGTCTAATTATAGCTGTAGAATTACAGTCATGTGAAAAAGCTTTCCCAGTGCAATAGCCTGTTAAAGCCAACATTAGCTAAACTGATTCACGCTGGTCTTGTCTGTCCAAAGGACATTGTTACAAAAGGTTTGTTTAAATCAGTGGTTCCTAAAGTGGGGGCACAGAGCCATTGCAGGGGGGGGCGCAGTATGAATAAAAAAAACGAATGCTTGGACACTGATAGCATAATGGACAGTTTTTTGGCGGGGCTGCCACACAAATGCAAAGCAGAAGATGAAGTATCTCCACATATGCTTCCAAACCAAAGACTAGAAAAAATGATGAAGCATATTTTGCCTTTGGCTTTACCTGCACAACGGTGGCGCCAAGGTAGGTATCCCGATCAGAATTTGTTTCCTCTGCATCGGGAGCACCCGCTGGGCTGTCCAAATCCCGGACAAACAATATCCCACAGTTGTTTATGTTTGCACAGAGAGGCATTTTGTGAAAAATGTATTGATAGCAATATTGAGTATTCTTACACAGTAACAAAAAACTACACGTATAATAATTACACCATAAAGATGGTTTGTTTTTCTGTTATTTAAAAGTGTTGGTAGTTTATTTTATTGTAACCTCTAATTTATTGCAGTTTACTTTCATTTTTTTAATTGTTTACTAAAGGTTTGGGGTGTGAAATAAACTGCAATGGAGTTTAAATGCAAAATATGGGCGTGTGTGGTTGGAGGATGCGTTTGTGCCAGGGGGGCACAAAGATTTTCTTGTAAAACAAAGGGGGGCCCAGCAAAGAAAGTTTGGGAACCACTGGTTTAAATACAGTTCTGCAAACGTAAGCTTTTTTGGTAGCGTCTCTGAGCTTTGCACAGTCTGACCTTGGGGTGAATTTGCTGGGATGTCGACTCCTGAAGATTGGCAGACGTCTTCAGTATCTTTCACTTGTGAATAATCTTTCTTACCGGAGAGTGATGGACTTCAGATTGTTCTGAAATGGCCTTATAACCCTTCCCATATTAATGGACAACAGCAATTGCTTCTCTAAGATTTTTCCTCATTGGTATTGTATTACCACCACACTGTAAAAACTTCTGCTTGTAAAAAGGTGCTCATATTTGTTGATGATTGGTTAATCAAGTGTAGTAGATCAGCAGCTCCTGGCGGTTACTTTCCCTTTTATTTCCTGTGAAAGCAGCAAAGGTGTACTTAGTTATTCACCTATTGCACTTTTGCTTTTGTTAAGAAATTAATGACATGATATATAATCTTTTCCTAGTTTTAAGACTAATAGGGAGCAAGTGAATTTTATTATGTCCTAATATATAAAACCTTAGACTTTAAAGAGGGTGTACTTTCTTTTTGACTGTGTGTTGTAAACTGGGCTTTATGATGGTGTTTATCTGTAGGTCTGAGTAGTCTGCGGAAGAGCTGTTAAACCAGTTAAATGGTGGTTTCTGCTGTTAACTTCATCATGTGGGAGCCGTTTGTTGCGTGGATTTTCTGTTCCATATTACCGGCTTCCTGCACTGATTTTGTTTTTTTGTAAACAGCAGAGACGTGTTTGCAGAGGACAGGCTGCAGCACGCTCATCTCTCTCCCTACGTCTACCGAGGTTTTCATCAAATTACTCACAGCACCGCCCCTCTCTCTGTGAGATAAAGCTGAAGGATTAAACACCCAATCGTGTACAGATGTAAACACATGTAAAGCTCATTATTAGCCCGCACGCTTGCAGAAAATGTATATGCTGCGCTTTCACTGCTTTCCTGAGAAACGCGGAAACTTGCTGCGTCGTCCTCTTAAAGCTGCTGCTTCCTCTTTAAGAAGGCACTGACATTTGAACTCCTGTAACGTTGTTTGACTTCCCACTTTGATCAGAGTCCAAGTCAGCTGGAGAGCAGGTTAGTCATCCCTTCTCTGAGATCACTGAGGATGTTTTCTAACCCATCAAAGGGCCTCGGGTTATATTCACACCAGTGTCCGTATTAGCAGAAACACAAAGTGAATGTTAAGAGGAAACAAGCAAAGAGAGTGACTGATTCCTATCTCATAACTCTTTTTTTTTTTTTATTCAACTACAAACAACTGACCGAATAAACACCAAGAACTAAGGATCTGATGCTTGACAAGTCTGGTAAGCAGTAAGCAAGCACGTTTAGAGTTCAGGTGCACTAAAACTCAAACTGACTGCAGGTGTGACTCTGCATATCGTGGATCTGACAGAGATGACGACCTTTCCCTTTCTTCTCAGATACAAGATCCTAGGCTCACTCAAGTGTTTATACTGGAACAACAAGCCTCGTTCAGCACGTCTTTAAGAGATAGACTCGAGCTCTCAGTTGTCTTCATTTAAAGAAAAAAGTCAGACTTCTGGATAAAACGCACTGTGTGTTTCCTTAAAGCGGGTATGAACAGCATGTTTTGTTTTGTTTTTAATTTTAAGAATAGCATGGGGGGTTTATAATCACATAAACTACATTGTTGAGGCTACACTGAGCCTTACTGCTTGGATGATGCCATTTCTGGTGCCTCAGTCAGCAGAGTTAGTGACTAGCTGATGAACATAATGTAGCATTTAAAGATTAAAGACTTTCATGTTTCCCCCAGGAGCTAGCTAAGACTAAAAAAAGAAAAAAAAAATGAGCGCAAACTTGAGACAATGGATCAAAACATGTTTCAGATGAGTGCTTAATGTGATTAAGATGGCTTAATTTGATAATTATTTGCTAAATTTAAGCTAGTGAAAGTTTAAGACAGCATGTCGAGGTATTTTTACTACTTCACAAACTACTTGCATTTTGAGTACATAGTTTATATCAGCTTCCTATCATGGTTAGAACAGTGTTGCTACACAGTCTTAAGGTTTATGCTTTATTTTAGCATGTGCATCCGTGTCCTCATGCACAAGCTGACAGACCCTGAAAAACAAACAAGGACGCACCTACCAAAAGGTTTCCTCCATAATTCAGCCAGACTGCGTAGGGTCCTTTCGACTGCACAGCTGGTATAGTGCTGAGTGAAAACAACAAAAACATTTTAGTTCAGTCCGACCGTACATGTAGAATTAGTTCCTTTTAATTTTCTAAAGAAATCTATTTGAGCTTCAACATCTCGTGTGCGCCCGAGACGAAATCCAAGACTGACGCCGCGACTCAGATAAACACTTTTTTGTTTTCTTCTTCCTTTGGTTAAATATTGAAAGACTTGGTGAGTTAATGGTTTAAATTTTCCACCGACATGGCTTTCTAAGTTTCTCTATCTCTGTGTATTCAGATGTGCGTGTCGCTTGGTAGCACAGCATGAAAAGATATGATCACGTCTGGCCTAACAGCCATGAATAGGGATTGACGGACAACGGGGTGCCTCTGAATGTAGAGTTGGTGGCCGGCTGCAGCCACGGGACAATGCAGGTGCACATGCGTGGACCGAGCGGCTGCACTCCTGTAACACACACTCACTCTCACACACATTGTCTCTGCATCACGCACGCATGAGCTCATTTTCACGACAGACATAATTTTTCATTTTCCAGTTCTCTCTCACATACACACACTTTGCTTTAAAAACGTGCACGAGTGAGGATGGAGGGTGCAGGAAAAAAAAAAAAAAGTTCACTCAACTCCAAGAGCTCGAGAGGTCACAGGAACAACACCCAATCCCAGAGCGGTTCCCATGGAGACAAGTGTGGCAGCGTACAATGAGGGTGAGAGAGACTGATGAAAGAGGGAAAGAGGGAAAGGGCAGGGGAAGAGTAGGAGGAGGAGGGTGGGTTGTTGGCGTCAAGGTTCAGTTGGTGGGTACCGGAGGGGGGTGGGGGGTTTCTCCACTCAAAAGGACAGTGGGAAGTATGATGGTGCTGTAGCATAACAGTACCAGAACATTCTTCCACCCCAGCTCGCATTTTTCTCCCTTCTTGTTCCAGCTGAGAGAATACCTCCTGATCTGAGGCCGCAGAGTGGCTCATGGCTGTCGGAGGAATTTCTACCGACCGCGACGCGCAAGGCCGAGAGCAGCGAGAGCAAAGGCAGTTGCTGTTGTGAGGCATTTTGCGTGGCTATGCACGAATCAGTGCTCAGATGCAGCTGCAGACCTTGATTAAAGTTGTGCTGCCAAACAAAACTGAGAGTTGTGCCCAGTAGATTTCAGAGTATCCCCAGATACCCCAGCTGACCTAAAAGCCCTTAATTGACAGGAGCAGCGCCATCGACGGTAGCACTTGAACCGTTTTAGCTGAGGGCACGGACAATGGAATGGTGTCCCTGCCCCGGGGTTTGTGGCGCTCTCTCAGCCTTTGGCCACGTTCTCATTTAAAGACGAATCTGAAAGATTTCGTGCACTGGCCGCTACTCTGGGACAGCACTCTGGTTTTATACCAGAAAAGATTTGATCCAGTTTCATAAAATGTGAAGTTTCCTTGTCCCTCAAATCTTAAAATATAAACTAGACCAATACATTAGCCTATGATGGAAAAGAAGTATTTAGGCATAGTGAGAGACAACGGCACACAAATAGCCCTAAAGGGAGCTCTGTACAAGTCCCCAGACAGCAAAGATGGAAGATGTCTTTGTCGTTGCAGGGTTGCACGTGGACAGTAGAGGTTCGCAACAGTTTTGTTGCTACTCAGTGTGGCAGAAGAGTGTGTTGGCAGTGCAGTGGTTAGCACTGTTGCCTCACAGTAGAAGGTCACAGTAGAAGGTCCTGGGTTCAACTCCACCATCTGGCCGGGCCTTTTTTGTGTGGAGTTTGTTCTCTCCAGACACTCTGGCTTCCTCCCAGTCCAAAGACACGCAGTTAGTGGGTTTAGGTTAATTGGTGAATCTAAATTGAGAATGGTTGGCCCTACAGCAGACTGGGAACTTGTCCTAGGTGTACCCTGTCTCTTGTCCTATGACCACTGGGATAAGCTCCAGCTCCCCTCATGTTGGTTCTCTGGACTGTGCCGTTAATGAGATGTAGTCAAAAATCTGAGTTCTGTTTCTACACATCTGTTGAAATTAAAGTTAGACTGGAGCTTCAAATAACTGCCCAAGTAGGTCCTCAGTTGGGGCTCCAAAGATGGCTGCAGAGCACCAAGACTTGCTGCTAGAAAGACTTTGTTTGGTTGATCGGCCTTTCCTCCCACCTTATCCCTGTCACTGAGCTTTGCATCCATCCATCCATGCAGCTCTCCATACTCTCACCGATGAATGGTGGTGCCATGACTTCCTTCCAGCAACAGCTGTTTACTTTGCAAACGTCAGGACGCAGGACTGAATTATTGTGGCTGTGCCGTCTTTCCAAAGTTGTAAAATTCTTTATGACACCACTGTAAAGCGCGCTTAGCCCTTGCACTCGTCGGTCTGACCGGCCTTCCTGGTTGGCGGTAAATTGTTTTGGTACTTGGAGGAACACGCCTCCACCTACGCAGCCTGTTGCATTGTTTTCACACATGCTATTTTAAATCTGAACACCCTTCATGGTTAGCAAGTGAGGTCACGAAGCATGAAAGACATGGGCATCTGCCAGGCAGGGAGAGCATGAGTTTAAGTTGCATCATGGGAAATGTAGGGTTTGGCATTTTTGTTTCTGGGGGGTTGTTTTGAGCTTTGCTTAAAGTTGGGGACGTTCCGGCACCTGCTGAATCAATTTTAGCTGTTCTTTTTTCAAAGTGTCTCTTCCGAATCCCAAAACTTCATCGAAGTGGCGTGCTGAATGGTCGGAGTACCCCCCCACCCACACACACACGCACACACACACAACACCCTTTATAATGTCTGAGTTTTCCCCCCCTGAACTTCACTTGTTTCACAGAGTGCTCCCATCCGCCATTTGACTACCACCAGCCTTGTGCTCTCTCTGTCTCTCTCTCTCTCCCCGTCGGTCTCACTTTCTCGCTGTCTCTCTCCCTCGTTCTCCTCTCACTGTCCCTCCGTCTGTCTGTCCTGGTGCCCAGGTTTTTTGAGTTGGCGTGGTTCCTGTTTGTTTTCAGCCATTTTGGGGACTTGCAGTGCTCGTAACAAACTGCTTAAATGGCGTCCTCTTGCTTGCTTGCTCTCCCACTCTGTCTCCCTCTGCCTCTCTCCCTCCCTCTCCCTATCACTGGGCTTTGTGTATATAAAGTAGTGTGTGTGTGTGTGCGCGTGTGTGTCTGTGCATGTGTGTTAGAGAGGGAAAGGGGGGGGGGACAACACTTCCAAATAAAAAGAAGATTGGATTCAGTGGGGTTGGGGTGGAAGTGGTGGTGGGTCAGTTGAGGGGGTGCAGAGGGATTCACTTGCCGGAGAAGAAGAAGAAAAGAGCAAAAACACTAAGAATCGTGTGTCAGAGGCAAAAAAAACTGGAGTGAGACAGGAGAGAGAGCAAGAAAAGGGGGGAGTGAGCGAGTGAGAGCAAGCAAGTTCGAGTGTGAGAATCGCTCCTGCCCTCTGTCTTCACACACTGCTGCCTGTATGTGTGTGCATGCGTGTGTGCGCCGCCTCTCCCTCCGCTCACTCTCTCTCTCTCTCTCTCCCTCTCTCGCACACACTCCGACGTGCGCATACACAGACCAAAGGGGGAGAGAGAGAGAGAGAGAGAGGGAGTGTGAGGGGAAAGAACACATCGCAGCAGAGATGCAGCAGGAGGTTTTCCGAGGTACGTTCTCTTGTATGCTTGCCTTGCTGAGAGACAGACAGAGAGAATAAGAGGAAGAGAGGCTGAAATCTGTTGTTTTCCTGCTTGTTTTTCCGCTTCACTCTGCTGCTGTGGCGGTGATTGCTCCGCGCGTGAAGAAGGAGGAAAAGGTTTTTATTTTACTGTGCGCGTGCTGGGGCGTGAGTCCTGTGGTGGGTGTGTGCGCTTATGCAGTGTGTGTTTATGGTAGGGTATTTATATGTGTGTGTGTATGTGTGTGTGTGTGTGTGTGTGTGTGCGTGTGTGTGGTGGATCTGTGCGTGTGCGTGTGCCAGTAACAGGCCTCGTCCCTCGTCTCCCTCATCCTCTGTCGCTGGCGCACCACGCAGTTCTTTTTCAAGAGCGATGACTCGTTCTGAGATTGTGATGAAACTTTTAATTTATCTCGCGTCTCGGCGAGTCACTGCAGGTCAGGGACTCGAGGGGAGAGGGAGCGAGCGGTGGCGGTCAGCCCGCACCGGTCGGGAAAAGGCGTCAAACACGCGATGCAAGGTTTGTTTTGAGGGGGTCTCTTAAACATGGTGGGCCGGTCCCCCACCTCCTGCATGTGAACTCGCCAACAACATTAGAGGAAGTGTTCTGGTGAGTTTAAATGTCGGATGTAGGCGATGGTAAACATCTCCGGTCCCATCAACAGGTTCTGTCTCTTATTTCGTTTTTTTTGGGCCGCCCAGTTTGTCCTCCATTTTACCAGCCTGGTGTTGTGCTGGAGGTTGCCTCACATAGAGCGGTAGAGGGCATATTGGTGTCCCCAGCCCAGCATAAGCCTTACTTTTTTCTTTTTTTTTTCCAAAACAACAGAGCATCTGCTGCCAGCTACTCCCAACATTCCTCGTTCCCCTCCTGGATGCCGAGACAGGTCCCCGAGCTCGGCATGTGGAAAATATGACCCATACTGCCACGGGGTGAGAGGTCATAGGTCAGACAATAGGAAGTGTAGTTCCTCTGCAGCTCTGTTGTGTTGAAATAAAAGAAGATGATGATGTTGATAGCAGCGGTTTCCTATTTTAAATGTGGCTGAGTCACACATTAGATGAATTAAGTGCCTTTGAGGCGTTTTTCTGCGCTGGACATTAAAGTGCTAAGATGAAAAGCGTTACCGTCTTTGACTTGGTTAGCTGTGTTTACATAAATGTTTTTGTTTTTTTTCTCACATGCTGCAAACTTAAAAGGATGTGGACAAGCTCAGGAAGCTGGTGCAGCGCTTTGCTGCTCACCCTGCCATGGGTGTACTTGCTGTTTATGGTGACAAACCGCTTTGCTAATACTCGCATGTTAAGAACTTAAATGAGGTTTTCACGCCTTCAGCAGGGACTGCGCATGAAATTGAAAATGATTTGGGGGTGGGGGGAATTACCTCAACAAAGGTCACCGATGCATTGCCGCCGCTCTCCAGAGCTGGGTTTTTTTTTTTCCCTTCTTCATGTTTTTTTGGGTCTCGCTGCTTCCTAATGCCTCCCATGATTCTGTTGCAGCAAGCAGAATTATGGGAATTACGTGCTGGGCTGGGAGCTAACAGAGCGTGGAGAGTGGTGCGTTTTAGACACGGGCAGGTTTGCCGGTGCGTGCAGTGGCATTCGAAAACACCACGATACGACAGTTTACACACAGGGTGGGGGCACGCAGTCAGTCACACTGAGGGATTGCACGAGGGGGGGATATGAAAGACGAGGAAACCGTAAAATGTGAACACGGGATGGATGTGTTTGAAGTCTCCCCTCCAGCCCCCCCACGCCCCCACTCACACCACCATAACCACTCCCCGAACCATGCCAACTTCCCCTTACCTCCTCCCTCCTGCTCTATCCCATCTGGCTGGCTCCACCACGCCCTCTTGGCCGGGGGGTTGTCGGGAGTTCAGTAGCTGTTCTTGCTAACGATGCCCCCCACCCCACCCCACCAACCCACCCACACTCACAACATTATGCACACACACAAACACTCATCTTTGCAGACCTACTGCCGCTTCGATGCCTGGGCCCCTCTGGCTGACCCTCCACAGGGGAGGGCGCCCAGCTACACCTTCGTCTTCCCACATGCTCCTCGCCGCTGGCTCGCCGGCTGGAACACACAGGCCCCCCACATTCACCCTCGCAGGCACTCCTCTTAACCTATCACACACACACAAATACAAGCACGAGCACTGATACCATGATTACTTTCAGTAATAATAACATTGGAGTCAGCAGCCTAATTGCTGAGTGCAATGTTATTATCACGCCACAAATAAAGGGATATCCTGAAAAAGGATTGCAAAGAAGGAAAAACATAAGTCACACACACACACACACACACACACAGACTTCCTGGTTCAGCTGTGACCTGTAGTTACTGTCAGGTTACTTCCGCTGGTTACAGTTTCCTATTCTATAAGAAACGCATCAAACTCATCCGCTGCATTCAGGGTCAGAGTAAACTCAAACTAAACTCGGTCGGTCACGGCCTGTTTGATCGTCAAGCTGCTTCTATTTTTTTTTTTCCAGGCGTGCAAGTTATCGAAGATGTCCTGTTGTTGTGTTGCAGTTGTGTAACAATGATGGCCTAAACTGTGGAAATAAAAAGAAGTTTTAATCAAGGCCTAATTTGGGAGGGTGAATGGCAAAGAGTGAATACCCAGAGGTGAAGTTAATCATTTAAGCACTATTAGTTCAAAATTTAAAGGAGCCATAGGTGCAAGTGTTAGCTGTTTGCACTATATTGATTGTGCCACATTAAGAGGCGCTAAAGCAGCATTAAATCTAATTTGCTTTAATCAGACCTTTTAATATTCAATTATAAGAAGTATTGTTGTGAAAGAGCTGTAAAGGGTTTCCTTTTTATGTCGTTTTCCCTTTGAAGATTAAAAAAAAAATCTCAACACTGGTGGTTTGATTTTTGAGAGTGTTTCTGTAAGATGGTTAAAAAAAAAACATGGTAACTGAATCCCACCAGTTATTTGTCTATCAGCATGAGTACCAGTTTCAGTGCGGAATAAACAGATTGCTCAACGTCTGGTTCAAGGCCTCGAGCTGGTGCACCAGCCAAACTCCTCTGCCGTCCTGCCTTCTGTTATACAAGGCCAGTTTAGCGGCGATGTTCCCGGTGACTGATTGTCCGTTGCAAATCATACAATTATAAGGGAAAAGTTAAAGTTCTCCACATTTTTCTCCTGCCAAGAGAAAAAAGACCCCAAAGTCAATAAGTCAAACTTGGAGTCCAAGCGGGTCCAAGTTATTTGTTGTGCTGGATAGCACTTTTAATTTCCTAAAGTTAAGGAGTTTAAAGGTTAATGAGAGGAGTACGGTCAGGTAGGCTTTGTTACTTACGGATCAGCGTTTCCCGTAAAACCCTCTCACCTCCATCAAGTGAATTCCTCTGTCTGAGGTTTCTCCTTGCTTTACTCACGCTGTGTGTCATGCTTCCTCTTCGCGCTACTGTGCCTCCTCCCTCTTATTTGCCAATCACAGTTTCCACTGTGGCTCTATTTCTTCCAGTGTCCCTCATTTCAGTTACCTGGGGAAAGCGACTGATAGCAGTAGTGAAAAACAAAAAACGAGCCTTAATTTTCCCTGAAGATTTCCTGCTCGGTGGCAGACAGGGGTTGTGCAGTGAATGCCAGACTTGATTGGGCCCCCATCTGTATCCCCCTAATGGTGTCATGCGTTGGTCATACGTGTTGGCCATGCCGTTACAATGTGCAGTCAACGTTTAATTTGTAATTATAATCAAAACGAGGAACTTTATTGTCACTTTAAATGCACCGATCTTCAACTTTGTGCTATTTTTAAGGTTTTAAAGAATAAAATCCTCCTAATCAAAACCGCTGATGTTTACTTTCTCTTCAGATTTGTCATTTGATGTGGAAAACAAACTGAATCATGCTCAAAGTCTGCCTTTGATCCCTCTGCCTGTCAGCCCAGCGTCTCTGTCTTTACATGAAAGCCGACGCGTTTGCTATAATGCGCGTCGTGTTTACGTGAGCCCGCTCCGTAATTTGGCCCGCACCGGCTGAGCACCTGCTCTCGATGCGCGGTTTTTGTAGTGCCACGAGCATAAATAGACGAACGCTTCACAGGCCGGGCGACGTGTTTATCTGTGCAGAACATCCTGTTGCAGAGAGGTGTGGGAACAGGGTTGCTGTTTATTTTGATTTTTGCCTGGGGACTCTCATGGTCACATTTGTCTGTGCGCCGAGTGTCGAGGTGTTTGTCCACTCATCTGTGTGTGTGTGGAGATAAAGTTGGGACTTTTAAAAGGCAGCCTGTCACAGTCAGGCTGCGTGTTGTGCAGGCTCTGCTTGCACAGTGGCTCCGTGCGTCATAGGGAGATGAAGAGAAAGAGCGAGGGGGCGTCGTACGCATTTTCCTGTCCGCGACGCAAGAATCAGATGAGGGGATGAAATTTTTAGCCTTGGCGCTGTCTCTCAGCGCGTCCGCCCACTTGTAGCAGCCTGGCGCTTGCCATAAGGGATTTCCTGCACAACATCTATCGCTCAGCAAATGTGAGCGACAACGGAGGCCCGTTTCAGTACTGAGCACTGATTCGTGCACCCTTGCTCTGATTTAGATCTGAAAGCCGGCATGAACCGCTTTATTGTCCCTTGCATAACAAAGAGCATGTGCCGCTGCTTGCACCCAGTATGTGATTAAAAGACACTTCTGTTTTCCTTCCGTTGGCTACATGTCACTCCAGCTGCATCCTCAGTGTTAGGCCGCTGTGCACTCAGATTCACCCTTTGGTTTTGAATATCATTTACAAGCAGGCCCTTCCATGTTGAACTGCTTTGTTTATGCCGGCCTGTCTTGCCTGTGGGTGAGAGTGTATGCAGAGTG
The DNA here is from genome assembly GCF_900408965.1 of Simochromis diagramma. NCBI lineage: Eukaryota > Metazoa > Chordata > Actinopteri > Cichliformes > Cichlidae > Simochromis > Simochromis diagramma. The sequence goes on along the minus strand of NW_024387038.1, from coordinate 430,217 downwards.
CACGTATGTGCTCTGCGTGTGTGTGTGGTAGCATTAGCCTGGGCTCCTGTTTGTCTGACGGTGCCGTGTGTCTGACTGTTCCTATATTAACCTCCCCCTTCTTTTTCACTAACCCACACACTCTTTCTGTCTCCCTTTTTTTCTGTCACCCTTTCACTCTCCCTCATCCTCACCCTCTTTTCTCCTTCTCTGTCTCTCCCTCCTCTTTCCTCTGCAATAACAGTGCTGACCTAGTTTCTGCCTGTTCAGGGCTGCCTGTGGAATTTTACAGCGGCCTGCCTTCCTGGCTGCTTTGCTGCTCGAAACGAAGGCAGAAAAGCATGACTGAGGATTTTTCTCCTCGTCACATCATTACGGCCCAATCCCGTCTCTGCCCCCCCACCCCCCCAAATCTGCAGACCTAAACAAATGAACCCGCAATAAATAAGTGATAACAGCGAGCTGACTGCCGGTACGCGATTCTGCTGCTTTCTCATTTATGGGACATTTTTGCAGTGGCACTGCAACCGCCACCGTAGCAGGCGAATTAGGATGGAAATGAGGATAGCCTGTCGCTCATCTTCTCCGGCTTAGCCGAGATTGTACCGGATGCAGAGGGCAGAAAAACACCCCTTCTCTGTGCACATGCATGCAATCTCCCTCCCCCCCCCATCCCCGCCTTCACAAATAAATGGTTAGAGTCATGCCTGGCAAATACTAGCCACTGCCAGGAATGGCTAACAAGGCTCTTGCTCACATATAAAGAGAGAGCGGGACTATTTTTATGCGTGTTGGGGCCACGAATCTAAGTCAGCAATTTATTCCGCGGGAATCTTGATTAAATCTGAACGCCTTCCAATTAGGCATAGGGAATGTTGTGTCACAGCCTAGAGAGAGAGATGGATCGCTGGAATGCGTTTCTGAAAGCTTGGCTGTGGCACGCTGAAATCTAAACCAGCACTGCCGCAGATTCATTCCTTCCCCCTCTGCCCTCTCCCTCCCTGCACTCACCATTCCTGCCTGAGCAGTCGGGAGTTCAGCATAGCTGGGCATTTAGTCTTCTCCACCGTTTGTCATGATTGCTTCTGCAAAAGTTTTGGGTGTAATGTCCATTTTCTACTTTATGTATGTTTTGTACATATACCATGGTATGCTTATAATGCTAATACCTTCTTTCTGATTTTTTTTTCTTTCAGATTTCGGGGGGTGGTCATGGTGTCCGGTGAGGTGTGGGACCCCCTCCGTGTGGGCCATATTCCGTCACGTCTGAGTGAACAACGCCCGGCTTCCCTCTGCAAACCCGCACGGACTGCAGCTAAGGACCCCACCTCACACCAAAGTCAGCGACTGTCCCCTTTGTCTTCCCCGCCGCCGCTGCCAGTGGTTCGAAACACCCTTCACCCAGCTCGAGCTTCCTCCTTGCATCCGCCTGTCAGTTTGTACGGCTCAAACAAGGTCAAGGGACTACACAAACCAGTACACCGTCCTGGTGTGACTTCCCAGTCTGAAGAAGAAAAAGAAGAGGGGGGGGAGGAAGGGGAAGCTGAGCGCTTGGAGATGAAGGGTAAAAGGCTCGGAGGCCGGGGAGAGACCACAATGGAGGACAGGTTAGAGGATATGGGTGATGGACCTAAAAATGCAAAAATCACCCTAAGCTTCCCGCTCAGTGCAGCCCCCCTTCCGACCTCTCTGACATCACCAAACCACTGTCATGGCTCCTCCTCCTCATCTTCCCCTTCCCCCCACCGACGGCGACCGTCGTCCAAAAGCTCAGACAAGGGGTCGCTGTGGAAACTGGATGCCACCATGGACGTAAAGCACAGACCTTTTAAACCCCCAAGACACGACAGCTCTCCGTCCTCTTCGCCCTCCTCCTCCTCATCTCCCATGACTGTTCATGCACTCATCAGAAAGGACATCAAATCGCCACCTCCTCTAAAGTGCTCCAAGCTCAGTTCAGAGACTCAGTTTCACAGGTCGCCACCAAGATCCTCCACCGGGCCTTTTGGGGGATGTTATGCTAGAGATGGATGGGATGAAAGGCACAGGGCGGCCAACGGTACAGCCTCCCCCTCACAGACTGCTCAGATCCTCTTCAGTCTGGGCACATCAGCCTATCAGAGAGGCGGGGATGCAGAGAGACGAGAGAAAATAACAGGAAGGCCATCTGGGAAAGCTGGGAGCCCTCACGGACCAAGTCTTCACCCACCCACCCTCCATCTCCCTCCCCCTTTACCACCACCACCTCCTCCTCCCTCCGAGGGCCTCACCGCACCCCCACACTCATCCTCCTACTCCCCTACTGACAGCCTGAAGCCCGAACTGATTTGTGGCGTGTGCCATCGGCTGTTTAGCTCAGCCTCCTCCCTCACGGTCCACATGCGGCTGCATCGTGGCAGCCGCGCCCTTTGCTGCCGTTACTGTGGCAAGGTCTTTATCCACAGCAAGAGACTGCAATCCCACGAGGCCTCCTGCAGGGTGCCAGGCCTGCCCTCTAATAGCCTTCGCCCTCCTTCTCTCACTATACAGCCAAAGGAGGAGCCGCTGGAGGAGGGCGAGGTGAGAGTGGAGGGGGGAATGATTGTGGGAGAGACAGACATCAGCAAGGCACGGCCAGGGAAGAAAGCACGAAGCCTCCTGGCGCGTATCCAAGGTGATGATGCAGCAGGCACAGAGGTGCTGGCGGGTGATGAGAACCATTTTGTGAAGGTGGTAGACGGCAATGTCATCTACTTCTGCTCTGTGTGCGAGCGCTCCTACATGACCCTCTCCAGCCTGAAGCGTCACTCTAATGTGCACTCCTGGCGCCGCAAATATCCGTGCCATTTCTGCGACAAGGTCTTTGCCCTGGCCGAGTACCGCACAAAGCATGAGGTGTGGCACACAGGAGAGCGCCGCTACCAGTGCATCTTCTGCTGGGATGCCTTCGCCACGTACTACAATCTCAAAACCCATCAGAAGACCATCCATGGGATTAATCCCAGCCTCATCTCCAGTGAGAAGACAGCTAACGGGGGTTATAAGCAGAAAGCTAACGCCCTCAAACTGTACCGTCTTCTTCCCATGCGCTCCCAGAAGAGACCCTACAAGACTTACAGTGACAGTTTGCATAATGGCCTGCTCCTGCCACCAACCGAAACACCTCCCCTCTCCCTGCCAGGCCTGGGCTGTGCTCTGGGCCCCGGGGACCTGCAAAGCCTAATCAGTGGGGCCCACCCTCAGAGTCTAAAGCCTGACCCAGATGCCTTCCCTGATGGATTCCCTGTGTCTGTGACTGCTGAGCACAGGGACCTCTCTGCACTAACACCCCTCCCCCAGGTAGATATGTCCCAGGTTAGAAAACATGAGAGTGAGGACATTGAGTCAGAGCAGGGGAGAGGTAGTGGCAGCTTCAAAATGTCCAACAGCAGTAAAACCAAAAGTCTCAAGAGTGGTAGAGGCACAGAGACGAGCATGCCTTCTGTGATAACATATGGCCATACAAAGCCCTCCGTCATAGTTCACGGGACAGCTGTGTCATCCTCTGTCATTGTGCATAGCAATCAGGTCACGTCTGGAAGTGAGAAAAGCCCAGTGAACAGCCCATCCCCCGAAAACAGTGACAGTCAGACTGTAGTCAAGGGCCCGTCTCAGCCCATCAAAAAGCAAAGGGACAGCATAGATAATCACAGAAAGAGGTCAAGAGACAGTTCAGATACGGCAGAGGAGGGCTCGAGAGGCAGGCAGGACAGAGAGACAGGCAGATTATTTCACAAATCACGCAAGTCCCACAGCAAGAGTGATATCTCTAACTCAAAGCAGCTGTCAGCATCTGTAGGGTCACAGGTCAAAGAGGCAGGGCCACTGTGTCAGATTACTGTACGTATTGGTGAGGAGGCCATAGTGAAGCGCAGTATATCTGAGACAGACCTCAGGAGAGATAAGAGCCTTTCTCCCCCCAAAACCAAACGCAGTGAAACGTCATCTGTGCGGGACGCCAAGGAACCACGCCACTCTCACTCCCACCACCACCACCACAGACACCGCCTCCAAAGCAGAGCCAGCATGGAAGCAGAGGGCAATAAGGAAGGTGGACACTCTGAGGAGGAGGAGGAGGAGGAGGAGGAGGAGGAAGAAGAAGAAGTGGTCAGGAAAAAGAGCCCCAAATCCCCCAGTGAAGTGAGGGAGTACTACTTTCGTCAGGAGGTGCGCGAGCACGAGAGCGACCATGACACAGAGGACAATTTATGGCGACCTTACTACTCCTATAAGCCCAAGAGAAAGGCCCAAGCACATCTACAGAGAGTAAAGAGCTGGCAGAGGAAGCTAAAGTACAAGCGCTCCATCCGGCTGAAGAGGAGGGCAGAGAGGCTTAAGAACCTTTCAAATAAAGAAACAGAGAAATCACAAGATGAAGAAGAGGATGCAACAACTGAGGAGGCTGAAAAACTGCCAAAAGCTAACAGAGACAAGGGAGAGGGGGAAAAGAAAGATAAAAATAAAGAGGCTGAAGAAGAGGTTAAGGAAACCCGCCATGAGGTTTCCACCTCTCCTGTGCACTCTCCAAAACCTCCTCAGTCTACCTCAGTGGCTCCTACAGGAATAAAAAGGCGGCCGTGGACTAACGGGAACGCAGCTGAGTGTGGTACGTGCGGCCGCTGGTTCTCAAGCCCCAGAAAACGAGACAAACATGAGCTGAGCCACCTGCTGGAGTTTGTTTGCCTTTTCTGTCGAGCCACTTTCCCCTCGAGGGATAAGCTGGAAGACCACCAGAGAGCCCAGCATCCCAAACCTACTGAAGCCCCCTGTGCACCTCTCAAAGCTGCTCACGAACAAGTAGAAGGGGTCAAACCTGTGCCAGAGATTTCAAAATATGATGAAGATAAGGGGGGGCAGGGTGGCCTGGGAGGGAGTCACTCTAGTCCAACTCGTCTAAGCAGAAGGGCCTTATCACGACACACGTGCCCACAGTGTCACAAGGTGTGCAAGACATCCTCAGCACTGAATCGACACATCCGACGCCACGAGCTCAGCAGTTCTCCAGAGAGAGAAAGAGAAGATAAAGACACAGAGCCAAAAACAGCAGAGACAGTTGCCGACATTCTTAGCAGAGAGAATGAAAAAGCAGAGCTTCCCAGTGCTCTCTCTGTTTCAGTCATCAGCTATTCGACGCCAGAGCCGCCCAGCAGTGGCGAGTGCTTGGCGTCGCAGCAGCCTGAGGAGCACCTCTGTGAGCTCACAGATCATCAGGTGTCAGAAACCAGTGACAAACCTGAACTAACAGAGCCCACACTTCCAGCTCCAGAGAGAGAGCCACCAAAAGCTGCAGACCCTCCGTTAGACGCCCCAGTAAACCTTACACCCACCAACCACAAATTAACATCTGCCACGCCCTCCACCCTCCAGACCGTGCTCGTCATGAACGGATCTGAATGTCTTGACTACCGCACTCCCAGCAAAAAGCACCTAGACAGTCAGATCCACAGAATACCCAGCCCTGTGCACGCTGTGGCATCCGCCAACACCTCCCCAAATGTGCCCATGACATCACAGACCAGAATAACCACTGCTGCTCCTCCTGTTTCCATGACAACATCTTCCAGCTCCGAGGGGGGATTCATGAAACGGGATGGGGTCATTATGGACAGAGAGAGACAGGGTGGGAGCAGTTTATTTCTACACGCCGGCTACGAGGAGCCGCCTCTGGTGCAAGATCTCAGAGTCCAGTCCCTGTCCCGCAGTCCCTCTCCCAATGAAGCACAAGACCTGACCATGTCCTCAATACTAGCGCGCGAGAGGGAGATAGAGAGGCAAAGGGAGAAAGAGAGGGAGCTGGAGAGACAGAGAGAGCGGGAGAAAGAAATTGTGAGGGAGAGAGAAAAAGAACTAGAGAGGGTCCACCAAGTCAGTAGAGCTGCTCACATCCCAGAGGACCAGATCACACTTTTGGTCCCCAAAGAGGAGCCCTTGAGCCCCGTCCCATCTCCCCAACATATCCCCACTCAAACCACTATGAATGGACCCTCATCACACAGGCACACTCCCAAATCCCCCTGCCGGTCACCTTCGACCATTGGACTGATAGCTCAAACCAACCACCAGGTTCACTCCAGTTCACAAGGACTTGACAGGCTTACGCTGCCCACTGGAGCAGCTGGTGCCGGCGACCGCCCCTCTGCCCACGCTCTGCTTCTCCCCCGAGCCCCGCAGCCACCTGAACCGGAGCACCAGGATACCGTTTCTTCTAGAGATTCCCAGCAAGGTAACACCACCCCAGTGGGTTACCCCTCCCAGGATTATCCACTACCCCTCATTGTGCCGGACAGCTACCGCTCTGGTAAGAAGCAGGAGGAAAACCTGCTCATGTCCTCCTACCCGCCTGGAACGCTTCCCTTTGGCCCCTTGGGAAAAGTGATGGTCCCTAATGGCGGGGACCTGGCCAAGCTGCCATTCTATCCGGACCCCTACCAGCTGCTGTATGGGCCCCAGTTCCTGGCCTATCCCTACAACTTGGCAGCGCTGCCCGTGGCTCTGAATATGATGGCACCGGGGGGAGACAAAGTGGAGCCTCTGCCCTTCCTCCCTGCCATCTTCAACTACGCAGCAACTGCCGGGCCTTACATGGGGGCGGCCCCCCATCCCCTCGTGGCAAACCCAAGCCTCTACAGCGGCAGCAGCGGCAGCAGCAAAAAGCAACGGGACAACAGCAGCAGCAAACCCTAGGACAGCCACGCATTAAAAGGAATATAATTCAAAGGGGACAGCCTCATGTGTTCAGGCTGGGAGCGGGAGGAGTGCATACACTGGCACGGCACCCCTGCCTCTCTTTAATCCAGCAGAGATCGGAGTTAGGAAGCAAAAGTGTGAAGGGAGGAGAAGAAGCAAAGAAACTCTCCTGCCTTTACTCATGCTCGCCTCTCTCCGCATCTCTCCCGCCCAGCTGTAGCGTGTTATAGATCTAGAGCTCGATTAATCTTCCTCTTTGACTCATTATATTATCTATAATATAAGAATTAAGAACTGCTAACAGGGTGTGTGTTTTGTGAAAAAAAGAAAAAAAATTAGTTCAGTCTACTTCCCTTTATAGTCACCGCATAACGAGGATAAAGGCTCTTCAGGGAAGGCTTGTGTGGGCAAGGATGAGGCAGAGGAGTCCTTATTCAACACGGCTGGAGGTGGTGAAGCATTAAACGACTCAAACCTTTTGCGTGCGTTTGTACGAGTGAGCGAGTGAGAACAGCAGGCGTGTCCCGCTGGTGTAAAAGTGTCCACGAGAGGTATATATGTGAGCTTTTACATGAACATGTACAGCAGGTAGGGATGTGTGCATGCAGGGGTTGAGCATTAACTGCATATGTGCGAAAGTGTGTGAGTTTGGGTGTGTGGGAATAAGATCATTCCGTTTGAGACGCACACAGCATTCCTACTCTAGTCGGAAAAGCTACCGTAGGTCAATGTGTAGAAGTGCATTTAGAAGCGATTCTTCATATCCAAATCATTAAGAAGTCGAAGCTGTGGCTGGACGTGAGTCTATGACAATGACAGATCACCTGAGCTTCTGAGGTCTGTCAGCGAACCTGGCGACTCCGGGGGCCAGATGACACTGTAGGATCTGTATAGCATTCACCATAGTTTATACCTTATGTGCACAAACTAGAAAAGTAGTGGTCACTTAAAAGGGACACTTGTAGCTGCTTTGGAAATGTAGCTGGCCACTGGGTAAGAATTAAAGGCTGGTAGACCATTGCACTTCCGTTTTTTCATCTCATTTCCTTCACTTAAAAACTTAAAAAGGAAAAAAAAAAACTGAAAATACTACTTAAAAAAAAAAAAAGGTCAGCCTTCATGTTGCGTAGCTTTTTCCCCTCTTTGACTGGAAGAGGAAAAGGCTCCATTTTCTAAGCCAGGAAGAAGAGAGCAAAGAATGAGGGGGGAGAAAGAGAAATGAATTCAGGGTATTGAGTTGTTTCTGAAGAGGAAAGAGAAATATATGGGCACAAAACTGCTGGACTCTGAACAGAAGTGCTCCGTAGAAATGACGCTGCGGACGAAAAATGTTGTCCTGCTCCATAACTGTGAGGAGATTGGAAAAAGAAAAAAAAAAGTCTGAACTATTCCCTTCCTGCCTTGTGTTATTAGCGAGAGGTAGGAAAAGGCCAAAAAGCGGTGGCCGACACTCTCCAGACGCCCTCGCGGTGGGGCCTTTTTGTTAAGTGTAATGTTATCTCTCTATATGTTTGTTCTGTTGAAAAGATGTTGTTGTTTATGTTGTTTAGCCCTACCAGGTGGGGAAAGTGGCTTCGGCGGAAAAGAGGGGAGGGTAAAAACTTCAAAATATGAATGTAAATTTAGTCATGAGGTTAATGAAGTACAGCTACATTAATGGTAGAGTTGTTTTTTTGTTTGGGTTTTTTTTTTTTCTTTGTTTTTTCCAAGTTCCTGTTTTGTTTTCTGTTTTGACACAAATAACCTGTTAAAAGAACCGTATAACGTCTGGTATGCATATATACAGTAGTCCTAGGAACATGTCAGTAAACTTTGGTTCTGTATCCACAAAGCATGAGCAACACTCGCTTCCTAACCGTTTATATCCTCGGCAAATCTGGCATTGTGCGCACAGCTTCTGTTTTGTTTCCTTTTATATATATTTTTTCTGGTCTCTAAATCATCCATATCTGTTATGTTTTTGATGTATTATTTGGAAGAATTCCACAAAAATTAGCCGCCACTTTTCTTTTTTTTTTAACTTCTCACGGTCACTTTGTAGGCGCTATTTTAATCCCGCCCCCTCCCCTGCCCCTCGCCCCTCTCCCCCTCGAGCATACACTCGCTCGCTGCACCTTCTTTTGTTTTTGTTACTGGTGTTGTTGTTCTGAGTGACGACGTTTCGGTGTGTGATGGTACGCGGGCACCTTTTTGGTCCAGGTGGGAGTGTTGAAAACACTGTGTGACCGACTGCAGGGGTGCACAGGCGTCCCCCTTGGGTGTGGTTACAAGCCTTTTTATTTTTAAATGTTTTTTTTGATTTGTTTTTTTGTATGTTTGGGGTACGTGTTGTGTACGAGAGCGAGCGGCTGCGCGACGTGAATAAGAAAACCAAAATAAATCTGCCTAAGCAGCATATCCCTTGGCAGTATATGGGCCACCTGTTTTGTTTTTCTTTTCTTTTCTGTGGGTTAGTTTCAGTGTAAAAATAAAAAGCCTTTCTGTCTCCAATACACTATCTCAAGCCATTCCTGTAGACGGACATGTTTGTGTTTCGCGGGGGTGTTTTTGGACCATAGTTTCTTATGCCATAGTTTGCTCTCATGGTTATCATACAGACCAAAAGCATGCAAATCGACGTATTGTAGTGACTGGACTGGAATCTGGAGGTTTAAAAAATCAAACTAAACAAAACAACTATTTACTGTATGTTTTAGTTTCAATGAATGTGCCTCTGCTTTGATATTTAAATAATTATAGTAAGATGTGGATCTGCCAGATTTCAACTGTTAAAGGTGCCTTGTTATGGCATAAGAAATTTGAATTAGCATTTTTTTTTTTCCTTGAGAAATGATGATTTGGAGATAGAGTTCTTGGCTTTGTTTGCTACGAAGCTGTTCATAGATGTAGGAGTGTGGCTAAACTGTTTTGGTATCGTGTACATGTCTAGGGTAATACTGTGCCATATAGAGCCCACAGAATATGTTATTGTTATTTTTAAAAGATGTTTTAATGTTGCCTGATGACTTTGTCTTTAGATTTGATACAAAGGCTTGTAGCCACAGCTCTCCCAAAGTCTGTAGTTTCCTCTCTCCGACATTCTACTTCTCCTCCTCCCCTCCACCCCAACCCCACCCCGTTTCCGTCTCCCTTTCTTTCTCTTTGCTGCAATCAAACAAAATAAAGTATTAACCTGATGACCCAGCGAAATCAGCTCTAGCTTGGTGCTGCGTGTGTTGTTTTGTGGTTGTTCTTGTTCATGTTGATGATGTGTCCAATCTGTACAAGTTGATCAAGCGCCCTTAATACGAACCATGTGCTTAAAGTCAGCAGATGTCTGCTTTTGCATTGTTTGTGAAATGTGCGTTTAATATTTAGCAGATCGGGGGGAAAAAAAGCTTTGTTTTATAGACGCATGTCACCTCTCCCCTCCAAAAACTCAGAATGTATGGATTTTTCTTCTGGCCTGTGCTGATTTTTATCCTCCAAGATTGTTTTGGTGCGAGTTGCCCAGTTTGGGAGATATCAGCTGTAAGCTGAGACGTCTGCCTTCTTCTATTCAATATAATGGAACCAGATGGCTCTCGCTTTACTGTGCTGAGAGTGCCAAAAAAAAAAAAAAAACCCAAAACAAACAAAACAAACAAAGAAAAAGATGCATCGGAAAAGCGAAGAAGGAAAAGTAGAAATTCATTCAGCTATTTCTGAGTAGGAGGAGAAATATGTGGGCACGAATCATGAAGTGAATACTCAAAAATCTTGTTGTGAGCAGTTTCATCAGGAGCTTTGACTGCATGAGCCAGCTAACATGACAGCTCAGCTGATCCATTGTAATATTTGCATCCTGTCACGCTGTCACAAGCACGATCTCTGGATACGGCTGGCCGACGTGGTTCACTTAGAAAGAAAATATCTGAAACAGCTGAACAACTCACAGCAAACCAAACTAGGTCACATGTGGATAAAATATGGCCCGAGGTCCAAAACGGGCCCGTGGACCATCTAGAGCTGGCCCCTGATGTTCTAAGAGGAAACCTAAGCGCACAACCATAAAAATACCAATAAAAAGCAGCACTGTGATAACAGATATTGAGGCAAAGGACTGTTATAAGTCTGCACTGCTCAATTTCAACTTAAAGCACTCCACTTTTTTGTAATGATCTATAACAGTTTTACTCTAATGGTAAATGAGGCCGTATTTATGTAGATGCAACAATTCAACAAGTTTTCCTTTGCTTAGTGTGAAAAAAAACTTGACCTGCCCCTCATCTAAAGGAATAAATATTCTTATTTTGTATTCAAACATGCCATTTCTAAAAAATCTTTAATCTAGGAATTTTTGTCTTAGTTTCAGTAATCAATTGGGGAGCGTTTCTAATATGTGTCAGTTACCATTGTTTACTTGTGAATAGTGGTTTCAGAGGCAAAGATTGATTAATATGATCAACATGGGCATCTGATCAGATTTAAGAACAGACCAAGTGCTTTAAGCTTTATTTCTCACTTTATATTAAATGCATGTTTAAAAAAGACACATGTGGACTGTAATGCAAGCCAAAGCAATATGAGCCTTTTGTTTTATTACACTTCTCTAAAAGGTTGGGTTTTTTGGGGGGGGGGGTACTCAGAGAGAGAAACCAGTTTATTTTCTATATTCTGATTGTTTTTAATCAGGGCTTCATATATCATCCAGGGCCTGTATAACAGAACATCCTACTCCTTAAAAAAAAACACCTGCTGACGGTGTTTTCCTCGACTCCCAAACCCCCTCTGTAGAAACGTTTGATCCTAACGTCCCGACAAAATAAAAGCAAATGCTGAAATCTGCATTTGTGGAAAAAGTGAAACAACGAATTCATCATAAAGTAAGAATTTACCGTTCACCTGTAGCGTCTCTGCTTAATCATTCGTGTCAGCTTAGTTGGCTGCTGAGAAAGAAACCTGAGCCTGATCACAGATTACCATCACCGAATGAGCACTAGTGACACTCAGTGGATTATCCAGGAACAGCCAGTCCTAAAACGTGAGGTAACAGATGAATTGCCTTTGAACATATTAAAGGGACAGATCACTCCAACATCAAAATGACATGTTTTGACCTCTGATCCGTAGCTCCAATTATCCTTCCAGATCAGGGGTATCAAACATGCAGCCCGGGGGCCAAATCCCGGCCCGTCAAAGGGTCCCCCTGCCCCACTGTGCGGCTTCAGAAGGTGGGAAATAAAAATGCTTTGAATTCATTAATAAAGTATTTCTATATTTTAAAGTTGTTAGGATTATAAAGAATTTAAATACTCTTTGTTGTTTCACACTGAAGGTTTTGTACCTAGATTTTAACACACGTGCAATGACAGTAACTCATGACTGTTGGAAAATCAGACCTGCAGGTACGAGTCTGACTTCATTCACTCCGTTTATTTTGTAATGTTGCCTGTAGGTGATATTAACACTGAGATGGATTTAACTGTTGATTGGGACATGTGTGTTTCGTGCTGAAATAAACAGCACCTTTTCTTATCACTGTAAGAAAATCACACAGACCTGGTCCCTTTATGAACTTTGGACCTGTTTCCATCCTGACTGATACGCTCCCCAGTGTTCATAAGTTTCTCCTTTTAAATCAGTTTTAAATGAAATGAGTTACTCTGAGGGTAAACACAAGCTTCCACCTGTCTGAGTTGGCGCAAAATTGGACACATTTGCTTATTTTTTACAAAACAACATCAATTGATGTTGTTTTCCAGCAAGCAACTTCGATTACCTTACACTGATAAGTAAGATGTATGTAGGTATACTCTAGTTTCCCCTGAGCTGATCCGTGGTATGTCACAGAAACACACAGGTATGAGGGCAGATGGAGGGCAGTTTTTATTTTAAATTCATCTAAAATATGTGTATGCATTTGAATCAACTGGAGATAGCAGCCTTTCCCCACTGAGGTCTTTTAATCTTGCCAAATTGTATGTTTTGCCAGCAGGCAGCGGAGACCACTCACTGAAAAGGAGGAATCTATGCAACTAGAGGCGGGCGGATCGATATCAGTACCAATGCTAGTATTGGTATGGGATCAATACTAAGTTATACTCTGTTTCTACCCTCTAAATTCCGTGTGTAGTTCACTGAACATTTTACATTTTTTTGTTGTTTGTTCCCAGAAATAAAAAAAGAACTCAAACGTGCACTATGAATAATATCTTAAACTTTTTTCGTGTTGACTGTTTTATTTATAACCTATACCACATTTAAAGAACAGAAGCTGACAAAAAAAATAGTTTCAAAATACATAAAAATCTGAAAATTGCACTTTGTTGTGTTAACTAATAATTGTGGAAAGTAAACGTCACAATGGTCATTAAAATTGATGATGATTAATCTCATAAATCATGCTTTCCCCTGAATAAGCTGATTTTATAGGTTAAAAGTATCGGTACTAGTATTGGCAACACTGCTGGGGAATGCGCAAACAAATATCACCAGTTAACCTAAAACCGAGTTAAACTGGAACGCCATTAACACCGGTGTGTGACGAGTATCCTCCGACCTGCACAGTTCAGGGTCTCGTTATCATGTGGAGGGCAGAGGCGAGCAGGCGAGAAAGCTGCTCGCAGGCGTCCTGCTGCCTGCCTACAGCGATGACTCATTGGTCACGTGATAGTCACAGTCATGCCTTCTGATTGGTCCAGAATCTAACGCAGACGACCAATCATCCTGCGATGCGGAAATAACGTCTCCAAAACGACAACAACGTAGCGGGAAATTGAAAGGAGAAGCAGCTGGTAACAGTGCACAGTTTCTGCAACTTTAGGTTTTAAGTTAATTTACAGTTTAAAATGGTATCTTTAGAGCTTTAAGCGATGTTTCCTGGTTTTCTCTGTGGACGCGGTATGTTGCCGCTAGTTTAGTGTTTCCTCGTAAAATCTCGTAAAAGTATTGACTGCAATGAACGCTGTATTTATTTTGACATGTTGCTCAAAAAGGCTGTAAATCTGTGACTTAGCAGTTCCCTGTCCTCTCTATCAGCCATTCCTCCTTCTTGTTTCGCAGGAGTCACCGATGCAAGTCATCTGCCTCCATCCTCCTCCTCTGTCATACCAACCCTCTACATATCCACCTACACTACATCCATGAATCTCCTCTGTGGTCTTCCTCTTTTCCTCCTGCCTGGCAGCTCCATCTTCAACATCCTTTGTCCAGTATATCCACCGTCCCACCTCTGCACATGTCCAAACCATCTCAGCTTGAGCTGTCCGTCTGATGTACACATTTTCAGTCTTTCTATCAGTCCCACCATCTCCAAATTATACATCACAGCAGATCTCTCTACCATCTTGTAAACCTCCCTGTCACTCTTGTTGTTATCCTCCTGTCACAAATCACCCTGACACTTGTCTCCACCCGCTCCGCCCTGCCTGTGCTCTCTTTCACGTGCACACTGTCTGTTGCTTTCGATGGATGATCTCAGGTATCCAGTGGAGCAGAACCACTGGATCTTCATAGTGCAGGGTTTTGGGTGACAACATGTCCCTAATTATGTGGGACTGCTCTTGTCCCCCTATGCCACACCTGGAGACAATAACCCACATTTTGATTGGCTCTGCAGAACATGCACTGTTCCAAAATCTGTCTTTTACCCAGTGTATATGAAGGAAAACATTTTTTTATAATACTCAGGAAAATATTGTCTAATGCCATACTCATCAGGGAAAGTTACACGTCACTAAAATGTCACAAGCTAGCAGATTATGTTCAGTATGATGGAAAGAACTGCAGAAAAATGAAGCAGCAGTATGTACTGAAAAATGGAGTAATGAAATAACAGTGAAATAAAAGGAATTTATTGGAATATATAAATACTGTTGCGTGAGACCATAAGAACAAGCTTAAGCTTCCTTTTATCCTCATTGTGTTTACCTAGCAAGAGAGTTGGAAGTGTGTTAGATTTGACCTCTGTATGCTAAATAAATCTGGGAAAATGTACGTTTTAGTGTACTGTACAAACATTTCAGGCGACCTCTCAACTATGTTGACATGTCCCACTTCACCCCAGTCACACACAGCGTTTGCCCTACATTTAGTTTGTTGGGATCTGGTCAAACTTGTAGGTGGCAAAGTTACAGAAGATGCCTTTAACTATTCTCTGGTCATCATAATAAGAGGATACAGAAGGAGAGCAGATAATAATTCATTCCTAATTTCTGTCTAGAAGCAGCACACAAAGAGGTTCCAAAGAAATCTGAGTAGTAAAATAAAAAACAGTTCTGTTAATCGGAGTGGTATTTTTCAAGATTTTTTCTTTTTTAATCAAATGGTCAAAAACAAAACGTAAAAAACATGAAGTTAACTTTTTATTACTGTAGTTTACATTCACCCGAGGGCTCACCCCGCCTCCACTTGCAGCATCATTTCAGACGTAGTGCAGAAGCTGCAGGCGCTCTCTCCTGACGCACCAAACTTTATAATGGGGGATTTTAACCATGTCTCTCTTAAATCAACTTTGGGCAATCTGTATCAATACGTATCCTGTCCTACCAGATGGGATAAAATGTTGGACCTTTGTTACGGATCGGTGAAGAATGCTTATAAATCCCTCCCGCTTCCTCCTCTGAGATCTGCAGACCATAACTGTGCATCTTCTGCCCATCTATAAAACTGTCTTAAGACGAGAGAAGACAAAGACTAAGGATGTTGACATATGGTCAGAAGAATCTGTGCTTACCTTGCAGGAATGTTTTAAGTGTACAGATTGGGAAGTTTTTATTCAGTCTTGTGGAGATGATCTCGACGCTCTGGTGGATGTTACTAGCTCTTATGCAGTATTTTGTAAAGATATGATTATACCCCGTAAGCGCGTTAAAGTCTACGCTAACAATAAGCCATGGGTCACTAAAAGCGTCAAATCCTGTTTAAGGAAAAAGAGATAGGCCTTTAAAGAGGGGGCTGTTACTGATTTTCAGACAGCCACCAAGGAACTGAAAATCGAGATCTTGAAGGCAAAACAGAGCTACAAAAACCTTCTTGAAAGCAAATTTGCTGCAAGAAATTTTGGGTCTGCCTGGACTTGTATGAAAACCATAGCAGGGTTTCAAAATCCCCAGAGCGGCAGTCAGATCATTGTAGATGGTTTTAATTCAGACAGAGATTTTGCAAACGCTTTAAATATGTTTTATGCTCGTTTTAGTTCTTCTGATTTTAGCGAGGATATTTTGGAACTGAAACAGAAACTGAGAGATACTCAGCACTTTATCATTGAACTCAGTGATGTCAAAAAGGCCTTTCATACAGTCAATGTGAACAAGAGCCAGGGGTCCTGATAATATTAGTGGCCACCTAATTAAATCTTGTGCTGATGAACTCAGTCCTATATTTCAGGTTATTTTTAATCAATCCTTGCAAACACAACATGTGCCCTCTCTTTGGAAAGAAGCAGTCGTGGTTCCTGTCCCTAAATCTAGTCGTCCAAAAATTCTAAACGACTTCAGGCCTGTTGCCCTCACTTCAGTTGTAATGAAAGTCTTTGAAAAAATCATCAGAAATGTGATTCTGAAAGAGACTGAACATCAGCTGGATCCAATGCAGTTTGCATATAGGCCCAATAGAGGAGTGGAGGACGCACTTTTGACTTTGTTAAATCTGATTCTTAAACATGTAGAGAGTAAAGGGACTTTTGCGAGACTTCTTTTCATTGATTTTTCTTCAGCTTTTAATACAATACAGCCCCATATTTTAATTAAAAGACTTTTAGAACAGTTTGAAATCAGGAAAAACCTGGTGGGCTGGATTTTAGGTTTTTTAACTAACAGGTCACAAAGAGTGAGAATAAATGGGGTTCTGTCTGACCCAGTGTTCTCCTCCACAGGTTCTCCTCAAGGCTGCGTCTTATCTCCCTTATTATTCACTCTCTATACAAATATGTGTCAGAGCAGACATGAAAACAGGGTCATCATTAAATATGCAGATGACTCTGTTATTGTCAGCTTACTGAAAGAGGGTGAAACTAACCCCGGTCCAGTCATTGATGACTTTGTTCAGTGGTGTGAGGAGTCTTATCTCCAGCTGAACATATCTAAAACAAAAGATATGGTGATTCCTTTTAGGAAACAACAAAATGGGCACGCAGTCACTTTAATTAAAGGTCAGAAAATAGAGCAAGTACAATCATATAAATATCTTGGGACCATAATCAATGAAAAACTGAACTTTGATCAAAATTGCAAATCAGTTTGTAAAAAGGGTCACCAGCACCTTTATTGTCTTAGGAAACTTGCTCATTTCCACACTGACCAAAAAATGTTAACTTTGTTTTATCGTTCTTTTATTGAGGCTGTTTTATCCTTTTGTTTGGTGGCACGGTTTGGTCAGACCTCTGTCACAGAGAAAAACTCTCTAAATCAGATAGTGAGATGGTCCAGTCGTCTGATAGGTGAGCCACAGTCTTGTTTAGCCTCCCTGTACTCTAAGCAGGTACAGAGGATGGCTTTATCGATCCTTAAAAATGGTTCCCATCCTCTAAGGGGTGAATTTCAGCTTCTTCCCTCAGGACGGAGGTTTATAAAAATAGCTTTGTCCCCGTCGCTGTCACTGAATTAAATAAGACCTGTTTTTGATTCGAAATATTAAAATTACTATATATGTGCCACAGTGAGGTTTATATCTTTACTAGGTATGTGTGCTTTTAAAGGGATGCCAAATGCTGTCATTTTTTTCTGTAAAGGAAATTTACCTTGCCTATGGGTATAAATAAAGTAACCTTGACCTTGACCTTGATGATGGCTCTATCACAGTGTCCCATTATGTCAGAACACAAAATGCCATAACCCTAAAAGCAGCAGCATGGACGGCAGCCATCAGTAATCCCTTCATTTAGATGAGTGCTGATACCTTCTGTGATCAGCTCGTATGTATGAGAGCGTGTGACAGGGAAGAGTTGTGGCCTGTTTGCCGTTCATCTTGCATTTCCCACCTTTCATGGCCTGATTGTGTGCAGTGGAAGAAAAGAACTTTGAGTTCTCTCTCCCCCTTCACTGCAACATTTTACACACACACTGAGCCATGGCTGGCAGCGGTCAATCAAGGTTCCTGTGTAATGTGTAAACACATGTGTCTGGGTTCGCTAAGGTCACTCACCTGGCCCGCAGTCGTGTCCTTACACAAATAACAACGAGTGCGGAAGATTGATGGACTTATAAAACCACACTTTTTAACTTCTAATATTGCAACAGACCCTTTAAAACCCCCCACAGTTTCTTTCTTCTGTTTGCCTGTGATAGGTTTGTAGCTTGAACCTATTCGCTGGAACGTTGAAGACAATATAATTACACAGCAAGCAAGACACGAAGTAGGCAAAATTCTTCATGTTTCTCGTGCACGGGAGAGAACCGGACAAACGCCGTTCCTTCGCTTGACCCCAGTTGCTCTCGTCCGCTCCCCCGTAACACTGCTCTTTTATTGAGGTTACATGAATTCATTAACATACGACGTGTACATACACACAAAGAGTACCTTGCCTGTGTGTGTGTGTGTGTGGGGGGGGTCAGAGTGTGACCCCATAAATGACTTCCCTAAACCTGCTGGTCTGGAAGTCCAACAGTTCATCTAAACAAAAGGCACTTAGCCTAAAACAGATATAGATACATTTATCCTACCATAAAACAATAAGAGAAGGTACGACCTCTCCCATGCTCCCAGAGTGCTCTCTAATGCACACAAAGTTTGCAGACTATCAAGGATCAAACCTCTACCAATCGACAACTAATTATAAAACTCTAAGCATATATAAGTAGATATTTCTAAGCATAAATGACAATCAACAATACAAAACCTAACAGCCTGCTGTACTTCACGTTCACCACCCACAGCCATCTGCATTTCTGCAAACACTGGTCTCAACCAGCGCGGCCTTCCAGCCTCAGGATCGATAGCTTGTCCAGAACATGGCATATATGCCCTCTGGATCCCAGGAATTGTGACAGCAGACGCCAGCGAACTGCAGACTTTTCCACAATCTCTCTGCTCCTCATCCTTTTTTCTTTTTTCCTCGTAAATTTGTACATTTACCATTTTTTTCTCAGAATTTTCCCCTTTTTTCTCCCAAAGTTGCAAATTCTTTGCTATTATAATTGTCAATTAAATTGGTAAATTTGCATTTGTATTTTTCTCTCAGAACTTTCTTTTACATTTTTTTTCTCAGGTAACTCGAACATTTCTTTCTGGTAAATTAGATAAGCTCCAGTTCTTCTAAAGATTTGTTGTTCTTGTATTGTTTTGTTGTTGTTGTTTTTTTAGTTTCATATTTTTAATTTAAACCCATTTTTTTTTTTTTTAAAAAAAAAAATGAAAAATTTCAACTTAACCTTGAAAAGTAAAGCAATGCAGCTTTGCCCTTTTTACTTTATACATTTGAGTTTTTTCTTGTAAAGTTGACCATTTTTTCACCTAAATGTCTTTTTCATGAGTTTTCCTATTTTTTCTTCTGCGTTTGTGAATTTCTTTTCAATTTTTGTTTCTCTAAAACTTTTTTCTTGTAAATTTCCTAGTGTTTTTTCCTCACAAATTTGAGACTTTAATCTCAAATGCCACTTTGTTTTTTTCTTGGCTTTACAAATGTGTAAAGCTATCCAAGTGTTCATAAACACTTGGATTGCCTTGTAATTTTCAGTCTTTTAAACACCACAAGACGAAGGCCACTTACTTGTTTATTAAAGTGAAAGCAGACATTTCCAAAACTGGCCACTCAAATGAGAAAAATCTTGATACTTAATGGATAAACAATACTAAACCTCGGGGGAGAAATATTTCAGTGAGATTCAAACTGTCTCTTTAATCTCTTCATGAAAAGGATGAGTCAGTCATTGTCTGGGAAATGGTTGTGGTCTCCTGCAAATAGTTGTTTCGGTTAAAGCCTAACAAACTGCTGAATTTGACTAAGAACAGATCCCTTTTTTCTACAGCACATGTTGTAGCTTTTGAAAGCAGGGAGACATAGATGGTACCATAGTAATAATAATAATGGCTCTATCACAGTGTCCCATTATGTCAGAACACAAAATGCCATAACCCTAAAAGCAGCAGCATGGACGGCAGCCATCAGTAATCCCTTCATTTAGATGAGTGCTGATACCTTCTGTGATCAGCTCGTATGTATGAGAGCGTGTGACAGGGAAGAGTTGTGGCCTGTTTGCCGTTCATCTTGCATTTCCCACCTTTCATGGCCTGATTGTGTGCAGTGGAAGAAAAGAACTTTGAGTTCTCTCTCCCCCTTCACTGCAACATTTTACACACACACTGAGCCATGGCTGGCAGCGGTCAATCAAGGTTCCTGTGTAATGTGTAAACACATGTGTCTGGGTTCGCTAAGGTCACTCACCTGGCCCGCAGTCGTGTCCTTACACAAATAACAACGAGTGCGGAAGATTGATGGACTGATAAAAACACACTTTTTAACTGCTAATATTGCAACAGACCCTTTAAACCCCCCACAGTTTCTTTCTTCTGTTTGCCTGCTGTACTTCACATTCACCACCCACAGCCATCTGCATTTCTGCAAACACTGATCTCAACCAGCGCGGCCTGCCAGCCTCAGGGATCGATAGCTTGTCCAGAACATGGCATATATGCCCTCTGGATCCCAGGAATTGTGACAGCAGACGCCAGCGAACTGCAGACTTTTCCACAATCTCTCTGCTCCTCATCCTAACTCGACCTCCATCTGCACCGCAGTGTAGCTGGACCAACCGTGGGCTGTGGGGACTGAACGCTGCGAGGCCTGGGTCAGTGAATGTGCTGCAGGATGACTTGGAAAGCAATGGCAGGTGCACTACTGCTCACTCTGAGCCTTATTTTGCTGGGGTGGGGAGCTGAGGGCCAGGAAAACGGAGGTGATAAGGTATGTTAGTGCAATGCACAATGCCTAGAATTAAAATGTGCACTCGGTGTGTGTGCGTAGGAAGTATCATCTATATGCACCTTTTCAGCCTTTAACGAAGTCCCTGATTCTCTGCAGAAGCATGGATGACTGTAGTGGCATATATTGTTTCTGCACAATTACATGCTACAGCTCCTGATGATTGGAAATATCTGCCTGTATCATTTAGATACATCTTTTTCTTCTAGAAAAATCCACTTTGTTGGCTCATAGGTTATGTTTTAAAGAATAAAAGTCTAAGGGGGAGGGGGGATCCCAACATTTGCTTAGACTTTGCTCAGTTTGCTCAGTTTGTGGACGCATCAGCATAATTAAGATAAGAGAAGAAATACTTTACTTTTTTTCCCAGTTTTGGGAAATTACTAACACAAAAAGAAAAGCAAGACTTGTTTTTCCTCTTAAATGTTGTACATACACATGGTTCATCTCCACAAGTGAGTGTTGTGTGGTTGCTCTTGTCAATGAAATGCAGTGATGTGGCACTTCATCACCATTTAATAATTTCTGCACACTGCTCTGTTCAGCTTTTTTTTTTTTAAGTCAAATCAATAACTGAATAAATTTAATCTCTCGGTTTAATGTGGTTTTAACGAGCAGCCAATGAAGATCTCTGAGTCTAAAATACTGAGGCTGAGTTCAATAAATTAGAGCTGCGTGTAATAAAAAGCTGTGAGTAACGACCTAAGTGTCAGTTCAGTACAAGATGAAGCTTGTGTCTTCCAGAAAATGGTGCCGGGCAGTTCTACCGTCAATCTGGGCCAGAACACCCACGACTGGAGGCCGCTGATCCACACAACGGTCAACCTTAGTGAGATCCGCAGGTACGTGTGCGATGGGGCAAATCAGTGCACCGTCAAGCCTGCACAGCAGCTCATCTGTGGGCAAGAAGGTGCACATGATTCTTCTGGGATTTCAAATTAAAACATGACATTGAAGTTCAGTTTCTACTGAACAGGCGTACATGAGCTCTCTAAGATCAGTCAAAGATAAATAAGCAGGTTGTCTTATTAATGCACCAATGAGCAGCCGTCACTCCAATTTACTGTATCTTTATTCTGCCACGCAGCATCAAATCCTCCTTTGAGTTCCGGACATTTGACCCAGAAGGTCTGATTTTCTACGGAGACACAAAAAACGGGGATGACTGGTTTATTTTGTCGCTGAAAGACGGCGTCCCTCTGATACAGATCAACAAAGGTGTGCTCGTCAGCGTAGCGGGCACCCCGAGGCTCAATGACGGGAAATGGCACACAGTAAGCATCCAGTGATCACTTGGAAATCAGTTTGTTGAACTCCAACTGGCTAAAGAACTGCTTTATGTTGCTTTGCTGGTTTCGGGCCTGGAGAGAACTCAGGAGCTGCTCCAAGGCTCCGTATGAGAAATTATGAAGAGCTCCTTGAGAGCGCAAGAATAAAAACATGCTGGAAATGAGCATAACAACTCATCTTAAAACTGGCTAACTGTACCGTTTGTTGTTCTCTTGATGCCACCAAGATGGAAGTGAGCAACCAGGACAAATTCGTAAATCTGGAGGTGGATGGCACTGGCGGGCTGGTGGTGGGCATACATTCCAAGCAGATGGAGGAAGCCATTTACGGTAAACTTCGACTGGCCCTTGGCGGGATGCTGATCAGCAAAGAAAAGATGGTTGTTCAGGTACTGTGTGTATTTTGCACCATTTGTTTTAAACTGCACTTCAGCTGCAAATAGACCAGATGCTGTTTTCCTTTCCTTGCACAAGACCTCTGGAAAATAGCTTCTTGAACATGTTTGAACCGTCCCTCCTCTTCCTTTAGTTCAATCCCAAAATGGATGGCTGTGTGCGGAAAGGCAACTGGCTGAACCTCACCTCCCCATGGGTGGCAGAGGCAGACGAGCTACAGCCTTGCTATGAAAACATCCAACCTGGCAGCTACTTCCCTGGCACAGGATTTGCCATTTTCAACACCTCAGGTGGGAACACTCTGCTAAATTATCCCAGATACAAGCAAGTGTTTACACTCCTTTATTCAATAACAAGCTTTCCAGCTGGCCCGGATATTGCATTTATGCATGATATGGCATCTCGGGTAGCAATATTTCTCCTACTTCTAAGTAGGTATTCCTGATCAGATTCAGCACGTTAATTTGTATTTATTGGAAGTGGTTTTATCTGCCTCAACACATCAGCAAATGACTTTTTTTCTTCTTTTTTCCCCAGATTTCCAGATCAATGGAGATCACGAGGTCCATATTGAGCTGTGGGGGGATTTCAGCCAGATGGACGGGACCCTTTTGAGCATCAAAGCTGATGGGGAGGAGCTCATGTTCTCTGTGGTAGCTGATAAAAACACTAAGGTATCCACATAAGTCAGATGTATTTGCCCTCAAAGTGGGATTATTAACTTAGCAATGATGTTTGTTTCATGCAAATAACACACACAGATCAGTGTACATCACAGTTCTGTTTCCATTTGGCATTCAGAACTTCACATTCACCTCTAGAGAAGAGGTGTTCACCATGAAAAACACTTTCAAGAGGCTCCAAATTAAGTTTCTGAAGGATTCGCTGAGCGTGGTTAAACATGAGGAAGAATCATCGGCTGATTTTTCAGTCAGTGCAGGGAGCAACACCGATTATTTATCAGCTTGGAGAGATGGTCATCTTGCCATTGGAGGCCTTTTGGGTGAGACTGCAGCTTTAAAGTATTTCAGTCTAATCCTGTATTACTGTGCAGCAACACAAAAAAAAGGATCTGCTCTGTGTAACTCGTGAAGACGATTGTTTTCTTCATCTATTTTGTCTTTTCAGGTGAGAATGCTGACGATGTCGGCTCCCAGTTCTTGACAGGCTGTCTGGAGAAGATCCAGGTCCAAGGGAAGGATTTGGATCTGGATTTGGCACGCGTGAAACACGTGTCCGTTTCCTCTCACAGCTGCCCCGCTTAAACCACAAAAGCATGCTTACACTTTAGGGTATGCTGAGTAGACATGGTGTTTGCAGTGATGAGCACTAAAGTGTTTTAAGTCAGAATTTTATACTTGTACCAGTGAATCTCTAAAGTCTAAATAATTTAGTGCTAAATATTAATATTTTACGAGATGTCTCTTCCACTTTCCCACTTTTAACACAACATACAGATAAATCTGATAAATGTGAGCAGTTTTGTGACCCTGGTACGTGCAACAGCAAGTTTTTGAATAAAATATGACTTTCCCTAAAATGGTTTCTGATACATATTCATTTTTCTGGTATATTTTAAGGCACAATAGAGGAGTAAGATGTTTAACAAATAAAACTGTTAAGGTATTTTGTTATGAACACCTTTATTCTTCAGCAGAGTCGGAACTCTCTTAGGCAGTTTTTTTTTTTGGTAATTTCTTTAAGGGGGCGATCGTGGCTCAAGGGAGTTCGCCTTGTTGGGAGTTCGCCTTGTAATCGGAAGGTTGCCGGGTCGAGCCCCAGCTCCAACAGTCTCGGTCGTTGTGTCCTTGGGCAAGACACTTCACCCGTTGCCTACCGGTGGTGGTCAGAGGACCCGGGTGGCGCCAGTGTCCGGCAGCCTCGCCTCTGTCAGTGTGCCCCAGGGTGGCTGTGGCTACAATGTAGCTTGCCATCACCAGTGTGTGAATGTGTGTGTGAATGGGTGGATGACTAAATGTGTAAAGCGCTTTGGGGTCCTTAGGCACTAGTAAAGCACTATACAAATACAGGCCATTTACCATTTAAGTAGTCTCCAGGAATAGTTGTCCAGGCTTCCTGAAGGACATTTAAGGCGGCCTTTTGTCCTGTTCTATGTTAACATGATGCCACATTGGTCACCCACATTGATCATTTATCCAATCCTCTACTCTCGGCTGATTATCTATCAGCTCAAATACAGTCATTTATAACCCGGTTAGACCTCTTAGATCTTTCGCCACGAGGCTACCATCACTGAGTGTAGTCGATTTCCTTTAAAGCCAAATTTGAATTCTAATTTTCTTCAATTCTTTCAACTTACGTTCAGCCAGTCTTTTCACGCATGCCTCACAAGAACCCACTCGCTCTCGCCGAGTGACTGATCTTAGACATGAAAATTGCTCCCTCTAGTGGTTGATTAAACATAATGTTAAATTCATCAGAGACTTGTGTATGACGTCATCTACCCCATAAAATTTGATACACGGAAAAAGTCCAAATATTACTTATCAACTTTAAATTATGAAAGCAGAAAAGAGGAAAGATTAGAGCAAATATGAATGAAACGCTCAAGATCAGTTTCAGATAAAATGATGTCTGCTCGCTCGGTTCTGTATCCACTTATCGCTGCAAGAAGTCATCAAACTGTTATGTGCAGCTTTGAAATGAACTGGAAGATGTGAGAGGTCGGGGAACACAGACAGATAAATAGATTTATTTTCATTCAGAACATTATATACATTTGTTTCCCAAGACAGCATTAAACTGACAATAAATAGAATAAAAAATATAATAACACCTAATAATATTTAACTAGAAAATCATATAATAATAAAAACACATACATAAAGCGATAAAATGCGAACTGATAACGAACGTGACTCTAACTGTAGTTAACGTAGAAAGTTTTTAGTCCTCGAGCCAATAAAGGAGAAATAATCAAAAACAAGTGTACGACGAGGCTACGTTGAATGTAAAAACGCTAGCTTCTGAACCAAAGCGTTTATATAGACTTTAAAATGACGCCACGCTTTCAGTCATTAAAGCCTGAGGTGCGGTTGCTAACGATTCCGCAAATCTGCCGGCTGCCATAATGTTACTGTCGCAAAGCCTCGCTGTCGTGAATACTGGCCGCCCACTGAAGATGGCGGCGGAGCTGCATCCGCGGAGCGGAAAGCTGATCGGCCTGTCCAACTCGAACCGAACCGCCCGTCGCAACCAGCCAGTCCAGGAGTTCAATCACGGCCTGGTGCTTAGCAAGGAGCCGCTGAGGGACCGGGATGTCTTCACCGTCCGCATTGACAAGAAGGTAAACAAACTGCAGGCCCGCTGCTGGCTCCTCTGAGCGTGTGTGAGGGCAGCGGGACGGGAGTGGAGCTGGAGGGACGAGCCGGGGGTCTGTGGCTGTCCGCGGTCTAAAGCTATTGCTGCTGCTAAGGCGGCACACACAGGGCTTGACAGTAGCCGCAGTGTTTACCGCTCCTCAGGCTTTAATTAGATACACCGACAGAGGACCGCAGGGAGCTGATAAACAGCCCGCTGTGGGCTGGATGTGATAAACGAGTCTCTTAGCTAACGATAGCCCGCCCGTGTTGCCTTGGTGCCGTCAGATAGCCGTGCTAATGAGCCGCTAGCAGGCTGTCCGGGGCTAGCCTTTCTGGAAGGTGCTACGAGGGCTTTGTCTGGCGCTGACAGGGACCCGATATCGTTTTATCGCGTGAAAGGATCCCACCTAAGCCGGTAAGTGCGGTTCTTTTAGGGCTTGTTTTGAAGGATCGGTCGCCTGTCAGGCTGTCTGTCCGATGGCTAATAACACTGCAGTGTTCACGCCACACGGGGATATCGTAGTGACTCAGAGGCCATGTGTGAACAGTACACAGTCACTACACCGAGGCTGTTACCACTGTCATTAATATTAACCAGAGCCTGTGTGCTGAAAGCCTCAGCTCTGCAGCCTCCGCTCACCTCTGTGCGTATGCAAAGCGTCTGCAGACCGCTAGAACTGCTGCTCCAAAAGTGGCTGACTACTTCATGCTGTTACTCATTAATTACATGCACTCTTTCGGCTGACTTCACAACCATTTAAACACAAAATCACGGATATCATGTGTCTAACTTTACTAGACCTGCTGCTGTTAACTGTTTGCATCATCAAGTTAAGTACAGGTGATCTCTTTCCTTTCTTTTTCCTTCATTTCCAGTCAAAGTCCTGCCTCTCCTCAATCACAAGTGCAAAGACAGCTTACAGCTACAGTTCACATCCACTGATGAAGCTTAAACCAGTTTTTAATTGTGACTTTTTGCAGGTAGAGGTGGCCCAATGTTCACTTTCCTTGAATTAGCATTTGAATTGCACTGGAATTGCATTAAGAGTGCCTGTGCACAGTGTTTACATTTCAGTTGTGGAAAACCTTCTCCGTTGTAATGGCTTCTGTCTCTGCAGTTGGCCTCCCAGCGACGCTTGCCAACAACATGGCAGCATTGGAGTCAGTGCCAAAACCAACTGCCCCCCCCACACACACACGAAATGACAGTGTGTCCAGCCGTCTAAAAGCATAGTGTGTGTGCACGTAAAGCATCTGGTTTAATAGCACCTGCTGCATGCTAGATAATTATGCATCCCTGGTGGAGCTCTCAGCCTGATAAAGGCTCTCATAAAAAGGCTCACGCCCTGTCTTTGCATGCATTGCCAGTCTGAAAATCAATAGTTTGTCATCACGGAGCACCCGCTGGTATGACTCTTGAGTGCTGACGTCCAGGGTGGGGGGACGTAAACACATGAGGGGGAATGAAGTGATTTATTGGAACAGGACTCGGCAGGTGTTTTAGCATTTAAGGAACTGATATGATAGGATTCAGTGGAAGATCCAACTTGTGATATGGAATACTATGTCATGCATTTTGTATACTGGGAGTTACTTAAAGCTAAAATGATTAGCTGTGTTTTGTCTCGTGTGACAATATCAAGTTTTGAATTGTGCTTAATGGGATGAGTAGATCAATATAATTGGCACATTGATACTAATATCTACTTTGAAATGCCACTTTTAGTTTCTTGCTGTTACTGTTTAATTACGAGCTAACGCTAAAGTCATAGGTTTTCAAGTCTAACGTGTTTTTAAAAGCACACAAATTCAGTAAATTGTGCCACTTTGTGTTCCTCAGTCATGCCGATCTGGCTGGAAAATTTTTATTTGCTCCCAAATAGGAGTTCGTTGTTGTGAGAATTCGCGCCGCAAAAGCTGAGCAGCTGCGTTTCCTCTCTCTAGCGGTGCTCCTCATAGGTGGTGCTTTTGAAATTGACAGGCTATGAACTTCTCTGTTTCCCTATAAAAGATGCTCTGTTGTCCCGCTTAGTGGGTATATTTGTAGCCTAGAATTATTAGTCTTTTCGAGTCGAGTCGAGTGAATGACCGGGAGGCAGACGCCCACAGGCTGCTGTTACGTAAGCGAGAGCGCGAGGGAAGGAGATGTCTGTCTCCTCCACACACACAGACCCGGTCAGCCTGAGCTACTCCCAGATTTGTTAACCCAGATACCCTGACTGCAGTAGCACACTGCCTTAGATAGCACCTGCCACGGAGCTGAGGAAGAGGTGGGCAGGAGGAGGCTTACTGTAGTGTAAAAAGAACAAAAAAAAAAAAGGTATTGATCCCGGGGAAAGTGTCTTTGGCACAGAAGTCAGCTGCAGAAAAACATCCCAGGAGCTGGAAGGGTTTCAGTGATATGGTCACGGTTATCTCTTACACTGGAGTCCTAATGGGGGTGGGGGTGGGTTATGACTGAGCATAAAACTGAGGCTTTTATCCACCGCTGAGGTTTTTGTCAGATACCTTTCTCCTTGAGGAGCAGGTGGAGTGCAGCCAGCCAGGAGTCGACTCCTCTTCAAGACGACGGGGGGGTGGGGTTCGCATCTCCTGCGCTCAAGTGTTTTTAATCAAGACTTAAACATCAACACCAGCTGCTGTTTACATTTTCCTTTTTCTGCTGCAGTCTCTCGTCCACGTCGTGGAGGTTAAACAAAAACGAAAAATAGAATTCATCTCGGCAGATCAATAAAGTATCTCGTTGTCGTCAGCTTATGGTGAGCTTCGTGTTACCGGGAAGAAACAGATGCCTCGGGCTGCCTGTTAGGCGATATGAGGCCAATGTCGTGCAAAGGCACGAGGAATTTTTGCTGTGAAACGGGGACCAACTGCGCCATGAGTTTAGGGGATGGTGAGATCGCTGAGCTGAAGCTCAGGTGTTTGTTTTCTTCGAACGGGTTTAATCATTACACCTGGACCACAGAGCCGTCTGTGCTCTCTGCGGCTCCACTTCTTTTTATTATTTCAGTCATAAAACGGAGGAAAGCATTAGCTATGACCTCATAGTGAGAAGATCCTGAGCTTGTACCTGATTCAACTCTGTTCCTTTACTTGTGGAGTTTGCATAATCTGCCTTCAAAAGCTTGTAAAAAAATTTCCTGCCCCTGTGCCATATTTATATTACAAATCCCCAAAAACTGCCAGCAAGTTGGTGTACAAGTATACACTTAATGGGTAATAAAAAGACAAAAACATATAAAGAAAACCCCTCACCTCTAACAGCAGATAGCTGCCCCTCCCCGATCCTGGTTCTGCCAGAGGTTTCTTCCTGTCAAAAGGGAATTTTTCCTTCCTACAGTCGCCAAGTGTCTGATCATACGGGGTCATCTGCAGAGATGGGCAGTAACGCGTTACTATAATCTGATTACTTTTTCAAGTAACGAGTAAAGTAAGGGATTACTATTGCAAAAACGGTAATTAGATTGCCGTTACTTTCCCGTAGTAACGCTGCGTTACTGCGTTACTAAAACCGTGATTTTTTGCGAGAATGTCTCATGACAGTGACATAAGCGAGTGCGCCGTTAGTGACAACAGCTGTGTGCAGATCAACAATGGATCACATATCGATTGTGGGAGAGAGTATGAGCGTGCAGCATTTAAAGCGTGGAAGTACTGACCTTACTTTGAGTTTGATTCCATAAAAAGTGACAAAAACATTAGCGTCCGTTGTGCGTGGGAAGAAAACTTCTTTTTACAGCGAAAAAAACCCCTAAACTTCCAAGCAAGCACCTAGTGCACAACGAGATAATGGGAAATTCAGAGAAACTCGCGGATTCTTCCACTGACCGCGGCACACCTGCACCAGGGTAAACCTCCGCCTACCGCAGTCCTGCTTTACAGGTGAAAATAGAGCAACAGCACCACTGAGTCTTTGACTTTATTTATTTCCTGCTGTGTTTTACTTGCATCTATTTGAAAGACTGAGTGTAAACACAAAAAATATTTTATTTTATGTGCTGGAATGTGCAGAAAATAGGTTTAAATGTTAAACTAATTTATTCAAGTCAGAGAATGTTGCATATAATTAAATTTTTGCTTGATGCATAAAGTTAAAAGATTAAAACTGATAAAACAAGTTTAAAAAAAAGAGACTTTTCCATTTGATTACATTTTGTATGATGGATTATGCAGAAAAAGTAGAATTGGGCTGAAAGATCTATCGCTTTATCACCTCTTCAGGTTGTAAATTGTGTTTTTAAAAAGTAACTAAGTAAATAAGTAATTAATTACTTTTGAAAATAAGTAATCAGTAAAGTAACGGGATTACTTTTGGGGGGAAGTAATCAGTAATTAGTTACTGATTACTTTTTCCAAGTATCTTGACCAACACTGGTCATCTGATGTTGACATTTCTCTAGATTATTGTAGGTAGGGCTGTGCGATATGACCAAAATCTCATATCCCGATATAAGAATTCTATCTTCCGATAACGATATAAATCACACAAATGTAACATTTTCTGTAAATTCTGTGAATCTCCGGCAGCTCGACTTGCGGGAAGTGTTTCCAGCTGGGCGTCGTGTAGCTGGAGTCGAGTGTTTTAACAGATGCATGAAACGATACATTTTTAGACATAAGTTGTAACAGCCGCCGTTTTCTTTGTGAGTATTTATTACACGGCGTGCTGCGAGGAAAAGCCTGTTCTAACGTTTGAGTCTAAGGCTTATTTTTTAGCACCTGGCTTCTCTTTTTTACTTCTCATCCGTAAATAATCTGCTCTTTCACGTGATTAAGTTTATTTTGAAAAGTCTCAACAGGATCTTGAGCTTTATTGTGAAAGGTTTATGTGGAACATAAACAAGCAGACATGCGATGGTTTTACCGTCATTGTTGCTAACCACAACGGATAAAAACAGGCGCTTGTCCGTCTGTAGTGTGGTTATATTAAATATAAGAGAAAGAGAGAACTTTAAGAAATTAATATAGCCACTACAGTGACCATCAAAACGATGAAAAAATATCGCCGTAAACAGTTTATTTTGCGACACCACGAAACAAACGATAGCGTAAAATGAAACGATAGACGTTTTTATATCGTCATCCGATATATTTCATTATATCGAACAGCCCTAATTGTAGGGTCCATAAAGCACCTTGGGGCGACTGCTGTTGTTGTTGTTTTTGAATATAGAATTTAATTGAATTATTTACATACTAGCAATATTTCGTTACCTAAATAATCTTCCGATTGCTGTCAGTGCTGCTGTGTCATAGCAGCCCTAATCTGCACACGCACTGCAACATGCATCATTTCAACTGTGCTTTTTGTCATCAAGCTAATGGGACATCAGACAGATGACAAATTGGACAATATGTAGGGACAAAGCTGATTACGTCCTTCTGATGTCGTGGTCAGTTGCAAGTTGTTATTTAATTTTTTTCCCTCTTCTGTTTGATCTAAATATAGAGCAGGATGTGTGAAACTCACCCTTCAGTATCAAAATGTATTTAACTTCCCATCTTGGCAGTAAGACACCGGTATCATAACAGTAATCTAATGCAGCACTGGTGGTTCAGTGAGTTTTCTTCCAAGTTCATGTTCGTGCTGTTAAACATGACAGTGCAGCGACAGAGTTACTGTCAACTAATCTCTGACAAATTTTCATATTCTTCTACGCTCGCACTGTCCCGCTTTATTCTCAAAGGAGCGCTCCCTGAGCTGTGCTCGTCACCGGCAGAACGACTAAAAATAACAGCGGCGGATCATACACGACACGCCCTTTGTTTTCCATAGATATCTACTTGCAGTTTTTAGCACAGAGCTTCACTTTTTTAAGAGTAACTCCCACGGCACAACACAGCTCCACTCGGAGTCAGAGAAAAAATAATAATAATAAATTTTTACTACTTCTGTGCTTTTTCTCAATATTTGCTGTCGACTTCACAAAGCTACATGGCTCTGACGTTATTTTTGAGCGTTTTTAAATGTTTTGCTAAATGTGGGACAAAGACTCGGTCTATGGTAAGGTGTAAAATCCATACTTTGTTGTCTTTTGCTTTTTTAAAAATGGATCTTTAATTAGGAGAAAGGTTAAAGGTCACACTGTGTCTCCTTTCAGGTGAACTCGTGGAGCGGTTCCATCGAAATCGGCGTGACGGCCCTGGACCCCGCCGCTCTGGACTTCCCCAGCAGCGCCACGGGCCTTAAGGGCGGCTCCTGGATCGTGTCGGGCTGCTCGGTGCTACGCGACGGCCGCTCCGTCCTGGAGGAGTATGGCCGCGACCTGGACCAGCTAGCTGAGGGCGACCGCGTGGGCATTCAGCGCAGCTCCCGCGGAGAGCTCCACCTCTGGGTTAACGGGCAGGACTGCGGCGCGGCCGCAAGCGGCCTGCCACCCAAGCTGTGGGCGGTGGTGGACCTGTACGGGAAGTGCACGCAAGTGACAGTTGTGAGCTGCGAGCCGCCACCGCCCTCTGCGGAAAGAGAGAGCGAGACATTAGAGCGGGAGGAGGAGGAGGAGGATGAGGAGGAGGAAGAGGTGCTAGTGTGTGGGGGTCGGGAGGACGCGGGGATCGCGGCACTGATGAATGTGACAGCAATGAATGGAATGATGAATGGAGATGAAGGTAAGAAGCCTTTGCTCTTTATCGCCACGGTTCTTTTTCCTTCTCTGTCTGTTGGACTGCGCTGATCTGCTGTCTCCTATCTCTGCCAGTGCCTGAGCTTAGATGCAGTCAAACTAGACCAGACAAGTTCCTCAACAACCTGGAGCCCGATGCTGGTAAGAACATGCCCCCCAGAACCATCAGCGGACACTTTCCAGCTGGACTGGCGCTCACAGCTGTTCTCTTCACGTGTCTTTCAGTTCTGACGGAGCACCAGCTCTTTGACGTGTTCAACAACGCAATAGTGTCCTTTTACCGCTCCGAAGATGAGGGCGGAGGGGAGGATGGCGGAGGAGGCGGTGGTGGAGGGGGAGGAGCAGCAGGAGGAGGAAATACAGGAAGCGACTCCTCTTCCAGAAATGACAGAGGGAGCAGCAGCGGAGGAATGAACAGCGACAGCGGGACGGGGACGACGGGAGGAGGAGCGGGAAGTGCCGGGGACAGTGGAAATTCTAACAGCAGCCCTGCTGGTAATGGAGGCGTGGGGCCGGGAGCGCTGACAGGCGCGATGACCACCAACGACGCGCTGCTGTTCCACGAGAAGTGCGGCACGCTGATCAAACTGAGCAACAACAACAAGACGGCGGAGCGGAGGA
Organism: Simochromis diagramma; assembly: GCF_900408965.1. Lineage (NCBI taxonomy): Eukaryota > Metazoa > Chordata > Actinopteri > Cichliformes > Cichlidae > Simochromis > Simochromis diagramma. The sequence goes on along the minus strand of NW_024387038.1, from coordinate 397,402 downwards.
GACCGCTGGACGAGTTCAACAACGGCGTGGTGATGACCAACCGGCCGCTCCGACACAATGAGATGTTTGAGGTGCGTGCACGTGTTCAGGCCAACTGTTTAAATGAATGTTGACCTGTACATGAAAAGTTATTGCAGTATGTTATATGGTCGTTTTAGACCGAGCCACAGCCTCACATGTGCCTCGCAAGAGGCCAGGCTTACTGGGATCTGTTTGAGGAAGCCAGCCGAGGGGCAGGCAATCAGAATAAAGGTTCGGCCTTAAGTGAGAGGAGGCTTTCAGTCTTTCCCCCATAAAGAAAACATTTAATGATCTCTGCTGTGCCCTTAATGATGATGATTGTGACAGTTCAGTATATCAATAACAACTTTGGCTTTGGCAACCGTTAGAATCGTTTTTGGGCTTTTCTAAGGGTAGCTGCAGAGCCAGAGGCCACCCTCATGTTTTCCTGTACGCAAAACATCTCGGTGAAAAAACATGGAGGTCGCACAGCTGTCGAGTAGTTTGCTTTGAGTTTTATTGACGCAGAAAGAATGACGGGACTGGAAGACGTGATATTTTGCTTGTAGGACATGCACTTCATGCACGCCTCATGGTCTGCAAAGGTGGTCAAACCAACAGGAATGCAGCAAAGTGTAAACGTGAAAGCAGCGCAGGGTTGTTGTAATTTTGTGTTAAGCTTTGGTGCAATTCTTGTTTCCTTTTCTTTGAGAGCTGCACTGAGTTTAGACGGATCATTTGATACAAAGATTTGCACATTAACCGGAAGTAGCACAAGGACGTGACAGAAGCATTAAGGGTTTATGAAAGTGCAATAAAATCTTTGTTTGACATTAAAATCAATGAATAATTGTGACAGATAATCATAATACTCTCTGCTATCAGATCCGTATCGATAAGCTGGTGGACAAGTGGTCAGGCTCAATAGAGATAGGTGTGACCACACACAACCCCAACAACCTGGACTATCCTGCAACTATGACCAATCTGCGCTCAGGTAAGGCACGAGTAATGACACGGGGAAGTCTGTTTGTCTGCGGCAAATTACAAGGTGCTGATTGTTTCTGCTTCTTTAAGGTACAATCATGATGAGCGGCTGTGGGATATTAACCAACGGAAAAGGAACCCGCAGGGAATACTGTGAATTCAGCCTCGATGAACTTCAGGTGAAGCACGTGAACACACGCGTAAACATCTCATTTAGTCTTTTTCTAGTAAATCTGACTTTACTTTCTCCGTTATCGACTTTTAGGAGGGAGATCACATAGGGTTGATGCGCAAAGCCAGTGGAGCGCTTCATTTTTACATCAATGGCATCGATCAAGGTGAGACGGATCACAGCCTTTGATGAGGAGACAGAAGTCCGGTCCAGGACTTTGAAGCTGCAGCCGCAATATGGTGGTTATGAATGAGTGAGAGATGTAGCCAGTAACCACAAAGCAGTTCATCTGGTGGTGGAGATTTCTTTTAGATATTTACACCGATCAAGGATAACATTTTGACCGCCTGCCTCGTATTGTGTTAGCCCGTGCTTTGGTGCCAAAACAGCCCTGACGCATCAAGGTCCAGGCCACCTTCTTTTATGGCTCCGTGGTCCCGTTCTGATGCTCACGTGCTCTTTGTCGGTGCTTTCGGTGGCGGGCAGGGGTCAGCATGGACATCTTGACATGTCTGCAGCTATGCGGCCCCCTACACAACAAACTGTGATGCATGTGCAATCTGACAGCTCTCTGTCAGAACCAAAATTAAATTTTTAGGAAATCTGAACTACAGCAGCTCGTCTGTTTGATCAGACCACACCGGCTGGCCTTGACTACCTACATGCATCAGTGAGCCTCGGCCGATCGTGACCCTGTCGCTGGTTCAGCACGGTTCCTTCCTTGGATCGCTGCAGACCAGGAACGGCCCACAAGAGCTGCAGTGTTGGAGATTCGCTGACCGAGTTTAACCAAACTCCCTCAATTCCTCACACTTCTACATTTCTCCTGTTTCTAACACATCAACTTTGATGACAAAACGTCCACTTGCCCACCCACTAACAGGTGCCACGATGAAGAGATAATCAGTGTTATTTACTTCACCTGTCAGTAGCCATAATGTTATGCCTGATCGATGTAAATATGTTTTAGCTCCTGTGTTATTCTCGGCTGTTCATCTCTGTATCTGCACATGTATTAAGATGTGTCTGAAGATGTAATCGTAGAATCCACACTTGGATGAAGTAATGAGTGTAAAGAATTTTACTGTTCTTGCTTTGTTTCTCCCAGGCGTCGCAGCAGCTCAGACCCCCAACGTGGTTTACGGCGTGGTCGACCTCTACGGCATGGCTGTCAAAGTCACGATAGTCCACAACCACAATCACAGCGACCGCCTCAGACGCAACAACGCCATCATGAGAGCGCTGTCCCCCGACGTGGGCCGACCCCGGACAACTCTCTCCGTCACCCCGGACGCAGAGCTGCCCGACCGTCTGCTCTTTCACCCTAACTGTGGCCAGAAGGCCGCCATCATCAGCGATGGCAGGACGGCGCTGCGACCTCAGTGAGTTGTCCTTTCTGCTACTTCATGTTAACCTCGTGATCTGAAAATACTTGTTACGGGTAATGCACACAACTACACCGCGTTCCAAATTATTATGCAAATGATATTTTTCTTTGATTTTCCTAAATAGTCGATTCAAATGACAGCATCATTTTCAAGTCATCAAGCATTAGAGTATAATTCAAATGTCTTAACAGGTCAAGTTACATATTAACATGGGACCTCTTATTTGATAGCAGTTCACAGTTCTTGCACTCATGGAACTTGTGAGTTTTTGGAGAGTTTCTGCTTGAATGTCTTTGCAGGATGTCAGAATAGCCCCCCAGAGCTGCTGTTTGGATGTGAACTGCCTCCCACCCTCATAGTTTTTGCTTGAGGATGCTCCAAAGGTTCTCGATAGGATTGAGATTAGGGGAGGATGGGGGCCACACCATGACTTTCTCTCCTTTTATGCCGATAGCAGCCAATGATGCAGAGGTATTCCTTGCAGCATGAGATGGTGCATTGTCTTGCATGAAGATGATTTTGTTGCGGAAAGCACGGTTCTTCTTTTTCTACCGTGGAAGAAAGTAGTCAGTCAGAAAAGCCACATCCTTTGCAGAGGCCATTTCCACACCTTCAGGGACCCTAAAGCGCCGACCAGCTCTCTCCCCGTGATTCCAGCTCAAAACTTGACTCCACCACCTCCTTGCTGATGTCACAGCCTTGTTGGGACATGTTGGCCGTCCACCAACCGTCCACCACTGCATCCATCTGGGCCATCCAGGGTTGAATGGCACTCATCAGTTGAACAAGACTGTTTGAAAACTAGTCTTCATGTAGTTCTGGGCCCACTGCAGCCGTTTCTGCTGTGAGCATTGGTTAGGTGTGGCCGAATATAAGGTTTATGCACAACAGCAAGTCTCTGGAGGGTCCTACACCTTGATGTTCGCAGGGCTCCAGAGACACCAGCAACTTCAAATATGTGTTTGCTGCTTTGTAATGGCCTTTTAGCAGCTGCCCCCCTAGTCTGATGTATTTGTCTGGCAGAAACCTTCCACATTGTCCCTTTATCCACACCAACCCATGTGTGCTCTGACTTAGGCACAAATGTCCTAACATTATGCTGATCACGCTTAAGTTTTCGTGAAGTATCTAAGGTTTTCATTACGTGTCCGAGTCATTCAACTATTTCACACTGTTCAGCAGCAGAGAGATCCTTTTCTTTCCCATATTGCTTGAAAATGCTGGTCTGCTTAATAATGTGGAACGTCCTTCTTTAGTGGTTTTTCCTTTAATTGGGCTCAAACCAATGTGTCCGAGATTGATTTCAGTGATCCAAAGAGCCCTGAGACACAATTCCATACATGAGTTTAACTGACAAACAACTTATTTAATATTTATGCCACTTAAACACAATTTGCATAATAATTTGGAACGTGGTGTAAATATGTTCTTGCGGCTCAATATTTTTAGTGTTTACTCATCTTCACACTAATCTTTGCTGCAAAAGCTCCTAAAGCCTCTGAACAACACGCAGATTACCTGCTTGTTCTCTGCTGTTTTTTTCATAAGTACTTGTGAAGAAAGTTGATATAGTACTGCAGTATTTCAATCACAGAACAGTGATGGAGTGTAAACAGTGCCGCTTTTACAGCGCCACTGACGACTTCAATCACGGCGTGGTCCTGAGCAGCCGGCCGCTGCGCTCCAATGAGGTGTTCCAGGTTCGCATAGACAAAATGGTGGACAAGTGGGCGGGTTCCATTGAAATAGGTGTCACAACGCACAACCCCGCCTACCTGCAGCTGCCCTCCACCATGACAAACCTGCGCTCAGGTGAGATGAGATGGAGCAGCTTTTGTAGTTTGGATAACTTGCTGTGCCGGGGTTACTGATCCCACTGGGGATGTTTTCCAGGGACGTGGATGATGACGGGGAACGGTGTTATGCACAACGGAACGACTATACTGGATGAGTATGGACACAACCTGGACCGACTCAAGGTTAGTGGTAATAATGGTTTTTTTTTTAATTACTATTTTAAACATGACTGTTTGTTTTGTTTTTAATGCATTGTTCTCGTTCCAGGCCGGTGACACAGTCGGTGTGGTGCGTAAAGAAGATGGCAGCCTTCATTTCTTTGTGAACGGCGTGGCTCAGGGCCCGGCAGCTTGGAATGTCCCCCCCAGCGTCTATGCCGTGGTGGATCTCTACGGCCAGGCTGCACAGGCCACCATCATGGACGACATGGGTAAGACAGGAGAGCACGAGAACTAAGAAATGTCTTTAAAAAGAAAATATTAGCATCAGAGTTATTTTTCTCTGCTTCTTTCTCTCTCAGTAGACCTCCCTCCTCTTCCAGAGGACAGCTCCGAGGGACCCACAGCCATGTCGCCTGGGAGTCCTTGCTCAGTAGGCGGAGCCACCACAACCACTGACTTGCGTTTCCACCACCTACATGGCACCAATGCTGTCATCACCAACGGGGGGCGCACCGCCCTGCGTCAGAACTGCCGCAGCGAGTTCAACGATGCTATTGTCATCTCCAACAGGTGAAACACGTGACGTCAAAGTGACCTGTAGTGACTCTTAATCCATCCATGGAAGATTGTGCCTTTATATAAAAAAATAAAACTTAATCCTGCAATCTTCCTAACAGCCAGCAGGGGGCAGCACCCGTTTGATTATATAGAAGTTTATAAGGAAATCGCTTTGCTCCTCTCTTGATCTTTGACCTCAGAACAAAACATTTCTCACTCTCAATCACTAGTTTTCTGTTTTGTTCAACAAAACGTGCACATTTTGTAAATTATCAACCCAGCAAGAGTTAAACAGACAGTAGAGCCATGTTGGTTTAGAGTGGGGCTCCTGTATGATTGACTGTGTTGCTCCTGTATGAGTGTGCGGCGTCTCTAGGTTTGTCCACCACTTGTCACATCTGGTTTCAAAACACCAAGATGAAACCAGTGATGGCGCTGTCCATCTTCTTATACAGTCTATGCTTGAAGACTATCCACCTCTTATTCACAGGAGACGGGCGGTGTCACCATGTTTGATTTCCTCGTTAGGTGAAGGTGTAAAGCGTTTCTCTGTGGAGCCGCTAACATTCCTCTGTGATGTCTTAAACTGCTGCAGGTGCCTTCGGGACGGAGAGCTGTTTGAAATCGTGATCCAGAAGATGGTGGACCGCTGGTCGGGTTCGATAGAAGCCGGTGAGATGTTTGCCATGTGTCCAGCAGCAGGTCACTTCACACTAGAGCAGCAAAAAAACAAAAGTGTTCCTCTCCTCGTCTTCCCGTGTTTAGGAGTGACAGCAATCAGACCAGAGGAGCTGGAGTTTCCAAACACCATGACAGACATCGACTATGACACGTGGATGCTCAGGTACTGATGCTGTACGCCAATGTGATGTCATCTTGAAACTAATGTCTGTGCTTTATTAAGAAGGACTCGGTGTATGTGTGCTCAGCACGACCAATGCAGATGTGCACGTTCCCAGTTTTCTCTTTTTAACCTATTAAAACTGGTGTACAGAGAAGATAATTGTTGGAAAGTCAAAATATTTTTCCAGAACTTCTTTTGTGGAAAAATGTAAAATTTTGGTTTCAATCGAGAACATTTTTTTTTTCCCTTTCTGCTTTCCTCGCAGTGGGACGGCCATCATGCAGGATGGCAACACAATGCGCAACAACTACGGCTGCGATCTGGACTCCCTGACGACGGGCTCGCGGATCGGGATGATGCGCTCAGCCAGCGGAGACCTCCACTATTATATCAACGGTGTCGACCAAGGTGTCGCCTGCTCTGGCCTCCCATCAGGTAGTGTCGAGTTGGAGGACTCTGAACAACACAACACTCTACGACTTCCTCTAAATCACCACGCTGCATATCTGCACTACGCGACTTCCTCTTTCCTCTGGGCAGCTCATCATCTTGTCCAGCAGTCCCATCCGCCTCATGCACATCCAAACCATCTCAGCTGAGTGGATGTACTCATTTCTAATTGTCCCTGAAGCCCGATGAAAATATATTTTCATCGCCTTCTGAACTTTTTGTCAGTGCCACCGTCAAACCATACATACTTGCTTCTGCTGCCTTTCATTCTGCCACAGGGTTGAGATGGATTATGGTAAAGGAGTCAGATTAACAGATGTGTGTGTCTGACTCTTTCAGAGGTGTATGCTGTGATCGATCTGTACGGTCAGTGCGTTCAAGTGTCCATCACCAGCTCATCGGGCCCGCTGGACAACAGCCTCTGCACCAGCAACGTCACAGAGAAGAGCTTCCCCATCCACTCACCAGGTAAATGTCAGGATCCTTACTTAGTACCAAAAGCAAAATGAGTAGAAATGACGGGTGGTTCAAGAGTTTTGCACAGCACTGCATATTTCAAAATGGAAGAAAAAGACGAAACTATGGCTTGTTCTCAGAGTCTGATGTGTTTGTTCTTTATTCCGTGTGATTGCAGTGGCAGGTGTTGCCCACCGGCTCCACAGCAAACACGGTAAGAACGTGGTGCTGCTCGGCGAGGGCTGCCAGGCCGTCCGAGTCGGAGGTTACGCTCACGGCATCGCGTTCAGCGCAAAGGAGCTCAAAACGGATGAGCTGTTTGAGGTGAGGAAGAGGTCACGGTGACCAGATATTTCAGAGATGGCGGGCCTGATTTGCAACATTTGAAATGCTTAAAAATAGAAAGGAAAGGTTTGAGTTCTGCATTTAATCCTCTCCTGCTCCTCTCTCCCTGCAGGTGAGGATAGATGAGGTGGATGAGCAGTGGTGCGGCTCGCTGCATATCGGCCTGACCACGCTGGCTCCTCTGGAGCTGCCATCCTGCCCGCTGTCAGGTCTCTCCCCCTCCCTCCCGCAGCTCCGCACCAAGGTCACCTGGCTGCTCTGCGGCTCCGAGGTCCGTCGCAACGGCGTGCTGCAGCGGCAGAACTACGGCTGCTCACTGGACCGGCTGATGGTAAGCCACGCACACACCCCCTCCTCCCCCGCCGGCTCTCTGAGCTGTGCACCGAAGCTCTTCACGGATACCTGTAAGCGGCGCTTCAAGTAACTCATTACATTTTAAGGATTTAGTTGAAGATCAAATTAAAGACCCTTAAACCTCTTGACTTAAGAGATTCTCACAGCCTCTCAGAGAAGCTTAGAAGAATCTGCTTCTTTGTCTCCTGCACGCTCACATTTTTGTCTTTTTTTATTTTGTGTTGTTTTGTTTTTTTAAAATTGGAGAACCACTTTATAAAAATACAAATTTTAAAGGCACCGTCTAAATAGCTGGATCGAGGGCTTCTCACTGTTCACTGATGATTAATATTAATATTTAACATTATCTGTCCATCATTTGAAGTTGACCCCAGGGTATAAAAACCTGCAGACTTAAACACGAGCACCCACGCTCTTAATCTTCAAGTTAAAATGCAAATCCTGAATAGTTTGGAGCTGAATACTAATCGTCTTACTCCATCAGTCTTCAGGCTTTTTGATTTAAATATTGATTCATTTTCTTAATGCAAAGAAATGCTGTGATTCCTTTGTGTTGTTTATCTGCTGTGGCTGAAAAAAGCTTTAAAACAGAGCGGAAACTAATGTTTTGAGACTTTTTCTAAATGTCTCTTATCTTTGAAAAGCATTGAAGCTAAAAACCAGACGAACAGCAGCAGTGTGTCATCGCCGCACGCCGTTCGGAGGTGTTAATTGTGTCGTGACACAGGCGGCGTTAAACCCGGATTTGTGTTTTCAGGTTGGGAACCGCGTCGGGGTGAAGAGGTGCAACGACGACACCATGCACATCTTCATCGACGGAGAAGACATGGGGCCCGCCGCGACAGCCGTAGCCAAGGTAACCACCGCTCACTCTGACTCTCATCAGTGATGTCGGTCTGCGATGCCACTCAGCGCCTCTTTCCTGCTCCTTGCAGAACGTTTATGGAGTTTTGGACCTGTACGGGCGGATAACGGCGGCGTCCATCGTCAGCTCCTCGCTAACGGAGGACGTGGAGAGCGTTAAGGCGCCCTCGCTCTCCTCAGACAGCTGCAGCGAGGGCGAGGAGGACAGCACTCCCGTCAGAGAGGTATGAAGGATATTTAAGAGGTACCCTCCGCCTGTTCGATTTTTAGAGAGAAAGTCTGACTCTCTGTTGCCATCTTCAGGCCGAGAGCGAACCGTGCGTGCTGGTGCCCACTGTCATGGCGTTCCTGGAGAATCACGGCAAAAACATCCAGCTGTCCAATCAGAACCTGACAGCAGCCAGAGTGTCGAGCTACAACCAGGGCCTGCTGGTCACCGCCCAGCCGCTGGCTCGTCAGCAGCTGTTCCAGGTAAGAGTAAGGCTTAACGTAATCATTCGGATCCTCCGAGCGATCGCTTCGATTTCGGGGGTACCGTCTTAAACCATCGCTGTTTTTGCCCACCAGTTTCACATCGACCGTCTGAACCCGTCATGGACGTCGTCGCTGTCTTTAGGGGTGATTGGTCACTCCCCCGACCGGCTCAACTTCCCCTCCACGGCGTGCTGTCTGAAGCGCTCAGCCTGGCTCCTGCAGCGAGACTCTGTCTTCCACAACTCCCTGAAGGTGTGCACTGAGATCACACAGATCTGTCATCGGGGAGGATATTGATTTATTTTTTTCTGTCTTACATGAGAGAGTCTGTTCGCACTGACCCTCAAATTTGACTTCCTTCACTTTCACTGCTTCACTGGTCTCCCCCTCTTTTTTCCAGATATGTGAGAACTACGGTCCTAACCTGGATACGTGTCCAGAGGGGACGGCGTTGGGTCTGCTGGTGGACGCCAACAGTTGTCTCCACCTTTATGTCAACGGCATGGACCAGGGCGTGGCGGCCCAGGACATCCCTTCTCCCTGTTACCCCTTCATAGACCTCTACGGCCAGTGTGAACAGGTTTGCAGAGCCGACTAACATTAAAAAGAAGAACATGAAAGTGTAAGCTGAGAGTGGATTTATTTTATCATGTTTAATGAACTTTAAGTCCAAAAACAGACCAGAGACTTCATTTCTGTCACATTTGAAGATTGCCAAAGTTTAGGGGTACGGAAAGCCAAAAGGGTCATAGCAAACCATCAGATGGCAGCACAGTTAGCAGTGTCACCTTTCTGTGTGGAGTTTGCATGTTCCCCCCACAGCCCAAAGACATGCAGTGAGGTTAATTAGTGATTCTAAATTGGCTGTAGGTGTGAATGTGAGTGGGACTGGTTGTTGCTGTCCAGGGTGTGCCTGTCTTAATAGATTTCCATCAGGTGTTACATGTGCTACCTCGTCGGGGTTTTTCCTGGGCCCACAGGGGATGAAGCGCAGTGGGTCTGCATATAGCCTTTGTTACCTTACTTAACAGAGGTCCATTTTCATGTATTTTAGGCTTTGGTTCATTAAACCTTACTTCATGAATCCTCCTCCTTTATGAAAAGCCTCTTGGCCACTGAAACCATGAATTAAATATAATAGAGAAGTTTGAGCACAGTGTTGACCTTATTAGATACCCACGTGTGATGAGCGATGGCACTGAAACAGACCCTGTGCGTCTTTTAGGTTTGTGCAGCTCTTCCAGCTGCTACCTTTAGACCTTCGTGTAGCTGAAAGCTGTGAATACAGTTAGTGTGTGGACTGTGAGGCAGCATGTTTATCATATGTCATGTGCTGACGGCAGGTTACAATAGTCACCAACAACGTGCCAGCTGTGGGTGGAGAAAGTGGTGAGACCCGCTGTCAGGGCGACATGGAGAAGGCAGACATGGTTGATGGTACGAAGCTGACTTTTTTTTTTTTTTAAATATTCAAAGTGCTGAGGCCGTCAGATTTATCAGTTTTGCCTCCTTTTCCTTCACAACAGGAATCAAAGAGAGTGTGTGCTGGACGCCGCCTCCAGAGGTCAACCCCAATAAGACCTGCGAGTACCAGGCGCTGTGCTCGCGCTTTAAGGACATGCTCACGTTACCAGGTGGGTGCTTCATCTTTCATCTTTTCTTCCCGAGACTTCATCTGGATCTAAAACGCAGCGTCTCTGTTTATTAAGATGGATACTTCAGTGAAGATGCAAAGTACAACCTGTGCTACTGTGAGTCCTGCCACAAACTCCGGGGGGACGAGGCGTATTACAAGAGAGGAGAGCCGCCCCGGGACTACGCCCTGCCCTTTGGGTGGTGCCGCTTTGGCCTCAGGTAAGAAGACGGCCTCAAGCTGAGCGGCGATGACATCGCTATCCGTTTGACCTGAAACTAGCGAGGGAGTCCACGTTAATCTGTTCAGCTTGCTTTGTGTTTGCGTCAGTAACACACTGTCACATCTGTACAGGATGAAGTCCCACTGTGAGGTTTCCAATGCACTGAAGAAGTGGCACATCGCGTACCACGGCACCAGCGTGGGAGCTCTGCGACACACGCTGGACCACAGCCAGCTGTTGCCGGGTAGAGAAATCACTGGCACGCCTTTTCTGTATTCACACGACGACTCCAGACACACGCGAGTTGTTTAAGGAAACACCTTAAAGCAGCTAAAACAACATTTTGACGCTTTGTCTCCACAGGGATGTCGTCCATCTTCTCGGTGTCTCCGGCGAAGGTGGAAGGGCCGAACGGCTACAGCGAGCCGGAGGAGAACAGCGCCCCCGGCAGGGAGGTGCCCAGGGTGCGACTCTCCCCCACCATGCGCTACTCTGGCTTGGAGATCTTTGCTCCCAAAGTGCAGTAAGTCACATCTGCCTGTTTTATGAGTGCTAACAGGAAGTGAGGTGGCTTTTTGTACTAACAGCGCACTTCTCCTCACGCAGATTTCGGGACCCCCGTTCTCACCGCTGCCACCAGGCTCAGGTGGGATTCCAGGTGTGCGTGCGCCCGGGCTCCTACAAGATGGGACCCCCGACGCTCGGCCACAGCGAGCCCCTGGACCCTCGCTTCAGCAACTCCGAGATCGAGTGGATCACCAAGGAGCAGGGCGGCACGCTCCTCTACGGACTGCTCGTTCGGATCGAGTGAACGGAGCAATGAAGGAAGAATTTGGGTGGAGGCGGGGTAGCTCCACACGGCACTCCTAGTACTTTTCGAACAGAAGAAAAACTTGACAACCAAATCCAGCCCTGCCTTGAGCGAGAGACTCCTCTGGAATCCAGCTGTTCCTACTGTGGATTGTTGACACTTCAGCATCTTTGATTTGGTTTCGTTCCTTTCGCTCTCGGACTCTTTTAGCGGCGCCGCGGCGGTTTCAAAGGACAGACACTGCCTGCACTTTATGTTTCAGACACTCGTGGGCGATTTTTAAACTTCTCATCCACACAAAGCATTCGTTCATCCGCTGTAGGGTTTGTTTGGGTTTTTTTTGGTCATTTTTATTACACTTTTCTTTTTCTTCTTTCTTTCCCGGAGCCTCAAACGGCTTCTCTTTTTGGCACTTACTTTTAACACTGTGCTGCTCAGTGTTTTACTTTGGGAGGAGCTGCACTCCTGCCAGTCTGCACGTTAACAAACTGTCACCTAAAAAGACAAATGTGGGTAAAAAAGAAGAAAAAAAAAAAACGAGGCGTGAGGATGTTTTCACACACAGAGGAAAAAAGAAGACACACTTGAATCTGGAGGGATTTTAAAACTGGAGTGGGTGGGTTGGGGGGGGGTTGTTTACACATGTACCACTGTATGTTGCTGTCCTCTTCATGTCTCCACATTAGCAGTTTGGCTTTTTTTGTTTGTTTTTAAATCAGCCCCGTTTGCAGTCTTGCCCAGCATCACTTCTTTATCAAATGGGAAAACAAGTTAGGACCTGGGAAATGCCCCCGCTGCACGTTTGGGATTGTCAAAGTGCAGGTGATGAATGATAACTAACGCTCCAGCCTTACAAGTTAAGGAGATATGAAATATTTTAAGATACTGTAGAATTAAACACAAGTTTATAGTACACTGTTTAATTTAAAGAAATTACAAGCTTATTAGCATCTTTTTTTTTTTTTGCTTAGATTTTACCTTTCACACCTGTATAATGATTATGAAGCTACAGCGAGCCCCTTTTAAACCTCTCCCACATGGTTCCCTGTGATACCTCACCTCATTTTAAAGGTTTTCAGACAGTATTTTTTGAGTTTAAGGTTTACAAGAGAAAGGGATGAAAATGTGGGTGAAGTCGTAGGTTTAACAGCACCCGTAGCACACAGATGCTCTCCAGGTTCCTCTGGAAGTGCATCTCTCACTGTTGCTGTTGTTGTCAGCGATGGCCTGAGAGAAAACAGTAACTTCAGGTTGGTTCCTGAGATCCTCTGAAAGATTCACAAATCTTCCTCTAGAGAAGCATCCTGAATCAGTGCCACTGCTCTCTATTCTTTAGTGCTTGTGCGGTTTAAACAGACCAGAGTGAGAGGATGTTAATTACCAAGCTTCAGAGGACGCGGTAGCTTTGCAGAGTCCTACAGGCTGACTGTATCTTCATGTGAAAACGCACATTTCCCCAGATGTTTCGCTTCTTCTTCTAAAGGTCAGCGAAATGGACTCACACCAAAAAAGGTGTGACCACCCTTTCATCCTTTCAGTTTACACTCGATCCACCCCCGGGAGCAGAGTCCGTGTCCCCGCGACCTACGTCCAGGTGTTTACACGTGAATGTTTCTTCATGATTTACACTCTGTGTCAAACGTTTATGCTCAACATCCACCTTGACTGCATGTGATCAGCTTCCCACTCTTCAGTTCAGTTTCCAACATTTCTTTCATTTAAAGAGCCAAACTCACTTCACGATCGAAGCTCGCTCACCTTCTATAAAAGCAGCTGTGACGGGGAATCTTAAGAGGAAAAGAAAAACACTTCCAATCAAAAATGTGAAAACAATAAAGTTATTAAGTGGGTTTATTTATGGCCCAGTGCTGCTTTGTACAATTTAATTTGTATTTGTTGGGGGGTTATTTCTGTTTTCTGTATGTCGCGTTGTACAGGCTGTTACATAACAGATCATATCTTCCTGATTTATAAAAAATAAAACTGACAGACAGTATGCACACATGGATGGGTAAAGTCTGTTTTTTCACCTTTGAGCTGAAAAACAAACAGATGCTGAAAAGAAAAGACCAAACCAGCTGGTGCTTTTTGCTTCCTTTTTTTTTTTTCACATTTTATTTCCAGTAGGAAAAAAGAAAAGTCTGGTCACTGACACGTTATTGCAGTGTTGCACACTTAATCACACCACCTCCAAAATCCTGGTGACTTGTAACTCTTTAAGGCCGATAGTGGGATTTTTCATAGCTTTTTTTTTTTTGTTTTCTGTACAGAAACAGCGGCTGCTTCGAGAGAAGCTCCATCCTGCTATTTAACAACAAGCACACACAATGTGATTTAAAAAAAAAAAATAAAAATGCAGACCCAGCAAAGTGGCAGCTGAAAGTCAGAGTGAGGGAGTTTGCTGCTCCACGAACAAAAGATCTGACTGTAGTACTGACGGGGCCTGATCTACTCTGCGGTCCTGCTGGGTTGCATAGTCAGCGTCTTTTGCAAATCCATCCCTCAGCGGTTAAGTTGTTTCTGCACCAGCTTCACTTTTAAGTTGGACCCTGAGATTTATTTATTTTTTATTTATTTAATAATTTTTTATCGTCTGCTAACAGAGCTGTTCACTCTGCCTCTTTAGCTTCATTTACAGGGAATAGTTGCATGAGAACATCTTTCCTTTGAGTGAATTAAAGTGACACAGGTGAGCTAATTTCTGAGGACACTGACTGACTGACAAAGAGCACATGGACGACCAGAGGGTCACTTTTCCAACCAGAGCCTGCAATATCCACCAGCAGCCGAACTTCAACGAGCGAGCGAGACTTAAAGTGGACTTTATTCAGCTCGTTTCCACCTGCATCATTTGTTTGCGCCAGTTAGAAATAATCCTCATTTCTGGCATCCTGGACCCTGCTTGAGTCTTTCAGTTCATCCTTTCTCTGAGATCACACAGTTTAAAAGATGGATGTAGCTACTACAACTTCACCCACTCATTTCTGCTGCTGCCGTCCTTTTTCCCATGTGACGAGGAGGACGTCTGACTGAAACCACATGCTCACTGGCTAATGTCGTTAGCTAATGAGTGTTTATGACAGGGACGCTACATGCATGTTTTATACTGGTCTAAAACAAGCTTTTTTTCTCTTATTCTTTTTTTCTTCCTCTGATTGGTTGTCATAAGGAGCAAGTGGGTGGGGCTTTGCACTCACTGACGTCCTACAGGTCCAATAATAGAAAAAAAAAAACACCGCTTAGAAGAGTGAAGTGTGAGCTTTTAGCTCATATGGATTATTTCTAGACTGTAATCTCATAACTTTAAATTAGGGCTGTCAATAATAATGCAGAATTAATCTGTCGTCACGATTAACGCAATTAAAAATTTTAACCCAACTGGAACGGAGAATGACTCAAAAATCCCTGAAATGTCTGTCAACGCATTTCCAAAGTTTGTCCAATCTGCACTCCAAATGGGTTAAATGTGTTACAATTTTTATTTTATTTTTTAAATTTGAATCATGATGACGTGTTAAGGCGTGAACCTTGACAGCCCTAATTTAAAACTCTTGCCATATAAATACAATCATACGTCACTGTAACAGTCTACAGTGTGTAGCAAATTAGACCACTTGTCTTAAAAACTAGAAAACATGTTAAAAATCCATCATAAGATCTTTAAAACTAAATATAACAACAACTGATATTATTTATTATGCAAATACAACAATAACTCACAATTTTGAGGGGTTACTCTCAACTTCTCTAAGAACTCAGGAAATAATCCACCACACCAATAAATTTTCTGTTCAGGATTTCATGTAAATAACTGTAATTTAGCATGCCGACTTAAATAATAAGTCATAATTTAATGTTAATAAACATTAAAGTCAATGGATGAAACATGTTTTTAATTATAGAAACATAATTATTTTGGCATTTACCAACACTGAGGATTTAGGTCAGCTGTAGTATAAACGTTACACTGCGTGGTGGTCTAATAAATGAGCACTGTATAAATGTATACGACAGAAAATAAGGCATAGGTCCACTTTAAGTCACTGATGCCGCGAAATGATGGCAGTGCCGCTCACGGCAGAGTCATCTTTAACTGAAGTTCAGCTGCAGTTCCTCTTGCTTTAATGGACAAGCGCCTGCTCTGATTTTCTCAGCTAATTCTCAGAGAAACGCCTAATTAGCATATTTTCCAACATGATCAAGTATTCCTTTAAACCTCCAGGCACAAGCACGGTTTAGCTAAACTGCTTGAAGTCTGGGTCGGTTGTATAATTTAGCAACGAGCTCACATTTTAAGTCTCAGAACCAAAAAAAAGGGCATCTTTTTTTTTTGCTACGAAATATCCGTAAAATGAAGCACCTGAAGGAGAGGAAACCAAAGTGCGGCTGTTTATGGTTGAGTTTTTTCTTTTTTTTTTATCCTGGAACAGAGATGTCACTTTAAGCAGCACGTCTGAATTAAAGATGAGTTCAGAAGGTAAATAAAAAAGCAAACAAACAAACAAACAAACAAACAAAAAGAAACAAGAAAAAACCCTCCAGGATGAGCTCCGAGCAGACAAACGGACAAAGACCAAGTAAAAGTTTGGTTCAGCTTCTTTCAAATATACATCTTAACTTGCACGCGCGCACACGCATACAGAGTCTTTCAAATATACCAGAAACCAACAAGAAGGACAACGACAACAACAAAAAGAATAATAAGAATCCCACACAGATTTAAAAAAATAGCGAAAAGTTCTTTGTACACTTCGAACAACTAGTAACATGTTCTCACCCCTGACGTACAGCATTCACTCCCAGACGCAAGGTTGCAAGCTACAGCGAGTGCTTTATAAAAACGCATGGTCACAGTAGTTCAAATGAAATGGCTCCTTTTGTTTTTTTCTGAATAAATAAAACAGTTGTGACAAAACAAAAAAACAAAAAAACAACCTTCATTACAAAACAACCAGTGCAGGACTTCCACGTCTTCTGACTTATTATTTAAAAAGAACTACAGCAGCTGTTTGTTTTTTTTGCTCCCAGTTTGGAAATAATTTTTTTTTTTTTTTTTTTAAAGAGACTCATGGGTGGAAAAACCTTTCCTGAGCCCATCAACGCACGGATACAGCCCACTGCACCACATTAGCGAACTGGAAATGAGAAAGCTCTTCGTAAAAACCAGAGGAAATCTTTAAAAGTCGTCGGTGCTTACAAACTCTTCTCGCTCTAAAAAACAAAACCACACTCTCCTCTCTTTAGGTTTGCGTCAGGTACGTGAGGATGCCTCCTCGCTGCCCTCTGACAAAGTCAAACTTCTCTTATGTACCGCGCTGACGTGATGTCGAGGGGTGGGGGGCGGAGTCTGGAAGCAGGAGGAGTAAAAAAAAAAAAAACCAAACAAAAGTGGTTGAACCGAGAGGAAGAGCAGGACAGCAAAACTATGGACAAAGGACTCAATGTTTTTTTTCCTCTCGGGGGAAGGAAGAGGAGGAGGAGGTGCTCAGGGAGACAGGAGGAAGAAAGAAGGAATAGTTCTCCCAGAATTCATTGTGGCTGGTTGTTAGGAGAACAGTGAGGAGGGGTGGTTCAGAGAAAGAGAGACAAAAGGAAGGTCACTAAAGAGGAGGGGAAGGCGAGCAGCAATTAGATTTGAGATTTGTTCTGTCTCTCATCGTCTACTTTACAGAAGTTTTGTTGGTTTTTCTCCAGATGAACAGCTTCAGAACTTCTTGGGGCCCCAGGCCGATGCCTGCTTTGGGGCTACGCCTGTCCCGAACGTGGGGAAATCCTCGGCGCTGCTCATGTCGGGAGCCTGGAAGGAAAACACACGGTCTGATGGGCCCTTACTGCACAGACATCCCTCCAACAAAAGGATCACGTCATTAAACTAAGACATCCCACCTTGTTCCCAGCCGCGTTCCAGGGAGCGTCCCGCACCACAAAGCCCTTAGCCGGACCCCCGCTGCTGTCGTCCCCTCCACCTGCTCCGCCTCCCCCTCCGTAGCGAGATGGAGGCTTCATGTAAGCTGCCAAAGTCTCTGTCTCCGTCACGCTGAGCAGCTGAGAGAGATGAACAGAAGGAAAACTGCTCCTGAAAACAGCCTTTGTTGATGAGTCAGAATGATTTTCATTTCCTGGCCGGGATCCTGTGGATCTACTTGTTACCCCGAAGGCACGTAAAGCAATATATTAAATTTAAAACATAGTTACAAAATAACAGAAACATGATTACAAATATACCACAAATCTCTTTATCTGGTACAATAACTCGCAAACCTCAACAGATAAAGTGTTTTTTGGGGGGATTTCTGTCACAATTTATTGGAAAAACACATTATTATACCTCAGAGTTCATTAATATCATGAATATTTCCTCAAATCCAACAAAAACAGATTTAAAAAATACAGAAATGTAAAACAAGCAAAACAACCAGATTTAAATTTGGCTGATCTCCCCTTCGAGGTCGTCTCCTCTTGTACCTCTGTGCTGCTTTGAACCTAGCTGCTGTTCTTAGATCGCTTCCTGTTTCTGACTGCTAGCGCTTGACTGAGAAGCATGCTCGGCATGTTTAACCCTAGAACCGCCAAAGAGGTCATTTTGACCTCCTGTGATTTTAAAAATCATGCAACGGCGTTAAAGTAAAACCCAATCATCTCATATTTCATGACCTTTCCTAAAACGGGTTTGTTCATCACTGCTGAGGATGGAATTTTAGCCGCATGTGCAGGACGTGTGCTGTAACTGCATCTCTGTCTTATATTCAGTGAACTCACATATTCCTCCTCCAAGTTGAGCAGGTGATCGATGGCGTTATCAACCGTCTCAGGAAGGCCCGTCACCGTCACTTTGTCGGGCTCGTCCGACCCCGGCTGAGGGAACCGGATATCCACCTGAGAAACCAGAGGAGGAGTGAAGATCAAACATTTCCTCGTTTAACTTCAAAACGAGCGATCTATGAATCGATCCAAACCAACCTTGAACTCCTCCATCAGCTTGCGGATGGCTTTGCCGCGGGCCCCGATAATGCGGGCGTGGGTCCTCGGGTCCAGGTGAACGTCTTGGCTCACCATCTCCTGCAGCTCAGCGACAAGCTGCTGGATGGCCTGGCGCGCCTCCTCCACGTTACGCTCGTACCCCGAGATTACGATCAGATCCTGGGAGGAAAAGGAAAGGATTTGAAGTGATCAATGGGAACGGTTCGGCACAGAGCCAGGAAAAGACAAAAAAAGGGAAACGGACCTGCTGCTCGTCTCCTTTGTCGGGGAACTGGATGCTCACGTCGTGGTCTTTTCTGATCTGAGAGATGACGGCTCCTTTGCGGCCGATAATCTTGGGATGAAACTTTGGATCCACAGACATGGTGACCTTGAAACTACGCAGGGCCTGAGAGGAGACAGAGCCACTGTTTTCTTTCTTTTTTTAATACATGTTAAAGAATAAGAGATACTACACACGCTACACATTCACTGCTATCAGGAAATCATGACCCCCTGTGGTAATCTCCTAACTTTAAGAATTAAACTTGTGCTTCCATTTTTCCCCCTTTCAAAGTTTTTTAAAGAGGTTTTTCTAATCTGGATGGATGGCGTAACGATTGTGGATGATGAATAATCTGAAAATCTGTCGCTACGATCACGAGAAGCAAATGAAAAACTGAACTGTGATGATAAACATGACACAGTGTGTGCTCGTACCCTGTCCTCCTGCTCGGCCTGCAGTTCTTTCACCCTCTCCAGCAGCCCCTGTTTGGCTCGCTCCACGTTGGCTGCCAGGCCCGTCACCTTGATCACATCCAGCTGCTTCTCAGGCTGCGGCACCCAGATGTTCACCTACGTACACCAACCCCCAAAGTTCACACGTTTGGAAAGCACGGGTATAAAAAGTCCCAGTAGATGGCACCAGAGAGCAGCAGCGTGTCGCCTTACCTCGTAGTCTTCCATCATCTTCCTGATTCCAATGCCCTTCTGGCCAATGATGTAGCGATGCAACTCATAAGACACCTCCACGTCCTCTGTTATGGGCACCAACGCCTGAAGGAGGAGTCACAGAGCGTGTGCTCAGAGATATTAATGAACATTAAACAGCGTCACATCTCAGCTTAATGAAGATAGCGCCTACCAGCAGGGCTGCTTTAGCCAGCTCACATTTCTCTGCCCGCCCAGAGATGGTGATGATGTCACACTTGCGGGGCACAAACTCCGCCTCTGGACTGACCTCACCGTTCTCCTGTGGCGAAACCTCCTGAGCTGCAAGTTTACAATGAGAAAAACAGGGATAATTGAAGAATTACACTCTACCCGACTCTGCTAGGAACAGCTAATTTTGTTTGTGCTGCCATCAGGGAAAGTGCACAGTGCTGTGCGACTATGCAGCGTCAACAATCACAACATTGACTGACCGTTATTTCTCCCGTCTCTTCTTTGACATTTTAATTTTCCTTTATCAGCTGTTCTAAATGTTGATGCGGACAGATGAGCAGGTAGGGAGGAAACTTGAGAAAGGCCTGCTCATTTCTAACCTAGTGTGCTAAACTGCAACATAAACCCCTCTGCAGCGGCAACATCTTCACAGCAGCAGCAGGACGTAGCTGCGGGTGCACGTTGTGGGTCGTTTCTAACCTGCAGCGCTGTCGTCTCTCTCAGGGAACTTGATTTGCACCTCGTGCTCTCTGGTGATGTGCTGGATGCGGCAGCCTTTGGGGCCCATGACGGCGCGATGGTAGCGCTGAGGGATTCCCACCTCCACGGTCACCTGGGACTCCTGCTCGAGAGAGAGGAGGAGGAAAGAAGAAAACACAAAAGGTGAGCACACCGGGAGCAGGTTCGATTCCAATTATAAATAATGAGCTTATTGAAGCGTCCTTGAAATAACATCCATGTCTGTCCAAAGTAGAAAACTTGCAGCTACTTTTGACAGCATTTCTGTGTCTTTCACACAATCAGATTCTTATAAATCAGCTTTGACCTGAGTGCAGATAGCGACCGTTTGTCTCTACGTGTTTTCCGTCTCTCACCAGATCCTCGATGATCTCCTGGATGCGTTTCTTTGCGGCCTCCACGCAGTCCTTCGCTCCCTTCAGCGTGACCCGCTGGCTGTTCGCTCCAGTGCGCGGGAAGCTCACAGCCACGCCGCCGTACTCCTCAGCCAGCTCCCGCAGCACCTGTCCTCTCCGACACACGAAGTGGCGGTGGTGGCGAACGTCCACCACCATCCTGTCCTCCACCACGTCGTCCTGCAAAGGGAGACGGCGAGATTGTTGATTTGAAAAATCAAGAATCAAGACATGAATTAAATGGTGATGTTTTGTAGGACAAAGGTCGTCACCAGATTTTTGACCAGACTTTCCAGCTCCTTCTGGGCCTGACGTACGGCTTCTTCTTTCCCTACGATGGTGATCAGCTCCTGCTCTGTGTCGTCAGGCGACGGGAAGATGATCCGGGCGCCCGTCCGGTCTCGGACGCGGCGAATATTGGCCCCGCCCCGTCCGATTAAGAACTTGTGGTACTCTGGTTTGGCCTGCAGCTCAGCGGTGAAGTTGTTTACTTGCTGCGAAAGGCAGAGGACGGGGGGAGGATGTAAGTATTTAAACTTTTAGTCACCTCTTCTATTTATTCGCTCTTTCCTGCTCACCTTCTCTTCCGCCAGCTGCAGCAGCTGCTTCTTGGCTTTCTCCACCTCACCGACGGGCCCTCTGATCGTGACCTTGTCGGAGCCGGAACCCTCAGAGGGGAAGTGGATGTGGACGCCGCCGCAGTCTTCCATGATGGAGCGCACGAGGCAGCCCTTTGAGCCAATCAGAGAGTTGTGCAGCTTGGCTGGGATGGTGACCTCTGCCTCTTTAATGTTGGCCTGGAGGGACGGAGAGGGACAGGCTGAGATTTTCATGCAGTTTAAAAACTGACGACAAAGACGAACATTTTAGAAGGCGTATTTAATTCCCAACAGAGGAAACCAATAAATATTCAGTCCATCCACCTTCTGCTGCTCATCCAGGCTGGGGTTGCAGAGGGCAGGTCTGAGCAGGGAACCTCAGCCACCTCCTACAGCTCATCCGGGGGCGATACGGTGGTGTTCCCAGGCCAGCCAAGAGACATAATATCTCCAGCTTCTTTTAACAAAGAAATCTTAACCCACTGTCATTTTTTCCTCTTTTTAATATTACTTTGGAGAATTTTGTACCCTTCTGTGGGATTGGAGAGATGATAAAAAAACAAGAGAAACCGGATTTTGGCTCAGAACCATATCTAATAGTTCATCTCTGCATATGTGGTTTCGGAAAGTCGAGCGGTGTAGGGAGAATTAAATTCTGCTTTTTAATTCTAGATCTGCCATAATGGCAAAGATGCCGTTTATTGAAGAAGTTAAGTTTATATCGACTCTTTAAAATATAAAATAAGATTAAAGCCAGCAAGCAACCCACCCGCTGATTTTCCTAATGCAAGTTAGGAGTGTTTTTTCAGGTTAACAACTCCACTGATCGTCTATGGATATGACTCTAATCGAAAGATTTAATAAATAATTCATCCAAGAAACAAAAAGAAAGTAGATTTTAAAAATCTATTTTCTTCAAAACTCTTCAAGCATCAACCAAAAGCAACCATGTCTCACCAGCTCTCTCTGGATGGCGAGGATTCGGTCTCTGGCCGCCTCGCAGTTGTTCTTCTTGCCCGTGATGACGATCATCTCCGAGTTACTGTTCTCCGTTGGCAGGTCGATCTTGGTGTTGGTCTCTTCGCGGATCTGGCAGTGCGAGCGTCTGCCGTTAGTTTTTGTCTTAAACGTTACATTCTGATCTAATAATTTTAGGAGTCAGATTTGGACAGAACCTGTAAAAAAATAAATCTCACCTTCTTAATGTTGGCGCCCCCTTTGCCAATTATGTTCTTGTGAAACTGCTTGAAGATGGGAACGGAGAGCGAGAAGCTATTTTCAATCTGCGAGAGAAAGAAAGCTGTGTAAGGGCCGAGGACAGGGAGAGGCAAGACGACAAAAACAGAGGGTCGTACCAGGTCAGCAATGATTTTCTGGAGAAACTTGGCGCATTTCTCCACCTCATTTTTTGGACCTCTCAGCTGGACGATGTCGCTCTTTTGCGACGGGTCGGGGAAATTGATAATGACCTAGAAGGCAGCGAGATGATAATCACCAAATTACATTACAGCTGAGTCAAAACAAATCATTGAACGGTGATGACAAGGCCAGACAAAGTCTCGGGTCACAGAGGACGTTCACCTCGGGAAACTTATCTCGAACTTCTTTGATTTTTTCTCCTTTCTGTCCGATGATTGTCCGGTGAAACTTCTGCTCCACGATCAGATCTTTGGTGCGCTCGTTTTCCTTGAAATGACAAAAACGTAAGAAATAAAGCTCTTTATGTCATCTGGCTCTATCAAACCAATGAACCTATGCTTTGAGTCCATTCTCACCATCCTCTGAACCATCTCCATGAGCTCTCTGCGTGCCAGCTGTACTCCTTTAGGATCTCCCTCGATCCGCACCAGGCCACTTCGCTCAGAATCCTGCGCGATTCGAACCGACACCTTGTACTGCTCCTTGATACGATTTACTGTAGTGATACAGGGAAAACAGCAGAAATGAAATAAGAGTGAAAACCTAAGGGGTGATGCCACTGTGACATCACCCACTCAGCTTAGCTTAGCATTTTATTCGTCGTCATCTGGGTTTTGAGACTGGATGTGAGCGATGGAGCAACCGGCACACTCACACTGAAACACAACCTGAAGAATGTCCTGCTTCACTGTCCCTAATACTCTAAAGGAGACCATGATTTAAAAAACAAAACATCATGACAAGTATCCATCGGAGTATGAATGTGTGTCAATGTTAGCTGGTAACCACTTAAAGCAGAGAAGAAAGTGCTTGTGTGAATGGGTGAATGTGGCATGTTGCATAAAGCGCTTTGAAGGATCCGGGAGAGCAAAAAGCGCTAAATAAGAATCAGTCCATACAGAACTATTTCTCTTAAAATGTTTAGAAGAAAACGTGTCCAAAAGGCTTTGAAAGTTGGTTCTTTTTGTCTACATGCAGTGTTTTGAGAGGGAGAAATGTTTCGTCATTCATCCAAGCCTGAAGTAGTCACTTGGAGAATAAACATTTCAAGCTCAATAGAATTGTACTAACTCTGTTTTGTCTTATATAGTACATGTTTGCACGTTTTAATAAAATGCTGCAACCATTTCCTATTTATCTAACAAGATATAAAGAAATGAAGGATGGAAAAGATTTCTGCAGGACACTTTAGAAGCTAAATCCATGTTTCATA
The DNA here is from genome assembly GCF_900408965.1 of Simochromis diagramma. Classification (NCBI taxonomy): domain Eukaryota; kingdom Metazoa; phylum Chordata; class Actinopteri; order Cichliformes; family Cichlidae; genus Simochromis; species Simochromis diagramma. Next base: position 373,616 of record NW_024387038.1, on the reverse strand, counting down.
GCGTCTATCCACCTTCAGACGTTTCCAGGTCCAAACTCAAAACAACACGGTGGCATCGCTGAGAGTTAAAAAGTGTCTAAATTCTTTCATCTTTAATAAAATGATCAGTGTGGCTGCTCTACCAGGTGTAACAATTAAGTTTAACATCCACGAAAACAGGATTAATGAAGCTTAACAGAGTTAGAAGTTAGCAGGGAGTTAGCTCGCTAGTTTTCATATAAAGATGATAGACCAGGTTCTGACTGAGGGATTTCTGTAAAACTAAAACGTACAGCTCTGCTATCACTTTGGACATAAATGAAGACAGAAAACTAAACAGCAGTGACTTTTGTAGGGTTACTGAAGTTGGGCTAGCTATAATGATGTGCTACGTGGTGGCTAGCTACACAGCTATGGTTAGGATAATATAAACACCTGAGCAAAGGGAAGTGGGAGGATGAACGCTGAATTTTTTCCTCTCAAAAAAATTAACATGAGGGTTCCTGATTGTTAGGGACAAATGCAAGGCAGGAAAAAGATGCTGAAAATTGACCAAACTTCAGTCAGAAAAACTGAGACGATCCATCACCAGCACGAGGTTGGTCATCAACATACTGCTGCGTGGTTTGGATTACTCGCTATGACAAAAATCCTGATCCTCAGCTTCACGTACTCATTCAAGTCTTCGTTAGCCTCAGAATGACTCTTTCCTGACCTGTTCAAACATCTGGTGGCAAACCATGGGCCGATGGGCCGTAGTTACATCGCAAGGTTTTAAAAACTCAGCTTTTTCTGCTGCAGATGAATAGTGGTAATAAAAACTCAGAGAGGCCGACAGAGATCATTGACTGTTTTTAGGGGCTTGTTCAGATTAAACAGAACAAGATACAAAGCATTAAAACATGTTAAAAACACAACAGCCTTAATGGACGCAGTTTGGACCCGGAAGGTCTCATACGTCATCACTTAACAGCCAGATAGGATTCATGCTCAAAGATGGAGCAGTTTTAAACCTGCTGGAGAACACTGATGTGCTGTAGGTAAGAGCCTGGCATCTGTTATCAAAGACTAGCTCTCATGATGAAAATCAGGTCACTAACACCCGACTCATGACTCACAATCCAGTTCCCTGCTTTACAACACAAACACTGCAGGAAGTCTGAGATCAGCGACAGCCACATGACAACTTTTCAGTTTGAAAATCACTCAAAACCTTGAATTTGATGCTTTCCATTAAATATTCTACCCCAGGCAGCATTTGAATTATCTAAACTAAAAGCAACTAGAATGACTGACAGGAAAAATCTAAATACATCGATATGTGTGGATCAAATGATCTTTACCATTATATAAAACATGAAATAAAAGCACTTTTAAAAACATATTCTTTGTTAGTTTTTGCAGGTAGGGAGACAAACTAATGAGGTGCAACAAGGGCTCCACCTGGGAGTATGACAGATTTGCTACAGTTTAGTTTTCAGGGCAGGGGTAAAGTGATCGACTCACTGTTGGCTCCGTTCTTTCCGATGAGGTGTCTGTGGAAACGCTGATCTATGTTGATTTCGGTGTAGTCCATCCTCACCAGCTGGACACCGGGTAAGAAAAAGGAGATTTGGATTTATAAATGTGAACCAACACTCAACCAATCAAACGTGATTCTCTCTTCTCTCTCTTCGGGTCTACCGAACCATAAGTGTGTGCAGCTCTTCCAAAGCTTTGTCCAACACAGCAATATTTCTTTCAGTGACAGAAGACAGTACACGTCATGTCTACCGTAGCTTTGTTGTGTTGGTGTACGTGTGTGTCTGCACTGACCAGGTCCTTGATGATCTCTTGTATCTGGGCCTGAGCCTGCTCCACCTCCTCCGTCGGCCCTTCGAGACTGATGCGCTCCTCGCCATCGGTAAACTCTATGTGAACCTACACACACAGACAGGTATAAAGGCAAGCCAGTTAGGACGTTTCCCCTTCTGCTCCGTCCTGTGTTGATTCTTCCATGCTGCAATTCATCTCAGCTGACGTCAAGTTTCTAAAATCAAGTGTCCTCCGCAGTCACTTTTCTCTGTCTGTGTTTTGTCCAGCATATTTTGCTTTACTGGTCCCATTTTGCACAACAACTGCTGCCGTAACACAGCCTCCTCCCCACAAAGCTTTCTGTCACGCTGCAGGAGCAGGATGTGAGACTTCTGTGTTATCTCTGGCTTTTACCTCAGATCACCCCACGCCTTCTTTGTTCTCCTTTCCTTACCCGTGGTAGCTGCTGTGTGATCCGCCCGATGTTCTGTCCTTTCTTGCCAATGATGAAGCGGTGCAGCCAGGCGGGGGCAGTCACCTCCACCACCATTACGCTCTTAGCCTGAACAGGTACAAAACATTAAAACCATGTTTGCATTGACAAATCACAGAAATAGTTTTTCTGCAATGGCTTCGTTGCAACTTAAAATAAAGGGGTTATATGGGGCTTTTCCTTCTTTCCATATTAAATATTTAAAATGAGATCAGTGTACATGCAAGTAATCCCTGTGAGCCAAAGCTCAGGCTTCAGACTACTCTACACGCTCAGTCTCCAATGCTTGTACCGAGCTGACTTCAGCTCACCACGGATTTCCTTTTATGGTCACGGAAGCTAAAGCAGCTTGTTTCAGACACAGGGTGAGGTGGAGTACGTATCCTGACCTGGTGGAGCTCAAAACCAAAGTTTACCCTGTAAATGCAACTTCAGGGACTTTTATTCCCTACATTTCTGCCATAACAAAAGCTAATTACATTAAGCAAAATGCAATCCCCTTCTCTGTCCTTTAATTACAGGGAGTGCAGAATTATTAGGCAAGTTGTATTTTTGAGGAATAATTTTATTATTGAACAACAACCATGTTCTCAATGAACCCAAAAAACTCATTAATATCAAAGCTGAATGTTTTTAAAGTAGTTTTTAGTTTGTTTTTAGTTTTAGCTATTTTAGGGGGATATCTGTGTGTGCAGGTGACTATTACTGTGCATAATTATTAGGCAACTTAACAAAAAACAAATATATACCCATTACAATTATTTATTTTTACCAGTGAAACCAATATAACATCTCCACATTCACAAATATACATTTCTGACATTCAAAAACAAAACAAAAACAAATCAGCGACCAATATAGCCACCTTTCTTTGCAAGGACACTCAAAAGCCTGCCATCCATGGATTCTGTCAGTGTTTTGATCTGTTCACCATCAACATTGCGTGCAGCAGCAACCACAGCCTCCCAGACACTGTTCAGAGAGGTGTACTGTTTTCCCTCCTTGTAAATCTCACATTTGATGATGGACCACAGGTTCTCAATGGGGTTCAGATCAGGTGAACAAGGTGGCCATGTCATTAGTTTTTCTTCTTTTATACCCTTTCTTGCCAGCCACGCTGTGGAGTACTTGGACGCGTGTGATGGAGCATTGTCCTGCATGAAAATCATGTTTTTCTTGAAGGATGCAGACTTCTTCCTGTACCACTGCTTGAAGAAGGTGTCTTCCAGAAACTGGCAGTAGGACTGGGAGTTGAGCTTGACTCCAACCTCAACCCGAAAAGGCCCCACAAGCCCATCTTTGATGATACCAGCCCAAACCAGTACTCCACCTCCACCTTGCTGGCGTCTGAGTTGGACTGGAGCTCTCTGCCCTTTACCAATCCAGCCACGGGCCCATCCATCTGGCCCATCAAGACTCACTCTCATTTCATCAGTCCATAAAACCTTAGAAAAACCAGTCTTGAGATATTTCTTGGCCCAGTCTTGACGTTTCAGCTTGTGTGTCTTGTTCAGTGGTGGTCGTCTTTCAGCCTTTCTTACCTTGGCCATGTCTCTGGGTATTGCACACCTTGTGCTTTTGGGCACTCCAGTGATGTTGCAGCTCTGAAATATGGCCAAACTGGTGGCAAGTGGCATCTTGGCAGCTGCACGCTTGACTTTTCTCAGTTCATGGGCAGTTATTTTGCGCCTTGGTTTTTCCACACTCTTCTTGCGACCCTGTTGACTATTTTGAATGAAACGCTTGATTGTTCGATGATCACGCTTCAGAAGCTTTGCAATTTTGAGACTGCTGCATCCCTCTGCAAGATATCTCACTATTTTTGACTTTTCTGAGCCTGTCAAGTTCTTCTTTTGACCCATTTTGCCAAAGGAAAGGACGTTGCCTAATAATTATGCACACCTGATATAGGGTGTTGATGCCATTAGACCACACCCCTTCTCATTACAGAGATGCACATCACCTAATATGCTTAATTGGTAGTAGGCTTTCGAGCCTATACAGCTTGGAGTAAGACAACATGCATGAAGAGGATGATGTGGACAGAATACTCATTTGCCTAATAATTCTGCACTCCCTGTACAGTTTTCTCGTGTTCTCACCTTGGCGTAGACCTGTGTAAGTGCTGGTCCCAGTTTGTCAGGCTCCCCTCTGAGGATGATGGTTTCTGAGCTGGAGTCCAGAGGAGGCATCTCCACCGACACCCCCGTGGCCTCCAGGATCTCCTGCAGGGTGTTGCCCTTCGGACCTATGATGTACTTATGCTGAGACTTCTTCACCTCCACAGAGATAGTCGTGGTCTTCCGCTTCTGCGAGGAGGACATGGACAAGTGATAAGACAATCGTGGCGAGAGGATGTGGGTAAATCGAGAAGCTCATTGAGGGATGGATGGAAACATAAGAGGAGACAGAAAGAAGAAAGAAATCAGGGAAGCAGGAAGATGGGAAAAGTCAAGTAACAGAAAGACCGGACATAACCCAGGGGAAGGAGAAGGGAACAGAAGGAGGGTGACTGACAGATGAAAGTGGGAAGGCAGCAGAGAAAGTACATTTGTTTTTGCTAATCATACATATGCACTAAATGACATTAGCATTCTCATCCTGTTGTTCTCTGGTGAAATCCAATTTTCTCTCGTCATTATCTCCGGCTTGCCTATCATCGGAGCTCATCTGCTACAAACACGCAGTTCCTCTGCTTCACCCATCTCACAGAGCTTCTTTAAAGTTGAGATAATGCACAAACTCTAAATAACCTCCTTAAATACAGAAACACACTAAATCAAACACCTTTGGTACAGATTAGCTTTATGGTTCATGGGAGGGAGCGAACAAGTAAAACAAGACTGGTGAAACAAAATAACCACACTGAGCTGCCTGCAGTCATGCGTGTCCTTCAGTAAAACCCTAAACTAAACCGCGCGCTGCTTTCCCACAGCGAGTCGTTCGGGGTAACAGAAACACTCGAGCGTCTAAAATGTCAATGCAAATTTAGCCCGGATGAAAAAACTGGCACAAACAACTGAAAAAAGCAAATAAAAATCATGCATGAAAATAACAAACACAAGACTCCCCTTTATTAAGTATGTGATCCTATTTTTATCATTTGCTTTGTTCTTTGATTGGATTTCTGCAAAATCTTAAAGATTTGATTATATTCTGAGGACAAATGCAGCTGGAGTCGTTATTCCTGCTAAACTGCTTGCAAGTCCACTTGAAATCTAACGCACATGCATAGTTTGCATATTGTGATGTAAATTTTCTCTGGACAAGACACAAAGACGCACAGGACCAGTGTGATGACCGAACTTGCTTTACTCTGACCAAAATGCCCCTGACATATACGGAAAGTCTTTATTTTATATTTTTGGCTTGATATTTTTGACTCTGTGTTTTTTAAAAAACAAAAACAACAACAACAAAAAACAAAAAACAAAACACGTCATCATGAGTACTGATGCAAATTAACTATTTTAAGCTCAATGACACAAACAAGTGGACCACAAAAACAAAAAGAGGAAAAAGAAAGGCATTGATGGAGCAGACAGAATCGGATGATTTCCAATCAGCCACTCAGCTTCCCATATGTCCAATAATGAGCCAGTCATGAATTTGAAACACATGAACAGCAGCTCAGAGAAATAGTCACATGAACGCTCACAGCCACACGCTAGCATGCTGTCGGCATAGAAACGCTTCACTTTGAGCGCGTACACAAACAAAGGCATAACTGTGAAAACGTTTGTAACAGCACAACCAATCACACACTTAAACCCCCCCTCACCCCGCTTAACATGGATATTTTAAAGAAGCTGAATTTGTCCTTTTATATAAATCTGTTACAAATCTGTTGTACAATTTACAACCATACATGATCCCACCAAGCAGCAGACATCAGTGGAGGTCGTTTTCTGGCTCAATCGCTTCGGACAGTAACGGCCTTTAAGAAAATTTCCCTTTCTCTCTAAATTTGGTTAAAAGCAATCAGTGAAAACTGTTCAGGCCATTACAAAGATTGACTTTAATCCATCTTCAACGCTGACTTCCTTTATTCTGAACAATTTTCTATGAATCTGAGGTTTAAAGTTTGTCTAGTCAACAAATAATGCTACAAAACCTTTAAGGCTAAATTCAGGCTTAAATTCAGCACACCCAGAGCACCTAGCTGTCATCTTTAACTCAAACACGTGTCTCTGTTTCTTCGAGTACCACATTTGACTGACACTTTGGTAGTCAAATGTGATCAGACAGCCGCTCCACAAACACAGATTAGTATTACCAAGAAATAATACAATTGAAAAATACGAATTTAAATATGAAAATGCGTCGAGCCAACAAAGGTCTGGGTTTCAATCTGCTGATAGTCTGGGCAGTTTGAAAGGAGGAAGAGATGACCTTTGACCTTTTAACTCAATGTAAACATAACAGGGCATCTGATTTTTGGGGGATTTTTGACCTAAGAGGACTTAAAGTCGCTCATGTCCCATGTCTGCAGGATGGGGCATGAATAATCTCTGGAAAACAGTCTCACCTTGTCTTCGTAGATGGCTCGGATGCGGCTGACAGCCAGCGCGACCGCCTCCTTCTCGCCGGTGATGACGATCTCGTCCTTAGGCAGGCTGGACGGTGGGATGCTGATGCGGGCCCCTGTCTCAAGGCTCAGCTCCTGCACCAGCCTGTTGTGGGCTCCGGCGATGAAGGGGTGGAAGGCTTTCTCCAGGGACAGACGCTCCACCGCACGCTTGTCCTGGTGAGTGGGTGAGGAAGAGCAGGAGAACGACGGCAGACAGAAGAGTCGATCAAACCATGGTGTCATGGTGATGGTTCAACACGATTCAATATTGAATAGTAAGAAACAATTTAGTTCCTAATGCTACTGTTTGTGCATCTTTTCACATTGCGAGACCAATTAGTTTCGGTTGAGCAGAAATTAGTTATTAAAACAACCCCCACCCACCAATCCACCCACCCATGTCTGACCTGCTCAGCAGAGATCAGCAGGATCTCATGGCGAGCCTTCTCAATTCCCTCCTTGGTGCCGGTGATGCGAATGTTGGCGCTGGGGTCGTCCGGGCGTGGAATAGCAATCTTGGTGGCAGTCTTCAGCTCCAGCTCCTGCAGCTTCTCACCGTTCTTCCCAATGACAAATCGATGGTGCTCCTTGGGGATGGCGACCGTTGCCGACGCCTAGAGGAGCAGGAGAAAGTTTTCAGGAGCAAGTAAGTTAGATTTGTAGTGTTTCCCAATGGAAATAAGCCCTCTTATTTATCAGGGTACAGCAACAGCCACAGAAATCCCTTTTAATTCTAATGTTGGTGGAGCTTTGTGCACATGTACAGAAAATACCTTTTTTTAATAGTCATCATCTACCAGGGAAAGTAACAGGATGACATAAAATTCCTACTATCAAAGTTTTCTTTAAACTTGGTAAAAAACATTCGACCTTGAAAAGAGAACAGAGAGCCTCTGCACTTTTTTCAACCAGTAACTGCAGCTCAGCTAAAGGGCTGCACCTCAGTGCACCAACTGAAGTGGAAATCAGCATGTTTGCTGCTGAGGCTCACAAAGGCCACCCCTGGGAGCTGATGGTCATTTTCCGGCTCAACTTTTTGTCCTAAACTGGCCTGATAGGATTATTCGAGCCGCAGCCGGTATTTGCCCTCCGTGTGTGTCTTTGGATCACGTTTCAACATTACGCAGAGCGAAACAAAAACATTTTTTAGCCACCGGTTACACTGTTCTGATGTTTCTGCTTCACAGTGATTTTTGTTCAAAGATAGATGGCTGCGTATTCAAATTCTTTGCTGCGGGTTTAAGTTTATCTGAGTTTCAGAGGTTTCACTGTTTTTGCAAGTCACACAAGAATGAATAACAAATGTAAAGCCTGCACTGCACAAATACTGACAACAGACTGTCTTCTGATTGGTTGCCCCTCACAAACAAGAGGTTCGAACAGCAGGCAGATGGAACTCCTGTGCTCGCGGCCAACGCTGTGTACCTGAGATGACCATATTAAGGATATCCTGTCTCTTTAACATCGTACAAAGCTGGGGTATTAAACATAAGGCCTGAAGGCCAGAATCGGCCCAGCAAAGACTTCAATCCGGCCCACTGGAAGGCTTCAGATAACAGGAGTACATTGATTTTGAACAAATGAAAAAATTTTCCCTTGCGGTATCAATAAAGTATCAAACTATTGTCTTAAGATTTGCAGATTTTCCTCCTGATAAAGTTTCCACCTGCAGCGTCATTCATTCCACACCAAAGAGTTTAGTAATAGATGAACAATTAAATGACTGAAAAGTTCCACTTTTTCCAGCATCTACTATAGAACTTTTTGTTTTTATTGTATGTGTTATAAATACAGCACACTCTGGGCAATGAGCTAACAGAGTTTTACACATTTACAACGAGGAGGACATCACACATACTGTTGAAATTCTTCTTTTCTGTCTTTTTTCTTTAAAAAAAAATTAAACGTAACCATCTCGTATGTTGAGTTAAATCTCTTTATACTGACAGAAAGGGCAGTTACGCTGACCCACTATGTAAAATGACTTTAACATCCCTGTGTTAGAGCATTAATAACTTTTTGCTCACATTGATTACTTGTACACACTCTGACCAGCTTTTCAAACAGAAAGTAAAAAATTACATATATGTATATCCTCCCAATATTTTCCAAATCCAGATCACTTAATTATACTATAAGTAGTACGAGTGCATTTACCTGTGTCTGCAATCGAGCTACGATTTCTTTGCGAGCCTTCATCACGGAGTCCACTTTGCCAGTGACCATGATGGACAGGCCCTGGTCTTTGGCCAGAGACAGCTCGATGTGCGCTCCCGTTCGCTGCATGATGTCCAAGCACACTTTGGCCTCCTCGCCCTCCCCAAACTGGCTGTTGTCCTTGTAACGACGCTCCTCTAGGGGCACGTGGAACACCTGGGTACAGACGAGTTGAAAAAGTGTTTTTTTCTTGCTTGTTGTTCCCAGAACATGCATCTTTCATTGGACCTGCTCTACTGCAGCTAAAAGGCCTGAGGCTAAATTCAGTTACAGCCATCATCATTAAAAGAGCTGAGAAATGCATTCATTCACTTTTAACAGTCCCCACAGTGAGCTCCTCACCTGGGTGATGACAGAGGCTTTGATGGGTCTGATCTTGCTCCCCCATGCCGAAGGCGGCTCTCCAGCCTTCTCCCCTGGTGCTCCCTTCTCCGGCAGTGGAGGGAAGGCCTCCAGATAGGTAGGGATGTAGGCCTCATCCTCCGGGACGCAGCCTGGCCCGGAGAGATAAAGATAAAAATGGCAAGGAAGGAGTAAGAAAACAGTATGTGTAGGGAAGGATTGTTAACAACAAAGATACCAAACAACAATAAAAATAAGCCTGTGTCAAAAACACATAATGCACATATCAGAAAATCTAAACACATTAAAATTGGGCTAATAATTTGCTCACTAGTTTGGGCTCGTGAGGGGAAAACTCTAGCAAGAATAAAAATAAGTGGGAAGGTGCAGGTCGTTACCTGTGATCTCCTGGTCCTTGAGACCACTGCGATGCTCTGCAAAGCTTTCCGGGGTCAACACTGCCACTGAGCTCATGGTTCAAGACTTATTCCACTATTCCACTGAAACGGAAACATGGGAATATTGATTTTTTTTTTTAAAGAAAAACAATAAATCAGAACCTTAGAGGAGGAAACGCACTGCTGTGTTTTCATGAAATCTCAGACTGATAAAGCACTAACTACGATCAAATTGCTTTCACATTGTTTCCCTCCCTGTGCTCTCTAGGACTGCTTAGAGAAGGCCCTGAAGAACCACACTCCCTCTGTGGCTCTGCCGCGTTGCACCGATGCTGCACGCTGCACCTGAGACGCTCCAATTAACACTTAACAAGCGTCAGATAAACACACAGTGCTGCGAAGCCTCGGGGACGGGGTTATCACAAGTCAAACGCTCAGAGCTGTCCAAGACAACTGCTGCTGACATTCCTCGTGATGCACTATCACAGGTCAGATCTGCTCGGCTCACATCACAACAGTGGGTCCCATAGGACTGTGAGTCCAAAACATAACCCACAGGACCTCCAAGATCTCTGCTAACTCAAGGTTCGAGGGGTTCATGCACAACTAGACTAAAAACATCGATTTATCTAGCAGCACATAAATAAAGACGCTGATAACACAACAATAAAGACGCTGTTTTGGCGGGTCTTTAAAGTCGAGCTGCAGCCTGTCCTCTGCATTTAACACACACAGAGTGGACAGCGAAGAGATGGCGATGAACTTAAGTGGCATAAAAAGAGCGCTTCGTTCTTGCTACAAGTATTCTAAAATGTGTAATCAAAACCTTCAAAGAAGCTGTCAAATAATACTTATTTGGCCCTTGAGTTAATCCACTACATACAAGTCATTTTAAGTCATTTTAGCTCCTCTCACTTTGAGGCCAGCCTCCATTTAAGCCACGTTTCTTCTGATTGGCTGCCCCTCATAAAAAGTTTTAAGCTTTCTGAAGACTCTCTGAGCTCACAGGGATTAGCTGCACATATGCTGCAACTTTGACCATGTTTAACATCAGCATCCTCTGCTGTCACAGTATATTTACACCCACAGCAGGCTAAAGCTACACCCCGACCACATGAGAAGGTGACAGCACCCCATTTCTGCTGCGATGTCCAGAAACTCAAGGACAAGCCTTCGAATGAGTTATAGAGAGTCATACACTTTATGCAGTTTAAAGTATAAATATTAACATATTAAAGGAATGCAGTTTGAATTAGAAAGAATGTTAAAATGTAGTGTACTTTAATCACGTCTATTGTAATCTGAGATAAAATCTTATTGAGGAGAAACACATCATTTCATTTATTTTCGCTGCAGCCATAAAGTTCTTTATGCGAGGGGGTGGGGTGAGGACGTGGGGGTGAGGGGGTGGCAGGCACTGAACTCTGTAACTGTGCATTTTGGGAACACTGGTACAGTCTTGTGATTAAGGGGAATTTTTTTATTTTATTTATGGCAACAGAGCAGTAAAATAAAAATCAGTGAATACTACAAGCACACATTTATGAGTCCAATTAGCAGCTGAGGAAGTTAATCTTACAACTTTTGTTGAGTTGTTTTAAGACAGTTTTTGTTTTGTTTTTTATCTTTCCAATAAAAATGTAAGTGATTGGGGGGGGTTTTCTTCATAAGACTTTTGCTTCAACAGCTCAGTTGTTTTTATTCCACTCTCACTCATAAACAGGCATGTTTATGAGTCCTTTCCATGTGGAGAGTCATTTTGAGCACAACAGTGACATTGTTTTATTATCTAACATCTATGAAGCTCTCCAGTCGAGCTTTCTCTCCTTAAACGTGACTGTGTGCTCTCAGGGATGCCATATGAACCAAGCTCTTCAAGTCCACCCGCATTGCAAATGATCCAGCAGTTGTACCCTCTAAAGACAAAGCTGTGGAGGACGTGATCATTCAGAAGTAGTATTGTCTGCCAGAACTGTAGAAAGAGAGCCCAGGCTTACCTGCAAAAGGTCAATTGCCAGAGAGTCCGTCCAGTTAGCGGCTACCGTAGGCGCTTCAGTGTGAGTGTGTGTTTCAGCTCCTGGATGCACAGGAAGGAAAATAAAAAGAAAGAGTAAAAGTGAACAAAGGTAAATCAAACAGCTCTACAGCACGGAGGCTGGGTAAACACCCACACTGCACTGCACCTTATACCGTCTCGAGCTGATTCACTCTCCTCCTCAATTCCTCCCTCTCCTCTGCTCGTCTCTCTAACAATCCTCCCTCTGAGATTTCACAAATTCAACAGCTAAGGAAACCTGAGAGCAAACGCTTCCAAACACCACATGTGACAAAAAATAAATTAAAAAATAGATGGCCCACTACTTTTTTTTTTTGCCCTGTAAGCAAAGCTGCAGTGTCTCTTGAAAGTGTGTTTAATAGCTTTAGTCCAACAGCAACCAGCTGGTCAGATACAGGAGCAGTGCCATTTTAAATGTCATATTTCAGGATCATATTTGTGCGGGATGGAACAAGCTAAAAGAGCAATTACAGCATAATACCATTTTAACACTGAAGCTACTTAAGGGGAAATAAAAGGGATACTTAAGTGGCAGTGGGGTCTTAAGATACTCTCAGACTTTACACAGTGGGAGCAAACATAAAAACAATCTTTTGAAGAGCTTATAAATTATGGACGTGCAGCACTCTTACAGATCAAACTATCCGAGACACAGTAATGTAAGCAGCTGAAATTAGCTCCTCGCTAAATGCGTCTTTACACATTAATGAAGCAGCAATAATTAATGGAGTTACAATGTAATGTAACCGTCTAGGGTCATTTAACTTCAGGTACATTTTGGAGCTATTACACAAGTGGTTTTTTACCACAGTGAACGTTTTAAAAGCGGGACTTTTGGCAGTAGATGCTCTTTCCGTTATGGTGGTGGCGGTGCTTCGCAGCACGCAGAGGGTTGTGGGGGTTAAACGGGCTCCCACTGTGGGTCACCACCTGCTTCCACGATGTTAGTTTGCTAACATTAGGCGAGAAAACTAGAAACAAACGGAGGAAATAGGAGCACCGTTATAACTATCAGTTGCAGCAGCTAAATAAAAAAGGCAGCCGTACACGGTGCTAGCTAACCGCTTCGCTAAACGCACCTTTCTCCAGCCGACTGATGTATTTCTTGCTAGCTTGAGGACGCACTGCACGGCTGGTCCTAACTAACTAACATCGGTTAAAAGCAAACTAAAGGTCTCAAAATATTAGTAAGCCACTTTCGCTGAGCTAACACGCATCGCTTCGCGCCGACCTCAGCCAGACATGATTAGGCGCAAGGACTTTCTGATAATCGGCTAAAAAACAAGCCAGGCGGACGGATAACCAGCTCCAGCTCGCTAGCTCTCGGGACGCTAACCTTGCTATCCCCGGCTGCTTGTCGCTTGCAGGCGAACACACTCTATCGCCACCATAACTACACTTTAACTCCCCCCAATGCATTCATATGTGCATTAAAAAGTAAAGATAAAATAAACATAGAAATCCTACCTTTCAAAGAGAAAATCTACCAGAGGGTGTGTGTTTGACAGGTGATGGTGTAAACACAGATGTGATTGGTCTAGGAGCATTTCCTCTGCCGGCGGAGTGATACCAACCAAGCGCTGCGACTCAACGAGTATAAAGGAAATGCCGCAGTATCTTTGCGCGGCACGAGCATCCCAGTTAAATAGGTCCTCGTGAAATTAGACTCACTCAGCTCATTTGACTGTGAAATTTAACCGCATGATATTTGCATATGGTTTTGTGATTGGTTATCAGTAATTTAAAAAAATGTTTGTATGTTATTAGCCATTGCAGCTTCTCACGTCCATCAAACTGACCGGCTCTACTTCTCATTCATAATGGCTAGCATGCTTTTCAGGAGTCGGCGCATCATACTTTTCCTGAAGTCTACAAATGTCTGACCTGGAGTGCAAAAACGATCACGTACAACTAAATAAAATACTGCTGTTTTTTGTTTTTTTGTTTTTTTAATTTTCCAAATAAGATAAGTGTCACTTTGTGTGTATGTAAATCATGTTTAAAGGATATTAAGTTATTTGTTTGTAAGCTAACTTAACATTATGGATTTTCAATAGGTCAAACTTTAAACTAAAACAGGTTAGGTATAGTTGTGGTTGGAAATTTTCATCCATGAATGCCACGGTGATTTTTGGCTTTTTTCCAGGGTGGAACGATTGTACAGGATAAATCTTTATTGACTTTAAAAATCAAAAATTGGGTGCAAAAGTTTGAATTTCTTTTAGATTTTCTCTCATCCACACAGAATCAAAAATATACATATGGGCTCAATATACATATGTCCCTACAAATATTTGGTTAAATGTCCCTTAGTAACTTGCACTTCAACAAGATGCTTTTGGTAGCCGTCAATAAGCTTCTATTATAATATAAATTAATGTTGTTATTATTAATATTATCTTTTATGGTCAGGTTTTACGCATCTGTTGATTTGAGATGAAGTTAAAAAAAATTGGAGGTAATCCTTCTTCAATATTCCAGCCACTTTATCCAATGTATCAGTAGCACTGACAGCAAAACAGCTCCAGAGAACTATTTTACCACCACCACCACCGTGCTCGACAGCTGCTACAGTGCTGTTGTGTTTGAAAGCCTCACATTCACTCCTTCAAACATACCTCTTGTCATCGTGACCAAGTAGCTTAATCTTTTACTCGCCTGACCTTCTTTCTTTGTTTGCCCCCTCTCAGTTCATGACGACGGAAAACTATCGATTGCAGCCAATCATGATCACTAACGAGATCTGGACTCGGTCTTGTTAAGTTAAAAGACTACGCAAGACAATTTTGAGCCTCCGTGGATTAGAGAAAAAACAAACGAAACACAAACAACAACAAATCGGACTACAAGTCAACTCCGGTGTTCCGAAAAGTATATTATTTGCGGAGAGACTGTCTCAAAATGATGTCATAGGCTAATAGTTCAATCAATATTAATGGCGAATTCAAATTATTAATAAGGGACATTATGCCACCAATTATGTCCTCCACTCCCACCCCAAAAGAAACCATTCACCTCACATTATCCGAACCTCAACATGACATGTAAAGCCCACTTTACGTGTTGTGTGGTGCGGCTGGACTGATCGCTCGGACCCAATAATGGACGGTTCATTGCAGTTCAAAAAACAGACACTAGGTGGGGGTAGGAGACAAAAAAAAGTTCAGGTGCACCTACTTTCTTGACACCTGTGCTGGTTTTACACCAACACTATCACGCGTAAATAAATCAGAAGTAAAACATTTGCATTATTTGTTTTGGAAGACCAAATATGCGCAAAGTTTCAATAAACGTCCACTAAATATTTTCACAGTAAGAGTCCGATAACAACTAATCCCAATCGAAGTCCAAACATGAAACACAGAGTTTTAGTTAAGGTTAAGGGCATTGTAAGTTCGTTAACCTAGTAGCATTTGGAGGCAGCAAGATTTAAACCTCAGGTGTAATTAAGCTGCAGTGTTTTTTGCATAGGCAGCCACATGTGCTATCATTCTTTGTTATTAATGAAGATGTTCAGCCAATACTTGGACTATGTGCATGCAGAGAAATGGGACTTGTATCATTCAGCAATGACGTCCACCAATTGAGCATGTCTGCAGATGACCTGTCACAACAGCTTATCACAGAATACAGCGACTTATTTTCTGATGAGCTTGGGAGGTTGCCAGTCACCTATCGCATGACACTGAACCCAGATGTGAAACCAGTTGTTCGCCCAGCACATCGCATCCCTTTGGCCATGAAAGACAGGGTCAAGGCAGAGCTGGTCAGGATGGAGAAATTAGGCGTCATTACTCCCGTCTCAGAGCCGACGGACTGGGTGTCTTCCATGGTAGCCACCAACAAGAAGGGCAAAGATGAAATCAGGATATGCATAAATCCTCGAGATTTAAACACTGCTCTGAAAAGACCACACCATCCCATGCGCACAGTAGAAGAAGTGGCTGCAATAATGTCTAATGCTACTGTGTTCTCTGTTTTGGATGCTAAGAACTCTTTTTGGCAGGTGTCATTGGATCAAAAATCATCCATGCTAACCACCTTCAGCACTTGTTTTGGTCGTTTCAGGTTCCTCAGAATGCCTTTTGGTCTTAACGCTGCCAGCGAGGTGTTTCAGAGAGCCATGGAGCAGATATTCGCTGGGTATCCATGTGCCATCATTGTTGATGATATACTCATCGGCGGAAGAACCATGAAAGAACATGACGACAACCTGAGAAAAGTCCTTGATCATGCCAGAGAAGTAAACCTGCGACTAAACCCATTAAAGTGCAAATTCCGGCTGAATCAGGTCAGTTATGTCGGACACATTTTCACAAGCGAGGGGCTTAAAGCAGACCCTTCCAAAACAGCCGCAATCAGAGAGATGCCAGTTCCAACAGATGTCCAAGCCCTGCAGAGGTTCCTGGGGATGGTCAATTATCTTGGAAAATTCATTCCAAACTTCAGCCATCTGTCAGCTCCTCTGCGACAGCTCACACACAAGGACAGCGAGTGGATGTGGGACACACAGCATCAGACTGCGTTCGAAGCACTTAAAGAGCACATGTCTAATCCACCTGTTCTGTCATATTATGATGTCAGCAAACCTGTGACACTAATGTGCGATGCATCACAGTATGGTCTTGGTGCAGCTTGCTTACAGGAAGGGCGACCTGTGGCATATGCTTCACGTACTCTGACAGACACTGAAACCAGATATGCTCAGATAGAAAAGGAGCTGCTGGCTGTTGTTTTCGCATGTACAAAGTTTCATGACTACATTTATGGCAAGCCTGTGGTCGTAGAAACAGACCATCAGCCACTGGTCACCATACTAAAGAAACCTATTCACGCTGCACCAGCCAGATTACAGAGGATGTTGTTAAGGCTCCAAAAATACAACATCACCCTCACATATAAATGTGGAAAACACATGTATCTGGCTGACACACTGTCTCGTGCTCCCAACAGCTCCACTTTCCAGCAGCCTGAAGAAGAGGACAACTTTGATGTCATGACGGTGAGCTGCATCTCTTCTTCACGCCTGGAGGAACTTAAAGGACACACAGCTGAGGATGAGACACTGCAAGCGCTCAGCTCGTTCATCAATCATGGTTGGCCACAACGACTCCACAACCTTCCCACAGCAGTTCATCCATATTTTCCTTTCAGGGATGAGCTGATTGTGGATGATGGCATCATTCTTAAAGGTTCCAAAGCCGTGATCCCAAAATCACTGCAAGGAGACTACATCACCATCATGCACAGAGGACATCCCGGCGTAGAAGCTACCAAGCGGAGAGCACGGGGGATCGTCTTCTGGCCGTTCATGTCAAGAGATATTGTACAAACAGTTACTTCCTGCTCAGTGTGTAACAGCACTAAACCTCATCAACAAAAAGAGCCCCTTCATCTGCATGAAGTTCCAGAGCTTCCTTGGTCAACTGTGGCTACAGATATCTTTGAGTGGCACTGTCAGCACTATTTAGTAGTAGTCGACTCATACTCAGGATGGTTTGAGATTGACCTGCTAAAGGATTTGACATCAGCGACAGTCATCAAGAAGCTGAAAAGACACTTCTCAGTTCATGGTGCTCCACACACTCTGATCTCAGACAATGGCAGGCAGTTTACAAGCCAGCGTTTCAAAGACTTCGCTTCACAGTGGGACGTTCAACATGTCACCAGCAGTCCAGAGTATCCTCAATCCAATGGGCTTGCTGAGAGAGCAGTGCGCAGTGCTAAACAGCTGATGGAGAAATCACACAGAGATGGCACTGATGTATTTCTCAACCTGCTGAACCTCAGGAATGTTCCACGTGATGTGAACCTGGGTTCCTCTGCAGAACGACTTCTATCCAGACAGACTCGAACCACGCTCCCAATCACAACGAAACTGCTCAAACCACAACACCGTGAATCTGAGAGAGTGAAAGCTCAACTACTCAACAAGAGACTGACTCAGAAGGTCTGTTATGACAGATCCAGCCGACCACTTCCACCTCTCAACGAAGGACAAGTAGTGAGGTTACAGACCCCACAGGGTTATGACCGCACAGGTGTGGTGAAGGAACTTTGTAAAGAACCTAGATCCTACCTGGTACAGTCAGATGGAAACACTTACAGGAGAAATCGCAGACACATATTGCCTGTGTCTGAGCCTGTTACTGTTCAGAAAGACACTGATCATCATCATTATGATGGACTGCAGGTTGTGGGTGAAAACAATGATGTAGAACAGTTTAAAGACAGCACTCATGTTGAGAGCTCTTCTGATGTTTTGCATTCTCCAAGACCTTCCAAGAGTGATGGTGTTTACAGGACACACTTTGGTCGTGTGTGCAAACCAAATCCAAGATATAGGGATTAATTGGGTACTAGTTAAAACACAGAACATTTTCAGGTTTGATGTTTGAGCCAACAGTAACTGATGTCAATGCTTCAAGTTAAATTCTGTTTGAGGTGATTTTCAGTAGTAATCATATTTAACTTTATACAGCAAAATGATATTCTTGTCATGTTTATTTCTTCCATCTGGTTGCAAATTTAAATGTTCCTAAGGGTCAGCGTATGTCACCTTTTATGCTGTGATTATTATTATTCAGTATGCATTAAACTTTATATCCGGTTGGGGATGTACTAAAGAAGGGGGATGTAGATAACCTGCTGTTAGTTTGGTATTTTGTCCTAATCAGCTTGCCGTACCTCCGTGTAGGTGTGTGTATGTTTTGAGTGGTATAGGCGCCATTCCGTTATTGAATCCAAGCATGTAAGTTCTCTGCTGCTGTGCTGGTTAATAAAACCACGTTAACTGAGATTACTGCTTCATCATTATCATACTGGTGAACATACAACAGGCATGTTGTGTGATGTAGTATCTAATTATATTTTCAGTCATATTTCCATTAGTAAAGGCTAAACCGCTTCAACAGTTGTGCTTGCAATGTTACAATTTCAAACTAAAATATTTATTTTTTGAACCAAGACTGTATATACCCAATATATACATCATATACACACTATATTAATTCGCACAGTTGCTGATTTTGTTGTCATCCCCCACCTTACGTTTTTAAGCCGTAGTTTTATTTTGAAAACAGTACCGGAAGCTGCAGTTATCTGCTGTTAGCTTGGCAGCAGTAGCTCTCGGGGGCAGCTGCACTCCTTCTTTACCTCTCATATTCTGCTGGTAACAAAGGCGAGACAACAAGAGAGGGGTGATGGGTGCTCAGGCAGCAAGCCTGTCAACAATGAACTGAACTGGTTTTGTTTTTATTGGATATTTGTTGCTAACAGCCTGTCTAACTACCGATTTATTTCTTCTCGTGCGCGAGCACAGTTTAAAGTTCATTGATGTAGGTGAGCTGTGGACAGGTTTTTAATCCCGAAGCTTTCGATTTTCTTACAAAACATAAGCAGAGTATGTTGGACTTCGAGCACTAAAGCCGAATGACTGAGGAGAAACATTCAGACCCGTCTTCAACAACACTGGTGAGTTTCTGTCTGTGTAATTATATTTTATATGGAGATTTTGTCTATATTTGGCATTTTAACAGGTGCACTTTGCTGGATTCCGCGAGCACCTGTTCCTTCTGTGGAATATGTTGGGATACAGTGACAGTGTTAAACTTTAACAGTGGTTATTTTAAAGACTGTATTAGCGCAGAGTTTTCTGTGGTTTTATGCTATCTTTTCAGATTATATTTCAGAGACTGTTATGGACTCATAAGTCCATTAAGTGCTCTAGTCTATAAACAGTGATTGTTTTGTATTCACTACATAAGAAGATTGTTTTTCACAGTAAAATCATGCTTCTTTGTAGGATCATCCACATCTGGTGGGTCTTAATGTGGGCATTTTTATATAGCCTATTCATAACAGTATGCTCTCTCCTCATATCAACCAACTCTGTTTCTTTCGATCTCCATGAGAGCCCACCGCGCTGTTTGTGTGTGTATGTTTTCCTCTCTGGCACACCTTTTCCTGTCTCCTCTTCCTGGCCAACGTGGAGCTTCCATCCACATCACAAGTATTGATGCTGCTGAGGTAGAGCGACTCTCTTAAAGCCCCCATACCCAATTTATATACACACTCAATCCATTAGGCTTCAGACCAGATGGCATAATGTGGACACACACACACACACACACACAGAACACTGTGCTAATGGACGTCCTCTCTAAAGGCACTTAAGTATTGTTCTCAAGCTGGATTGATTTAGGGGATGACACCATATCTGGTATGTATTGGATTTACAGGATAAATACACTGAGTGAAATGAATGAGTGGCCCACTGACCCAGCCTGAGCATCTGTATGGTCCAGCAGACTGGAGCATGCAGCTATTGAGCTAAACAGGTCAACAGAAATGTACACAAAAGAGATGAAATCTGTTGGCCACTGCTTGAAAGAAAGCAATGTCTGGAACGTGACCTTAAAGTGTGTTGTTTTATCTGCAAGTGCATTAGAGTGTTTTATTTTAACGTCTACACAAGTTCTTTGTGAGCAAACACACCCTCCTGTTAAAGGTTTATAAGTTACTCCTGTGGACGGTGATGATAACTGGAGTGAGATGTGGAAAGACCTGCTTCTACACCCACACACACACACACACACACACACACACACTGCTACAGCTCCTGATGGGTTAATGCTTCTAATTCTGAATTATACCTCAACATATTTCTAAGAACTGTAAAGTACTTAAAAACTCAAAAAAACAAAAAACACATAACGTGACACAGAAACAAAAGACAAGGATGGGGTTAGGGGGGTGATTGTGGTGTAGCACTGTTTGATTTACTTTGTTGAAATGTGAGACTCTTGCTTTTCTGTCTCCTTGTTTAAAGCTGTGCATCGTGTACATGCCCTCCAAACCTGTCTGACTAGCTGGTGCACTCTTTCAGTAACAACTGTCTATTGGTGTTTGTGTGCGGTTGACTTTAGTCAGATTCTGAGTCAAGGAGCTATTATGGTCACAGTGACTTGTCTGTTTGCATGTGTAAGTATAATAAAGATGACAAATATCTTTAAAATGTGGTTTCCTTGAGACAGAACAGCTTATGTATTTCTTACACCAAGCCTTCAATCTTTTATAAAACTGTCGTCAATAGCGGTTTTTGATCGGGGCGACATGGGCGGTTGCGTGGTGGGGGTGGTACCACGGGCATCTCCAAAAGAAGTTGCTCGTACTCGAGCTGCCCCGACATCAGCCAGCGCATTTTGGAGATGGCATAGGCACCGATCGGTTTTCTGCTGCCCATTTGCGGGGAGGGCGCCCTCCCCAAAGTAAACTTTATTGTCATCTTCGCTACATACAGTCCAGTATATAGAGAAACGAGACGACGAGGCTCCAGTTACAGCAGCGCAAGTAAACAAACAATAACTATAAGAAGAGTAAGAAAATAAATATACACTTTAGGCGTAGGGGTAAAGGGATCAATAACAATTTAAAATGTATAATTTACAGTTTGATGATTTAAAGTCTCACACACAACCGGCCGAAAGGGGAGGGTGTGTAAGGTGTAGGTCTATTAGGTTATGTTGTGGTGATCCTCGGGTTGAAGGATGGGTGTTCATACTGGAGTATAAAATTAAAACCAATGGAAGATGGACAAGAAAAGTTCAAAGCCATCAGGTGCTCAGTTTAGAAAAAAGAGAAAAGAAGATGCAGGTAAGCAGATGTGTGATTGGATAATGGCAGGTCATCCTGAAACAATCAGAATCAGAATACTTTATTAATCCCTAAGGAAATTATGTGGGTTACAGTTGCTCCAAGAAGAAATTGTAAAAATAGTAACAGTAACAGACTAAACTCCAAACAATACATTATGTTACAGATTTTCCACATTTAAGAAATAGCACTAATATATACAGATCACTCAGTTATAAATATCAAGAATTAACAGAGGTGGTTATAAATAAATATCAAGAAAATTGACATGAATATTACAGAGTAGAAAAGAGCGTGTGTAAAAAGGGTGTAACTATTGCAGTTGTTGGAGCTATTTGTTCTTTATTTTTATTATTTTGAAATTAAAGTTTGTTGTT
Organism: Simochromis diagramma; assembly: GCF_900408965.1. NCBI lineage: Eukaryota > Metazoa > Chordata > Actinopteri > Cichliformes > Cichlidae > Simochromis > Simochromis diagramma. Next base: position 351,736 of record NW_024387038.1, on the reverse strand, counting down.
AGTTCACTTACATTTTGGGGTTTATTTACACGTTTATTTGTAGGTTAATATTTGTTTCAATGTTTTGTTTGTTTGGTGTTTACCTTGTTAAATTAGTCAGTAAGAGCTGTAGGACCATTTTGTTTCTATAAATAAAGAGACTGGTATAGGACCAGCATGCACTGGGGTGGGCCTATGGTTTTTTTTTACCAGAGCAGGAGAAGCAGCAGGAAGTAACAAAAAATGGATCTTGTTATTGTTTGCCAAACTGGATGAATGAACCATAAAAACGCAACCTTCAAGTTTGGACCGTGGACTTCTTTTGCCTGCATACAAAATATTATCTCAGTGCAGCAGTGGCTTGTGGACGTTTAATTGTGGGATGTTTGGTTTGTCAAACAAAGGAATTGCCACTACAGCAGTGTTCACAGTGTGTTAGATGGAGGAGTTGTACAGGGAGATGGCAACGGGCAGGAATGATTTCCTGTGTCGGTCAGTGGTGCTTTTTGGTAATCTCAGTCTCTCACCGAACGTGCTCCTGTGACTAGCCAGTACGTCATGGAGTGGGTGGGAGGTATGATCCATGATTGTCCTTATCTTGGACAACATCTACCTCTCTGACACCACCCAAACAGAGTCCAGCTCCATCCCCACAACATTACTGGCCTTGTGGATCAGTTAATTTCGTCTGTTGGCATCTGTGACCCTCAACCTGCTGCCCCAGCATGCAACAGCGTAGAGTATGGCACTGACCTCAACAGAGATACAACAAGATAACATTAATTAGTAGGGATAGTGAAAACTTCTGTGTACGTTTGCTGGCCACTTGGCTATGATAGTAAACAGTTGACACTGATGTAGCTTACTGAATCAGACTGTGTTCAGCACAATATTAATTAGTCATTGTCAATTGTTGATTTGTCCTATTCTCATTGTCCGATGAATTATAATGGCTGTTTGCAAACTATACATACTCTCTCTCTCTCTTCATGTTTATCTGGTTAAATTCAGTATGGTTCCAACAACAGTTTTTACAGTAAAATATGTTTTACATGTATTTACAATCCTTAATATACATATATATACACATAAAATATACAAATATTTTAATGTGGGGAAACATTGCTCAGACTTTTGAGATTTCAGAGAGGCCAAGGTGTGTTATCCTGCTGGAAACAGCTATCAGCGGCACACTGTGGTTATAAAGGACATGGTCAGCAACAATCCTCAGGGAGGCTGTGGTGTTTAAGCGATGTTCAGTTGGTACTAAGAGGCAAAGTGTAATAAGAAAATAGCTTCACACCATTAACCCACCAGCATCCTTAACTGTTGATGAGACAGGATGGATCCATTCTTTCGTGTAGTTTACACCAAATTCTGACTTTGAGAGCCAAATGTCAAACCAGAAATCAAGAGTCATGAGACCAGACAGCAAACTTCTGATCTTCTACTTTCCAAATTTGGTGAGCCTGTGTGAACCGTAGCCTCAGCTTTCTGTTCTTAGCTGATAGGACCCAATGTGGTTTTCTGCTGCTGCTTCAAGGTTTTATGTGTTGAGCATTCAAAGTTGCTCTTCTGCATACCTTGGTGTGTAACGAGTGCTTGTTGTTGCCTATCAGGTCGAAGCAGCCTGGGCATTCTCCTCTGACATCAATGAGACATTTTCACTCAGAGCACTGCCGCTGAATATTTTCTGCTTTTTTCTGACGTTCTCTGTAAACCCTAGAGATGTCTGTGTGGAAAGAGTAGATCAGCAGTTTTTGAAATATTCAGACCAGCCAGTCTGGCACCAATAACCATGCTACATTCATAGCCACTTAGATCGCCTTTCTTCCTCATTCTGATGCTCAGTTTGGCACAGGGCTGCAGATCATCACAACAAGGAGCACTCCAATAATTAGTATAGTAATTATAGTAATTGAATGTCTTTGATAAGACCCTCACTGTGCAGTGCAGTTTTCAAGCCTAAGCTGCTCCTGGAAAGCTGCTCCTCGGTAACCCCAGCTAAAGGTTGTGTCTCTTTCCACTTGTAAACTTGGTGGACTGGTCCTTTAATAATCTGCTTATGCGAAAAGTGAATCGTGATCAGCTGTGCTTAAGGTGACTTATGATCAGTTACTCTTTTGGCTTCCATAAATCTTGTTAAAACTTAACAAGTAATCCATATTTGCTCATCTATGAGTCATTTAAGAGACGCTCCTGCTTACAGCACCACATAGACATGGATTTGTCAGCATTTTAAATGCTCGAGAGATTAACCAGCTAATCAAAAGTGTAATCGCAGAGTTAAAACTGTCTAGAAAATCGGAATGCTTGCAGCTACACGCTCAATTTATTCACCAAAACGATATACAAAGCAGTGCAGAAATAACATGTTTTTCAGGATCTCTGTTCTCTTTTCTTCATGACTCAGTGCATGACTAAGCCTGCTTTGATTTGCTATTGCATCAGTTGTCGCGCACACAAACGGGCACATTAAAAAAAAAAAAACATATGGTGAGAGGAATCTGCAGCGTGGACATTTGGTCACCCAGAATGGAAAGGGACTACCACATTGCTGTCATCACGTTTCTTTTTATAGACACTTTTTAAAAAAGCTCTGGTTTATTCGCTTCATTTGAATGACCAGAGTGCTTTGAATATGGAAACTTCCCCGAGTTCCCTCTAGATTAAAAGATTAAGTCCCTGCAGATTTACTGCAGGCGTGACGTCAGGGTGTATGTGTGAGAGACCAGCGTTTTCACAACTGTAAAGTACTCCAGTTAACATCCCTAATTAACTTTTTTTTTTTTTTTAAGTTGAGTAATACACGAGTGATGGTGATATTTGTGAAGGGAGGAAAACACAACTGTCGAGGATGTGCTCATTCTCTGAACACAGATGTGTGTGAGGCTTTTAAGCTGACAAGTCAACACGGGAGACGGTCGAGTGGTTGTTGATGCATTAATATTAACTATTAATCAAACTGAACTGGTGTAACTTGATCACATGACCTTGGGGGCTCGTTACACAGATACAGCACACAAAAGAAGAAATGCTTTTTGTATTTCTGCATCTACACTGCTCCTCTGCACAGAAGCTCTTCTATTTATAAGAAAAGGCCTTGCGTAGCTGCTACTGACATCAGGTATGCCCAGTATCCCTGTTCTGAAGCCGTTAAAACAGCGAATAAACACTGTGCAGTGCAGGATGTTTCTTTAGGAGCAGCTAAAACACTCTCTACCGTCTCCATACAGTTGCTAGAAACTAATGAGCTTATTACAGTGTAAAGTTCATTCTCCTCTGTGGCCTTGCAGAGGGGGGGTTTCTACATAAGAACTCAAAGTCCTACTCAGCGCTGGTATTCACATACCGAGTTATGTAACATCGATTTCCTCTCTGTAAACATTTATTTCTTTTTACTCCTCAGGAGATGATGACACGCTCACATTAACATTCACAAAAGCCTGGCCTTTGATAGGTCAGGGCAGGGAGTGAAGCACATCAGAAGAGACGACGTCCTTCCTGCCACCATGTCCGTCCAGGAACCGCCAACATCCACTTCACCCTTCAAACCCGAGGCCAAGCCAAGGCCGGAGATTCCTCCAAAACCACAATGCAGTTCCCCTACTCTTGGAGAGAGGGACAGCAATGTCAGACGCTCTGGAGGGAAGGTCAAGAGGATTGTGAACCAGTTCAGCAAGCAGGAGTCCACCGAAAGGTTGGAACCGGCCACCAATGGTACTGCAGAAGTCAAGCCAGTTAGACAGACCAAGAGGCCTCCTACGATAAAGCCCAAACCCCGGGTTAGACTGCAGCTTCAGAAGGAGGCAGAGCAGGCAGCGCCGCCGCTCCCTAAGAAGAGGAGCCGCTTGGCGAAGAAACAGAAGGAGCTTGGGGGAGGAGAGGAGGGGGACAGAAGCAGCGTGGAAGGAGGCCGATCAGGTAAAGCTTTGGGGAGAAGTATATGGGAGAAATACCTCTATCTTGAGTTTAATTTATTATTTTAATTTGCGTTGATTGGAGTTTAACTGCAGGTTTTGTCACAGATATAAAGATGGTCAGAGTGAAGTAAGGTTAGTGTTTAAAAAGAAGCAGAAATGCATTCTTAATGCAGTTTCACATCAAAAGCAAGTGTCACCTGATTTACTAGAAACTAAACATGTTTAAACCTTTACCTCCAATTAAAAAAATCTCTTGCAACAGCTGGTCAAAGATCAGATGACAGCAGTAATTGTTTTATCTTGTGATGTTATGATTTCCTGTCTTTATGTCCCTTCACACACACAGTTAGCATAATTAGGCTAGTTTCACAGACTTCAATTCAATTCAATTCAATTCTTTATTTATTTGTCACATGTAGTTATAACTAGTACAACACACAGTGAAATGTTTTTTCCGGCTAAAAAGTACTCCCCCCCCGACTGTGCATCTTACTAAACTTATAATAAAAAATATCTATATAAAAGTATAAAAATGTATAATATCGTGCAAAATATTACGCTGTAATACTTAAGAGCTATAGTGTACGTATTTACATAAATACAGATGTATATGATAAAAATACAAATAAAAATAAGGATAAAACTCAAGGAAAATTATATACTGTGTATGGAATTGTCCATCATGTTGTCCGATTTGTGTTTTGATTGAGGAGTCTCACTGTTTGTGGGTAAAAACTCCTCCTGAACCTTTCAGTTCTTGTTTTCAGGCTACAGAGGCGTTTCCCTGACCTCAGTGGCCTGAACAGTTTGTAAGCGGGATGGCTGGAGTCTTTAGTGATCCTGATGGCCCGGGATCTGCACCTTTCAGCGTAGATGTCCTGCAGTGTTAGTAAAGATGTTCCCATAGTGCGTTCAGCTGTGCGCACGACCCTCTGCAGGGCTTTCTGTTGCTGTACTGTGCAGTTCCCGTACCACACCGTGATGTTATTACACAGGATGCTCTCAATGACCCCGGTGTAGAAAGACTTAGTGTAGCATAAGATCACACATGAATTATTAGACATTTTGTCTGATGCAAAAATTGTGTGTGTGCGTGCATTTAAAGACCTTGGCATATGAGTGTTAAATGTGTAACGTCAAATGTGCAGCGTAATCAGTGAGCTCTGAGGTGCGGTTATGTTTGAATGGTCTGTCCCATAAAAGAAGTCAGTCAGCTGATCCTGTGTGTGTGCGTGCTCTTGAGAGCAAGGAATGTGAAAGCAAAAAGTTAGGTGTGCTGTGTTTACTTTCTGTTGGAAAAGACAGAGGGATCCTAGAGGGATCTCTTACATCTCTATCTCTTTGTTTAAGCTGCAGCGACACTTTTCTTTGGTGTATCATGGTGAAACCCAAAGAAATTAAGTTGCATTGGTACTGATGTGAGATTTGAATTTTCCATTCCAACATACAATATCACTTCCCTTGTTTTGCTTCCTTGTTCAAACAGAAAACATTTAAACATGACCTCACTGAGTCTTTGAGTGAATACAGCTAAAGCATGCAGTCAAGTTTAAAAATAAATATTCCTGTTAGGGCAGGGGAGGGTCAGAATTTATTCCGGCACACCCCAACAACCACGAGTTTTTTATTATATCTTTTATTGTCAGCATTAGTAAAAACAAACAAACAAAAGAACCCCAAAACAGGGATTTCATTCATTTTAAAAGATTAAATAAAATGGATCTAAAGCGAAATGATTCTGTTGCAGCACCAGGGCAAAATCTAAAAATATCACAGTATACAATAAATTAAAAGTTAAAATAGAAATGTCACAGGCACATAGTGAGGATCTTCTACTGTGAGATACTTCAACAGTAATAAAAAAAAAAAATTAAAATGAGTTTAAGTTGAAGAAGAGTAGATGTTAAAGAAATGTTTAGGGATAATAAGCTCATTTTAAATTGTTTATATATTTATTGTCTTGCTAGTGATTTGCTAGTGTAAAAATGATTAAAAAAATGGTGATTGGTGAAATTTAATATAACTTGGAACCGGTGCCTCGATTATGTGCTAGTGGCCAATAACCAGTTGCAAATCAAATGTGCAGTAAGTGAATCTTTTCTTTTGTGGACGGCTGTTGTGCAGTGTATTGAGCTGAATCAGTATCTGTGTCGGTGCATCTGATAGTTTTGGGGAGATTCCACTCGTTTAACTCTCAGGAAATAAAGGTGGTCCAACACCACCATCGCTGATGTCACCAGCATGGCAAAGTGCGTCAGTGTCCTTAGTGGTTTAACTGGAAAGTTACCAAAACTGTCCTTTATTTCCCAGCTTTTTTAGATGCTTACTTGCTGACCCCTTTAACCATCTTTCCAGTTCACCACTCTCTTTCCTCCACCTCCTCCATTTCCTTTTGTCAGTATTGAATTTTCCCCCATGCGATCCTCCAAATGTTTCCATGAATATTTGAAGACGCGTGCTGACTCAACGGTGCAGCATGTGCATGTGAAGCATTTATGGGAAGAGAAGATGGGGGGGGAAGCAAAGCTCTTAATGAAAGTGTACCTTTCCTTTCTGTCTGAGGACACAGGAAGTGGGCAGAAAGCAGCCATTCCCACTCATTAGCTCAGTTTCTTTTTTTTGTGTTTTGTTTTGTTTTTTAAATTGCAAAATAAGAAAGAAACTAAATATTAGAGAAGTTCACTATGATTTTACTTTCTTCCCCTTTTGAAAACATTTCAAAACAATTCATGTGTTTCTTATGTTTTACGCAGAGCCTGATGGAAAGGAGGTTGAGGTTGAGCTTACTGGAGGAGATAAAGTGGAGGCGGAGCACAGTCATCGCACGCCTGTCAGCCCGTGCTGCGCCCCGAACTGCAGCTGCATCTGCCACCTCCAGCGGCCTGGCATGAAACTAATATGGGTGCCCGTGAACGTGGAAGATGTTGGGGAGGAGGGTGGAGAGGAGGATGAGGAAGACTGGGAAGATGAGGAAGTAGAGTTTGTGGATGAAGGGGACAGTGAGGCAGAGGACACAGAGGACACTTTTGCGATTGAGGAGGATGAGGCGTTGAAAAAACAAAAAGCAAAGTTCCACGAGTCGTTGAGTGTTTTGATTGCGGACAACCAGAGGAGGCGTTCGGACCCGGGTCCTCACTTCATTCTTGCCTCGCTTGCTATCACTCGCTCCGGGTCTCCCCCCATTCCCCCAAAACGTATGCAGTCACCGCAAATTCAGCACGGAAGCGCCCAAAATGAAGAAGAGAATATTTACGAGGCCACGCTTCCATTGATTTACCCCACTCCTAAAAACAACGCAGTCGAGTGTAAGGAGCTGGATATTCCTCTAATCAAAGTGTGCAAACTAGGCCGTCGGTCCAAACTGACCAACAGTCTGTCAGATCCCACGTCCGAGTTTCAGAAAGAGGGAGAAACCATAGTGACCCCGGACGAAGTTCCGCCTGCTATCCCCCCGAGGATCCCTTTGAACCAGGACAGTCGTAGCCAAACAATACCCAGGGGCGGCATTCCTCTTCCCATGCCCACACCGGAGGAGGGTCACTTGTTGCGACCCTCCTCCCCCAGTGGCTCCGCCACCACTGGACTGAGCCCTCAGCGAGCCCACACTCCACCTCCACACATTTCCCTCCAACCTCAGAGACTCCCACCACCACCACCAAAGGCAGATCCCAGGAGGCTCAGCACTGCCTCAGCGCAGTCCCTCACACTGAAAAAAGGTCTGAACGAGGATTCTGTGTGCCTGACATGAGCTGTGAATGATGCATACAGGTAATATCTGTTTAACTAAAAGCAGCCATGTCTTCTTTTACTAGGGGAGGAGAATGGAGGGAAAGAGGAAGAGAAGGAGGACACAAGCGAAGAAAAGTGAGTCAGCATCTTTACCTTTCCATTTTAAAAGGATATGTGTGGAAATATTTTATATTTTCCTCAGATAAAATTACACAAATATATGCAGTATATTTCCAAAGATGCTCCTAAACAAAAACCTGCTAAAAAATACAGTAGGAGGGCTCAAGCTACAAATGGATAAACAGGGTAGAGCGCATTTAGAGAAGAGCTAACACAATGTCTTTATATAAGAAAAATAAAGATTTTCACCTGGATTACCCTTTAAACCAGCCTTTATATTATTGAGAGTATTGACAGATTAATAAGGGGGCATTTGTAAGTTGTTAACCCTTTTCTCCAATGTCATGTCCCCTGACAGGAGGAATCCTATCAGGAGGAAGATTGGGTTCATTTTCGACGCTCGTCTGCAGGATGGTAAGGCTGACACTCAAAACAAACAAGCCACAACAAGCCCAGATCTATCAACTGTAACCCTGTTTCCAAAACAAGTCCATAAATGATTCAACTTCTAATAAACATGCCTTTACATTTACAATAATCCGCTCACAGTCCACGCGTCCTTATCGCCACAGGCTAAAGATGGGAAAAATTGCCAGCATCAATAAAGGGGCAAATTTCACTTGCTGATTGGTCAGGTCACACCTACAGGCATGTGTGGCTGCGCTGAGCAGGGATTTTGCCATCATACCTGAGAGGATTGCTGGATGATGATTTGGGGCAACACTGTGCTGTTTAGTTTTACTTTTTGCATCAGAAACTGTTAAATAAACAAAAAAATTTTGGACGTAGTTTCGTAGGATATTTGCAGACAGTGAAGCTAAGATTAAAAAAAACATTGGAAATATTGGAAAGTCCAGTTGTTCTGATCGTGTCATTGCCTGGCTGTCTTTGTGTACAGTCGGAATTCACTGCCTGGGTCACATTTGTGAAGGCGCCGCTAACGCTCAACAGCACATGCAGGTTTTGGAGCAACAAACAAATGCCACCTGCATGACGTCAGATTAAGGAAACTCTTTCTTGTCACCTTGTCACATTCTCCACATACTGAAACTCCAATGCTGGTAAAACATGAGTACAGGTGCTAACAGGATGTGCCTGCAAAACCTTTCACCCACTAAAAAACAGTCCTGATGAACTGTTGAGCAGCTGAAATCCTGAAGCATGAGAAACTTTGCACTGGTCTCAATGTCGAGTGTCATTAGACATGCTTCTGTCCCTACAAAAACCAGATTTTGATATGTAGTTCCAGTTAGACAATTTCAAGCGTTTGCATTGGATGCAGGTTTATGTCATTACTAGTATCTTAAATAGGAAACGCATTTGGTGAATTTTACTATGAGCCATAATATTTGTCTCCATTTAATCAGTTTCTTTGCACATTATCGTCAGTGTGATTGAATCTGATGATATTCATCTGTATTTTCATCGACTCCATTAAGATGTATTGCATGTTGTCCTATTTCCAAAGTACCTGAGGCAGTAGATTACGTACTATATACAGCACTGTCTTATTTGCTCTCACTGAACAAATCACTGATTGTACAAAGTAATTTATTACTTTATTATTTGTCACTCGAATGCATTTTAATGAAAAAGATGCAGTTCTGACATTTTTTTGGCTTTACCTCCCAGCAGGAAGTGATGCTGCTGGGAAACTCTTCGCCAAAGAGCGACGGTGACAGTGTTGAAGCTAAGGCATGACAATTGAAGAATAGCTTTAAAGTAGCAATAAAATTCAAGTTAAAAGAAAAGGAAAGCCTAAAACGTAACCAAAAAGTTAAACGAGTAGTTCTTGGTTTACTGATAACTGATTATGCAGGTCCACTGGGAAGCAGAGTGATTGATGTTTATGAATATATGTAGTAATCAGGAAAATGTTTGACTCTTTTCCCTGTTTCAGAACCTCTCTACCAGACGTACCGGGCTTCTGTCATTACAAAAGAGATCCGGCGCCAGACAGTTTGCCGTAACATCAGCAAAACTAGTGCGGACTATGCTATGGACCACCTCGGTCGTCGCCCTGGAAATGGAGGACCGAGGGGCAGCCCGGTGCCCACACCGGCTCAGAGCACTCTGTGGCAGGAACTCCCAAATGTGCGGGACAGCGGGGTGCTGGAGAATCTCAGCTCTGACCAGTGCAAGTACCAGGAGGTGAGGGAGTGGAGGAGAGGAGATGATAATGCATGGCAGAGAGGCTCCATAAAGACAAATCAATAAAGGCTGAAAGGAGAAATCTGAGATGCAGGATCAAGTTTTAAAACACATCTTAAACTAATAATATAATGCTTTTCCATGAATTAGAATCCATTTAGCCACACTGTCTAACTCATTGCTATTACATCATATTGATTCACCCGGTATGAAGTTCAGAAAAGCTTTTACAGTTAGTTATAAAGCTGTAGTGCCAGTAACAGAATTTGTAAAGGTAAATAACCTTTGAAGTACTGATACAGGCTTAAATACACCCCTCACTAATATTTAGTGAAATGACAAGCTGCACATTGACTCGACATTTTTGATCGCCATCATCAAGCATCTGGCATCATTCTGGCTGTATATTTGATTACTTCTCTGGGCAGAATTGCTCCATTTAAATTGCTTGCTTTGTATCATAAATCCGTCTTTTAAGCATAGTCTACATGAGGTCGGGGCATGAAGAATGGCCATGCCAGAGGCGTAATGCTTGTTTGCTTTATCCATCCCAAAACCAGTCTGATGTGTGTTTGGGATCATCCTCTTAAAGCACCCAGCTGTGTCCAAGTTTCAAGTATCTAGCTGTTGATTTGAGGTGAAGTTGAAGAATTTGGAGGTAGTCCTTTTTCCATTATTCGAGCCACTTTATGCAATATACTGGTACCACTGGCAGCAGAGCAGCCGCAGAGCTTGATGCTACCACCACCATGCTTACCATGCTCAACAGCTGATGCAGTGTTCTCAGGTTTAAACTCCTCATCTTTGCTACTCCAAACATTCCTCTTGTCATCGTGGCCAAATAGTTCAGTCTTGGTCTCCGTGTATTATCCATGTATTTGTAAATTTCATTTGAGCCTGATTTTGGAGCGGAAACATATTTCTTGGTCGACACCCTCTCAGTTCATGGTGAAACTGGCTTCACTGTGGACAGGATGCTGGTGTTCAGCAGTTTCCAGTTCCTCACAGGCTTGAGCCTTGGTGGTTCCTGGGTGGTTCTTGCTTATCAGTTTCTTCTGATCTGAGGGTGACAGTTTGTGTATTCTTCCAGACGTTTGCTGACACATCCATACGATTGTTTGAAATGATGATCTTGGATTTTAGTTGTTTATAAATAGCTCCCAAGAGCCCTTCACAACCTGTGTAACTTTTCTTATTTTAAAAAAAAAAATCATATATAAATCATAAATATTTCCTGCAGTTATCCTGCTTTTTGTGTCATCTTGATTTCCTTTAATGTGCAGCTTTGTTCACCTTCTTCCTGACAGAGTATGTTTGAGGTCCTGACATCAGAGGCCTCTTACTTGCGATCTCTTCATGTTCTGACTGAACATTTCATGGAGAGCCGGGAGCTGGAAGAGACGATGATCATCAGAGACAGGAAGACTCTCTTCTCCAACATCCTGAGGATCCGTGAAGTCAGCGAGAGGTGAGGAAAAAAAGGGTGAAGGGAGATAAGGAAAAAACAGAAACTCCAAAGTGATTTATGATGTGAAGTGCTGCAAGGTCACTTGTTGGAGATGAAACTGGGACAGGAATGTAAAGCTTGTTCTTTATGGTTCAACAGGCTTGTGCACAGTTTTCTGCAAGTTCTGAAAATTTGTTATCCGACTCAACAGATTCTTGAAAGACTTGGAGGACCGCATATTTCAGGACGTGGTGTTCTCTGACATTTGTGATATAATCAACTACCATGCCCAGCACAACTTCCCCGCCTACATTGACTACGTACGCAACCAGATCTACCAGGAAAAGATGTTCACTGAGCTCATGTAAGCAACCAGAGTTTCACTTGAATCAGGTTCAAACTCTCTGAGAATTTCCGTAGCAACTATGAGAAAGGATTGTAAGTAGTGCAGGCTGGCAGGGTACCAACTGTGTCAACTGGAGACAAAGTCTTACCTTATCTTTACTTTTGTGGTGTATTTACAGGAAGAGCAACCTGCAGTTCAGTGCAGTAATCACTCGTCTCCAAGAGTCGCCTCAGTGCCAGCGGCTGCCCTTCATGTCTTTCTTGCTACTGCCGTTCCAGCGAATAACACGCATCAAAATGCTCATTGAGGTGTGCAGCATCACCCAGTTTTCACTCTCTATGCCTTAGCATATGTCACCGGTCACTTTATTAGGTACACCTGTTCCACTGTTAGTTAACATAAGTTCTGTAATTGCAGCCAATCCCCAACTCTCTGTCAACAGTATTCAGGGCCATTGATCAGTGCTCATGACACATGCATATTAATGATCAATTCACTTTGATGAGTGATGAAAGGTTAGAAATGTCCACATGATCAGAATCATCTTTCTGGGCTTAACTTCAAATATCTAATCAGCCAATCACAGGGAGACAACTCAGTTCAAACAGAACACCAAAGTAGGGAAGAAAGATGATTAGAGCGACTTTGAACGTGGCATGTTTCTTGGTGCCAGACAAGCCTGGTCTGAGTATTTCAGAAACTGCTGATTTTCTGGGATTTTTCCCACAAAATAATAACTGAGATAACATCTCAATACAACAAAGGTATGCAGAAGAGCATGTCTGAACACACAAGCAGATGGGCTCCAGCCGCAGAAGACTGCACCAGGTGCCGCTCCTGTCACCTAATAACAGGAAACTAAGGCTACAATTTGTCTGGGCTCAATATTAAACCACAGAAGATGAGAGAAATGTTCCAGGCTTGACAAATCTCAATTTCTGCTGCAACATTCAAAACAACATAAACACAGTTGTATAAATATTTCAGGATTCACAGTCACCAGATGTCAACCAGTAGAGCACCGTTAGGACATGGTGAACCTAGAGATTAACATCATGGATGTGCAGCAGACAAATCTGCAGCAACTATGTGACACTGTCATGTCAACATGGACCAAAGTCTCTGAGGAATGTTTCCAGCACCTTGTTGAATCTATGTCACAAGTAACTAAGCCAGGTCTGAAGGCAAACTGGAGTCAAACCTGGTACTAGTGAAGCCCTTACTAACTAGGTGGCATGTGAGTGCATGTTTAGGCCACAGAGTGACAAATTGGTTATTTGCTTCTGCTTCTCTCCTGAGAGGAAAAAGCTCAGCAACTCACAGATGAGTGACAGCCTTTGTAAGCTTTACGTGCTTTACTTAAGTGCCAAACAAAACGCCACAGTACATTGTGCATAGCTGACCCTTCTCTCCTGAGGGTCAGTGAAAGGCAATAGCATGAGTTCATCACGGTGTTCGGATGTGTGGCATGCCCTCATTCCAGCGTAATCTTACACACTCTAGCCTTCGCTGATCCTTTAACCTATAAGCAAACACACAGACTCGCCTCGCCCCAGTTTCACAACCTTGCTTGTGTTTTGGTGGAAAAATGTCTCCTGGTAATGTTGTTTGTCTGTTTGCAGAAATAGAAAGTTGTTGTTTGTTGTTTCAGAACATCCTGAAGAGAACAAAAGAGGGGACGAAAGAGGAGCAGACAGCCTCAAAGGCTTTGGCCTCTGTGTCCAAGGTAAACACGCCTCACTCCTCAACCGCCCTTCTGCCTGCAAATGCGGCATATTTGAGTCTAAAGTGTGCCGTATGCTTCTGGAAATTAGATGTCAGCTATTGTCTGAATGAAGGATTTCCTACTGAATCAACTCAGTGAGTCACAGGTGCCATTGAGGGCAGTGGCAGGGTGAGATTAGGTTTATTAAAAGAGCCAGAGGAATAAACTTGATACTCCCAGTGAGACACACACGGTTTTATACAAGGATGGTTGAGAGGAGGTTTTTTTAAGTGTGAAAATAAAAGGGATCTGCTAACTGATTTCATCATTTTGTTTCAGATCATTGATGTGTGTAACACAGAGGTGGGAAAGATGAAACAGATGGAGGAGCTGATTCATATCTCTAAGACACTGGAGTTTGACAAGCTCAAGGTAACGGCAGTGTTGACGTTTGTATTCAGGTTATGTGATCTCTTTTATTTTGAAGAGTCGTAAATGCCACCTGTCCTCTTCAGGCCATCCCCATCATCTCCCAGACTCGATATCTGGAGAAAAAGGGAGAGCTCCAGGAAATGTCCAAAGGAGCGACTCTCTTCAACATGAGGGCAAAGTTCACTCCCGTCTACTTCTTCCTGTTCAACGACCTGCTCGTCATCGCTGCCAAAAAGGGGTTAGGTTCAAAAACAAAACTGACACAACATAAAATGCTCTTAATTTGTTGACCCATCTTTGATGCATTATTGATTCGTTCTGTTAGATTCTGATTAGAATTGAAAGCGTACACTGAATTTTTCAGATGTTGTACACATCATGCATTCAGTCCCTTTACAGCTTAATAAATGCTTCTTTCTGCTTCTGTGACAACAGCTACATAAATTTGCTTGATGTCAGTGGATATCAAAGCCTATCTGTAAACTGGAGATATTTACTAGCCTCAGCTTTATGCACTAATTCAGAATTATACATTTTGGTTAATCATTAAACACTGTGAGGGTGGTCTCTGCCTATGCAGCTACCCTTGGAAAAGCCCAGAAACTATTCTAATACTTGCCAAACTATTACATCTTTATAGATATATAGTGAGCTCATTACAGGGGAGGTCGCCGAATGTCGTCTTTATGGGGAAAGAGTTAAATGTGTGTCATCACTCGTTTAAATAACTCCAACTCCCTAAAATTTAAGGGAAGGTGGTGCCAAAGGTGCTAGACGTTAAGAGTATACACAGCATGCGATATACCTGCTTCCTGCTAGACCCGTTTTCCTTCTCATATTTTTCTTGTAATTAGCTTTTGTCTACATTGTCTCAAACAGCGCGGAGCGTTTTGTGGTGCTCGACCATGCCCATCGCTCTCTGGTGCAAGTGCAGCCAATAGAGGAAAGCGGGACCAGTGGGAGCCCCTTCGAACACTGCTTCAATCTCACGCTGCTGGAAAACCACCAGGGACGCCTGTTTGAGCGGCTCATCAAAGCTTCCTCTCAGTGAGTGGTCGCGTGTGTGTGTGTGTGTGTGTGAACAGCATGTACTTGACTCTAACATCTGCAGTATGTTGAATGAAAATAAGGGAAAAACTAGACATGAAGTCAAAGTCCAATTCAAGTAGTTCATGCTGTTTGCATAGAAGCAGCATGAATCGGGTAATTTGACTCATGTAAAAGAAACATTTAATTTCCTAAAAGGAAAAATTGTAGATGAACTGCGAGTGACTCAAAGGTTACGTGAGATGGAAATGAGAAATTAGATCCACCAAGAAACAGTTCTGGCCTAAAAGTGTAACTAGATTACACTCCTGCCTGGCCACTCCTTGAAAATGTTGCCCTGGATGAACAGCTGTTCTGACTTTCAAAGTAAAAGCTTACGAGCACAAAGAAAAACATTCACACTACATTCAAAATTAAGTGAAATTATGAACCAAATACAACAAACACATATGCAAAGTCCTGCCCCCCTGATTCATGCCTGGGAGCCAGTTTGGAGAGCATACAAGCTGACGTCCTGGATTTTGACAGACTTGCTACAACCGGCTTACAGGGAAGTTAAACATGGAAAAAAAGGATGTTTGTCATTTCAAACAATTTTCATTGTGATGTTTGTTTATTATATGCATGGTTGGCAAGGTATCATGTGTCTTAATTGCCCCTTGAGGATAAATATGGTCTTTTTGACTTTGACTTGATGACAACATGATCTGACGGAAACATTGTTAGGATGTTTTTGCAGGTTATAAAATATCCCCAGTGTTAGGTGATCCAGAGCAATCAAAAACATGTCCAGGATGTGATTGAGGCCAGAGAATCCATAATGCTCTATGCAAAACATTTTCTCTGTTAAACATTTTGAGGATGTGTTGTTGGTGAGTTTGGTGACATAGTTTTCCTCTAACACCATCCCAGTAAAATGCAAATATCGGCCACTATGCTAATAGTATAATGTGTGACTCCAGGGAATAAATCCTTCAAATTTAGTACTTAGGCCAAAAACATCTAATGTCGATCCATTCGTGTATCCACTTCTGCTTATCCAACTCGGGGTTGCAGTTAGGCTGAAGCCTGTCTGAGCCGTCATAGGGTGAGAGTTGGAGAGCACCCAGTACAGTGGTTAGCGCTGTACAGCACAGTAAAAAGGTCCCTGGCGTCCTGCGTGTTCGCCTTGTGTCTGTCTGAGTTCTCTCTGGTATTTCCAGCTTCCTCCCACAGTCCAAACACACGCCTGTTTGTTTAACTGGTAGTTTTGGCGACGTATCAAGGTTAAACTCAAGATCTCTTGACCAAACCATTATAAAAGTGATTTGCTAAACTTAAATGAACCTAAATATAATGCTGGGAACATTTTTCAGAGATGTGCCAAAATGCAATGTGAGGATTTTTAGATTCAGAAGACTGTGGGACATGTTGAGCCTCGTAAAGGCGGTGAGCAGAAACGGGTTGCTATGGTTTTCTGTTGACCTCCTCTTCTCCGCACACCTCGAAGGAGGTGAAAACTCTTCCTACTGTTACATCAGGAATTACACGTCACTGGTAACGAGACTAAACTGTGGCCGTCTCCATCAACAGGTCGGACATGGACAGGTGGATGGCAGCTTTCCCCAACACGGCCAACCAAGAGAGAGATGATAAGGAAGTGATTTACGAGGACTGGGGTGAGGACAAGCGCATACAAAATTCACACACACCGAGTGTTATGCGAGTTATGAAAGTTTACAATTTTATATGTGTCTGTGGATGGCAGACTGTCCTCAGGTGCAGTGCGTGGAGCAGTACATCGCCCAGCAAGCGGACGAGCTCAGCCTGGAGCCCACTGAGATCATCAACGTCATCCGCAAAACCAACGAGGGTAAGAGCATCGGGTGGGAAACGTTTATCTTTAGAAAACAAGCTGTGGCAGCTGAAACCGAAACTAATTATTATTATTAACATTTGTTACACAGAAAAAGTTACATGTACTAACATGACTTTGTATCACCTCCCTGGACTCTGCTTGTTTATATGCCTCCATCCTCCAACCCTCGCTTTAGCAGTTTATTTGCTTTGACTTTCTTGCATGAACGACGCAGAAACCGCCAATATCTCCCCCTTCCCTTGTTTGTCCTCTCCCCACTCTCCTCCCCCTCCTCCCCTCTCTTTTTTTTTTTTCTCCCTCCCCCCCGAATAGGCTTGTATGAAGGAACCCGCCTGTCGGACGGTCAGAAGGGCTGGTTCCCCGTAGCGAATGTCATCGAGATCACAAACGAACACGTGAGGAGGAGGAACCTCCGGGAGCGCTACAGAGTCATGCAAGCAGCGACTTTGGTTGCAAACAGCAAGACCCGCACGCTTCAGTAGATGTTTACAGTAAATGACGTGGACACTTTTGAGAAAGACAGTTACTCAGGGACTGTGCCACGTGAGCTGCCAGTTTCTAGCAAACAGGAAACGAAAGGTAAAAGCAGAAGGGCGACCACGACGAGACGGCGGACACACACTCGAGCTGCTGCAGCATGTGCTACTTCAGCAGAAGAAACAGAAAGTATGTGACAGCAGAGGATTAGCTTACATATCTCCCTAACTGCAAGGATCCACCTCTTCCTGTTTTCCGTGCAGCCCCACGCCAACACCTCTTCACAGACTGCTGTGCCAAACTCACATGCCAGTCATTCGTGGCATTGCTCAAACGCTCGTACGCTCAGACAGGAGCTGGGTGTTGGCTGGAAACATTGTTTAGTTGTCAATACACAAACAATGCCCTGTTTTTTAGTGCTACGTGACACTTGGTTGGCCGGATTAGAGAACAGAAGGAGTCTTAAAAAAAACACAAAAACCCCCAAATGCATCTCAGCTGAAAGATGTTAACGTTTTAAAATTTCACCAGAAAACAGACATAAAATCAGGAAGTGCCTTTTAATTGAAAACAGAAGTACACAATTGTGAAGTACGGGGTTTATGCTTTCAGCATGTGCAAACTGTGCTTGAACTTTGTTTTTTATGTTTTTAGTAGTTGTGCTTTTGACTAGCTTGTTAGCTTGTCCACCACCGTGGAGTGGTGCTGTAGCTCCCCCTGCAGGGCATCAGGAAATGGGGTCTGGTCTGTATAGTATGTTGTAAATTACAACAGGGTGATTCTCCTTCAGGACATATTTTAATAAAACCTTTTGTCTTTTTAACTGGCTCTTTGTTTCTCAGTAACGTTTACTGAACATTATAAAGTTCTCGTCTGTCAGAGGAACCTGTGCAAAATCCAAAACTGGGTAAAGTGCAAATACAATGCTCAAACACAAGAGCCGAGAACAGAAATATTGAGCACAGTCACTGCGTGATATCAACATCCATAAGGCTCAGGAGCACGTCCACGGCATCGCCCTCCAAATCTGAGAGCCTCTGTTCCTTTGCTTCCATAAACCCTTCAAAGACACTCACTTTGCTCTTGATCACTGGGGATGTCCTTCAGGGGAACGGCGCTACTTCCTAATGCAAGTGGAGCTTCAGCTTCCTGGTGTGTTTGAGGGCTTGGGCATAGCAGAAGACCAGGAGGAGTGTTTGCTGTTTCATTTCGGTTTTGGGCCTTCAACAAGTCAACATAATTTAGTTTTAATTGACTCGAGAGAGTGTCAGCGACTTCAAGCTCTGCATCTGACCAAACCGTTCCCTCTATCAGTGCACCACGAGCAGGTTTGTACCCCTCCTCACCATCCTTAGCACAAGGATGACTGACGTTTGAGTCATGGTCCATTTGGTAGTGCAGTTTCAGCAGGTTAGTAACGGCCTGGTCCTCTTCCTGTGTAAGCTGGAGGACAACCTGCCTTGGCTGCACCTGAGGGTGAATGGTTTGTGTTCTCCAAGTGGGGCTACCCAGATCTCTAGTGGGGTGTGGTCCTGATCTGAATGGGTCTGGGCGGTTTGGTGGGGCCAGGCAGGCGGACATGATGGGTCGTGGCGTGTTGAGCTGCAAGCAATCAAATACCTGAGAGAAATGAGATGAAAGAAAGAACAGCTGTGTGTCGCTCCAAAAACAACACATCATTTGTTCCCATTTCTTTTGCACCTTTCACTGAATTCAAGTAGTGATAACTCGGACAGGCATCAAATAGTATTTTGGCACCAAGGTGTCCTCAAAAGACATTAAGGAAAATTAGCAAGTGGAGCATGAAATGGCAAGAGTCAGGCCTGAAAAAACTATCTACAGCAGATGAACAATATCTGAACCTCGTGTCTTTAAGAATCAGGCGATAAACATCCAACAAAGACCTAACACACATCTACTGTTCACTGAAGCATCATCAGAAATGGCCTAAGTGGAAGGCTGGCTGTCAAGAAGCCATTCATAATGAAGAGAAACAGATAAAACAGAAGAACTGCACTGATGGAGGGATGAATCCAATGTGAAACTTTCAGTTCAAATTGTTAATAATGCGAGGAGAGAGGTACGACAATAAGTGTCTACAGCCATTTGTAAAACATGGTGGAAGCCTGTCATGCAGTCGCATCACAATACACCAGCACAAGAACTGACTGAACGACTCAAAGAGCAACTAAAAGAAAACACAATTATCATGAAGCGTTTGATGTGTGCATTTTTCTATGTGGCCTAAATGAACACTCTGTTATTAAAACGCTGACACACTGGACTCTTTCCTGTAACCACACAGATATTATGAAATCTGATTTATATGATAAGTTAATTTCCACAGGATGGTACTTCAGTTTGTGGATGCATTGAGTAGAGGACGATGGGTAAACAGAGGTGGAGGCAAAATGTAGTTTACAAAAGACCAACAATATTTTTTTAAAGTTATCTGAGAGTGAAGTCTTGATGACAGACTCTGACAGAGCATTTAGTTATACTTAAGCTGTGGTATTGTTGTGTGGGACTCTGGCCCCTGGAAAGCCATACAAGTCTTTATTTGGGCATGCAGGAACTAATCCTTAGAAAATGAATGAGTATGAAAAATGGAGCTTCTCCACAACAGTGTGTTTTGTTGGTGCAGTTATGAAATGGTCTCTCACTCACCTTTAACCCACTGAGTCTATTAGGGATCCTCCTGCCACAGCACACGGTGGGGTCAGTGTAGAAGAGCTCTGCAGGCGTGGTGGGGTGAGCTGGGGAGAAATCAGGGAGTCCTCTCAGAGGTTGAGCAGCTGGATGAAGCTCCCCTTGAGCCGGTTTAGGTAAAAGCGACTCACCTGTTTGAGCGTTTTCTTGACTGTGGCGTGGGAGGCCTGCGGCCCTTTACAGCGGCAGGAAGGAGGGGTGGTACAGGGTCCTGTTGGACAGAGGGGGCAGGACCGTCTTCCTGGGTGTCTGATGGAGGACGGACGATGAAATCACCACCGCTGACCCGCAGGACCTGCGCATGCAGTCCAAGTGAGCTAAAGAGTGATGTCACTCACCGATACATGCTCCTCGCTGTTCATGGTGGTTCAGCTGTGTTGCTCCAGAGGTAAGGGTAGCATCAAACTACTAACTACTCATAAACTTAACTTGTTTATGCTCCGTTAAAAGAAGTCGGGGTAGCGACACCTGCTGACTGACGTATGAAAGGCAGCGTGACTGTATATATGTATTTCCGGTCATGCTCTTATTAATATTTGTAAAAATTAAAATTAAAAAAGGATCCGGAGGAAAAAAAAGTCAATGTCTCTAAGTGTTTAAATTCACATTTTCAATCAAATGGTATAAGAAACCATGCAGTGCATGACTTGCAGCAATTAATCAGGCCGACGTCCTCTTAGATAGTTTACAGAGTTCCAAAAATGTCGGGCTTTTTTTTTTGCAACATAAACGCATGAGTCGCTTTATTAGGTTCACAAATGAACCACCCCATGTTGTGTAGCTTCCTGGATTTTTTTACTTATTGGGCTACATACTTCTTTATTATGCAGGCTATACAGTGCATAAATCAAAATTCACATGTTTTATGTAACTGAAATGTTTAATTATCTGGGCTAAAGAAAATAAAGTTATAGACCATTTCTATGAAACGTGTATACTTACTGCATTTGGTATATACACACACACACACACACACACAGATATATATAGCAGATTACAGGGATGTAACACCAGCATGTGTAAAAACATGGCTTTGATTTTGCTACCCCATTTGATTTCCATGCTATGTTCGGGAAAATTTCTCTAGATCCGCACCTGTGCACCCCATCTGCTTCAAGGTTGGACTTGTGCATTTAGAGACACTCCTCTACATACCTTGGTTGTAACTGATGGTTACTAGAATTATTGATGCCTTCTTATCAACTTTAAGCAGTCCGACCTCTCTCCTCTGACACTTTCAGCAAGAGAACCCTGCTTCTCACTGAATTCTCTTTAATACCAGTCTCTTAAACCCTACGGATCGTTGTGTGATACAATGCCAATAAATCAGCAGTTTCTGAAACAGACCAGCACCATGCCATGTTCAAATGAATTTAAATCACCTGTCAGGATTCTGTTGCTCAGTTTAAACTATCATGCTGACCTTGTTTACATGTCCAAATGCTTTCATGTGACTGGCTGACTGAGGTACACTTCTCGCTGAAGTGTACTAGTCTGTAAGTTCACTACCTGCGCATTCTACTCTTTCCCAAGCTTCTCACTCTTTAATATATTTAGACCAAGATACAAGTTTTCCTGAATATTTAGGGAAAAAAAAAAAAAAAATTTAATGTTGGAGAGCCATAATTATTCATTTCTACCCCTTTTTTATGACCATGAGTTCCTTACAATGAAATCTCGACACTCTTACATCCTGTGTCAGAAACAGTCAAAAATGATGCAAAGTACACAGTAAAGCTCTACAAGACAAATAATTTCAAAGTCAGCTTTAATGCAGTTTTGTCCCATTTAAAATACAACTTTGACTTTTTAAGCTCCTGAAAGGGGATCACCAAAAAGTGATATTTATCAGTTAGCCACCTGCAAGATTGTGAACCCTAGAAACTCGAAAGTATCGAGCAGATGGACGAACACCAGGTACAAACACAACAGGTTTTGTGTGTCTTGGGGTGCTTTGAAGTGCAGCAGTGGGCTTTCTGGTGGGACGTTGCAATCCTAGAAACAGATAAAAAATAAATTAGATTTTGAAAAAAAAAAAGCATAATTTCCAGCAGGTGAATAAGTTACTGTACCTGCTGTGGGCTGCACTGTGCGGATGATTTTACCAACTCCAACTGTGTCAGACACAAATCTGTACATTGTAAAGAGTTGATGGAGACTAGATAGAGGATATGTACACTGCACGATCACCCTGGGAAACAAGGACAGCCTTCAATGTCATGGATCGATGCAGGTGGGGGGAAAGAAAAATTAACAGGAAAGTTTTGAGATTCATACCTCTCAGTGGCATCACTAGAAACCAAGTCCATATTCTGGTCATTCTTGTTGTAGAAGATCTCATTTTGATAAGTCACGTAATCCTTTCCAAGCTGAAGAAAAAGTACAAAGTGAGGGCAAAGCAGCACAGGGAGGGGATGCCACAGATCAGTAAACTCAGCTTTTACCTCAAATATGAATCCACAGCTGTTGACCGGAAAAGAAAAGAGGGCCCTGGTGCCATTCATATCTTTAGGCCCACAGGAGTTGTCCATGAGGCTCATTCTTAATGTTCTCCCTCCACCTGAGACTACCGGAGGGAGGTTTGCCACCACAGTCATCATCCCATCAGTCGAACACACTGCATAAACAGATGGATTTTAGCATGATGGGTAACTGAGACCATCTGCGATAATAAAGCTTGGAGGCACTTACTAATGAATTCTGGGGGATTGAACAGGCAGGTCTTAACTGTGGACGTCTGGACTTCTGATGTTTCACGAACTCTCACAAGGATCTCAAAAGTTCCTGAGAATCCCTTCAAAGTGACGTCCTGCCAAACACATGCAGCACTTCTACATTTAAACACAATTCAAGCCTATTAAGAACAAACTGATCATGCCAACAGCATTTCCCTTGTCTACCTGGTATTTATACCCATGAGTGGCAAGTGGCACATCAAGCTGCAGACTCTGGCTGTCATTACTGAAGATGTAGCCACGCCGGTCTGCCAGGTCTGAGGTTAGCACGTCTAACCCGATGGTTAACTCCCACAAATAGTCAAAAGGCTGATGGTTCAGCTTGAAGCGTATCCCGGACTCAGAGCAGACCGCGTCAAAGGCTGGAGGTGCTGTCGGATACAAGCTTGTTAACCATTCTTAAAGCTTTTGCCAATATCGAGTAAATAATCAAATGACTTACAGACATCTGTGAACAGTGCCAAAATGGATGCCAAGTGGTAATAAGACTCGTTTCCAGGTAGCACAGCCAGCGTGTAGTTAATATCCAGCATAAACTGAAGAACTGCATCTTCTATAAAGAACTAAGAAAGAAAACAAATTCACTAAGATGAGCAGGATTTAAGCCATCATGTTGTGAATGTTAATAATATTTATTTCAAACATAGGCAACAAGTGTTTATATCAAAACAAAATCAAAGAGTCATCATTTTCACAAGGGCGTGGTGGTGGCAGGGTTACCTTCTGTTTGACAACAGGGTCGTGGAACAGCACCTTCAGTGTGTAGCCATGGGTGCCGTTGGGGTGAAGAACTTCAGTGACTTTGTAGGTGCTCGTATTCGTAAATGGCAACGTAAAGTCTCGTTCATTCAACTGGATAGAAACTAACATGACATCTTCAGGAACGTCGCCGAGATAGATGGTGAACATCTGTTCTTCAAGGACTGTTTGATTACGAGTGAAAATCGTGCAGGGCAACAGGGGAGTAACCAGAGTCCTGCGAAACTGGAGCATGGTATCGACATAGTCACGATCTACTGAGATCTGCTCCACGGAGAGGTCGAAGGCATAAAACTCATAGAGGCTCCCAATAACAAAGCTCTGAAAGACAAACATGCAGTTTGCATGACTTCAATCTTTACCATTAGATAAACTGCTAGTCTGACTGAAATATGTTTCACAGAGGATGTAATACAAGATAAATTAGTCACATGGCCACAAAGACCAACATCTCGAGTAAAAATAGGATAACAATCTCTGTTCTGGCTTGGATTGCAGTCACTCTCCGAAATGTTGCAATGAATCCGCTCATCAGCTCATCTGTGATTAAACTGAACACTATTCAGGAATATCGCCTGTTTGCAATCTGCTTTCTAAAGCGGGAGTCATCGCTGGCCTACTTCCTGTCTTTCAAAAAGGCACCAAGATTACAGAATGCACACAGTTACAACAAATGGGGTTGTGCCGAGCGCTCCAGTTTTTCCCTAGTTCGGACAATTATTCAAGTTATTAAATGCTTAAACGAGCCATCCCTGTGCATCATCCAATTCAAAATGTTAACAAGCAGCTTCAGAGCAATCCAAAACCTACACTTATCATGCACTGCAAAATTTGTATGATCCTCAGCTTAAATATCCATCCTCTGACCTTCCTGTGTCCTCCTTCAGCATTATAAGGGATGCCGATATGGACTGCGCCTTCGTGCTTCTCAACAATGTAACCCCTCTTCTCTGCAATTAGCTGCTCCATGGGATCCCCGTTCAGTCCAATCCTGATCTGTGTGCCACCGACACTCGGGTACAGCGCCTCTGGAGTCTTCCACATCATATAGCCCCCGTCATCAAAGTAACCTTCATCTGTGAAGAGGAACAACATTGCAAGTCCACCTGATCCTAAGCAGAAAGTCACTAAAATGACATAAAGGCAGATACTGACACATGGAGCAAGCAGCCAAGAGGTCGACCATAAGGACAACCCAGTTTTGTCTGGAGAACACGGTTGCATACACTGCCTCCACTGGAACATCCTCCACCTGCAGAGAAACGCATGTAAGCCTTGCTTTGCGTCAATGGTTCAAATGCAGATTCTGAATCTGTGGTTTACCTCAGTGCTCAGTGAGTCGGGTTGTCCGTAGGGCGTTCGAAACAGAAGTCTTCCATCCCTCGAGTCAAACGTATAGCCCCGCTTCCGTGCTTGTGACACATTCATGGACGGCATCTGCTCCTCCGGTCTTTGAAAAGTCACCTGCCAGTCTGAAGAAGTGGTTCTGCGTACCTGGAGGAAATGTACAAATCTTAAGACCGTTTACTTACTGAGTGAGAGATTTACACGAGTGTAAGACTTACAGCTCTGACTGCATTCTTGTTGTGTCCGATTGGGACAATCGGACAGGTAACATCACTCCTCACAGACACCTGCACAGAATTCACCAAATTACAGGGTGTAAGATTTTCACCACTAGATTATGAGTAGAGTGCAGACTGCAGTCAACCACGTTCTGTTTTCTTACCCTCTTCCTATTCAAGTGTATAATCCTAGCTACGGTGGCTGCTATACAACAGACATGTTTTAGTCAGCCAAGAGATCAAAAACATTACATTTAATCCATAAAGGCCACTGCCAGCCGGGATGCAGATCCACACATCCAGTTTGCCACTTTCTGTGGAATGCCATCAGTCCACTGCATACCTCAGCTATCAATGCCAAGTGAGAAGCAGCCACCTTTACTCACACAGACTGCAAAACTAAACTAGCCTGATACAAGTCAACGAGTCAGTGAAGCACTTTATTTTAAAAGTTCTGACTTCAGCTCAGAAGGTGAGGAAGATTGTGACATTTTATTACGGTGTGGGTGGCATTGTCCTTCATGTGTATGTCTTTAGTGACTGCAACCCATTCTCAGAGGGGGGAGGGGGGGGGGAGGAATGCAAACCTGCTGCTGTGTATTTTTAATTGATTGATTATAAGAACACATGTTTTTTTTTGGGACATGCAAATATAGATTCATGTATATTTATCAGTTCAGTATTCATTTTTTCCTCTATTTAAAAAAAAAAAGCCTCAAAAAAATTACTGACTACATTAAAAAAATAAATAAATCCAAATTTACCTCCATGTAGTTCATCTCACAGGTAACCTCTCTGTGAGACCATTGGAGAGATAAAGTGCAGGTCTTGTTCAGTGCATAGCTGGCCTTCTTTCCCTTATGTGTAGCGATCAAGTTAAAATTAAAGGAGAACATGTCATCCTGAAATACACAGAAGAGAAAATTTATCAAAGCCTTCTCTCTGTACGCAGCAGCACATTTCTGCTTATTTGACTGCTTGCACATACTTTGTTGTCAGTGTGGCAGCTGAAATAAGAAGCTCTGAGCTCCACGTGGCCCAGGAGAGGGAGAGCACTCACGGTATAGCCACACTTTGCAGCATACTGTTCAGTGATGGCGTACACTCCTGTTCTATCTTTACAAAAAGAAGACAACCTCAGTCAAGCAGCTCCGTAGTGGCCAGAATTATCAGACGAAAGAAGCTTCTTAAAAAAACAAAGAAAAAACAAAAAATGCTCCAATGCAGAAGGGAAGCTTTTAAGGGGGACTTACCCACAGCCTCAAAGCGAAGTTCCTTTCCAGTGAAGGAGAGATCAACACCTATCATGAAATAACGCTCACGACACTCCATATGAACTCCTGCATGAACAAAGCAAGTTTTAAGTACAGATTACCAGTATTTTTAAAATCACACTCCCTAATCACATGCATGTTACCATCCGTGATGAGATCACAAATTGCAGCTGAGCACACGGAGAGGAGAAAGGCCACACTGCAACACAAAGGGACATGTGACAGAAAACCTAACTGGAAATTAACTTCATAAATAAACTTGATGATTTCCCACTAAGGCAGCTTACCTAAACTTAAACGCCATACCCACTGATGTTGGCAGGGTCTAAAGCCAGCCTGAGAGCTAGCAAACTACACTTCTAACCAACACAAGCTCAAGTGAATCACGTGTTTGGGATATCCAAACCGCAGCAGTAGTCTGTGTGAGCTCAGTTGCGTTTGACCCCTGAAATTAAAAGTTCACTTTTAGCATCAGCTGCAAGTGATTTAAAGATGAGTTGATTATTCAAAGGCTGCACCTGTGAGTGTAACTCTGAGAGCCTCTGATTGGCCAGTGACACTACCAGAATATAAGTACTGATAAGCTTCAGGCTTCTTCCCTAGCCTGACGCAGGGTTTCCAGTGCACTTTAGGTGCTACTGATAAAGTTGCAAAGGGTTCTTGAACTTAATGTTTGGCCCTTCTGTCTGTGTGTGCAATTTCAAACTGTGATATTCCCATTGATAAATACTTTAAAGTGCACTGAAGCATAAATCTGCAGTCATTTTGTGCATATGTCTGGATCTTATATTTCTTTTTTTGGATTTCATTTTCAAATCTTGTTGAAATCCTCAGTGGATCACAAGTTGAAGTTCAATCACAGGATTGGAGTAAGGTTCTTGCAGCACCCTCTGGTGGGCAAGGGAGGAACTGCACCACATTTTTTCACACTGTAATGCAGGGGTCCCCAATCCCAGTCCACGAGGGCTGGTGTCCCTGCAGGTTTTAGATGTGTCCTTGATCCATCACAGCTGATTTAAATGGATAAATTACCTTCTCAACATGTCTTGAAGTTCTTCAGAGGACTGGTAATGAACTAATCATGTGATTTAGGTGTGTTGGCCCAGGGTGAGATCTAAAACCTCCAGGGACACCGGCCCTCGTGGACTGGTATTGGGGACCCCTGCTGTAATGTAATAAATATGCAATGAAGTGTTTCAGAAGTAGATCGTATGGTTGTTAGATTCCACCCCTCAATAAAAAGTCGAGTCTACTAAATATGTGCAACAAAAATAAAACGGATGGTATACATGCAAAATTTGGATTGGAAAAAAAAAAAGGCAAGTGAAGAATAAACATTTAGTGCATCATGGGAAGCCCTCAACAGCCAACGCCTATTGCAACATAACTAAGGGGGAATCCTGAGCCACCTAATCCAACCCTAACTATACGCTTTATAGGAAACCTTGGAACCTAATCTTAAAAGCAGAGAGGGTGTCCGTCTCCAGAATCCAAACTGGGAGCTGTCCTCACAACAGGGGCCTGAAAGCTGAAGGCTCTGCCTCCCATTCTACAGGGTGGGCCATTTATATGGATACACCGTAATAAAATGGGAATGGTTAGTGATATTAAAGTCCTGTTTGTGGCACATTAGTATATCTGAGGGGGCAAACTCCTCAAGATGGGTGGTGACCATGGTGGCCATTTAGAAGTCGGCCATCTTGGATACAACTTTTGTTTTTTCAATAGGAAGAGGGCCATGTGACACATCAAACGTATTGGTAATGTCACAAGAAAAACAATGGTGTGCTTGGTTTCAACGTAACTTTATTCTTTCATGAGTTATTTACAAGTTTCTGACCACTTATAAAATGTGTTCAATGTGCTGCCCATTGTGTTGGATTGTCAATGCAACCCTCTTCTCCCACTCTTCACACACTGATAGCAACACCGCAGGAGAAATACCAGCACAGGCATCCAGTATCCGTAGTTTCAGGTGCTGCACATCTTGTATCTTCACACCATAGACAATTGCCTTCAGATGACCCCAAAGATAAAAGTCTAAGGGGGTCAGATCGAGAGACCTTGGGGGCCATTCAACTGACCCACGACGACCAATCCACTTTCCAGGAAACTGTTCATGTAGGAATGCTCGGACCTGGCACCCATAATGTGGTGGTGCACCATCTTGCTGGAAAAACTCAGGGAACGTGCCAGCTTCAGTGCATAAAGAGGGAAACACATTCAATTTCAAATATCCAGTGGCCCTGAGGTTTCCAATGATGAAGAATGGACCCACTATCGTTGTACCCCATATACCACACCAAACCATCAATTTTGTTGTTCCAACAGTCTTGGAGGGATCCATCCAATGTGGGTTAGTGTCAGACCAATAGCGGTGGTTGTGTTAGTTAACTTCACATAAAAGTTTGCCTCATCACTGAACAAAATCTTCTGCGTGAACTGAGGGTCCTGTTCCAGTTTTTGTTTTGCTCATTCTGCAAATTCTGTGCGCCGATCTGAGTCATCCTCGTTGAGATGCTGCAGTAGCTGGAGTTTGTAAGGGTGCCATTTGTGAGTAGCTAATATCCGCCGAAGGGATGTTCGACTAATGCCACTCTCCAGTGACATGTGGCGAGTGCTACGCTGTGGGCTCTTGCTGAATGAAGCTAGGACAGCCACTGATGTTTCTTCATTAGTGACAGTTTTCTTGCGTCCACATTCTGGACACAAATCTGCTGCAATGACCCGGTTACTGCGTTCACCAGATATCAACACAATTTCGATCCGCTCCTCACGTGTCAATGGCTGTGAACAAAGAGAAACTTGTAAATAACTCATGAAAGAATAAAGTTACGTTGAAACCAAGCACACCATTGTTTGTCTTGTGACATTACCAATAAGTTTGATGTGTCACATGGCCCTCTTCCTATTGAAAAAACAAAAGTTTTACCCAAGATGGCCGACTTCTAAATGGCCACCATGGTCACCACCCATCTTGAGGAGTTTGCCCCCTCACATATACTAATGTGCCACAAACAGGACTTTAATATCATCAACCATTCCCATTTTATTACGGTGTATCCATATAAATGGCCCACCCTGTACTTTTAAATAGCAGGAACCATATGTAAACCAGCAGTCAGAGCAACGTGCTTTATTGGGGTGAAACGGTACGATGAGGTCTTTAAGACGGGCCTGACCTTTAGATTTTAAATTCAATTCTGGATTCAACAGGGTGGTACAGAAACCTCTTACCTGAATTTGGAAGCAGGAAATTATTTCATCCAAGTCTGTCTTGAAGACATGCCTGCAGTTTGTGTCTCATCTGGCTTCAATGCCCTTACTTGTTGCAGTTACTTAATAAAACTGGTCATAAATAACACTACCTCAACTTGTCAACTGAGTGGATCATTAAAACCAGAGTCTGCATTTCCAGTACTGGTTTTGGTTGATATCCCAGCTGGCTTCAGTGCTCTTCATAAAGCTACTGTAGTTCATGGAATATCTATAGATGAGAAGCATTTGTGACCTAAAGATGACAACACCAAGTTTTGATTGTTTAAGCAAAAGTCCAATTTATATTTTGTCATGATTACAGTAAACTGATGTCATTGATATGGAACAAGTTAAAGCCAATGTTGTGAGGTCAGCAAATCAAGTATTTAGTGTTTACACAGCTTGTTCCAGCTTTGCAATGAGCCATTTGAACACTGCTTTAAAGTTCCCAGAATTAAATGCTTTAAGATCAGATGTTAGTAGCAAAGAACCTTGAGTAGCTTTATAGAAGCCAGGCCATTTCCCTATGAGTTTCACCTAGTCATACAAAGACTTCTTAAGATCCTGAGGCCCATGTTACAGTAATTCTGACACTGAGTCCCAGTTTCAGCAAACACGCTCTAGTGTGAACAGTTCATGGCCCTCAAAGCGGCCTGCGTGTGCAAAAGACACACATAACACGCTGTTTACCGAAGTACAAATGGCAGCTACAGAGCTAGGTGTTGTTGCAGCAGTCTAATTTCTGCACAGTTGTAACCGACAAAATTTTGACAAATTAGAGGAAGGACACTGAATGGGAGGGGGAGCCTGTGCTTTAGCAATGGCCTTGTTTGCAGCAGTGGCTCCTACCTCTGTGCAGAGGTTAGTCTTCTCCAACATTGATATTTGGCATCTGTCACGTAAAAGACTGACTGGTCATATTGCATTAAAGCAAACAGCTGTCACTTTCTAAAACATCAAATATGTACCGGATTCGGTACCACATATGAAAGTGACCTGGTCCGATTTGAAAAGACTGGATTTGTGTTGTTCAAACTGTCATACCATGATTGGATATGGGTCGCATAGGGTCAAAGTCAGATTTGATGCGCTTTCGCCTGCAGTGTGAACATAGCTTAAGTGACAAACTGACAAGAATGGATCACATGCTTCATTTAAGTCTTTATTACAAAAGAGTGCAAGTCTTAGTTCTTTAAATGACAGTAAATACATTTACTTGTGAAGATTCCTTTAGTCCTGTGGAGAGAAATACTACAATTTAGACACTTCCAATGCTGGCAAATTCTATGTGGTTTAAAAGTAGTGCAGACCTTTGTTTGAGAGATTCTTTAAGAAACTCGACACTTTGATGTACTTTGCAGAAAGCTGGTAACGAGGTCGTACGGTCACTGATCTCCTGGTGGATGCACTAGTGGGATCCACTGCGGGACCTAGAGTACGAACATAATTTAACTTAACACTTTCAGTGACACTGATAGGCTGATTAATTGTTAAACCACCCACCTCCAATGATGCGGTTAGAATGCACAATATGACCAACGCCAACTGTGTCAGACTCAAACTTGTATGCCGAGAAGAGGGCATGTAATCCAGCCACAGTGTATGTGCACTGCAGCAAGACCCTGGAATACAAGTTACATTTTAGTAGTTGAAGGGTGAAAACCCAAGTAGTTGAGGGTGAGGATGCATACCTGTTTTTACTGCTCAGATTTTCTGGATTTCTCACAGAGCTGAAGATGATCTCATTTCTATAGGTCACAGAGTCCCTGCCCAACTAAGTAAAATAAAAGCATTTTAATATATGGTACAAATGACACATAAAAGATAACATTTGCTCATTACCATGATTATAGCTCCACAGTCATTAACAGCAAAAGAAAAGAGAGCCCTGGTGCCATCTGCATCTTTAGGCCGACAGGATTTGTCCCTGAGGCTGGTTTCAGCTGGGCTCCCTCCACTCGGGATTGGCAGAGACAAGTTAGCCACCACGTTCACCTTCCCATTGGTCGAACACACTGCACAGACAATTGAATTTTAACATGATAGGTAACTCTGAGACTGTCTGCAATAGTCAAGACTGGATGCACTTACTGATGAATTCTTCGGGACTGAACAGGCAGGTCTTAACTGTGGACGTCTGGACTTCTGATGTTTCACGAACTCTCACAAGGATCTCAAAAGTTCCTGAGAATCCCTTCAAAGTGACGTCCTGCCAAACACACGTGCAGCACTTCTACATTTAAACACAATTCAAGCCTATTAAGAACAAACTGATCATGCCAACAGCATTTCACTTGTCTACCTGGTATTTAAACCCATTCGTGAACAGCGGCACATCAAGCTGCAGACTCTGGCTGTCATTACTGAAGATGTAGCCACGCTGGTCTGCCAGGTCTGAGGTTAGCACGTCTGAGCCGATGGCAAGCTCCCAAAAGTAATCAAAAGGGCGATGGTCCAGCTTAAAGTGTATGCTGGACTCAGAACAGTTGGCATCAAAGACAGGAGGCGCTGTTGGATACAGGATTACTTAATACCATTTCATGCTTGAGCCGAAGACTAAACAGGTTCAAGACTTACAGACACGAGTTAGAGCTGTGACTGTTGTTTCATGATAGTAAGGCTCATTTCCAGGCTGAACAGCCAGTGTGTAGTTGACATTCAGGATGTGCTGCATTGCCACGGCTTTTCTGGAGAACTAACAGGAAACATTTTAAGAACCAGCATGAAATACAGGGGGTGGGGGGGTGTTAATCCCAAAGATTACCTGCAGTTTGACAATAGGATCATCAAAAAGCACAGTCAGTGTGTATCCATGGGTGCCGTTGGGGTGGAGGACTTCAGTGACCTTGTAGGTGCTCGTATTTGTAAGTGGCAAAGTAAAGTCTCGTCCATTCAGCTGAATAGAAACTAACACCACGTCTTCAGGGACACCGCCGAGATAGATGGTGAATGCGCGCTCTCTTACAAGAGTTTCTGAAACAAAAAGCCCATCAGAATATGACCACAGCGATGTGATGCAGTGCATTAGATACACTTACGATTTTCAGTGAAAATGTGGCATCGCAGCAGGGGAGTGACTATAATCCTGTGAAAACGAAGCCTGGCCGCAATCTCAGCCTCGTCGACTGAGATCTGCTCCAAGTAGAGATGAAAAACGTAGTATTCGTAGAGGTCTCGAGACACAAAGCTCTGCAAGAGAGTCAGGCTATGTCACTAATATTTCGTCTTAACCTGAAAGCTCTGCTGTGATTAGAAGACCTGCTGAGTCCAAGTCTACAGCTCTAGTGCCTTCTTACCTTCCTGTATCCTCCTTCAGCTTTGTAAGGAATACTGACTTTCAGGGTGGTGTTAACCTTCTCCACGGTGTAGCCCCTCTCCTCTGCAACTTTCTTCTCCACAAGTTTCCCATTGGCTCCAATGCTGACCTCAGTCTCATTTAAGGGAGACACCAGACTGTGGAGCAGCTCAGAAGTCTCCCAAATCATATAGCCACCGTCATATGACCCATTATCTGTGGACACGCCATTATTGTTTCCTTATAAGTATTTGGGTTAAAAAACAAACAAAAAACCCCAAAAGCACCCCCCCTAAAACACCAGGATTAATACTGACGCATCGAGCAAGCAGCCAACAGATCGACCACAAGGACAACCCAGCTTTGCCTCGAGAACAGGACTGCGTGGACCACCTCTACTGGAATGCCATTCACCTGGAAAAAAGAAACAAAAATTGGAAATTTTACATAAGCCGGGAATAAGATAAACCGTTACAGTTTCTCATCCCTTTACCTCAGTGCTGAAAGAATGGGGTTGCTCATACGGTGTCCGAAACACAAGCCTCTCATCTGTGAGAGCAAACACGTAACCCAGCTTCCGAGCTTCAGAGAGGTTCATGGGCAGAAACTGATCCTCTGCTCTTTGAAACATCACCTTCCAATCTGAGTAAAGGGCCTAAGAGGAAATATATTTCAAGAGAAGCCCACCCAAATTTGTAATTTTAGCTGTGCATAAACATTGGGTTTGGCAGTTGCACTTAAGGTGAAACATACGGGTTTGAAAGCAGAATCGCCGTTTTCCACATACGGACACGTTGCTTCACTCCTCACCGACACCTGCAGGAAATCCAGGATTATAAGAGAGCTCAAGGAGTTCTCTGGATAAAAATGCTACAGGTTGAATCCAAGCTTACTTCCATGTAGTTGACCTCACAGGTAACCTCTCGGGGAGACCACGGGAGTGACAGAGTGCAGGTCTTGTTCAGCGCATATGTGGCCTGCTTCCCTCCACGTGTTACAATCAGGTTGAAGTTGAACGTGAACACTTCATCATCCTGTGTAAGCGCATGGAAACACCAGGTTGCCATCACAGAGAACAGACAACACTTAACGTGCAGTAATTAAGTCTGGATAAATTGCGTTGGGCATACTGCATCGTTAGTATGGCAGCTGAAGTAAGAGGCTCTGAGCTCCACGTGGCCGAGAACTGGGAGAAGACTGATGGTGTATCCACACTCTGCCGCGTACTCCTCGGTGATGGCGTGTACGCCTGTGCTGTCTGGGCGACAATCCAGAAGTTAGTGAGATTTAACATGCACCAGGATGGAGTTACAGCCAGTCAGAGACTCACCGACAGCCTCAAAGCGAGGTTTATCCCCAGCAAAGGAGAGGCCAGCAGCTATCACGAAGTAACGCTCACGACATTCCATTTGAAGAACTCCTGCATGATTAAAGGTTTTAGAGATTGCTTTTGCATTGCTTTTCACAGCTGCTCTTACGAGAAGCAAACATTTAAAGCTCACCGCTGGGAATATCACGCGTTGAAGCTGTCCGCAGCGACAGGAGAAAGAGCACTCTGTAAGATAAAACGGATTTAAGTCTCATGGAAGAAAGCTGCTTGAGGAGCAACTCATAAACTGGTGTGGAAAACACCTTACCCAAAGCAAAAACAAAAGGCCATAGCCACTGATCTGTTGGTAGGGTCTAAAACTAGCCTGGATGCTAGCAAACTACACCTGCTGACCAACAAAAGCTCAACTGCCGCGTTGCATATCCTGGTCACACTGGCACCATGCAGTGCTGAAACCCAAACCAGCTTTTATTACCACACCAGCCGGGCAACCGCTACACCCCCATGTGTAGCCTGTTAGAAATCAAGCCGTCTTTCAATCAGCAGTCATGGCAGCACAGGTGTTGCCAATAACAACACCAAGAGTCCTTCACTTGTGACCATAGTGATACGAAGCTACATGGTATGGGAGCTTTTTTTATGATCCATAAATCAACGTTTCAGGTTGTCATCTTATTTTCTCAAATGTTTGAGTTAGTAGGTCAAATTGTTGATTCATGGCTGATTTTTAGTGGGAGAAACATTCATGTGTCATTTATGCTTAAAAAGAAGAATTAAACGTGTTCATGCCACACTTCCTATTTTACTTTAACAACAGACTCTAAGAACATATTGATAGCGTAAGTGAGAACTGATATCCTTGGATGGTCATCTTAACCACATAGGTCTGGCTGTGAGTACTGAAGCTCCACCCACAAACTTCCTGTTTGTGAGTTGGAGCCAATCCAAAGAATGCTGGCTTAAGGGGGAGGAGTTAAATGGGTTGTTTCAAACAGAAGATGAACAACAGCTTGTATTTTAATGCTTTATGAATAAACTGACACCGCCCTTCTTCAATAAAATGTAAGCTTTGTTCCATCAACAAAGTTTATTCATTGAGTCTTTAATATTTTGATTTTTCATGGTTTGCAAAGAAAAAAAAAAGTAGTAGATATGTCTCTGCCAGACACATACATTGTATTTATACACAGTGGTATAAAGGATTTTGTGTATCTGTCCTTTTAGCAGTTGAGATGAATCAGTCTGTTAGAGAAGATGCTCTGCTGCCTGACCAGTAAGTGGTTTGATCAGTCACGTCCTCTCCACAATAACTTCAAAAGTCTTCAGTTTGCAGCCAATCACAGAGCCAGCCTTTCTGATTAGTCCGTTGGTGTCATCAGCTCTGATGCTGCATCCCTCCTCAGACCACAGCAAAGTACACAGCACCCACCACAGCTAACAGACAGAAAACTCAATAAATAAGCTTTCTCAGCTCTGTATACAGCCTGGTCTATACAGGTCTACCAGTTCAGCCTGTGATCGATGTGGATGCCCCGATGCTTGTACTCCTCCACCACCAGGATAAACGCAGGTCGCGTAGCCGTCCTCCCAATCGTCTCTGGTATCCTCATTCAGAGAGCAGATATCCCACCCGCAGACCACTCCACAAAATCATTCAGTCATCAAATTCTGCAGAATCACAGTATTTCTGTTGGTGGCATATGCTGGAGATGTACTCAAAATCTTCCTTGTATGAGGTGAACATGAATGGAGACTCACCTGTGCAGTAAGAAGCTGTGAGGCGCCCACATTGGCGTGGACGTCTGCGGTGTAAAAGCACCCGTGATGATTCACTTCAAAGTAAATTTTAAAAAAGAGGAAAAAAAGAGCCAAAAAGACAAATTTTAGGCCTTAATGTAAACTCCGAACCACGTTTGACGTGAAAACTCGCTGAAGTCAGAAACTGGATGAAAACACGATGCTACAGCGACACCTAGTGCTGAAAGCGGGGTGTGTCGCTGACTGCCAGCTTTGATGAAGAAATGAAAACATGGCACACAGGAAGCGCTTGGATAAACAGATTTCGCTACGTAATAACGAAATTGATCATAAACGTCATAAAGCCTAATAGATGAAGGTTTTCTGGAGGCTCTGTGAGTGCCTGTAAAAATGTATCTGCATGCAGAGTAGCAAGAAAGAGGATGAAAACTGCCAACTCAAGCACAGGAAGCAACTAAATAGTAAATGTGCATCAGTATTAGATCATTTTATGTCACTTTAAAAACTGGCATCAGTGAGTTAAAAATATCAGAATTTTACAGCATAGGTGGGGATTCTGTCTGCACCTGTATTGTTATTATTATTATTATTATAGGTGATGTTATGTCACGAATCTCTCTGACAGTCATTTAGGTTAAAACACCTGCTGTGGTAAGACTCTCAGTAAATATGACTCCAGGTGACGATGGATATTTGGCTCTAGTGTCATACATGTCTAGTTTTTTTGTGAGCCACGTTAGTAAATACCGAGGCATTGACTCAGGGTGACTCAATTTTATTTATAAATCGCCAAATCACAGCAACAGTCACCTCAAGACGCTTTATATTGTAAGGTAAAGACCCTCCAATAATACAGCAGAACCAGGCTCAGGGAGGAGCAGCCATCTGCTGTGACCAGTTGTTGGTGAGGGGAAGGAGATGAGATAAAAAGACACACTGTGGAAGAGAGCCAGAGTTTAATAATATATCATGATTAAATGCATAATGGTGTATAAACACTTGGTGAGTGACAAAGAAACACTGCATCATGGGAAGGCTGCAGCAGCCTAAAAATATCGTGGCGCAACTAAGGGAGGATTCAGGGTCACCTGATGAGAACAGGTCCAGATGTGACATTTGGGTCAGATGTCTCACATAGGCATCCTTATTCATTATCTCAGACCTCTCTATTTAATCCCAGGCGGCACAGCTGGATGCCCGCTCTGACTCAACAACGTCCAGAAAATGTTACTTTAAGTCAAGTCCCGTCATGATTAAAGACTGAGTAATCAGACAGAGTCCCGTGGAGAGGACAGTCACAGAAAAGGTCACTCTCTTTTTACAAAATGAGATGTGAAAATGGTTTTTTCTTCATTAGTTGGCCCGGTGTTGGAGCACTCCTTTATTCCAGCTGGTTGCTGAGAAGTTCTTTTAGAAATGTGATGACTTTTTTAAATGGCAGAAACAGTGTATCAAGTGAACATGTCAGTCACAATCAATAAAGCTGACTTGATAGTCGGTTCGCTGTGAATCAGTATTTAAGTATTTTTGTTAAACGTTTTTTTAAAAACATATCTTCACCAAGTTCTTGATGTTTTTCTGACTTCCTGTCCTGCTGAAAGAGTAGAAAACTGAGTAAATGCAGTATTTATACCTCCAAGCAGGCGTCAGAATTGATCCAGCAGTACCAGAAATATTGCCTTTTGTATTTTTCACACTTCTCTTCCTTTTCAAAATTTGCCTACATTACCCACAATGCAACCACTGACTACTCTTTCAAAGAGTTGAGGATGTTAAGCCTGAGATTGTCATGGCTCTGGGTCAGCTGGCCCAGTGTTTAGTGGTTTTTGGATATTTTAGTTTTTTTATTTTATTTAATTCTATGAATTCCCAGTGTTGTGTTTTGTTTATATGATTTCTTGTATTTATTCTCTTAGTGTATTTAATCGATGTTCGTGCCAGAATGACCAACAAAGCTGCAATGGCTGACTAGTGACAAATATTGGGTGAAGAACGGGACACCATCCCACAGCAGTGTGTGACCGAGCAGGTGGCCAGCAGGAGGAGGTGGTGCTGCTCAACCCACAAGTGGATTTTCATTACAAATGTAGCACCATTTAAGGTGGAATACACTTTCCAACAGTATAAGATTTATTGCCAAGAACAAAGAAATAGTTAACCAAACACAAACTTAGTTTATTAATGAAATGATGTAACCTATTATAAATCAATCACCAGTTTACGACACGAGCTTCACATAAACGTTACTCGACAGCATTTACATCCTCGGTGGTTGCACTCCATCCGTCCTTCGAACAAGCAAAGCAAAGCAGCCTAAATCATGACGCTCCCTCCGCCGTGCCTTTCCTCCTTCAGTGTGGAGCATCATGGGGACTTTCCAGTGTTGAACATTTCACTGTGTTTTTGCAGCACTAGTTTCCCTTGTGGTGTCCTTTCACTGACACCATCTTAATTCAGTCTTCTGACAGTGGACTCGTGAATACAGATTTCACCAACAAGGACCACAACCTCAAAAATGATGGGCAGCATTTGTTTAAACAAATATCTAGATGTGAAACTGTGGTTTGAGGGAAGAAATCCTCCCGGCCCGGGCGGATCCCTGCTGCTACTGAGAAGAGGAGGTGAAAAAACAAGTAAGCGGGATGGAAACTCAATCACAGAGAAAGCATTTGAAGACACACAAAACAGAGGAGTGTATTTCTTTTAGGGGCAACCCTGAAATTTCTCTTTGAGTTAGTCTTTAATGTTACTTAAATAGCAACTTTCTACTCAGTTGAGAACTCAAAGCACTTTCTACTGTAAGCGTGTCACCAGACACTCCAGCGGATGAGTCAGGCTCAGCATCTTGCCGATAGAACCCGCTCTACCACCACCACCACACTTACATCAAGCGTTTTTGTTGGCGAGTTGACATTTAGATGTTAACTCCTCTTCTCCTTTATTTCCCCATTGACTCAAAGTGACGATGGCGTGAAGGGTGGGGGAGTGTTGGAAGGGTTAGCTGTGTCCAGGCAGCCTCATTAACATTTGAGTCACACTGTGTTATTAGCAGCACTGAACGGTGTCCGGAGCTCATGTTGCGCTCCAGACCCCTGCAAAGCTGCTGTGGCTAATTACGAGTGGCAGAAGTTACCTCAAAAATCAGTTTTTTGGATTTAATGGATCTCATTTAAAGTTAATGCAGCACGAGTGCCGATCGGCCTGAAAACCACCTCTGTCACTTTTTGTCGGATGCGTTTGGGAGCTGGTTCGACCACGCCATCGTGCCCAGTGATGACCTTATCTTGTCCGGTGACACGTCTGTTCACAGCCTCTGTCACACACACACACACACCTCCTCACTGCCTCACAGCCAATCCTCTCCACCAATCACATCCTTTTGTTGGCTTGAGGATGAGGAGGATTTGTAGATGAAGGTGCCTATTTATCAGCTCAGCTCATCATGATACCCTTCAGCTCCTGCACCTCCTACATCCCGATTGGTTAGGGTTTCTTATAGTTTGGGGATTTTTGCAGCACCGCACATCTCCAGCGTTGAAAGCAGAGTCCGGGAACGTAAGAGCTGAGTTGTTCTGTCTGCGGTTCGAGGCGGAGATGTTTCGCTCTCAGGTGCTTCTCGTGGCTCTGGGTTTGTCTGTGCTGCTGGTGCGGGTGAGCACGGCTCCATACAGCGACATGCTGACAGAAACACTGAGAGCAGACCTCACAAATGACAAGGTGAGTAAATGCTGCATCAGGAGCTAAAATATATAAACAGTTTTGTACTGGAACAGGTGTTTGAACTTGAGGAACCCCGTCCCCTCCATTTCTGTCCTCCTTTAGGATCTGACTCACTGGCTCTTGCTGAAGTTCATGGCTGAACTGATGGCGGCGAGAGGAGAAGAGACGCGGCGAGGCAGGGAGGAGGTGACGAGGCGACACCTCTCTCTGTCCCAACGAGAGCGCAAAGCAGGCTGCCGCAACTTCTTCTGGAAGACTTTCACCTCCTGTTAACAGCAGGAGTATCTTTTGTTTTTACGGATCAGCCGACGCATGTTTGCTTTCTTTGTGGTAACCGGATTATTTACCGTAAGATA
The DNA here is from genome assembly GCF_900408965.1 of Simochromis diagramma. Taxonomy (NCBI): domain Eukaryota; kingdom Metazoa; phylum Chordata; class Actinopteri; order Cichliformes; family Cichlidae; genus Simochromis; species Simochromis diagramma. The sequence goes on along the minus strand of NW_024387038.1, from coordinate 311,763 downwards.
ACAAATGTGCAGATACTTTAAAAGTTTAAAAGACTAATAAAATTATATGTTTCAAGACCGGCAGGTACACACTTCTGAAATAAATTTTCTGATTTTAAATTCTTGCTTTTCTGTGAAGCTGGTACCGATGAGATATCCCGATTCTGTCTGCATCAAACCCCAGCTTTCCTGGATCCTACATTTCCCACAATGCAAGTTGATATCATCTTTTGGTAATGTGTTTTTGTTTTTTTCTTACTTTTGAACACAGTGCAGCAGATAGCATTAGAGGGAAATCATTCACAGATAGATACAAGTTACTTTTTTGATAAAGCCATTTGAAAACATGAGTGACTGGCTCAGCCTGCAATGTAAAAAGCATTATATAAATCACAGATAACACTGATTAACCTGGAGAATGTAACGAATACCTGGGCAGCACCGTTACGCAGAAGACGTGGGAGCGTCAAACTGATATCAAAGGTGCGTCTACTGAATATTTCAGATGAAACTCAAGGTCAAAGGTCAAGTTGTCTAAAAATTTTGTGAATGTGATGACTTGAGAAGTCACTGAGGTGTAGCACTGATGGTTGTTTTAAAAGATTGTTTTAGTTATCAGCAGCACTTGATAGTGTTTGTTAAAATGCCAGAATCACCTCTTTGCTAACGTTTTAACCACCGAGCTCCAACTCAGCACTTTAAACTGAATCCACAACAAGGATCGTAATCCGTGACTGAAAAGGAAAGAAAACTCCAAGACCCGAGGAGCGTGACGCATGCTGGCGTGATTCAGTGTGTTGAGTGAGTTGCGAGCACTGTGAAATGTTTAAAAAAAACAAAACAGATTAGCACATCACGAGATAAATGAAGAGATGCCGACGACTGGAGCGTTTTAAAGTGATCGTGTTGTGTCACCGAAACAAAAGCAGAATTCACAGAAACACACAAACACAAAAACAGTTTCAAATCAGGACAGTTATGGAGCTGAATGACATCCTTGAGGTAAGGCTTTCACATTTCTAGCCCTTTAAGTTAAACACGTACAAAATGCGGACGGAGAGACAAGAGGTTAAACACAGTTATAACAAATACTGCAGCTCCAAAGGCTCAGAGTATGACTACTTTGCCTCCATAAATGAAGACTTGTAATCGAAAACAAAAAAAATCCATTTAAGGGGGATAAACAAAGTCATCACCTTAAAAGAAAGGGGACCCTATCATGCTTTTCTTTACTTCTTTATTTCCAATTACTGTGCTAAACTGTAGGTGATGTCATAGAGTAGGCTTAATCATAAGCACATAAGCCACCTGCTGGTCTAACCATTTGTTTGTGAGGGGCAGCCAATCAGAAGAGAGCTGGTTTTAAAAGAAGGGGAGGCGCAAAACAGCTCAGACAGAGAAAGCAACTTTTTGATTATTTCAGACTGAATCATTGCAAAGCTGCTCTACTTGAGTTCAAAATTACAGCACAACAGGTCCCCTTTAAATTCAGCACTCATTACCCCCTAACGGTGCCTTCACACCAAACGAGAAACACAAGTTTTGCTAACGATAATCCATAAGTCATCTGCCCCTTTAAACAGATTATCACTTTTAAATGCTTTTTTCCTTTTTAATGTTTCCCCAAATGGCACATTAAACAAACTCTTTACAAGAGGCTTTGAGCTTTTGCACACCAGGATGCCTCGTAAGTGAGCCACACCCTGTTTTCCATTAGACAAAGTGAGTTTGACTTCATTGCACCGTCATTTTCAATGTAACATGTCAAGTATCAAACAAACAAGCATCGAACAAAGATTGTGTTTCGTAGACATTCAAAAATGGCAAAAAAAAGAGAGAAAAGAGTCTTATTACAAGTTGTGAGTAAGCGACTAGTAACATGATGCTGTAATGCTGAGAAGCGTGACAAAGAATCTGTCCTAACAAATCTCGTTCTAAAGAAAAATAAGCTATTGGCTGTCAAACTGCTACACATTCTTATCGTCTACATTTCCTGCTCTATCAGGCTACGCCACCGCACTGCACTACAGGCTACACGCGTTCCACAACAACCCGCAGCAGATTCACTCAAACCCACCTGTTATGTACAATCACAGTTGATTTTGTGTGCTTTTAATATGCATTTCGACGCAAAACGCTGCCTACTCTCTAGCCTGGTTCAGACAAACCATAATCCTGATTATCACGCGTGTCCCTTATCTGGAAAAAAATCCTTATTTTCAGGTTGAAATCCGTAACGTCCGTGTGTGCTTTCATTGTCTTTGAAAGTGTTAACAATAAAATAAAATGACATGTGCAAGGAATATGTGGGCAGTACCGGAGTGGATGAATGATAAAGTGGAGCCCAAGCTGCCTGCAGGTCAGGCCACTGTCGTACAAACGCTAAGCTAAACATTGCAAACGATGTACCAAAGAGTAAAGGAAATGAAGCGGGAGAAGCCGAACACTAGTCAGGAGGAAGTAAAAGTAACGATTTTCTACCGACACTGTGAGTGAACAAGCTGCTATCAATAATGTGCCGGCTGTCCGTGGATCTGTGAGGCCGGGAGCGAAGAGGTTCAGGTAGAGATTCGTTAGCAGTCGGTGGAGATTTTGGCCGAGAGGTCCTGGATGCGGCGTGCGCTGCAGCTCTTGCACAGGATGTGGCCGTCCAGCGGGTAACAGCCTCGACCGTCGCCTTCAGACGACAGCAGGAGACCACATTCCTGACGAAAAGAGGCACTCCGGGTCACTTCAGATAAACGTTCACAAGGACTGCCGAGTTTTGTGTTTTGAACTCTTCGTCAACTATGATGAACTTCACACTTTGATCAGCAAGTCCACATTTAAATACACATTTAGATTCCCCAGATTACTGTGATTGATTTATGTCAACACACTGAGCTGTTTCCACCTAAACCTGCAGTTTAGAGATTAGCAACGCCATGCTGATGTTTATTGACTACTTTATTCTCACAAGAGAGTTCACTGTGTTAATTATATGTAATGTTTAATGTAACCAGGCTTTCTTCTGCCTTGGAAAGGCGCTGGCATTGAGGCTGTTACTCTATTTCCCTGAAACTGATCCCTTTTCCTCTTATTTTTAAATAATTTATTCTCAGAAAAAAGGGAATTCATAAAGCTTTTCCTCGATATATGCCAAGAGATCTGCTTGATTGGGAAAGCTCACCTCACAAACGTAACAATTAACATGGAAGCTGCGGTCCAGGGCTACAATCCTGACGGTCTCCTCCTGCCCCGGCTCGGGCATGATGGGCTCCCCACACACCGAGCAGCGCGGCGCGTACTTCCTGTCAGACACAACAAGCATCCAAGCTCAGAGTTAGTTTAAGCACCTCTGTCTCGGCCTCAGTGCAGAGTCGCAGCCTGCAAACGCTGTTTAGCTCGCACAGTTCAGCGATTACCTGTGAAAGTCCTCTATGCAGTGTATCTGAGACGTGGCGTCCACTGTGAAGGGCACGCCGTCCAAACAGCAGTTACAAATGACACACGTGAAGCAGCGAGGGTGGTAGGCTTTCCCCATGGCTCGCAGGATGCGGTCAAGAATGGGTTTGGAGCACTTTGAGCAGCGCTCTAGTGTGCTCTTGAGAAAAACAGATGGAAATAAAAACAGGGTTGAGAGAGGACCACTGAAAGACGAGGGAGAGCAAATCTCTCCGGTTTGAGGAAATATGAAAACAGCTCATTCACGTACGATGTAACAGCTCTCGCAGTAACTCTTCTTGTCGAGAGCGTAGAAGGGTTGCCCTCGCAGACGTGCGTGGCAGGTGATACACGTGAAACACTCCACGTGGAAAACCTGCTCCATGGCGATGCAGCCGCTGCCGTCGCCGACCACGTTGTCTCCGCAGCGGGCGCAGCGACCTGAAGGTCGGCATGGAAACAGACAAGAAAAAAGTCATTAAGATGAGCTTTCCTCTTAAACTATTTTTAGATTTATTGCTGTGATGTGCCACTAGTAACAACTGATACCAAAATAGTCCTCAGCAGGCGGGTGGTTCATATCATACACCAGCTTCTTGGTGAGCCGATCCAGCTCTTCCTCAGGCCTGGGCGTTGCTGCCCCCTGCTGGAGGAAAGAGGACACATGAATCACACAAAGTTTATTTGATTTTTCAGAACACCTGGACCACAAATCAATTTGTGTTTGTTGTATGAAAAAAATAGAAGTTGCGTTTCTACCTTGCTCGACTGATAACCTGGACCCTGTGCGGCTCCCGACCCACTCTGATTATTTTCCATCGCTCTCTTAGACACAGGAAGCTGGTTAACTCTTCCTCCAGACCCTGAGCCGCTCCCCTTATACCCCCCCTCAGAGTGCATCTCCTGAACCTGTGAGCCGGGATGTGGAGGGTACCAGCCCTGGGGAGCAGTTTGAGTCTGGGGCGGGGGTCGTGACACGTGCTGGCGAGGAGGAGGCGGAGTGTATGCCTGTTCAGCCTGCCTCCCTGTCTGAGAGTAGGTGACTGGCTGCGCTGTCTTGACCTGGACGCTGAACCTGGGCCCCGTAGGAGTGGACGCTGTGGTGTAGGAGGCTGGGACGGGCTGAGGGTAAGGTTTAGGGGTAGAAGTGGTGTAGTAGTCCTGCTGGTGGGAGGTGGAGTACTGAGGTGTCTGATGCTCATTGGGGTAGGGAGGTGCTGGGTGGTATTGGCTCTGGGGATGAGGGTTGTAGCTCATGGATGGGCGACCCTGAGGAGGGGCAGCGCTCTGGTGTGCAGGCTTGTAGTGATCCGCTGAGAGGTATTTGTTGTAAGGCACGTTGTCATAGAGCTGTGGGGAGGCGGAGAATTAATAAACAGGCAAATAAAGAGAGATATCAACATTATTCATTGTTTAATTTATCAATTAAGTACATGTAAATCATTTTGAGCTAATCAAACTTGCCGTACTTGAGTGCTGGAGTCCTGCGGGTGGCTGTCCAGATCAGCCAACATACTGGTGAGGGAGTCAATTTCAGCATCGATTTTGGAGTGGTAGTTTGCTGGCTTCTCTGGGCCACGATGCTAACACCAGAACAGCATAAGAAACCTGTCAGCTGGTTCTGAAACCCTTCAAATCTTTAGTTTCTTGTAGGCAAAGCTACTGACATGTCCACTCACCATCATCTCGTAGCTGTCCATGTGAGGGCTCCAACTGCGGTCTTCTTTAGGACCGTGTGGAGACGGGTAATAGTGATCACCAGATGAATGATGCATGGGTCCACCTAATGTTTTAGAGAACAGATATTGGAAATGAATCCAAAACCGTCTTTTTAAAGCACAACATCACAAAGCAGATCTTCACTAAAGAGATTCGCTCTGACATTCATGCGATGCATCGCTGGTTGCTGAAACACTCGTTCTACCCACGTTAACCACGAGAGATCTTTCAGTCATGATTCTAATATGAGTAAGAAACGCTACAGGCCTGAATCTGTTTCCAATTAAACAAAAAACACAAAAGTGAAGAGTCAGTATTCCAGCATAGCCACATCAGATTTGTTTCTATCAGACTTTTAGTCACTTACTTCTAAATATTCTCATTGTGTTTTACCCCTGAAATACACCAGTGTTTCAGGAGTGTCCCCAGTGGATCTCTCCTCTGTATCACTTAAGAATACCACGGCTTACTTTTTTTTTTTAATGGAGGCAAAAGATACAGGGAGGAGTCACCTCAAGGCACTTCATTCTTTAAGGTAAAGACCCTACAATCAAACCCCTAATGAGGAAGCAACTGGCGACAGTGGGAAGGAAAAACGTCCTTTTAACAGGAAGCAACCTCCGTCAGAGCCAGGCTCAGGGAGGGACAGCCATCTTCTACGATCGGTTGGGGAAAGAAAAGAAAAAAAGGACATCGCTGGGAGAAAGACGTCAGACACAGGAACAGGATAAAGAATCTGGTCAATTTTCAAATTAAAAGACCTTGCTTCGACCACAATCACCGCTTCTAAAACTCTGACGATGTGATATGACACCATGTAAAAAGGACAGAAGAAAACAGGGTCACAGCCACACACTCGGTGTATTTCAGAGGTCAGCAGAAACTTTTACGAATTTAAAAAGCACGTTTTTGACATTTAATACTAAAAAGACTTCGGTAAACACAGACTTTATTTGTGAACTCAGACTGCTAGAGCCTTCCTAAATATAACTGCTACAGGAAGGGATCATTATTCAGCCTAACATCTGCACATCAGTAGCAGAGGATGGATATCATGCAGAGTTTTATGAGTTTTATGATTTTACAGCTCTTTTCTCCTGATTGTAACATAAAAACATCGGTGAGTTGAGTTTCAGATGCTTTCAGGACGATACAGCGCGTGCCGAGTAGCCTTCTTACCTGTGGGCCCAGTTGCCATGTACCTGTTGGCCATCCCTCCTCCTCCTCCATTCTGATCGTAAGGACCATATTTTGGTCTGAAATCGGGCGTGCCCTTCTTCATAGGGGCTCGATAGATTGCTCCACCAGCAGAGTGGGACATCTGGGGGGCGGCTCGCTCTGGGCTGTCCAGAGTCCTCGGTGGCAGCCAGGTGGGACCGGACATGGCAGGTGTCTGAGGTGATGCAAACATTTATGTCACATTTTTCTGTACATAAAAGTTCATTAATACAATATGACTGATACGTGCTTTTAACCTGTAACGATAATAAGAAAATTGACTTTAACCTCCTGGTATATTTTTCATGCTTTTAGGCTTAATTCGTGTATTCGAGCTCAGCTGTGGCTGTTTTGCACATTTATGCCGGAGGTAACCAATGGAAACTAAGGGATGCTTCAGACTTTGTTTCCTATGGCAACGGGCACACACGGCTTGAACAATGGGCTTCTGGTTGAAGAGCAGGAAGAGAGAAGCTGGACTGCAGGGCTCGGGGATTTCCAGCAGGATCGCACACGCCTGAAAACATGTGCGAGTGTGTTTTTGTGCGTTTCACGACACAAACGGTGACGGAAAAGATCGCCAGCACACCCGTTCACACACACAGATGTACAGCGACATAAACAGGTGCAAATCTGCAGCTACCCCTCGTCTGTTTATCCGCCACAATAGTTATTGTCTTTTCATGTTTACACACCAGTATCATTTATTTCCAAATGAAGCTGGGAGAAAAACACGGCAGGAAATGTTGTACCGTGATATGCATCTGTATACGCATAAACACCTGGCTCATAACAATATACTATGTATTCTCAGGACAAGCTCACAGCTGAGCTGAAAAAGTGCCGACTTGCACGTGAGGGGCGTAAAGCCGCTCCTGTTACATAAGAAAAAAAACATCTGGCATGTTTTACTGTTATCTGTATTGTGTATTTTTGAGCAAATATGACTGCAATAACACTGAGGCCAGACAGATTTCAGGCCATCACTTTGGTGTCTGCGCTTTCATCATTTTACAGAATACAAATATAGCTGACTCATCAAACTCTACAGACAACATAAACCAAGAGCCAGCACATATGAATGCAAGCTATGGACACAAAGCTAAAATGGACTGAGAGGCACAGCGAATCACATCTACGTACTGTCAGAGTGGAGAAATTAATAGCCCACTCAGACTGATTGTATGTGGGTCGTGTGGCCATCATAAGAGGATTATACTGACGGATGAGAAGATGAGGTAGTCACACAGAAAAACAATTCCCAAACATTAGATTTAAGCTTTCCCCCCTCTCCCCCTTCATTATATTAAGATTTGGAGTCATTTATGAATAAACCACACAATGTCAGGGTGGACTTTACATGATAATACACACTGACCACGTGGAAGAAAGAGTGACCCAACACCTCCACTGACACCCGTTTTAACACCCCCTGTCTGAATCCGGATGAGCACACACTCAAATCCCAGGATCCAGAACAGGAAATTAATCCCATCTGTTATATCACTTAGACCGTCTTGTTACCTCTTCATGTGGAGTGAAACACAAAGCTAAGTGTGTGAGCTGGGCTGGGCTGTACGGGAGGCGCAGCAACCCGTGAAATGTCAAAGTTGATGCTGACTGCAGCAAGAAGCGTGAAGGAAACGGGAACACAGGCACAGGACATCCGGGATTTTTGGAAAATCGAAATGAAATGCACTGGAAGCACTTTAGTAACACGCAATAGTAAAAGAATAACAGATTAAATTAAAATTTAATCTGTTATTTATTTCTAATTTCAAGAACAGGTCGTTATTTTGTAACATTTACGCTTTTATTCTGAAGCTCGCTGCTCTGTTTGCGTTAACTCATCTGACAGAGTGTCGCCTGAAAAGGTGGCGATCTGTGCTAAACGGAGTAAGAGGAAGACAAAATGACTCAAGTCATACCGGGAAACATTTTTTGTAAATATGTATACATTTTATTTTGTGCTATATAACACGAACGGCATCAGATCGTCTCCTACCTTTCACAGTACCGTTACAGAGAGCCTCCTCTCTCCTTCGGTGTCATCTAAAAATCCAGAAACACAGCAGGATAGTGAGGAAACCAGCAGGCGCATCACAGATGCACGAGCGACATGTTTGTTCTGCTTTTTTGCGCTCACTAACATTTTTCTTCTCTCGTGAAAGACAAACTGCTCAGCTGCTCGTCCAAAACTGTCCTCCGTACCCCACACATGTAAAAACACACAGCATTTTAAGCGCTCCAAACCGGGGCTAACCGGCCGTGATTAACTTTAGTAACAGCCTTGTTTACTTGTTTGCTAGCCTGTTTTGAACTCGAGCAAAGCTCGTGCCTCTCCCTCGGGCTAACTTCAGCCGAACAGGAAACAAAGCAGCCAGCCAAAACGCACCACGACACATACCGTGTGAAATGAGCCACACCAACACGACCTACGCCTCCATCCAAACGCTCCCAGGCCGGGGAAAGTTGTCCCGGAGAAACTTTCCTTCTGCTTCGGCGTGGCTAACCTACTTTGTCCCGGATCCAGAGGCCTTTAGCAGCAGCAGCGGCGGCCGCAGATCCTCACTGCATTCCCACCGTGTGACGTCGTTGCTGCGCGCGTGTACGTGCGCGCGCACGGAGACGTGGGGGGTCCGTCACATCTACAGGCTGCCCCCCCCCAAAGAATACACTCAAAACTCCAACATAACATATATACCAGACTGCTAAGTTTGAACAGAATAACCCCACATGTGTAATTACACCAGTATATAGATTATATTAAGTCTGAGACCGCCACTGAGCTCTGCTTCCCTTTGGACAAGGTGGGAAAGTCATGTGTTTCAGCACCCGAAACATTACCACCAGCTATAACAGGCCAGCTTTAGTAAAACAGAGAAGCTCAGTAGATTACTATAAAATAATATGACCAGAATTCCCCAAAAAGGTGACTATGGTAAAAATTATACAAACCAAAATGTCTTGATGCATGCTCAATCATCCAGCTAAAGAAAACACAGAAAGTTGGGGAAAGTGGGTTAAAAAATGGCACAATTAAGCAGATATTGTATTATCATTTAGGGTAGTTTTTCCTGTGCACAACAAAGTTTTTTTGTCCCTCATAAACATGAAACAATCATTTTATGGTTTAATAGCAGCGCTTGTGCTGACAGGTTTGGGCAAAACTTGATACCCGATGTTGTTATCTCAACATGATCGTGTGTGTGGACCAAAGACCGTGACGTTCAGCACTCATTTGCCTTTGTTTTGCGTGTGGGCTCGTTATCGTGCTGCAGCACGAGAACTGTCAACATAGAGTTGGGTGAAGAGAGTAGGATAGGGTGAAGGTGATTCAGTACTGGTGTCCAGCTCCAGACTTGATTAGCACTATGTTTCATTTTGGGTCTAATACATTACAGTTTCATTCTGTCTCTTGTTTATCTGCACACTTCTGTCACTGTCACAAATGCCAAACTTGGATTAATCAGTAAACAGGAACTTTTTTCCCAGGTAGCCGCTGTAAATAGCCACCGTATGACCTTGTTCGATGACTCTTGCTTTTCCTCGTTTGATTTCACTCTTAGGCAACCTCCTTCTAGAGCAACTTTTTCTCGCTTAAGCATTGCACTTTTTAAAAATCTTTTTTGAAACAAATCATTTGCACCGAGGCTGCTTCTTCATCTCTCACTGAAAAAAACTTGATCTTGTTATCGATCTTCTGATGGTGGTGTGCACAATAACACTTTGGAAACAAATGATCTAGTCTCAAAGTGTTTCAGAGTGTCAGGCTAGCCACTAGTTCACTCTGAGGAAGCACCTCTTTGGCAAACATAGCTCTGATGCCATGTTTGCCAACTTACCACTGATACTAAGCCCTTGGATTGGTTCCATCTGAAGGATACCCCTCATGCAGATTGGATTGTCTATTGTCAACAAAAAAGGCAATTAAACATTGTATTTTTGTATTATTGTACGGTCTTTACTTTATAATATAAAGCACCTTGAGGCAACTGTTGCTATGATGTAGCATTGTATAAATAAAATTGAACTGAATTGAAAAGACAATTATACTATTTATTCTACATATTCACTTGCTTCTTTTTCACCACACATACACACACAGACACACACACAGCCGTTAATATGGAGGTCAAGTACTAGTTCTATCAAGCTTCATCTAATCATGAGATTTGGGTCAGCTGCCCATCTCCCTTCGCTCCCCCTCTTCCTCCTCATACTCCACCCAGCACAGTGTTGGAGGCACATGGCTCTTTCCTCAAGGCACTGCTTCAAAGGAAGGGTTTCATATCATTTATTTTTCATTTCCCACTCTATCTCTGCCAATAAGCGGACAAACAACCAGAGCTGCTCCCTGGGATCTCCCTGCTTCCTTGTCCCGCTCCTCCTCCTCTAGCTCTGTGCTGTTTGCCCTTATATGGCCATAGAGCTCTGTAATCACAGGCAGTTTGGGTTGATCTCTGTTATTGTTACAGGAGTTATCAACACTTTGGCACCAACTGGTGGATTTGAAGTCAAAGCATGGCTTCAGTCCATACATTATCAGATAAACAATATGGTCCTGTCCAGGCAACCAGGAAATCACAAAACAAGGGGAAGCTCTTTATTTGAGAAGTGCAGAAGGTCCATTTGGGACTTTATTTTGATGTTAAATATTAACAACTCTGCATTTTATCAAAACAGGGCCAGTGGGTCGCTGATGGGCATTGACAGATGGGGCAAGATGCAGGAAGTCACAATGAGCGTTGCCCAGTCTTGCCAGCGGGACAGACTCAATGGCTTCCGGCCATTGGTGAACCCGTTTAGTAATGTTCTCACTTTTCCTCAACCGCCCCCCTCATCCGTTCTTCTCACAATGCCTGGAAGTAGCCTAGACCTACATCTCCTTCTCTGTTTTCTTAACCGTTGTGTTCCTTTATGGTTTTTCCTTTTTTTTTTTTTTCAAAGCACACAATTGATCTGAGCTCCATCCAAACAAATAAAAGCACAAGAGCACACACAAACACTCAACGTCCCATGCAAACATCTTACTTCCGATTCACCTTTTCAAAGGATTCATATGAAAATGGGTTTGCGTTTGATTTTGAAATCATCTTTTAGACACTGAATTGTAGGGAAAATATTTTATTAAAGGCTTATCAAACCTGAAAAAGCTAATTAATTGAATGCGTTTGTTCAGTGGGACTCCCAGTGATTTCAGACTTATATCCAAAAGAGTTGCAAAGTAATAAATTGTAAAACAGCATGCCAAAAAATTACACATACAAAATATCCATACTTATCTGTGTCCTTTTATTGCCATCTACATTATCACTGGAAACTCCCACATAATATGCAGTAAAGTCATCACTGGAAATAAAAAACTACATTTTTACTTAATATAAATTTGTGCATTCGACTTAATCTTCTTTAGTTCGCTTACTTATATTGAGTTAAACGGGTATTGAGGATCACAGCTGTATAAATTTGTTTTATTTAATAATTTGCACTTCAGTAAGGAAAACATCTGCAATTTCTATCACAAGGAGTGTGGTGCAGTGCATGGGCCATAGTGTGTTATATGGGGCACAATGCGGTGTATGAGGCACAGTACAACATATAGGGCATAAATATATGCAATATATAGAGCATGCAGTGTTTAGAGTACGCTGTGCTGTATCAAACTGTGTAACAGTGTAACAAAAACTCTGTAAACTCTATGCCTAATAATCTTCATTACTATTAAATAAATCCTTGTTAAATGTTTTCCCCTTTAAGACATATCAAGCCTGCAAAACTCTGAGAACATGTAGTCTAGTTAACTGAGTCCCTTTAAATTCATCAAAAGTAATCATTTAAGTTTGAGCAGTATTTTGTTTCTCTTGTAGATCTCATCCTGCACTGAATCCTGCATCTGTTTTTCATTTTAGAGGAACATTTCCAAGCTTCACCTCAACATTACACAGTATAGCTGAATCAGAGCACTTCTAAGAAGTCAACCTTGAAGATTTTTTTCTTCACCTTCCTCATGGTCTCCTGTAAAATGCTCTGATGTGGAGGAAACACAGTTCATAGTTCATGTTAGCTGTGACTCAGTTAACTGCACTGTGTGTGATTCTCTGTGAACCCGAGGCTGTGCTAAAGATGGGGCAGCTTTCCGCTAATCATTTATAAAAATAAATATATTCATAACCTCTAAAGCCTTTGTCCCCTCACTTCATTAACACCTCCCAGCCCCCAACCCAGGTCTCCATATCTCTTCCCTTATCTCCTGCTTGCTTTATTATTGACGGATGTCCTGCGGGGGCGTTTTTTTTATCCACGTCTCTGAGCAGCTTTGCAGGATGCATAATAAGTTTGTGCATGTTTGTGTGTATGTGTGAGGAAGTTCCTGCACATCTGTCGGCTGCATTTCTCTCAGTCAGGGTTGGGTAGGGGTTGTTTTTCAGTGTGGAGAAGGTGTCTCCCATTTATAATGATCAATTTTGTCTCGCTTCCTTCCTTTTGGTCCTCATAACACGTAGCCTTTGCTCTGAGGCATCAAGCCAGAAGCTTCCGGATAGTGTTGTGAAGTACTTATAAATGCCCATTATACTGACCTGGTTGACTCAACAATGACAGTTTGTATTTGAATGGGAGTATTTATTATAAATGATGGGCATCATCATAGGTTATGAGAGCTTGTGCATAAAATTATTAGCAGAATTTGTAAAAATGTTTAAAAAAATCATCCTTTAAAAAGGTGAAAGCATAACTTGTTTATTCAACAATAAGTTGGTGCTCCAGCTTCCTGTCAAGCAGTTTCCTCTGTCCAGGAGAGAGGTGAAGGGCAGGAAAGCGTTGGTGGGGGATGTTCTCTGGCTTACCCCTGGATAGTCAGACACGTACTGCATGTCCCCAAAGGTCCTTACATATATTTTTTTTAACATGGCACAAAAACACACGATACTTTTCCTGCTATTAGTTTGTACAGACCTAGGGGGGAGTTTAGAAAAACTAATAGACCACTAAAAATACTTAGAGCCTGGAGCCTGAGCCATGCAGGGCTTTTTCCTGCGTTGCTTCCAGTGTGCGCGTGGGCCCATTGAGGAAAGAGGAAATGAGCTGCCCTGGTTGTAAGGGGGCTTCCTGAATGATATTATAAAGAGCTCCCTCCCTTCAACCTCTCCTCACAGTGTTGCTCAGAGCAAGCGGAGGCTGTCGGTGATCCCTTTGCTCCACATCTTTGACCGTGGACTGAACACTGAGCCAAAGGGGTTTGACGTCAGTGCAGTGCACGCTAATTCTCGTCCCTGCTGGTCGGGGTAAGGTGGAAATACTGATTGTTTCGCTTTTTTAAAAATGATTTGCCTAACTGTCGCTTTCTTAGATTAACTTTTTTATTTTTATGTAGAACTGTTAATAATCTTAATCTTCTTTAAACAACCCTTGAAGTACACTAAATAGGTGATTTATCTACAGAAAAATTCTGGTAAACTCTTAGTTTTTAAAAGTGCACGCTGCTGCTGTTTGATTCATATTCATGTCGATTTAAAAAGGTAACACTGTAAAGTTGAATATGCAAATGGGATTAAATTAGTATTTCTTTTTTCCCCACTCAAAGGTACGAGTAGGGAGCTGGTCTCACCTAACGGATGTGTCTGGGACACTCCAGTATATTTATTCTTTCAGTTACACACAGGTAAGTGTCTGTTATGCATCTTACATAGAAAGGATATTGGTGCAATCATTAAAAAAAATCATGAAAATTATGTACAATGCCTCATTGTTTTACTTATAATGCCTTAAAGATTCAGATGAGCACGATGGAAGCTCTGGAGGGATATCGGGCCGACAGAGGGCAGAGCATGAGGGCTACGGCCCCAGCTGAAGGATATGTGAAGGAGTTCACTCGCCACTCCAATGATGTGCTGCTGAACCTGAATGAACTCCGACATCGGAGCATCCTGACTGACACCACCCTGATCGTTGGCAACGTGCACCTGCAGGCACACTGTGCTGTGCTCGTGGCCTGCAGGTTGGTGGACAAACCAGTCCTTTTGTGGTCAGAATTTAGGAGCAATATCTTCTTTAATCTTCTTCTACTGCAAAAATAATCCGAGTGGTACATCTTGCACCTCTTTCTATGCCTGACTCATAGTTGTTTTTGTCTTTCTAATTTTGTTTCATTCATCATAAGCTCCTGTTTCCTTCCAGTTAGTACATCCATTGTTTTTTTCTTCCCACTCCCTTTCTCCCCATTTCTTCCCTTAAAAGCACTGCAGATAGTTTTTTATACGAGAACTGCATGACTTACTTTAAGTTGTTTTTGCTTTCTCCTCTCTTCTCAGTGGTTTCTTCTACTCGCTGTATTCACGCCGTGCATTGCTACAGGGGCGTGGTGGGAGCGGGGAGCAGCTCATGACTGTGTCTCTCCCCACCACACTGGACCCCTCCAGCGTCTCCCTGCTGCTAGACTTCATGTACACCTCCCGCCTCCCTCTGACACCGAGCATTGTCTCCGGGGTGTTGGCTGTGGCTGTCTACCTGCAGATGGACCACGTGGCTGAGACCTGCGAGGATTTCATGCAGCTGCACTGGTGAGGGCCATGAAAGAACACGTGCTGTTCACAGCTTGGAAGAGATAGTGTATTAAACTGGATCAAATTGCATGTGCAATCTTTTGCAGCATGGAGAATAGGACAGTCAGACACCTCCACTTGGAGCTGGACTCCAGGGTGTCCGTACCCTCTGTATCTCCCAAAGGAGGGGACTTGCCTACTCAAGGACCCCTGCGATTACTGCCAACAGCAGCAGCAACCCGGTAAGAAGGTCTAGTGTGAAACTGAATAATTAAATGTATAGTTGATATCCCGGATGACTTTTTTTGCACGGCTCCTACTTTTCAAAGTTGTTTATCACTTTGAGCCGTTGTTTGCACAATGCCAGACGTGCTTTGGTTTGCGCTCCTTTGTCCTTTGACGGGTTTAGCTCATTACAGCGCTTCCTTTGTTTTTCCTGCAGGGTCCCTGTGGTGACTGGGGGCTCTCTCAAGCCAGGGGCTTTCCCCAGCTGTCAGCCCAGGTCAACAGAGCTGAAAGGAGACCCTGAGTCACCTCTCATGGCCAGCCCGACTTTGTCTCCAAGCAGCCCCACCCGCTCCAGCTGCCAACCAAGTTCTCCTGCTGCATCTGAGACCTGCAACAAAAACCTTGTGGTATGTCTCAGGAAAAGTATTTGATTTGTAGGATTTTGGGGAGCTCGTGCAGCACTTGTATAACTGATGTTCTGTCTGTTTTCCCCAGAGTGATGCCAAAGCCACGCCAGACCCGAAGGCCTGCAACTGGAAGAAGTACAAGTACATTGTCCTCAACCCTCTCTGTGCTGCCAGTGCAGTGAAAGTCGAGGAGATGGAGGAACCCCAAAATCGAGCATCACCCACTGATGACTCAACACCAAAAGCACCAACAGAGGCGTGGTCTGGAGAAGTGCCCGGTCAGATTGATAGGTAAACTGGATAACAACAATGAAAAGACAGAGAAAACAGAAAGTTTGTAAGGGTTTCTAAAATCTTTGACCCTCTCTTCCTCAGACAGGGGCAGGCCTCCTGCTACGAGGGTTCTGGCCGAGCCCCTCCCCTCAGGCCATCACCCTCTGAGGACCACCCAACTGTGCCCACCTCTAACAAGGAGGGACATGGTAGGTATAAACAGCACTTTTAAAACCTTCCACTGGTGCTATTATAAAATTTTATTTTTAACTATTTTCCTGAAATCGCACTCTTCTCACCCAGAAGCTGCCCATCTCAATCATCACCAAGTTAAGCGTGAAAGCTACTACACGCCCTATTCCTACTCTGGCAGCCTTCAAGGACCCAAACCTGCCTGCTCAGGTGAGACTTTAAAAAAAAAAGTTTAAATTTACTTTCCTGTTCTGCATGCAGTTCAGAAGTGAACAACAAACATGTAACAATGACCTCTGGGTCTGCAGGTGACAAGCCATACCGCTGTAACGTGTGTGCAGCTCAGTTCAACCGACCAGCCAACCTGAAGACTCACTCCCGGATTCACTCCGGAGAGAAGCCTTACCGCTGTGACACCTGCGGGGCACGGTTTGTTCAGGTGAGGGTCAAATGACTGCGTGAAAAGACTTCTCAGAAATAACACAGATGTTAGCCACACTAGATACTGGTGTGTTTTCTTTATCTCCAGCAGTATCAGACTTGTTCATGTAGACTAGTTGAGTTCCAGTTTCTCGTTAACTCTTCTAGTTGCTCGCAAAATTTGAAAATGTGGAGCGAGTGTAGACGGCTACAGCTCTTCCTCGAGGCCTGCCTTGTTTGATGTTTGCATGCTTTATTTTGCACCTCTCAACCTGTTTGTGTGGTCTGCCCCGGTGTTAGGTTGCCCACCTCAGGGCCCACGTGTTGATTCACACTGGGGAGAAGCCTTACCCCTGCAACACCTGCGGCACCCGCTTCCGCCACCTGCAGACGCTGAAGAGTCACCTGCGGATCCACACCGGAGAGAAGCCTTACAGCGTAAGCTACCTGTGGCACATGTAATCGAAGCATCAAGAGCATTGTCCTGTCATGTTCATGACGTCTAATGAATGAACGCCCTGTGTTTTTCCAGTGCGAGAAGTGTGACCTGCACTTCCGACACAAGAGCCAGCTGCGCCTGCACCTGCGCCAGAAGCACGGGGCCGTCACAAACACCAAGATCCGCTACAAAGTGCTGACTGAGCCCTACCAGCCTATCCTGCAGGCCTGCTGAGGAGAATCACTGATCGCACCTCAATGATCTGAATCTGTCAGAATGTGAAATTTGGCTCATTAACTCACTTGTCAGTTGCAAAATTGTTAGCATCTAGTCTTGAATAGAGGCAACAACAAACAATAAATGAATGAAAAAATACAAATAGGTTACACATGGAGTAAGAGACAGTCATTTCTACAAAGCTGTTGGTTGAGGTTTGGTGAGGTTGTGCTTTAATAATACACGATTGAGACGATTAAAGAATGTTTTGCTTGAGGGTTTGCGAAGAAGTGTAAAGAAGGGGACAGGGTATGGAGCGAAAGGTAAAGTCGTACAAGTGTTGTGCATTTGCGTGCATATTGAATTGTAAAGAAATGTGTGCGTGTGAGCAGATTGAAGGAAAGATAAAGCAAGTTTTGTGAAGGAGATGTGATCAGATTTGGTGTAAATTAGAACAGACGTGGGGTTTTTCAGTTTCAAGTTACCGAAGCTTCTTTGTCTGATGTGTATTTAACTTTGATTTATCTTAACCCGATGGCCCGGCGCCTGTGTAACTTTAAAGAAAAAAGTAAAACTATGTGCTTTTCCAGTCCAAGCAGGCAAAGGACTTTTGTATCATACTGAACAAAAAGTGAAGAAATCAAATGATGTTTGCTAAACTTTTAAACAAGACAACTCAAATAAAAATGTAATATTACTAAATCTGTATTTGTGAGAGGTAATTTGCTGGACAAAGATGGTTTTGTACAATTTAAATTAAATAACTTTTATATTAATTGGAAACGTGATCTTTGGTGTGTCATAGTGTATATATTGTATTTTAAAGAACTCAAGGTCAAGTGACTTTATTGTCATCCCAACCATGTGCAGTGGTGCAGTACACAGTGAAATGAGACGACGTTCCTCCAAGACCGTGGTGCTACATATGACTCATCCCCTGAATGACTAAAACTACTTTTGTCATAATGGCTCGCCCAGGGGGCAGCGCCACATGTTTGATGTGGTAGAGTGCCCTTCCTGACACAATCCCAGAGGGATCTATATCTCATCCCGGGATCAAACTGGAGATCTTGTTGCTTGTTAGGCGAATGTGTAAACAACTGGATAACTAAAACAACTTATTTTCAGGCTCTCTGCGCCTTCAGCCTTTCACCTCCTTTGATTTTCTTCCTCCCATTAGGAAACTCTTTTTACCCATGAATCACATCTTCTGCTCAGTAAAATTATCCCTCCATTTTTTTTTTTTAGTATTTGTTTTGTTTTTTCTTGGTTGCTGGTGAGGAAACAATGAAGCTGAGGGCACCTGTTTCCTCCTGGGTCTTAATAGTCCACTCTACCAGCCAATAACACGTGTGCGAGCCCACTGGTGCTTCCTGGAGGGGCTGCAGACTCCTGCTGAACTCTCCCACCCTCTGTCATCCCTGTTTCCTGCTCCCTGATGAGTTGTGGCTAGCTGGCCTTATTGTCCACACTCGGCGGACAAACATTGGAAGCTTGAAGGGACTTTCCAACCTTCAACCCCCTCCTCCCCTACGACATGCAGCTTTTTCCCTTCATTCATACCTTTGCAGGGTTCTCCTTCTCATATGACTTCATCTGAAGGCTGTCAGATAAGAGGATGGAACAAATCTGAGGAAGTGAATATGAAATGGGAAATATGTGAAGATTATTTCATGAAGTGAGCATTAGTGAGCACAGTTTGAGCATTTCAGGAAGCTACCGCAGTTATGAGTATGATGCTGCCCTAATTTGGAGAAGCATTTCCTTCCCCGAGGAACATAAAGCGCAAACCAACTACGATCGACACCCAAGGTTTCTACTGCGTTTGGAAAGAAATTTACTCCTGCAAGCAGCAGATAGAAATAGATAGAATCAGAACACGTCATTAATCCCTGAGGAAATTATGTGATCACAATTGTTCCAAGACAGTAAGAAAAGTAACTAACTAAACTGAATTAAATAATACAATATAGTATAAAGTTTCAAAATCTAACCATATAGCTCTACTAGATACAAAAAGCTCTAATTGTAAATACATTTAAATATATAAAAAGTATACATTTATTCAACAAAATAAAAGCTACAGCTATGACTAATTCCCAGAAATCTTGAGAAATTATAGACGTATGAGGTTGCAGGGAAAACTGATCTATCAGTGAGAGTCAGAGAGTGTTTATCATATGTTACACAACTTGTCCTGCTATTGTGAAATACAATCCTGCAAAAGGCCTGTTGAGCAAGTTTGTGACGAACCGCATATTTATTGGGAAATACATAAGCTAACAGAGACAATAAACGATGTAGAGCTCAGAAAGTGGACACTGGAGCAAAGACCACGGGAGATTAGTAGAAACTGCAACGTTTGGGTGCTATTTCTCATTTCTGTTGTAACTCCTTAGAGATTAAGTAAAACTAAAGTCTCCTGTTTGGGTTTCTATAATGCACAGTTTTTCTGACTTACACAAAACTGACAATAATTGAAGTAGCTTAAATTCTTTATTATTATCTTATTAATCTGTGAGGCTTTAAATATCTTATAGACATAGTTCAACCCCAGATATCAAATCACATGGCAGCAACTTAGTGCATTGACGCATGTAGACTTGATC
This sequence comes from Simochromis diagramma, assembly GCF_900408965.1. Classification (NCBI taxonomy): domain Eukaryota; kingdom Metazoa; phylum Chordata; class Actinopteri; order Cichliformes; family Cichlidae; genus Simochromis; species Simochromis diagramma. Next base: position 292,097 of record NW_024387038.1, on the reverse strand, counting down.
AGAACGACCTGCTGAAGCTGAAACTGTGGATCAGAATGAGGAAGAAAGATGATTTAAGCTGCTTTGAATGGGGCGTGGTTTTGGTGCCAGACAGGTTGGTATTTCAGAAACTGCGGAGCTGCTGGGATTTTCCCACAGAGAACGGTCTGAAAAAGAGAAAACAGGTTAGCAGAGCAGCAGGGTTGTGGTGAAGAATGTGTGAAGATATGCAGAGTAGCTCTGAATGCACAACATTGCTGTCATATCAGCATGGACCAAAATCTCTGAGGAATGTTTCCAGCACATCCACCAACACTTTAAAATAAATTTGGGAAAGAACAAAAGTCCCCTTAAAGACATAATACGTATTTCTGTTCTGACAACGTCATAATAGTTTCTATTCTGGTTACATTAGGCTTTGAGCAATGTTTTTGAAGTGTCGCAGGAGGAAAAGCAGAGTTATAATGTTAATGATGACAACTCAGCTGTTCCAGGAAAAGGCAACAGATATAAATATATTTTGTGACACAGAATTTAAAGACAGCCATTAATCATCATAGACTGATGCATTTACACAAGAAAAGACTGATCAGGAATAATATTGGTACCAAAAACTGGATGTTTACTGGTAGAGCTGGTCAGTGACTTGAAGCCTTTTCTGAGCCCTTGATTTTTAAACTTGGCTTTACCTCCCTCTACTGTCTGCACACCTGAACACTCACAGGGCAGATACTACACTAACATATAAAATGCAAATCAAACTGGAAATATTGAATACACAAGGCACATTGTATTTTTTTTCTTTCATATTCTGCACCCTGGTCCCCTAATTTATTTAATCGAGCCAAAAAAAAATATCAAAATTATCACTCATTGTGTCAGCTGGCAGCCACCATCAGAGATATTTTAAAGCAAATAATATATAAATGCTCGTGATCACATTTTTAAAAAGAAACCAATAAAACAAAATATGGGCGGTCACTCAAACAAGGTCAGAATATTTTTGGGAATCAAATAAGATTCAAATATGATCCACAGCGGGATGATTTACAATGTGTTCATGTGTCCTCGTATGACTCTGGTTACATTCAGTGTGCTGCAACCTTAAAATTAAGATAATCTATTAATTCAGATAGTTATTGAAAAACAATCATATTCTCCAACATCTGTGGGACAAAGACATTAGACTGTAAGTGAGGACATCCAATAATAACAGAAGTCGTTTTAAATGAAAAATAGGTAATAAAAATAATTAAAAAAAACAAATTATTATTATTATATTCATAATGAGGAGTCAGTTCAAAAACAATAGACAACAATATAATTATAGTCTTACAATTATTGGGGAAAATGATTATATTTTATATGTTTGTGAGTGAAAAAGGGCGAGACAGAATGATGCTTTCAGTTTCTTTTTGTTGGACAGCCATCAGTGAGGCTCTGTTATGATACTTCTGCTGATTTGATTAGGACTGCACTATTTTAATATTTAAATCCAGACCTCTCCATAAAGCCTTCTCTTTGTTTGTTATTACTTCCCGATTTACTTGAACACTTCGACGACAGACATCAGCCAAGGATAGAACCACTAACCAGATGTAAGTTTAAAATTTGTAATTCATTACATTGAATGGAGTGTGCTTATTATTTGGTGACCAGTGGATTTCCCAGTATAGCTTGGTTTTAGTCAAAGTCCGAGTCGCCGTTTGCCTTTGTTATGTATTTTTTATGATTGCAGCCTTAATAAACAGCTTGCTTTTGTTAAGTTTAGTCTCCCAACGTTTGTATTTGGGTCCTCTCTTCAAAATGTGATCTGCGTCCCACAGAACAATTGTGGGATCCAACCCAACCTTTCTGTACAGCACTGCAAAATGATCACACAGTATCTCATCAATGACCTAAACAGAGCTGTCGCTTCAAATGATAATCAGACAAATTTAAAGTAGAGCATCCAGACCAGACTAGGAACGGCTTTTTGGTGACTTGTCAGGTATTTAGTAATAAATGGGTCATTTTATACATACTGTCTGGTTTTTCTTGGTTCCTGGGTAGCACTTAATACACTTCCAGGTTAAACATTATACAGTATAGGCTCAACTGATGAGGGTTTCATTCATGATTAGATGTTGCTATTTCTTAAAAACCTTGTATTTGTTGGATAAACGTGACAAGTTAATGGCAAAAGCCATAACAGACTGATAAAAGCTTCATGAATTAACAATGTGAGACCAGCATCACTGTACACAATTAGAGATATGAAGAATAAACACTATGATATTAAAGAGAAGCTAAAAATAATAAACTCTATGCATCATAAAATATTATATAGTACCGAATGTGTTTCAGATCATTTACCAGCTGTTGTATTGGAGGTTTAATTTTCTTAACCTGAGTTTAAGGTAAGATTTTCTCAATTACAGATGTGGTTTATCAGATTAATTCAACAGATCATTTTATTTGAATGTTAAAAGAACTAAAACGTGTTTTCATACAGTTCCTCGAGAAACACATCCAAACACAGTATCAAACAAAACAGTGACTTCCAGCATTTTAAGTGCAAGTTCTATATGAATGTAAATACATTTCTCTACACACACACTAAAACGACACGTTTTACATTCAAAATGTTGTCATCTTTTTACTCTGCATTAAAGAAAAGATGTTTTCATTATGTGGCAGATTAAAGATGCGGTGGAGTCGGTTTCTGCTTCTGATGGGTAAGTGGAAATTCTCCGCACTGCTTCCTCAGTTTTATTCTGCTAACATGTTTGTATTTTTCCGGTTTACATTCTGCTCTGATGTTTGCTGTTGTTATTATTTATTGCTGTAATTCTGTTTCTTTATTATCTTTGCTTTTTCATTTGATCTCCATCAATTCAATTGTTTCTTTTTGTTATGAATAATCCTTTTTATTTCAGTCTCATGTCTTTGTGTACTGTGAACATTATCTTTATTGTATCCAAACACTAAAGTGTTATAGTCGCACACATTTGTCTTTCATTGACAAGGTCACTGAGATCAGAGTCACACTTGTGTTGTAGACTGTTTATCTGTGAACCAGTGAGTTTGATTTGATAATGCAGCATTATTGCTAATATTTTACTGCTTTTAGGTCAGTGTTTCGTCTCCACCTGTTACCTGTATGAGTACCACTTTATTAGAGAAGACAAAACCTGGGAAGAAGCACAGAAATACTGCAGAGAGAATTATGCAGACCTGGCCAGCGTGTTTGACATGGCAGACATGGCGAGACTGCGTGAATCCAAAGAGTATGAAGGTAAAGCCTGGATTGGACTGTTCAGCAACCCAGGAAAAGAAAACAGGATGTGGCATTGGTCTCTGCCAGGGGTGAACTACACTGAACATGAAACCAAATGGGGACCTTCTGAACCAGATGATCAAAAGGAAAATGAGAACTGTGTGAAGACAAGAGGAAACTGGGCAGATGTCACATGTGACCAAACTATGTGGTTCATCTGCTACGATGGTGAGAATATGTGGATAATAGTCTGATTTGATAATATAACTGAACTGAAAGAGAAATGGAGAGAAAGCATGTTTGAGGAATCATACAAATTATGTGTCTTTCTGTATTTCTTCAAAATGTTTGTGGTGATGGAAATTTTGTTTTGTTTTGATGTTTTTCCTTAACAGGAAAGAAGAGAGACGGTAAATCGATCCATTTGATTAAAGAGTCCAAGAACTGGACACAGGCTCAGAACTACTGCAGGGATCACTACACTGACCTGGCCAGTGGACTCGATCAGGTGGATGGGGAAGAATTTAAGATCCTGAATAAGTCTCAGGGCTCTCTGATGAATGTGTGGATCGGCCTGTTCAGAGACACCTGGAGGTGGTCAGATGGAAGTAATTTCTCTTTCAGGCACTGGGATATGGAGTCATTTAATGACGGACAAAACAGGAAATGTGCTTCGACTCTGTTAAACAGATCAAGAAAATGGAGCTCTGATGAATGCAACAACAAAAATCCTTTCTTCTGTTATGGTGGTGAGTTTCTACTAAGATTAATCTGATTTATTTTCCCCTGTAATAGGAGCATCACTAGACTTAGAAGATCCAATGACTTGTCTGTAGAGCTCTGAGACAGGCTTGTGTTGAGGCACAGAAACATTTCTGCAGCACTGAAGGTCCCAATAAGCACAGAGATCTGTAAATGGAAGAAGTTTGAAACCACCAGGACTTTCCTAGAGCTGCCACCTCGCCAGTTAGAGAGTTTGAGGTAGAAAAGCCTTAGTCAAGGAGTGATGGTCACTCTGACAGAGCTCCAGCATTGCTCTGTGGAGAGAGGAGAATCTTCCAGAAGAACAATCATTTCTGAAGCCCTCCAACAATCAGGCCTGTTTAGTAGAGTGAGCTAGTGATGGTAAATTTGATTCTTTTTGAATAAGCTGCTCCAGAGTGCACCGGACATTAGATCCACATTAGGTTCATTTTATACAGGACAAGCCCCCAAGCACACGGCCAAGATAAAAACAAGTGGCTGCAGAACCACTGTGAAGGTCCTCAAGTGACCAGCAAGAGCCAAAGTTTGAACCTGATTCTCTGGAGAAATCTGAAAATGGCTGTGCACCATCCAACCTGATGGAGCTTCAGAGGTTGTGCAATGAATGGGAGAAACTGCCCTAAAATAGATATGCCAAGCTTGTAGCATCATACTCAGGAAGGCTTGAAGCTTCAAGTGTTGACAAAAATACTTCAACAAAGTGTAAATACTTACATACTGCACATGCCATATTTTTGCTTTTGATTTGCAGGAATTTCAACAATCTTTTCCCCACTTTTTCATTTTGGGGTATCATGTGCAGAACTTTGAAGTGAACAAGAAATTTAATCTATTTTGGAATAAGACTGTAACAGGACAAAATGTGGGACTGTGAATGCTTTCCAAATGCACTGTACACACTTACAATAATTAAGTATACAGCTAAAGGAAGTGAAAAACTACAATGTTTTATTGTGTACTGTCTGTATTCAAGGTAAAGTGGAACATAAGCTGCTGTTAACCAGACTTAACTGAAGTTTGATTGTTTCTGACAGATAAATTGATTCTGATCAATGAAAACAAGACCTGGGAGGAAGCCTTGGATTACTGCAGACTGCACCACACTGACCTGGTCTCCATCACTAACCCTCACCAACAGAGATGGGTGGAGAAGCGAGCCAAGAATGCCAGCAGTCCCTACATATGGGTGGGACTGCGCTACACCTGCGTGCTGGATCTGTGGTTCTGGATCAGTGACAAAGCAGTCTGCTACGAGAACTGGGCTGATAATGGAAAGATTGATGAGTGTGGTAGGTGTGCAGCTATGGAAAGAGGAGGACGGTATCAGTGGGTCAGTCAAAGACAAAATGAGAAATATAACTTTATTTGTTCTAAACAATAAGTTTTAAACCTCTCTGACTCACTGCAGGTTAATTACTGCAGCAGAAATAATTTGCTTTTATGATTTTTATCAAGCACTGAATGTAGAAAGATGAAAAAACAATAATAATATTGCAGTGAGTCACCCCTATGTCTTATATTAAGAACCAAAATATGGATTAGGGGAGAAGAGACTGTATCCAACATTACAAAAGCTATATGAAAAGGGTGATTACAGTTTTTGTTTTAGGGTCTCGTGTGTGTTATTCACACAGAAAATCACAGCATGTGGTGTTAGCATATTAGCAATGAAAGCAAAGAGGAGGAACTGACATCATGTCCAGTTTCAACCAAGACAATTAACATCTATGATAAATGTTTAACCTGCTGTTTAATTTAAGTTATATCCAAGTGTGTTTGTATGAAGATTAAAAGTCGCTTTTTAGAGATAAGTGGTCCTCATAGCCATGTTATAATCATTTGTTTAAATTAAACCTCAGTCTTAACCATCTGCAGCAGTAATATTGATCCATATAACACTGATGACACTTTTACTTTTAAGGATTTTATGTATACCTTGCCAATAATAAAGTTTTATGTGTATTCAGCTGTTTTCGTTGTATTTTATTGCTTCGATTGCTAAAGGAATGGCTGTTAAAATAAATCCTCCAACATGTGTCATTGTCAGCTATTAGTAAATATTTAACTACACATGTAATACATTTTTATTATTCTTTAACCCTGGAAGGAGTTAGTCAGTACACTGTGTTTTCGTGCGGTCCAGTTTGTCTCGTTAAAGAGTGCAGGAAGAGTTTTTTCCTTGCTGAAAAGTTACATCACACCCCTGAAGTAAAACATAATGTTCATATAAGTTGGGTGAAGAACAAAGGAATGTTTCTCAAAGAGATAATATCATTCAGTTTAAATAATAGCTAAATAACTTCTATAACCGCTTGGCTACATTCAGCGCTTCAGAGCAATGTTTTTAATGCTTTTACTTGTCATGGGAGGAAAAGCAGAGCCAGACTGATGCATTCAAAGAAGAAAAGATTGCTCAGGAATAACACTGCTGCCGAAAACAGGATTTTAAGGCCTTTACTGGCAGAGCTGGAGCTGTGCGTGAGCAAAATAAGAAACCCACCTGAAGCCTTTTCTGAGCCCTGATAAGTTTTTCACTTGGCTTTGACTCCCTCTGCTGTCTGCACATCTCAACACTCACAGGGCTCTTACTGTTTGTTTGTTTTAACCGCAAACAGAAAGAGACTTTTTTTAAATAAAATGACTGACAAAGTGCTGATAGCGGTGGAGTTACATTAAATAAGAGAAACAACAAACCTTATGACACCCTTGATGCTAAAAACACTGTAGGACACTGTTAGATAACCTCCTCCCTTTATAGATGAAACCATAATTTCAAAAAATCAGGTTGTCTTTGTCTAATATTAACATTTGGTTGATGATCTGAAACATGTAACAAATATGCACAAAACTAAGAAATCAGGAAAGGAGAAAACACTTTTTTACAGCACTGTATTTCCTTCAGCAACAGTCTGAGAGAGCAGCATGCACAGCATACAGCTCCTGTGCTTATGTGAGCACATGGTTTAAAATCCAATTCACTTCACAACATGTCGTAACAAGTTGCACTGTATCTTTTCCCTTTCATATACTGCACCTTGATCCTCAGGATGTTTACCTGAGGATTGCACTACAAATGGGCAGTCTGTATTTCTGCCATTTCTGCCATTTTTTTTTAGATATTTTAGTCTGTTTTTCTGAATATAAAGCAAAAACACTAAAAATACGTTCTCTTTTATCCTTTCACTCTCTCATATTCCCACCTTCATTACATTTATTGTCAGTTATCATGAATCTCTAATGGTTTTTATCCTTAATTCATTCATTTAAGGAAAAAAATTTCCACTCGTATGTCAGCTGACAGAGATGTTTAAGGCATAGCTCCCCTAGATAGGTTACAACCTGCTTAACAAGTACTATTAAAGAACAGGAGGAAATAATAAGAAAATGCTTGTGATCACTTTTCAAAAAATATATATATTTGAGGTCATTTTGCAGACGACTGCAGTTCGTGGGAAGTTTTCTGAGCGTATGGCTCATTTGCTCACATGTTTATCTTGTAATCATTTCAGAGAAATTTGCATTCAAAATGTAAATATGATCCACACTGGGAGGATTTATAACATTACATGTACAGTGAAAAATGTGTTCATATGAAAATTAAGATAATCTCTTAATGATAGTTATTGAAAAACAGTCATATTCTCCAACGTGTGCGGGAAAGTTCAGAGACATTAGACTGTAAGTGATGACATCCAATAATAACAAAAGTCATTTTAAATGAAAAATAAGTAATAAAATGCAAATTATCCACAGATTCTGGTCTTATTTTATCAGCAGTGTTTCAGTGTTTACATGCAAAAGTAAGGAAATTGTAAAGCGACATCAAGATAAAACACTCAGGTAAAGAACAAGCTCACAATAAAAGTATAAATATTTCCATAATTTCTAATATTTCTGCATATAAACGAACCAAACCATCATCAGCTTTTTCATTGGTGAAAGTATATGATGAGAAGTCAGTTCAAAAACAAGAGACAACAACAAAATTATACAGTTTTACAATCATTGAGGAAAAAGCTATAAGCTACAACACGCCACAGAATACCGCTTTCATACGTGTAAAAAACTCCCTCGTCTTTATCTTTCTGAAAGCAGCAGCAGTATTTTAATATATAAATTCCAATCTTTGCATAATGAGCTCTCTGTGTTTGCTTTTATTTCAGTATGTATTTGAACCCTTCGAGGAAAGAGGCCAAATTAGACGAAGGACCGAACGACTAACCAGATGTAAGTTTGAAATCTCTAATTCATTGCATGTTTTGTGTTTGTTTATGTTTATATATATTTATATATTTTCAAAGTCAATTTCTAAGATATGCAGCAGACTGGATTTAAAAGAAAAGCACCTTTAAACCGAAGAATCAGCCTTAATATAATATCAGTTATGTTAAGCAGAGACTCTTTCATGCATTCAGACTACCAGAGAAAACAGATCTGGCAGCTCCTGACCTCAACAGTAAGACACCTCTGTATTAGTACAGCATGGAGTATTTTTACAACAGTGATAACAGTGATAAAGCCTAATTCTATGTTTTGATGTATACATGAGTGATGTAAAACATTTACATTTTCACCCTTTGGATGTTTGCTGCATTTGTTCTTTTGTTGCCATCAGTTGAATAAACGGTTCACTTCCTGTTAAACTCTGGCTGCCTGCTCGTGTCTGCATTTGGATCCAGCTGAACTTCCAATCTGTACACCCAGATTATAATGATGATTATAACCAGACCATCTATGAAATGAAACATGATTTCATTATCTAATGAAATATTTATTTAATCCGGCAGATTAAAGATGCAGTGGAGTCTCTTTCTGCTGATTCTGATGGGTAAGTGGAAAATTCTGATTGAGTTTCCCTATAGAGATGATATTTCTCTACCTGGTGTGTGTTTTGTTGAATCCTACAAACTTACCGTGTTTTTTGTAATGTCTTGTCTTCTTACTTCATCTGTCTTTTCTTTGTTTTTCCATTTGATTTTCATCTATTTGTTTTATCTGCACACGTTTGTCTCTCATTGAGAAGGTCACTGATATCAGAGTCACACTTGTGTTGTAGACTGTTTATCTGTGAACCAGTGAGTTTGATTTGATAATGCAGCATTATTGCTAATATTTTACTGCTTTTAGGTCAGTGTTTCGTCTCCACCTGTTACCTGTATGAGTACCACTTTATTAGAGAAGCCAAAACCTGGGAAGAAGCACAGAAATACTGCAGAGAGAATTATGCAGACCTGGCCAGCGTGTTTGACATGGCAGACATGGCGAGACTGCGTGAATCCAAAGAGTATGAAGGTAAAGCCTGGATTGGACTGTTCAGCAACCCAGGAAAAGAAAACAGGATGTGGCATTGGTCTCTGCCAGGGGTGAAATACACTGAACATGAAACCAGATGGGGACCTTCTGAACCAGATGATCAAAATCAAAATGAGAACTGTGTGAAGACAGGGGGAAACTGGACACATGCCAGATGTGACCAAATGATGCCGTTCATCTGCTACGATGGTGAGAATATGTGGATAATAGTCTGATTTGATAATATAACTGAACTGAAAGAGAAATGGAGAGGAAGCATGTTTGAGGAATCATACAAATTATGTGTCTTTCTGTATTTCTTCAAAATGTTTGTGGTGATGGAAAATTTGTTTTGTTTTGATGTTTTTCCTTAACAGGAAAGAAGAGAGACAGTAAATCGATCCATTTGATTGAGGAGAAGATAACCTGGACAAAGGCTCAGAAGTACTGCAGGGATCACTACACTGACCTGGCCAGTGGACTCGATCAGGTGGATGGGCAAGAATTTAAGATCCTGAAAAAGTCTCAGGATGTGTGGATCGGCCTGTTCAGAGACACCTGGAGGTGGTCAGATGGAAGTAATTTCTCTTTCAGGCACTGGGATATGGAGTCATTTAATGACGGACAAAACAAAAAGAAATGTGCTGTGACTCTGTTAAACAGATCAGGAAAATGGAGCTCTGATGAATGCAACAAAAAAAAAAAATTCTTCTGTTATGATGGTGAGTTTCTACTAAGATTAATCTGATTTATTTTTCCCTGTAATAGGAGCATCACTAGACTTAGAAGATCCAATGACTTGTCTGTAGAGCTCTGAGACAGGCTTGTGTTGAGGCACAGAAACATTTCTGCAGCACTGAAGGTCCCAATAAGTTCAGAGATCTGTAAATGGAAGAAGTTTGAAACCACCAGGACTTTCCTAGAGCTGCCACCTCGCCAGTTAGAGAGTTTGAGGTAGAAAAGCCTTAGTCAAGGAGTGATGGACACTCTGACAGAGCTCCAGCATTGCTCTGTGGAGCGAGAATCTTCCAGAAGAACAATCATTTCTGAAGCCCTCCAACAATCAGGCCTGTTTAGTAGAGTGAGCTAGTGATGGTAAATTTGATTCTTTTTGAATAAGCTGCTCCAGAGTGCACCGGACATTAGATCCACATTAGGTTCATTTTATACAGGACAAGCCCCCAAGCACACGGCCAAGATAAAAACAAGTGGCTGCAGAACCACTGTGAAGGTCCTCAAGTGACCAGCAAGAGCCAAAGTTTGAACCTGATTCTCTGGAGAAATCTGAAAATGGCTGTGCACCATCCAACCTGATGGAGCTTCAGAGGTTGTGCAATGAATGGGAGAAACTGCCTTAAAATAGATATACCAAGCTTGTAGCATCATACTCAGGAAGGCTTGAAGCTTCAAGTGTTGACAAAGATACTTCAACAAAGTGTAAATACTTACATACTGTACATGCCATATTTTTGCTTTTGATTTGCAGGAATTTCAACAATCTTTTCCCCACTTTTTCATTTTGGGGTATCATGTGCAGAACTTTGAAGTGAACAAGAAATTTAATCTATTTTGGAATAAGACTGTAACAGGACAAAATGTGGAACTGTGAATGCTTTCCAAATGCACTGTACACACTTACAATAATTAAGTATACAGCTAAAGGAAGTGAAAAACTACAATGTTTTATTGTGTACTGTCTGTATTCAAGGTAAAGTGGAACATAAGCTGCTGTTAACCAGACTTAACTGAAGTTTGATTGTTTCTGACAGATAATTTGATTCTGATCAATGAAAACAAGACCTGGGAGGAAGCCTTGGATTACTGCAGACTGCACCACACTGACCTGGTCTCCATCACTAACCCTCACCAACAGAGATGGGTGGAGAAGCAAGCCAAGAATGCCAGCAGTCCCTACATATGGGTGGGACTGCGCTACACCTGCGTGCTGGATCTGTGGTTCTGGATCAGTGACAAACTAGTCTGCTACGAGAACTGGGCTGATAATGGAAAGATTGAGGAGTGTGATAGGTGTGCAGCTATGGAAAGAAGAGGACGGTATCAGTGGGTCAGTCAAAGACAAAATGAGAAATATAATTTTATTTGTTCTAAACAATAAGTTTTAAACCTCTCTGACTCACTGCAGGTTAATTACTGCAGCAGAAATAATTTGCTTTTATGATTTTTATCAAGCACTTAAGAGATTAAAGATTAAAAATATCTATGTCATAAGTATGATTGAAAATGATGATTTAAAACTTACCATGTCATAAACATTTTTTCTGGATGCGATCTATTATTCTAGAGAGAATATAGTGTGTTAAAAAAAAGCTCAGTCTTAACCATCTGCAGCAGTTAAATTGATCCTTATAACAGAAGAAATACTTTTTACTTTTATCATTTTATCTATAAATTTCTAATAATAAAGTATTATGTGTATTCAGGTGTTTTCATCGTGTTGTTTCTTTTGCAAAAGGAATGGTTCTCAAATAATATCCTTCAACACTCATCATTGTCAGGTAATAGTTGATATTTAACCTAAAATTTAAAAAAAATTAACAGTTATTTAATCAGGAAGGAATGTGGACAGGTGAGTGACGAAGTGTTTCTCCCACTGAAAAAGCTACATGCAGATGCAGATGAACAGAATCAGCTTTTTGGATTTAAGGTCATTTATGTGAGTTTGCCTGTGAGTCAGAAATAAATCAAATCTGGTCAGTTGTAATTTTTGAACCTTGTTGTTGCTTCCCTTTAGTGTCTGTATCCTGAACACCTACAAGGCAGATAACCGTTAAACCTGTTTCACTCTCCACTGTCTACATACTTTTACCGGCTCATCTGATTGGTTGATAACACACTATAGAGAATCTCTGGTCCTTAACAGCCCATGGTTTCAAGTCTAAGCCACTGGATTACCTATTTTGTTTTGGGTTTTTTTTTTTTTGCTTCTTTCTTGAAGTTGTGCATCAGGATCCTTTCTCTTCCAGGTTCTTAAAATCTCATCATCAACAAGCAGCTCTGAAAGGATATTAATCTATTCATATGAAAATTAATATAATTCAAGCCAAAACAACTTCTTGAGGCTTTTTTTTTATTCAGTTGTAATGCTCGGTTAAAACTGTGTAAATACAAAGCAGCCAGCAGGTGATTAAAAAAAATGTCTGCGGTGGATTGTTCAGCGGTGGAACTAGTGGTCAACAACATTTCTGCTCATGATCTTTGACCCTTATGTGTGGCGACATAATAAAATAGAAATGGGCTGCCGTACAAAATTCTGTGCTGTGTTGGGGCTTTTGGAACATAACGATGCATGAATTTCCACTGCGTGTGGAGACACAAGCATTAACCTTCAGGGTTAACGTGATTTTGCACTAAAACACTGCATGTCTCAGCCAAACACCCTTAATGTAACACACACACACACACACACACCTATACACACAGACACACACACCTACACACACACAGCAAGATCACATTACCTGTGTGTTCTCTAAATCTTTCATTCTCCAGCAGTGCATGGACGAGTGTGATAATGACAGGAGAATAAAATTAGTCTTTAGAGCCCTACTGGGAAGTTTATTTAACTATTGTAGGAAAAAATTTAGCTCAAAAACTTTTGGATTTTTATAAAATCTGAAGTGGTCTGAAATTCCACTTCACTTAAAAAGACACAACGCATCTTATATTTATGTAAACCTAGTGATAAGACTTGTTTTTTCAGATAAGATTCATCTTGTTTTCATGGCAGTATGCGCGTGAGGACTGCGCACGCGCACCGGTTGTAAGTTTCCTGAGTGTACTCGTGGGTGGACTACAGAGCCTTATTATGTAATTTAACTGTTTACAAAAGTGAAACTGGAGACCGTGGACCACGAGGTGCTCCGGGGAAAAGAATGCACCGGGGGTGAGTTGTGTCGCCGTGAGCAGCGCAGTGAGGCTTTGCTCAGCTGTTTACAGTTAATCGGTCAGCCGGCTTTTTCACTCTCACTCCGCTAGAAAAGGTGAAGTTCTCACAGTGAACGCTGTCATACCTCTGCTCACGCGCACACGTTAATAATGACGTCACTTGAGACCTCTGACTTGCGCTTGAAACACATTTTCAAATAGTTTAGCTGGAAAACATGAAAAACAGTTATTTTTGTGTCGCCTCGGACAGCCAGTGCGCACGCGCCAAATGCGTCGACGTCAAGTGCATGTGATAATGATTGGGGAGAAGGCACGTGCACAATGTCCACCGCGCGGTCGTCCACCTGTTCGAGTGTAGCCGACAAAACATTTAGCTTCATACGTTTGAAGTTTGTGTGAAATGTATCTCCGAGTCTGTGAATCAGCCTTTAAAATAACCAGTTAGTGTTAGTCACCACAGGCAACTCGGACAGACAAGGACTTCTTTCTTTATAGGAAATAAACCCAGCTTCATTACAGCGAGCTGTCGGGGTTATCTGCGTTAACAGAACCCTCTTACAAGCTGCTGACAACTTTGTAGGCTGTAGGAAACGAATGGTGGACATAGCAGCTGGTCCTGTTTAAGTGTCTGCTGTCCCCCTTTTATCTAACTCTGCCGGACTGCTTCTTCTTCTGCAGGTAAAACTCAAAGTGTACATTTTGTTATGATGAAGCACACAAGCAGTGGGTCAAAGTTGTATTTGTTGAGAATGACATTTTACTGTTAGTTTCATGATGGCTTTAAGTCTTAAGTCTTTGAGCTCATGTGTGTTAGCAGCAAATTCCTGCGATTCCTTCTGCTTAGCAGTGAGTAACATTAGGTCATGGGTGGATTTGGTGGTTTAACTTTCTGATGCTTTGACTCGTTTGTAACTTATTGCTCGGATGTTGCTCAGCCGGACAGTCTGCACTATTATTGTCTGACTCCAGTATGGTGTGTTATAATTACATGCATGCAAGGAAAAGCCATAACATACATATTTACCTTATGTATAAGCCTATACATAAGGTAAATATTTGTAAGGTAAGACTCCAGCACCTGTGTTACCTGGGGCAGTCAAGAGAAGGTATTTGATGAGCACCAGCCTCAAAGAGATGAGACTGGTGGTGAGAGGCCAGCTCAGCAATATGAATGAGCTCGAACCCATTGGTACAAATTCCAGCACGATAAATCTACGAGTAAGATGGAGAGGGGATTGCAGTCAAGGATGAAATGCTGGATGAAACTCATAATCTTCTGTTGAGCTTGAAGAGTTTTCTTCTTCTTCGGCCATGTTCTCTTAATAATACACTCACTTGGTTGATTACTTTGCCCGTTTCTTTTATTGTTAGCAACACAGGAAGGGAATGCAATACATCATTGCTGCAGTTCGCGCCATCTGAACACACACACGGAACAGGAAGAGGAAATGAAAAACAATCACCAAAGTAAAATCTATTTCAAAATAAAATGACAATCAGAAAATGACAATCAGAAAAACATCTCTCCCAACATAAAATAAATCAATATATTTACTCATGAGAACACAAATCTAACACCCCCCCCTTGTTCTCATGCTATCAACCCATAGCATCTTATGCATTTCCAAAGAACCATTTTTGAAACTTTCTGAGTCTCACTCTTGTAACTGGTTTTGTTAGTATGTCTGCAGTCATTTCTTCTGATGGACAGTATTCAATGCAGATTTTCCCTTCATTTACCGCCTCACGAATGAAGTGATATTTCACATCAATGTGTTTGGAACTCTGTCTCTTCACAGGGTTTTTACTCAAAGCAATGGCCCCTTGGTTGTCCCCAAACAGTTTCGTGCATGTGTATCTTTTCTTGTCCATGCTGTTTAACAGTTGGGTTAAATACATGCTCTCCTGAGTAGTGGTTGCAAGACCAATGTATTCAGCTTCACATGTTGAGAGTGCCACTGTAGGCTGTTTCTTTGTTTTCCAAGATATTACTGGTCCCTCTTTAGTAAGTGCAAAACAGTAGCCTGTTGTACTGCGTCTGTCTTTTACAGAGGATGCCCAGTCTGAGTCACTGTAAGCAATTAGATCTAGATCCTCACTGCTTTTCTTAAAGATCAGTTCAAAGTCATTTGTACCTTTCAGATACCTGAGGACTTGTTTTGCCGTTACTAGGTCCTCTCTCATGGGTTGAGCTAGTGTTTGAGATAGTCTGCTAACAACCCAGCTTATATCTGGTCTCGTACACGTCATGGCATATATCAAGCTGCCCACTCTTTCTCTGTACTCTCTTGAGTTAACAGTCTCATTTCCATCATTTTCTCCACACGTGGTAGTATCCGTTTTTAGTTCACACGGTGTGGATCTGGGTTTGCATTCAGATGTCATGTTTGCTGTTGGTGCAAATGTCTCTTGGTAGTCTATCCCTTGTGTCTGGTTGTACCCTTTTGCTACAAACCTGGCTTTGAATATTTGTCCTTGTTCATTTTCTTTGAGGGCGTAGACCCATTTTTCTCCAATGGTATTTCTACCGGTAGGTAAAGTAGTCAGTTCGAATGTGTCATTCTCTTTCAGAGGGTTGATTTCTTCTGTCATTGCCTGTTTCCTCCTTGGTGCTTCTGGTGATTTCAGCGCCTCTTTATAGGTTTGGGGGATTCCACAGGTTGCTCTGTAACAGTAATCAACACTCACAGAGGTTACATTTGTTCAATCTTTGCAGTTAGATGTGTAATCCTCTAGATATTTGGGAGGTTTCCTTTCTCTGTTAGGATAGCGCTCGGTTTGTTTTTGCTCATCATCCTCATGTCTTTCTATGTCAGGGTTTGGTTCGTTTGTGGTGGTTTCCTCATCTCTAGGGGGTCTGTTCTCTGTTGCATTTTCGTTTTGTTGTCCTGTACTTTCTTTTGAGGGTACTACATACTCATAAGTCTGAATTTCTGAGTCATATTCATCAGTCTGTGTTTGTTGTTCAACAGTGTTCTTCTTGATAAATCTCACAAGCCTGTGTTTTGACACTTTTCCTGTGTGAGGGTTATAGACCAGGTATGCTGGGCTATTTTTACTATAACCCACAAATATTCCTTTTTCACATCTGGGATCAAGCTTCTTGTGGTTATGTGTGTATGCATAACAGTCTGATCCAAATATCCACAGTTTTGAGAGATCTGGTCTTTTCCCTGTTAACATTTGATATGGTGTACTTTTAGTCCTGTTACTGTAGCATCTGTTGCGGGTGTGAGCTGCATTTTGAATGGCGTAAGGCCATAATTCTTTTGGCAGCTCTTTTTCTAGTAAGAGACACCTCCCCATTTCAAAGAGAGTTCTCCATTGCCTCTCAGCTGTGCCATTCTGATGAGGAGAATATGGTGCAGATGTTTCATGCTTTATGCCTTTTTCCCTTAAAAGAGACTGAAAGGAACTGCTTGTGAACTCTGTGCCATTATCTGATCTAATGCACTTAACACTGCCGTATGGTGCACAGTCAGCTAGAAACTTTGCTGTGGCCTCTGTCGTGTCACTTTTCTGTTTTAGGAAGTAAACTGACACTGCCCCTGAAAAATCATCGGTAAATACTATAGCATATTTATGACCACTTTGGCCACTTGGTTCAATAGGGCCGGCTAGGTCAGTGTGTACCAACTGTAATGGTTCACTCTCCTTTGGGTCACTTTGTCTGTTTCTGTTGTTAGTGAATTTCCCTTCTGTGCACACATTACAGTCTAGCATCCCACTGCCTGTGATTTTCATGCCATCTACAACATCGGGTAGTTTTAACACATCGCTAACATTACAATGTCCTAAAATTTCGTGCCATGTTTTTACATCACAAGCCAGATTAACAGTATCACAGGATATTATGTCATTGAGTGATGTTTCAATGTTTACCGTTTTCAAATAGTAGAGTCTGTTGTATTCTTCGATGGGGAAGACTCTCCCATCTTTGTTCACTAGTTCGTTCTGTCCCTTCTTGAAGATCACCTGTGCTCCATAGTTTGTAGCTGCCTTCACTGAAAATATGCTCTGAGGGTAGGATGGGATAAACAGAGCATCTCTTAGTGTGATGGTAGTACAGTGTCCTTGTGTGTTTCGTAGAGAGACGTTCGCGTCTCCCCTCTTGAGTGCGACGTTGTTTGTCCTGGATCCATCAGCGAGCTCCATGTAGTGTTCCCCAGGATCAAAGGTCTCGTCGAACTTTATGAACTTATTCTTCTCCGTAATGATGTGTGAAGTCGCACCACAGTCCACCATTAGTCCTTCTCTCATTATGTCAGTAGTCAGAGGTCTTTGACTGACTTTAAATACAAAAGTCTGCTCTTCTTTCTTGCCCTCTAGTTTTACTACAGTTAGTTTTGCGTCATCTCTGGTTTTTCTTCTACATGTCTCATCACTGTGTGTCGAGCTTCTATGGTAGTTACACCACTTAGGTGTTCCCTTTTGGCAACAATCTTTTACAAAATGTCCTTTGTTTCCACATCCATGACAGGTGATTGATGTTAAATCAACCTTCATCACATTATCCACTTTTACTTTGTTGTCAAATTTTTCTGTTTCCTCGTAACTTCGTAGGTTGCTTTTGAACTGTGTGAATGTTAGATCTTCACTGCTTTGAGTTGTGTGGATAGCAAATGGCTTGTAAGCTTCAGGAAGCCCCTTTAAGATCATGGCGATAATAAGTCCATCACTGATGACTTCTTTTGTATTTCTTAGGGAGGTCACTGCTTTTTCAGCTCGGATAATATAATCTGTCACTGTCTCATCTGGTTTCTTCTGTAAAGACGTCAGCTCTGTGTACAGTGCGATGATTCTGGGCTTGCCTTTACTATCGTAGTGGTCACGTAGTATTTTTAAAGCTTTTCTTCCGTCATCAGCCGCATCTCTCATTACCAGTGACAGACTTTTATCATCAAGAAACTGTATCAGTTCAGCGTAGCATTCTGCATCTGGGTTAGTGACTGATAATATAGTGTCATTTAGGCCAATGATCCGCATGTGGCCGAGAAACTTCGCCTCCCAAAGTTCGTAACTGTTTTCGTCTCCGTTGAACACTAACCTCTGCCATCTTCCTCCTGTTGTGTCACGCCTGGGCCCATAACCTGTTGAGCTTGAAGAGTTTTCTTCTTCTTCGGCCATGTTCTCTTAATAATACACTCACTTGGTTGATTACTTTGCCCGTTTCTTTTATTGTTAGCAACACAGGAAGGGAATGCAATACATCATTGCTGCAGTTCGCGCCAACTGAACACACACACGGAACAGGAAGAGGAAATGAAAAACAATCACCAAAGTAAAATCTATTTCAAAATAAAATGACAATCAGAAAATGACAATCAGAAAAACGTCTCTCCCAACATAAAATAAATTAATATACAGTGGGGCAAAAAAGTATTTAGTCAGCCACCGACTGTGCAAGTTCCCCCACTTAAAATGATGACAGAGGTCAGTAATTTGCACCAGAGGTACACTTCAACTGTGAGAGACAGAATGTGAAAAAAAAATCCATGAATTCACATGGTAGGATTTGTAAAGAATTTATTCGTAAATCAGGGTGGAAAATAAGTATTTGGTCACCTCAAACAAGGAAAATCTCTGGCTCTCACAGACCTGTAACGTCTTCTGTAAGAAGCTTTTCTGTCCCCCACTCGTTACCTGTATGAATGGCACCTGTTTGAACTCATCATCTGTATAAAAGACACCTGTCCACAGCCTCAAACAGTCAGACTCCAAACTCCGCCATGGCCAAGACCAAAGAGCTTTCGAAGGACACCAGGAAAAGTATTGTAGACCTGCACCAGACTGGGAAGAGTGAATCTACAATAGGCAAGCAGCTTGGTGTGAAAAAATCAACTGTGGGAGCAATCATCAGAAAATGGAAGACATACAAGACCACTGATAATCTCCCTCGATCTGGGGCTCCACGCAAGATCTCATCCCGTGGGGTCAAAATGATCATGAGAACGGTGAGCAAAGATCCCAGAACCACACGGGGGGACCTGGTGAATGACCTGCAGAGAGCTGGGACCAAAGTAACAAAGGTCACCATCAGTAACACACTACAACGGCAGGGAATCAAATCCCGCAGTGCCAGACGTGTTCCGCTGCTGAAGCCAGTGCATGTCCAGGCCCGTCTGAAGTTTGCCAGAGAGCACATGGATGATACAGCAGAGGATTGGGAGAATGTCATGTGGTCAGATGAAACCAAAGTAGAACTTTTTGGTATAAACTCAACTCGTCGTGTTTGGAGGAAGAAGAATACTGAGTTGCATCCCAAGAACACCATACCTACTGTGAAGCATGGGGGTGGAAACATCATGCTATGGGGCTGTTTTTCTGCCAAGGGGACAGGACGACTGATCCGTGTTAAGGACAGAATGAATGGGGCCATGTATCGTGAGATTTTGAGCCAAAACCTCCTTCCATCAGTGAGAACTTTGAAGATGAAACGAGGCTGGGTCTTCCAACATGACAATGATCCAAAACACACCGCCCGGGCAACAAAGGAGTGGCTCCGTAAGAAGCATTTGAAAGTCCTGGAGTGGCCTAGCCAGTCTCCAGACCTCAACCCCATAGAAAATCTGTGGCGGGAGTTGAAAGTCCGTGTTGCTCGGCGACAGCCCCAAAACATCACTGCTCTCGAGAAGATCTGCATGGAGGAATGGGCCAAAATACCAGCTACTGTGTGTGCAAACCTGGTAAAGACCTATAGTAAACGTTTGACCTCTGTTATTGCCAACAAAGGTTATGTTACAAAGTATTGAGTTGTATTTTTGTTATTGACCAAATACTTATTTTCCACCCTGATTTACGAATAAATTCTTTACAAATCCTACCATGTGAATTCATGGATTTATTTTTTTTTCACATTCTGTCTCTCACAGTTGAAGTGTACCTCTGGTGCAAATTACTGACCTCTGTCATCATTTTAAGTGGGGGAACTTGCACAATCGGTGGCTGACTAAATACTTTTTTGCCCCACTGTATTTACTCATGAGAACACAAATCTAACATCTTCTCTTTAATGTTTTTCTTTCTTTTTCTTTCTCTCCTTTTATTGTTATAACTTGTTTTTCTTTCTTAATCACATTAAATTGATGGATATACACATCAAAACCTTAAATCGAATCAACATAGACATATTTACTCATCGACATAAACCACCAAACAATTCACAATATAACATATACCCTTGCAAACATTTATGGACCCAACAATGTGGACCTATCCTTGTTTCATAGCTTTTTCTCTTTTATTAAGATAATTGTTTATAAATGACTCGACAATTACTACAATAGATGGATATCTTAATACACTTTTCACCCCTAAAATATATTCATATTCCAATAGCAACTCCAGATTCTGACATTCAACATATATAATAAACCATTATATGAACTCTTACGGACTTGATGATAGTTGGAGAATAAATAATCCCACATCTAGACAGTAAACATATTACCCCCCCACCCATCAATCCAGGAACGTGATCATTGTGTGGAAGGTATTAACCCACAAAAAACACAATTTATCATTAAACAGCTTAAATACGACAGCTTCCAATATAGCAGTAAAGAAGGAGTCAGCATAAATGTGAAAATTAAACTGGAGAACCAGTTCAGAATCCCCAAGACATCAACAACGTTTTCAAATCCTTCTATAATCAGTTATATAAACTAGATCCTAATCCAAACCAAAATTATAACCAAAATTAGTGTTCTATATAACACTTCTCAAAAGAAAAGGATCATTCTAATTTCTCCACTGAACAAGCTAATATAACAAGCTTTTATTATGACAACAAAAGAACAGGGCAGACATGTCAGTGATGGCCGATATGGGTGCGTCTGAGTTGGGGGGTGATTGGGATGTGCCCTGGGATATCAGCTCCCTACATGCCTTTTGCTGGCTTGCTCTGGGGCCGACAGTTTAAAGTGGTTCAAAAGGAAATCACAATTTAATAAAATTGCCCCTCCCCTTAATTCATGTATTTTTACTACTTATAGTAGTGTCATTACGAGGTATTATTATTATTATTATTATTATTATCATCATCATCATGGACAATATTGCATTTCAGGGCATTTTTTTTTAAATTTGTTTATTTTTGTTATTTCTTTAGCATATATAGTTTATATAGTTTTCATGACTATGAAATTATTTCATGTACCTTTTTTTTTTTTTTTTAAATCAACACATACTTTACTGTGCAGTTAACGGAGTACACTGGACTCAGTTTAATAATATTTTCACACAGTTTGCTTATCTTTTTGTCTGTTGACCTGTCCTTACTGGTCTTGTTTACCTCACGCAAAAAAAGGATGACTGCTCCCCAAGGTTACTTGCTTCAAAAGTGTCTCAGGTGCCTAAAGACAGACCATGATGAGGAACATAGAAGCTCAAGCTCCCGCATGAAGTGCGAAAGGGCATAAAGGATGGCACAGAGGCTCTTATCGTGTCAGCACAAGTGTCCCTAAACACCAAATCCACAGTGGGAGAAGTCTGCCACAGCCGACAGGGCCCAAGCTGCAGACTGCCACGGTGAGAGAAACCACTAAAGCTGGTTGAGAACAGCAGGGCTCCTGTGGGACTGACAGTTCCAGGCAGACGAGCAGCTGCCGGTAAACCAACCATATAACCATAGTGGTGTGTGACAAGGAACAGAAAACCACAGTTGTGATAGCCGGGCAATCCCCAGTGGACGGCAACATCAAGAAGAAAGAGCACATAAGGCAAGGCAAGTTTATTTATATAGCACAATTCAACAACAAGGTGATTCAAAGTGCTTTACAGAGACATTAAAAAACAAAAACAAATAAAAAGCATGATTTAAAATTGATTTAAAAAAAAAACAGTAGTTTAGGTCTGCATCCATCACTACACCCAAATTTCTCGCCTGGTTTGTGGTTTTTAGGTGTATAGATTGAAGTTCTCTGGTGACCTGTAATGATTTTTCTTTGGCACCAAAGACTATGACCTCAGTTTTGTTTTTGTTTAGCTGGAGAAAATTGTGGCACAACCAGTCATTAATTTCCTCAATGCATTTACCAAGAGCCTGTACAGGGCCTCGGTCTCCTGGTGACATTGTGATATATACTTGTGTCATCTGCATAGCTATGATAGTTTATTTTGTTGTTCTTTATTATCTGTGCCAGTGGGAGCATGTAAATGTTAAACAGAAGGGGTCCCAAGATGGAACCTTGGGGAACTCCACATGTGATACTTGTCTGCTCAGATGTGAAGTTACCTATTGATAAAAAGTATTTCCTGTTTTCTAAGTATGTTTTGAACCAGTTTAGTACAGTTCCTGAAAGACCTGCCCAGTTCTCCAGTCGTTTGAGTAATATGTTGTGGTCAACTGTATCAAATGCTGCACTGAGATCCAGTAAAACTAAGACTGACATTGTTCCACTGTCTGTATTCAGACATATGTCATTAAACACTTTGGTCAGAGCGGTTTCAGTGCTGTGGTTCTGTCTAAAACCTGACTGGAAGGCATCATAGCAGTTATTCTGTTTTTAAGAAGTAACTGAGCTGTTGAGAAACTGCTTTTTCAATGATCTTACTTAAAATTGGGAGATTTGAGATCGGCCTGTAGCTGTTCATTTGTGTCTTGTCAAGATTGTCCTTTTTCAGTATAGGTTTTATTACAGCAGTTTTTAGTGGTTTTGGAAACACACCTGACATTAAGGAAAAGTTGACGATCTGTAACAGGTCTGACTCCAAAGTCTTTGAGACCTTTTTGAAAAAACTTGTTGGCAGGACATCTAAACAGCAAGAGGAAGAGTTCAGTAAAACAAAGGGCTGAAGAAACAGTTGGAGCAGATGTGGAAGTTAAAGTTGAAAAGGGTCCCAGTGATAATGGGAGCATTAGGAGCTGTAACCCAGAGTTGCAGCAGATTCCAGGAACAACATCTCGGCGTCAGAGCTCCATGTGGAAGAGTGCAGTCTTGGGGTGTGAAGGAGATTTTGCATATATATGTGTGAGCTGATGACTCACGTGGAAGAGGAAGTAGTTTTCAGGGAGATAAATGGCTGAAAGCTGAACAGAAACCAGAAAAACGAAAGTGAAAATGTGGGAAATAACACATCATAGAAAGTCATTAACAGCATCACGATGGCTGTAGTGGCTCACAAGCTTTTCTTCATAAAGTTAAAGAGATACTGATACTTTACAGATATGTATTTACCCTTTGTAATACTCTGCAAGTTACCTTTTTATTCATTGTGTTTGACACTGCGTCCATAGTGTGATGATTGTTAACAATACTTGTCACTAATCATGAATAAAAGCCTCTGTTTAACTTGTATGTAAATCTGGGTCAAAAGACTGTGCAGAATGAGTATTACCCATTTTATGACTTTTTATAGCTGTGGATGTTTAACGAGTATGACCCAGATTGAGGTCAGTTGATAAGTCTAAGTCAAACAAAACATCGTAATTTATGGTTAGAATAAATAAACAGAGCTGCTTTGTAAATCATTCATAATTTATAAAGAGATGCAACACCGTTAAACTCTGAGTTATCTTGACACACTCAGACTTGCACCATGTTCCCCTCTGGCAGTGAAATATGATTTATCATTGATCAAAACCAGTGAGCGTGTAAATATTTGATCAGAGCTGATGTATGAACACTTCAGCGGTTACTGTCACCTCTCACCTATATTTTCTTGTCAAATGAAGACCTGCACCTGAGTCACACATGCATGGGTTAACCAGACCATTTATTGGCCTGTGGGAAGTTAATCAATTATGGCTTTTGAGAATCACAGACAGGATCTGAGACTTGTTCTGCACTCATTCATTGTTCTCCTCACCTGCATTTCAGATAACTTTCCTTTGGAAATGACCAACATAAAGTCCAAATCGCAGAGCCAGAGCGATGAGGCCGAGGGCCCGGATGGAGGCTGGGGCTGGGTGCTGGTTGTCGCCATGTTTGTCAGCTCGAGCCTCGTGTTCGGCCTGATGCGGAGCCTGGGCATCTTCTTTGTGGAGTTCGTTCAGTACTTCGAGGAGAGCGCCCAGGCCATCTCCTGGATCTCGTCCACCGGCCTGGCAGCTCAGCAGTTCTTCAGTGAGTCATTGATGTTTGTGGAAGTGTAAGTGTGCAGTTTGTAGTATTACAGGTGACAATTGTACAGTAATTATTTTTCTTTCTTAATGCATTAAAACACTTATGGTGAGACTAAAGGGTAAATACAGACTACTACAGGATGCATATGTGACCCTGTTTGGATTAAGGTCTTTCAACCTTAAATCTTCTAAAGGGGGGAAAAGGTTGATATAGTTATAAATAAATGATGTAAATGTGTTTGCTTGCTCTGCAGGTCCACTGGCCGCTGCACTGTGTAATGCTTACAATCCCAGAGTGGTGGTGATGACGGGAGGCTTTCTGGCCGGGCTCGGCCTCACACTTGCCTCGCAGTCCACCTGTCTCGTACACCTCTACCTCACGATGGGAGTAATTTCAGGTAACGTGTGTTAGTCTTAAACCACCAGTTTTAGCCCACTTTAGCTCCTGTTTTTTGGCACATCCAGTGAAAAGCATCGGTACACAGCTGTAGCACTTTCAACTTTAACTTACAGTTAGGGTTAGCTGGGTGTCACAATGTTACGGTAAAAATGTTAAAAATACTTAATTCAGAGCCAGCAGTCATAATTAAACTCACTTTTTAAAGAAAGATGACTTCTGCACATCAGTGCAGAAACAAGATTCCGTTCAGTTCAGTTCTGCTTTATTTATACAGCACCAAGTCACAACAACAGTTATCCCAAGGTGCTTTATTTTGAATGTAAAGACCCTACAACAATACAGAGAAAACCCCAACAATCAGATGATCCCCTATGAGCAAGCACTTGGCGACAGTAGGAAGGAAAAAACCCTTTTAAAAAGGAAGAAACCTCCCACAGAACGAGGCTCAAGGAGGGACACCCATCTGCTTTGCTTTTCTGGGGGTGAGGGGAGGGAGGCGGAACAAAACCATGCTGTGGAAGAGAGCCAGAGATTAATAATAATTCACAAAAAGACAAAATACAAGTCAGAATGACTCAGACACAGGTAAATGTTCAAAATGAACACGCTGCACTGCTGAACTCATTTCAAGCCGTGTGACAAAAAGCACAAAACTGCATCTGAGACGTGACATCACAGACGAGCAGCAGGTGTATTTCAGGCGTGAGTCACTCACACAGGTGCAACTACACTCTTGTTACGCTGCAGAGTGTAGTTGTTTTCAGTTATTGCTGCTTCTATGCATGCCATGAGCTAACTGTCCCCCCTCACTACACCGTCACCAACAGATCTGCTTTAAGTTTGGTGCTTCAAGATGTTTTGTACACACACCGTGTACTGCATACATCAGTGGTATTTTTTTGTACTATTTACCTTGTGCACTTTGCCAGTGTTCTTCTACTCGTGTTGTGGTGTTCACGAAAGTAGGATTTTTTTTTTTTTTTTTTTTTTTTAAAAGAGGGTTTTAACAGTTAACCGATTAACTCGTAAAGTAGTGAACTGCTCACTTGCCTCTCACGGTGTACTTTGCTCGCTTTGTGCTCCAGGTTTTGGATGGGGGATGGTCTTCACTCCCATAGTGGCCACGGTCATGGCTAATTTCACTCGCCGGCGTGCCCTGGCTCTGGGACTGGGGTTCTCCAGCATCGGCCTCTCCTCCTTCGCTTTCAACCCGCTCTTTCAGTTGCTGGTGGAGACGTACGCCTGGCGAGGGGCCCTGCTGATCCTGGGGGCTCTCAGCCTCAACATTGTACCCTGCGGGGCGCTGATCCGTCCGCAGCGGCGCTCTAAAGCACCGGCAAAGGTAGAACAGAAGGAGGAGCAAGGCAGTGGTCTGGTTTAAGTAAAAACGTCTCTCTCAGAGAGGAATATCGTAATGTTCTCTGTCATAACCATCCGGACAGAAGAGTAAAGTTTCTTGCTCACTGACTTTGGAGCGATATGTAAAGATAAAGCTCAGACTTTCCTTGTTTCCTCTCCTGCAGGTAGATTCAGAGACAAAGTCATGTGCGTCCATGCTGCGGCGCATCGCCTCTTACCTGGAGCTGTCCCTGCTGACTGAGAGGCCCTATCTCACTTACACTTTGGGCGTTACTCTGTTTAACGTCGGCTACTTCGTGCCTTACTTCCACCTGGTGGCCCACAGTCGCCAAGTTGGCTTCTCAGAGTACCAAGCTGCCTTTGTTATGTCAGCTGCAGGTGCTTCGGACATTTTGGGACGCATAGTGTCGGGCTGGTTCTCCGACCTGGGCCACTTTCGGGTTGTTCATTTACTGACCTTGTGGACAGGCCTAGCAGGAGTGTTTATCATGCTGCTGCCAGTGAGCTCCATGTCTGGCTCCTACGCCGCTCTGATGGTGATCAGCCTGCTTTATGGCTTCTGCTCTGGGGCTTTGACCTCCGTTGTTTTTGCGGTGGTGCCCATGATTGTGGGCGTGGAGCGCACGATGGGGGCACTCGGACTGCTGCAGCTCATCGAGAGTGGTGCTGGACTTCTGGGGACTCCTTTGTCAGGTAGGTGTGCGTTAAAGCTGCCGAGATAAAGCCAGCTTATAACAAAAACGACTCTAAAGTGACCTAAATCAGCCCAAAATACAACACACTGAATGTGGTGCTGTCATAAGCTTGGATAACTGCTCTTATAAAAGGCAGACACCTTGTCTGCACACCTGCTATTTTTAGATCACTTTGTGTCACCAGAATCATTCTTTCTCCACATTCAACCCAAAGCAGAAAGCTTTGACAATAAAAAATGAGCTGTCAGTAACTGATTGACCTGTTTCTGTTTTATGTTAATTTCAAAGCATGTAAAAAAAAGAGTTTAACACAAAAATGAACCCTTTTCCAGATCAAATGTCTGATCTTAGGTTTCCTGCCACATTTTTTTCCGCTCTAACTGTCTGCACTGTTAGAGGTCTGGATTCAAGGTAGAAAAATGAATGAGCTGTTCAGAAGCTCTTATTTTACCCTACAAGGCTTCTCTTTTACTAGTATTCAATGATTAAACGTGCGATTTTTGCAGAGCTTTATCAGGGCTTCATCTTTTTTAAACACTGCAGTGTTTTCCTTTAATCGACATGAGGCCGATATTGTGCACTTCAGTTTATCCCTCAGTCTTTCATCATCTCATTCTCAGTTTTACGGTTTCTTACATTTCAAGTAATATCCAGGTTTTCTTTCAGGATTCCTGAAGGACGTCACAGGAAACTACATCGCCTCCTTCGTGGTGGCCGGCTCCTTCCTCCTCCTCGGTATGCTGACCATGACCACCCTGCCTCGCTTTTTCTCCTGTACTGATCCACCGCCTCCTCAAAGACGTTCCCTCGATGCCAAAGAGAAAGTTTTGGATTTAGAGCTGGAGCAGATGAATAGTTCGCCCTCTGACAAAAAACACACAGTGGAGTCGAATGATCCAGCAAACCCAAAACTCTGTTAGTAGATAGAGCCTTGCACATTCTGAGCACACAATCAAATTGCATCCTGTTGCACACCTCCATGAGCAACGATGTATTCATGTCATACCTCAGAGACTCAGTGAAAGATGAAGCTTCCTGTGAAACTCGTAGCAGCTGTAAGGGAGCGGCGAGCTCCTCCCTCTGTTACAAATACGAACCTCAGTTTAACGCTGGAGCCAGAACCTTCTGCCTTAAAGGAAACTGGACATTTTTTAAATAATTCACGTGACTGTTTTTGACATGTGACATGCAAAGTGAGGTGCTGTTGTTTTTTAATTAATCAATTTTTATAATTATTTTTTTTTTCATGTGAACATGAAACCTGAGTCTGATTTTCTGCCGAAGACTGGCCAGGATCTTTTATATTTGCACACACATTCTTTGAATGTGGCACAGCTCGAAAATTAAGCAAATGCTTGATCATCACAGCTCAGTTGAGTAACAACTCAGTTAAACTTCAGGGACGTCGGTCCGTGCTGTCAAGAAGCATCCATGAGTCCATTTCACCTGCTTTAATACAAATGAAATCATGCTCTCATTTTCCCTCCTGACCTGCTCGTGTCATTGTTGGTAGAACGAGTGTGCAACTGCAGCCAGTTCAGCTTCCACAGGTTTGCAGAGTCCCCCAGCACAGTCTGAAGGGAGATACCAGGAGACAGGCTGTTACTTGAGGAGAGCTGAAGGCGAGCACTGCCAGAGCTACAAAAATGACCTAATGTATGATAAGGACCGAAGCAAAAAGCAACACTAGAGAAAAGTCAGGAGGGAGCGAGCAGTGGTCCTTTGTTTTTTGTTTTTTTAAATGGGGTTGTTTCCTCTGCAGAGCATCTGTCGTCACTTTGGTTTACGTTAGAGCAGGTGAAGTGATTCAGTGGTTTCTCCTTCCTCTGGACAAATGGATACACCTGAACTTTACCTGAATTTGTGTTAGACACCGATGGTCGAGTGCTCTCCTCATTTATTTTTTTGGTGTAGATACCCTCCATAAAGTGAGTCACTTTTTTAAATTTTGCACCATCATTGCATACACTTTTACTAGCTTGGCATGACAGGACTAATGTGTGAAACGTTAGCTCTCTGACCTGATCTGCACGTGACAATGTTTTAATTCGGAGAAGCCCAGTAAATTGAGCTTAAAACCAGTGGCACAGTGGTCGAGTTACTGACAGGTCCTGTGAAAGCTTTTTCAAGGTTATTATAGTTAATTAATACTAAACCTATGCATGGCAAAAACTTGCATCACTTCAGTCTGAGAAGCAGCCTCCACATTAAGGCTGGAGTCTAAAAATTATTCTGAAACTGATTTTAAAAAAACTAAAATAACATTTTTAAACAAGAGATTAAACAAAATAAATTTCAGCTCGTTGAATAGGATATGAAACTAATGTAAAACGCTACAATACATGTGTTTTTTGGACTTTTTATATTCTTAACCCTGTCGTGCCAAGTGTATGACACATGAGCTGATGTATGAGTTTGTAACACTTCTATATCGTTGTCATCATCAACATTAAAAGCTTAATTAAATTGCACAGTAGATTTTTAACCTATAAGATGCAAAAAATGCCAAATGTAGCAACTATACTACAAATTTTGTATTTAATTAAAGCGTTTCGTAAGGTTCAATAAGCTCGATTTTCAAAAAAATATAAGAATTTTCTAGCGATTACTTCGTGGTTTAAGCTTTAAAGGGTTACATTTTTAAAGTTCTTCAGACATACAATATCTCACAATCATATGTGAGCCTCTGCTGGCTCAAAGATGAGGTAAACCACAGTGTCAGCTGGTCTGGGTAAAAGAATTTGTATTTTAGATGCTGACTGGTTATGATGCTTCAAATTTAAAGGCGTGTTAAACACACATACACGCTCCAAAATTAGGAGAACAAATTTAACGACTGCAGTGGCTGTTTTTCAGGTCTACGCTGATGGTGATTTACTGCTGCCTGCAAATGCCTGATTTATGGTTGTAATCTGTTGAAGCAGATGTTTGGATATAAAAACCGCAGCATGTCCTGTCCTGTTAACACTGACTTATTATGAGCTCGGCTAAATGAGCTGCTCGTGTCGACTCTGAACCTCAGGAATTCCTCTTCCCACCGCTGCGTTTTGTTGCACAGCAGGAACACAAGACTGTGTTTTCTCAGTTGCGTTTTCCTGATGACACCGTGACCTTTTTTCCTCGAGCACTTTGTACTTTTGCTGACCGTAAACTAGAGCAGGCTTTGTAAACCAGACGTGTTTGGTTTGGAGAGCAGCTGGATGGTTGCCATGTTTGAAAGAAGAGCATGACTGGATCACTGTGACCTGCTGATCATTAGCACACTTACTTACTTTAAAGGTGTTGCAATGCAAAAAGCAGGTGGTCTGTGCTGAACAGCTTCTTCTTAGTGTGTTCTTCCTCAACTGTCTGTGACTCTGGAGTAAATTTACCTTGTCAGTTACCTGCAAACTCTCAGTGATTGTCTTCTTTATTATTATTTTTTTAAAGCAAACATGTATTTTCTTTCGGTTTATTTCAGTCTTTATTCCTTATCAGACAGATCTTCACAGAGATTGTTTTCATCTAAAACTGCTGCAGGATGATGCCTGCCCTCTGCTGGGCTTTTGACAGAGATACAAACTGTATTCATCTTCTTTAACCTCCTAAGACCCGAACTCTTCCACGGCATGCATTTTTAATTTCTCTTTTATATTTGGGCTGATTGGGACCTGATGAATGTAAAAACAAAGAATTACCAGATTTTTTTTTTTTTTAACCTAATTTTTGTTTCTAAGAAAAATGAGAGCCGCATATGAGGATATTTGTTTAAAATTTCGATAGAACAGTAGCAGTATAATGTCCTTGTAAGTGGATATCAGGCTCTTGTAGAGCAACATTGAGTATTTTGGTCTAAATAACCCAAAATGTGATGTCCACATATGTGGACGCCAGGTCCTAGGAGGTTAAAGGGAACCTCTTATGCTTTTCTTTATTTTCTCTCATATACTGTCACTATGTTGTGTGCTTATATTAAAGATGGCTGCGTACTCGCTACTAGTGCTGGGTCTGACTCCATTTTTTCTCTCATTTATTCTTCTGTCCCATCACATCCCAAAGGCCCTGTACTGGATTGAGATCAGGTGAGTGTGGAGGATATTTGAGTAAATGATGCTCTGCTTGTACAAAGGGGCCCAAGAAAATATCCCCCACATTATTACACCACCGGCTTGACCATTTTTTTGTGGATAGATCCATGCTTTCATGCTGCTAACACCACATTCTGACCCTGCCATCTGAACAATCTGTTCAGATTGACAACTGTTTCCGATCTTTTATTGTCCAGTTTTAGTGAGTCTGTGAGTCAGCTTCCTGTTCTTACTTGACGCGAGTGATATTTGATGTGGTCTTCTGCTGCCTCTGCTTCAATTTTGGAAATGGTTTTCTGCATATTTTGGTTTTAACGCGTTTATTTGAGCTACTGTTGTATTTCTATCAGCTTAAACCAGTCTGGCCATTCTCTTTTGACCTCAAATATCAACAAGACGTTTTCCACCAGAGAACTGCTGCTCACTGGATATTTCATCATTTTTTCCAGACCATTCTCTGTAAACCCTACAGATGGTCGTTACAAACTGGTCGGGGTCAGCAGTTTCTGAAATGCTCTGACCAACAACCATGCCACATTCAGTCACTTCAATCCTCTTCATTCTGATGCTCAGTTTGCACTTCAGCAGGTCACCTTTACCCTGTTTTACATCCTTAAATGCACTGAGATGCTGCCATGTGATTGGCTGACTAGATATTTGTGCTAATAAGCAGTTGATCAGGTATACCTACTTAAGTGGCTGGTTACTGTCTACAAACACTTCAGACTGCTCTATACACTCTGTTGCAGGCATGTGTTTTTTTTCTACTCTTGGTTTAATACAGTGGTTCTTAACCTGGGTTCGATCGAACCCTAGGGGTTCGGCAGAGCCTCCGCCGTGACATGCACGGCTCATTTTGCGCACCAGTAAAAAACATATGAATGTCTTGAATTTGAAAAAAATCACATTTTATTTTTCACTAAAGAGGGGTTCAGTGACTGCACATATGAAACTGGTGGGGTTCGGTACCTCCAACAAGGTTAAGAACCCCTGGTTTAATACAATGTCACAGAAAGCAGACATACCCAATACTGATGCTCTTAAGCACAGCGGCTCCATCTGTGAGCACCACCAGTGGAGCTACATGCTCTTCTGTTTGCCAATCAGAAGAAAGCTGGATGAAACAAAGGTGGAGATAATGTGGCTTGTTTCAGAGAACGTGAGACCCAAGACAAAATTAGTAAGGATAATTAATGACTTTTGGAAAGTTGTGCAAAGCACCTCTAATAGGATGACGAGTTCTTTAAAATAAGAACTTATTACTGCTTCAGTTCAAAAGGTTAAAACTGAAATACACTGAAACACGAGTTTGAATTTTTCTTTTATTTGATCTGAATACAAATTGAATGTACCTCACATAATTTAGACAAAACATGAACAAAGTCCCAAATTTAAAAATCTGCAAATACTCCAGTTCATCGCAAGACGGTAGAAATAAAATGCAACTTTTAACAACAATTTCCTACAAACATTTTTTTGTTTCGTTTCATGTAATGAGTCAGTAGAAATCGCAAAACCTAAAACAACAGCCTCGTTTCGCTTACAAAAAGAAGGAAAAAAAAAAAAATAAAACAGATTTACTGGTTTTAATAAGAAAACTTTTGGCAGAGTAATGGTGCTACCCTCTGCTGCAGACACCTCACGCTGGTCTCATAAAGCTGTTGCAGTGTTTCCACTTGGACACGATTGTTCTGCTCTGACGTGCTCGCACAAAGAATTCACTGTTCGGAGCGTTCGTTCCCTCTGAAGTCAACACCAGCTGAGCTGTGACCGAACACGTGGCAGGTAGCCAGCGAGAGAGAGAGAGAGAGCGAGTGCATCTGCATGCCTGAAAGATGAATCTTTTCTATATGTGCCTGAAAGTATGTGGTGCTGCACTGTGGAATGAGGAGGTGGAGAGGCAGCTGGTTAAGACTTCGGGTCAGCACTGCGGCGTTTGAGCTTCTCCGGGTTGTTCGAGGCCATGTGGGAAAAGTCTCTGAAAATGTCCTGGTAGGTTTCATCACCTGAAAAAGACCAGAGAAGACGTGAGCCTCAAAAGCTTTTGGGAATATTGAAAAGCTTAAAGAACCCACATTAGTGCCGCCCTTGCTTTCTGAAAGCACCCGTACTTTAATGTGCCGCAGCCATCGTTTCATCAAAAGCTACACCGTTAATTGCACACCAACTATTTCCTGGACACGTTTAGAGCTGTAGCCCTAAAGCAAGACACATGCAACTGAACACATAAACACACGTAATGGCATGCACATGCACTTTACCTCTTAGTTTGCTGTAGGTGGCGCACACTGCACAAGCAGTTGAGACCAGCCGGACGTCTCAGAGGGCAGAAGGCAAAGGCACACGAGTGCATACAACACAGACAACAACAGACAAAGCACAGCACGTCAAATACTGACCAGCAGTTCTTTCAAGCAGACAAACAACTTGTTTTTTCTTGTCCTTTTTCCTGCTCTCCCCAATTCCCGCATGACTAAAAACCGGACACAGGAGACTAAAGTATAAAGTTATCAAGAAGCCCTTAAACGGACCCAGAAGACAACCACGAAGGAATGGTCTTTGCAGCTTGAAAAAGAGCCAAATGGCACAAAAAACGCAAACAAAACCCACTGTTAACCTCAAGCTCGAGGGGCTGCGGCAGAGCGCTCAGTTAAGCACAAAAGAGGTCAAATCCAACAGTGTCGAAGCTTAAACTGAGTCACCGTTCACAGAACAGCGGGAGAAAA
This sequence comes from Simochromis diagramma, assembly GCF_900408965.1. Classification (NCBI taxonomy): domain Eukaryota; kingdom Metazoa; phylum Chordata; class Actinopteri; order Cichliformes; family Cichlidae; genus Simochromis; species Simochromis diagramma. The sequence continues at coordinate 258,584 of NW_024387038.1, read as the reverse complement.
TTGTCCTTGAGAACCAAAACCCAACCCTGAATTTAGCTTACATAAACTGGAATAAGAAACACAGTCACAAATACACAAATCAGCACACTGTACAGACAGAAAATATCCTAAATACGCTGAAAATTGGCCTGACCCAGGTCTACTCTATACACAGCTTCTTTAAGCTCGCTTAAAGAACGGTTTAGTATTGAAGACGCCCACATGTAGGTCTGTGTTGACATAGTGTTCGGATGCTTTGTGGGTTTCAAAGTGCAGCATGATGTGCATTTACAATTCAAAGTGCGTGTGACCACCTCATGAGAACCACCCGTCGTACCCTCTGTTCCAGCCTATCTTCTCTCACAGGATTCTTGAAAAAAAAATCTAAGTTGAAGCTTGTTTTTTTCTTTTTCATCTATAAACTCATGCACGGTAAGGCATGCTTGATTTTAAAAATATATATGTTTTAGCCCAGTTTGTCATTTTGAATCCCCATAGCCCATCCACTTATATGGTTCTTTATAGCCTGGAGACTCTTTCTAGTATTGGCCAGCCCACCTCCAGTCCCGCCCACTCCCCCCCCTGATCCCTGCCCCTCTGAATGACCTGGTTGGCCGAACGCTCCATCCATCTCCCGCATCTCCTTGTTCATTTTGGCAATCCGCAACCTGAAAGACAGAAGATCGATTAAGCGACCCCGCCGCTGCTAACGTGGCTCACGTGTTTTCTTTCGAGTCAAACACTTACAAAGTGACGATGTCTGCATTGGCGTTATCCACGGCGATAGTTATCGGGTCCTTCTGGTTCTTGTCTCGGGCGTTGTAGTCAGCCCCTCGCTTCAAAAACAGACAAACCAACCTGAGAAACGGAGAAGAGAGAGCACATGAGAGACTTTAGCCTGGAAATCTATACTATATCCAAGCATTTCCAAGGACCCGAGCATTTAAGGAACTCAAGTGAAGGGACTGGAGTTTAAACTGACTTTCCCAACCAAAGCTTCTGGAGTTTAGTGTAGTTTCTCTTCTCGTTTTCTATCTCTACAGATCCACTTTCATATCCAATCAACATTAAACTCATGTCACAGTAAAAACCACAGCGTCACAGTACTCTTCTCAGGAATATCTTACAGGAAATGGGCAAATCTGCATGTATGTGTTTCCAAGCCCTAAGGCGTGTGCAAGAGAACCAATAAAAAAAATAGTTAAAACAATAAAAACAAACAGAATTATCAAACTCTAGATAATTCTTAAACGATCACTTTCCCTATTCCCCCTGTAGCCTCCCTTTATGCTGGCTTTTTTTCTGATTGGCTGCCCCTCTGAGAGATGACCGCATTGGGGATGTCCACTCATGATGTTTGGAGCAGTCTGAAGCCTGAACCTCAGGGATCACACAATAGCTTTCTAATGCACAGAGTCATTAGTTCATGCTTTTGATGGAAAGCACAACGGGGACTATTAGTTCATGGGTTTATTTCTGTATTAGATTCACGTGGGTTCAATTCTTGGAACTATGAGTTCTGAACAGTTGAGAAGAAGTGTTGTCATGAATGTATCTGAATCATGTTATTTCTTGAATTTCAATGTATTATTAGAAACAAATAAAAAGATACTTAAAGGTAAGGAAACAATGAATTATACTGTATTATGTATTATAAAGTGTTACCGAAAATGCTGCAAAAATGGGAAAAAAGCTACAGTTTTGAGACTATTTAATATCAATTATGTCCAACTAACTCGTCGCTCTTAAGAATAAACGTTTATGTTTCATTGTGACTCATTTTCCACTTTACTCACCACCGGCAGGTATTGTTGGCATAATGAGTCACACTAGCCTTGTTATTAGTTTAAATATATCTTAAGTGTGTATATCATCAAGTTTATACACAAAAATGGACATTCTGAATCCTTGACCTTGTTTTTTTGGTAATATTTGACATCTGTTAACGTCCCCTTGTTGTAGACAGTTGTTTACATCCTGGTGCTTTTGACCCTTACTCTTGATTTATGGTCGCTCTTTTTGAGTAGGTGTCTGCCTACAGAGAGAAGTATTCAACCTACGCAAACTGTTTACTCCTCCAAAAACCCAACGGCACGCAGCTTTACTGTGAGTAGGTCAAATGCTGTTTGGTGGAGAAGCTGACTAGAAAAGGGAAGGATGCAACAGTGGAGTTCACGGGGAACACGAGAAGTGCGAATTAAGATGAAAGCTAAAAAATCCAGAGTAAAGGCACAGGCGGTGGCCGCAGTGGGCACTTTTGATTGTTTTTAACACTCGGTTTCACTTCAGCTTATTGTAAAACTTCGCTCCTCTTCGCGGACGGCTGACAGGTCAACAACAGCACATGCAACAGCGGCCCGCAGACTGGTTGTACCGCATTATTTGGGTGTTAGCTCCATCCAGCAACAGACGCTGTCTGCAGGTGGATGGTAGTCTGTAGCTGCCAAGTGTCTGCGAATGGAGAACCATGACGAGGCCCTTAAACTTCACCCACAAAGGACAATAAGAGACTACAGAAAGTCACTGATACTTGACAACTTCAAAAAACTACGGACACACAAAAAAAAAAACTGCTGGCAGGGTGGAGTTGGAGGTAAACATCCAGGGCTAAACTTTTCTCAATTTCTAGCTAGTCTTAGTTTATGATCTTGCCTCCCCATTGCTGTCTTCCAGGCCCACGGTGTTAGACTTTTTGTCTCTGTTTAACATTTACATGTAAACCATACCCCCCACTGATTGTTCCCTGCTGTCCTCTTGTTTATTATTATAAATGTTATGTTATGATTTCCCAGTGGTTCAGAGTCATCTTACCGCCTCAGCCCCCCCTCTGGGTTGGTAATCTCACCATACTTTGGTAAACACACCCTCACAGGAAAACTGGATCTGAAGGCACGTCTTCAACACCAGACATCGAGGAAAAACGACAAAACGCACTCTTATGGTGAAGACTTGTCAGCCACCCGCCTTAAATCTACCCCGCTCTACCACCTTTTATACTCTAAATGGGACCACCATTTACAGAAGGAACATCATGTTGTGTTAAATAAGACTTGAAACCACCAACTGAGCCCATAAACCCATTAGGAAACTCTTTACTGGAATCATGAGCAGTCGAGACATTTTCTCATCGACTTCTACTCAATCAGACTGCAACTGGTGGAGTTGCCCCCTGCTGGCAACTGGAGGGACTGCAGGTTTAAGGTCAGGTTTACATCTTTCTACCAGTCCTCACATTTTTTACCCATGAAAGCATCCTGCATCACTGTGTTTTCTGAGTCCAATAACCAGTGTCTGTTTTCAGATTCTGTTATCTTGGTATGAAGCTATTTTTTTTCATTGAAACAGGGCCGTGTCACAGTATCTGTGTTTGTCTTACCCCGTGTGGCCCAGGATGGTGGCGTGGTGCAGCGGTCCCCTGCCATTGCTGTCCGCCTGGTTAACGTTGGCGCCGTTTTGCAGCAGGAACTCGCAGGCTGCCAGGGCGTTCTGACCGAAACAGGAGAACGCGTGAGCTCAAACACCCTCTGAACCTTTACCAATTGCACCGTGTGTCACACAGTGTGAGTAAAAGGCAGCTTAAGGATAAAAACGCCAGAGTATCGTAATCGTTGATGTAAATGCACTTATGGCAGTTAAGAGATACTTTATTTTTAGTGGGAAGGGTATTTTGACCAGAGAAAGTAGAAACCCATTGACTACTACATGACGGCGACTATTTCGGGACCTGTTTCAAAGGTAAGCCGTACCATCCCGCTTTTGTTCTCTACAAATGTTTAGCTGTACTCAAGCAAAGGCTGCTCAACCAAGACTGGTGTCCACAAATGGGACAACAGAGAGATTTCGTTATCACCTCCATCCATTTCCATGAGATCTAGAGGTCACAGAACTCGTAAAGATTCAAACTCTAATGATCGACTGAGCGTCCTTCTCACCACTGAGACAGCCTGTATCAGCGGCGTGCTCGACTCATCGTTCACGTTGACCCAGTTGACATCGGCTCCGTGGGCCAACGCGTCGGCCATGACGGGGAAGTTCTGCAGGGCTGCCGAGCGGTACAGCAGCGCCCCGGGGTGGAGGTGGCTGAGATCCTCCTCCTCCTCTTCCTCTTCATTATCTGAAAGATTTAACAGATGTAATGTTATGTGATTCTTCTCAAAAGCTGTACAAGCTCTTTTTTGGTGGATCTGTGTTTTGTTGAGGTCTTATCTCACCTCTGTGGAAGCCTGAATTGTTCTTCTGGACAAGGTCACTGGGGCTTAACCCTAAAGAGAGAACAACAGTCGTGATTACTGATACAGCTGACCAGGCCCTTAGCGTTATCGAAGTACGCCTTCCTGTTTGACAACAGGGGCGAATCGCTGCTTTACCTGTGACCCGAGGCAGAGTGGCTCTGTTCGGTTTGGGCTTGAGCGGCGGTCTCTGCGCGATCTGTGTGGCCGCTCGGTTTCTCCTGCCGCTGGATCGCCTCAGCGGGGGGTTCCTGCCAGTCTCAGGCAGCTTATGGATAAACTTCTTTTCAACATACTTTGATCGAATCCACGACTCCTTGTCTCCTCTGAGGATCAGAAAGTATCAGAAAATGAGAAAGAATAAGCGCGAGCGATGGAGGATACGCTTCTCTTACATCGAGGTAGAGTTAAAACAGAAGAAGGCCACGTGCAGGGCCGTGTCCATCAGTGTGTTTCTGGCTTTTCTTAAGCTCAGTTTCACTTCTCTACTTGAAGGTGTGAGACAGGAATTTAAGTTTTTTAATTTAAGTTTCTGAGGCACTGAGTCAAGTAATGCATTTATTTAAAATTGGGGATGTTTGTGTGCCTACTTAGTTTTTAGGCCTTTACAGACTCAAAGTTGACCACTGATTGGTATAATGTAACTATGCACACAACTAGCATTGTTAGAATTACAGGACAAGACACATGAGCAATAATCTTACAGAAGCAACTGTTGCTGTCCATCAGTCTGAGAAAGCTTATAAGGCCATATACAAATAATTCGAACTCCATCGTTTTACAGTGAGCAAGACGACACACAAGTGTAAGTGTAGGCTCAGATCAGACTTTCACAATCCAGAGCAACTGGGCAGCATGCTGGCACTAACACCTCATACCAACCGTGAAGCACGGTGGAGGAGGGGTGGTGATTTGGGCTTATTTTGCAGCCACAGGTCATGGGAACCTCGTGGTCACTGAGTCAACTATGAACACATCTACACACCAAAGTATGCGAGTTTTTGAAGTATTCTAGAGTTAAATGGCATCTCTCTGATAGCTAAAACTAAACTGGTTCATGCAACATGACAATGATCTCAAGCACAGCAGAAAATCTGCAACAGAATGAAGAAAAAAAAAAAGAAAGATTAAAGATGTTGCAAAGGCCCTGTCAGAGTCCAGACCTCAACCTGACTCAAAAGCTGAGGTAGGACCTTTAGAGAGCTGTGAATAAATAAATGCCCACAAACCTCAAAGAACTAAAGCAACGCTGTGAAGAAGAGTTGGTCAAAATTCCTCTATAGTGATGTGAGAGACTGATAAAGCCACACAGGAAACGATAACTTTAAGTTATTACTCTTAAAGGTGAATCTACAAGCTGCTGAATCATGGGGTGTAATTAGTTTAACGCGGTGTAATATTTCATGGGTTTCATTTTATAACTTAGTAAAGCCTGGATCACTGTTATTATGTCCTGATACCCAAACCTTTAGAGTTAAAAGAGGCTGTACTTCCCTTTGACCGTATCTGAAGCTTGCAGCCTCACTACAAGTTTCCGGAAAACACTTTAGTTAGAGAGTTAACCATCTGTTTCATGTACATGCTGCAGTTCCTGTCTGTCGTGACAAAACGCAGACGAGAGGAAGCAAAAGAAGAAGAAAAAAGGTCTGAGATGGGTCGTAGGCTGCTGATAAAGTTAACCATAAACTACAAAGATCTCCATGGAGAGCACCTTTTTATATTCAGCATATAAATAAACATGCTCGGTGAAGCAGTGGCGTCAGTCCGCTCCCACTCAGATCTGTAGCGAGTTAGTGATCAGTCAATGTAAAAATACAGCGTGCGCAAGCAGAACTGTTAGTAATGTTAATGTGGCAGCAGAAGGAGATGAAGAGCGTGTTCCTGTTTGTTTTTCTTTCCAGCTGCATCAATACCGATGTTCCATGAACCACTTAAAGAATGACGCTTGAACAGAGAGGGGATTGCAATGGATGTATGCAATATTCTCCCATCTGGAGGAGTCGTCTGAATTGCAAACAGGCAAACGCATAAAATAAAATACCAACACGATTAATGAAAGAATTGATTTAATTCAGTTGCAGCTGATTTGTTTTGCCTTTGGTATCAACCAACTATCATTAGCTCCTGACATCTATGGTCTACTTCCTCTACTGCTAATATTTACCCAATCGTCAGTCTTGTTTTGGCAATATAATCATCGCCTAGTTGCAAACTTAAAGGAGGAACACCAGTAATTTTCTACTGCAGCTCCAGGGTTAAGAAACACAAAATAGCTACTTTCAGCTGCTCCCTTGTCACAAGTGTTCGCCACAGCAGGTAGGTCCACATGTTTGATTCGGGCACATTCGTGTCTCGGCCTGAATCCTAATCAGGGACTTTAGTTTGATAAGCTAATGTGTAAACCACTCCACTGCGCTCAAAACTGAAGCACGAAAAGGCAGAAATAACTTGATTTTGACAGAAACCTTAGACATGTCCTGCTATATGCTCACACTTTTAACACTCGGTGGCATCCCCGTCCAATCAAGCAGAAACTCAGAGGCTTGAAACTGAAGCCAAACTACCAAAAAACCTGCCCGACCGCAATTGACTAAAAAAGTAAATGGATCTCACCAAAATTCTAAGTTTTACAGCAGAGATATTAATGTTACTTAAAACAGTTTAAAGTGCATTTCGAAGTTGATGCCAACTGTACATGGTGATTATTTCACAATTCTCCTGTTTACACTAAATTAACTATTTGAATTGTACCTATGGGTACAGGTGCGTACCACCGATTCTGCTTCAGCTAATCTGAGCCACTGAACTGGACGTCTCAACTATGTTTGTGGTATTTGTGCCTTTAAGACCCTTTTTAAATCAATAATCTGTCAAAAGTCTGTCCAGGAGGAATGTTCTCTAGTTTTTGAATGAAATGTTAATGTTTTATTTTCATGCCAGCGCTAATTTACATAAATCTGTGTCTGTGCATGCTTCTGAGATGAACCGACCTCTTGTCATAAGAAAGGTGGAAATCGATGCACTGCATTAAGCTAGTTAGCAGTAGCGGATAACTTAGCACTCTAGGACTCTTCCAAATCCGGTCACTCTGGGCTCCAAATAAACAAGATAGCAACAGGCAATGATGCTAAAATGAAACCATTAAAGCAGGTGGTTTGTAAACCTGTTTTTTGTGCCATCTTTTATATACAGTCTATGTTTCTGATGCCTTTTGTCTTGCACACGTCATGAAGTCTCCCAAAGCAAGATAGCAAACAAGAATAACTGTCGGACTACACAGCGCTCCTTCAGGACTACAGAGGATATTAAATATTATTTTTTAATACCTAAGGAGACTTCCTGTCACACATCTGCACGTGGAAAAATCAGCTGAATGCACGTTGGACTGGATTGATTATGCGTACCTGGGACTGGAGGGATTGGGCTTCTTGATGGTGATCTCATCAATCCGAGCTTCATAGATCCTGTTGATAACTGTGTTCCCCAACTCACACATCAACTAAAGGCAGCAGGGAAACAAGAACAAATAAACCAGATTAAGTACTAATTTCTTTCTAATTTTTTTTATTTTGTTTTTGCTTATATAAAGAAAATGGTTGCATAATCCATTGCGCAATCATAATTTTCTCTGGAACTTTTTCACAATAGGCCACAGGGAGGTGGAGCCGCTGCAGCTTTAAAATTTTAAATTACCTTAATAAGCTCGGGCTCCCAGGAGTCGAGGGTGAGGGAGCGCACTTTGGAGAAATGGACTCCAAGGCTCCTGGCAGGGAAGGAAACCATTAAAGCCCACAGTGGAAGCCAAATGTGTGTGTGTGTGTGTGTGTGTGTGTGTGTGTGTGTGTGTGTGTGTGTGTGTGTGTGTGTGTGTGTACCTGTGTATTCCTGAGCAGACAATACAAAGTGTGATGCCCAGGTTGATGGAGGCCCAGTCAGGACCCGGCTCTCCGCAGTCGCAGCACTGCCTGTTCCCCGGGATTGCCTGAACCTCCTCCAGTGCTTTGCAGCCCTCGTTGTCCTGATCCACGCCTCCTCCACCTCCTCCTCCTCCCAGGCTGCTTGTAGACACCGAGCTGCAGCGCTGTCTCTGATAACAGAGACACATGGGAATGGCGAGCATTTAACTCCCACTGGAAAGTGCACGTTGAAGATAATGTGTGTGTGTGTGTGGTGTATGCGTTCTCACTGGGCTGAGCGTGTCCTCTCGGCGCTCCTGAAAGGCTGAGGCGATGCTGTTTTGGACGGCGCTGATCCATGCTTGCTGCTGCCTTTCTGAGTCTGCCTGCAACAAACAGCACCTACGCACACAAAGTCACACAACAGTGACCATTTAACACTCGAGAAGCAAGAAACTAACACCTCGGCAGTCTGCAGGACGCTTTCACACACATGTGACGCTAATGCGACTTCACCACCATTACTGGAACAGACACACGCAGGTGTGCATGAAGTGAACTCACTTTGATGGGGAAACCACTTCAAAGCAAAAACGCCTCTCGTTTTCAATGCTGGGTTTGACTGTGCAAAGACGCAAGTCCTCCACCACGACTGTAGGCTGGTCCTAAAAGATGGACAAACCGTGATGGTCAGGTTGCATACGTGCAAATTCGTCTTTCGAATGTGCTCGTGACCCTAAGCGAAATTTACCTTGAATTTCTTCTGATACACCAGCTGATTCTTCTGAATTGAAAACCAGCGCCTGAGGTGGAGAAAGAGTTTAGCTTTTTAGCTGTTTTCATTCACTGCCGGGCAAGCAAACGCACGGTGGACATCGGATTTATCACAGTGAGGTTCATGAGAGGAAAAGCGCACAGCAAAGTTGTACCTGCTCCAGGTCTTGAAGGCGTTGCTGGCCCTCTTGTACAGATAGCCCTCCATCGCGATCCCATTAGCTGCGTCACCATTAAAGTCCATAATGGAGTCATCATAAGACATGTCCTTGAAATATTTAAGAAATTAAAATCACATTGTGTCATCTGCTTCAAGGCCTTTTTTTTTTCTCCCCACAGCTTTAATTGTGTTTACAAAAAGTGATGTAATTGGTGCGGTCCAGATCTGGTGTACCATGTGGAATGATTATTCTTTGGGTTGTCCCCCCTGTTTGCAACATCTGGGCCAAAAGTTATCAATAGCGGTGTTGCATTTCATCCGAGAATGATGCAAATAAAGCAACCATGCTATAATCGATGCCATTCAAATGTGGGCTACTTTTAGGCTGACATCCAGGCCTCACCTGACCCAGTAAGTTGCATCTTTGCTCATGTTAGATTTGTTATATTTGCACCAAAATGCTTTAGTCTCACAGTACATCAGTTTGTCGGGGCCAGAAAAAGCCCATCGGCACTGAATCCTTTCCACAAGATGCCAAAGTCCCTGGTGGGCTCCAATGAGCAGAGCGTATTTTACTGAAATACACATCTGTCTGCACAATCAGGAGCTTAGCAACCAAACCTAGCATACAGGTACCTCTTAGTCCCCTTGAGGTTTTTATCTTTTTATCTATATTACATGTTATTATGTTGCCTAGCAACCACCTACCAACTGTCTAAAATAACTTGTTGGATTTATGCATCTCTATTAAATCATTGCGTCATTTTAACTTCACAACACTAACATCTCATTTTTATTGTTGCAACTTTCATTATGCATCATATACTGTTATGTCATCGTGTTGTCTAGCAACCACAAGAGATTAAAATCACAGATGAAAACACAGCTACATCGTGTAAAAACGAACGTGACAGCACCAGAAATGCCGTCTTCGTTGTTCCACTGTCTCCGTCTTGTTAAAACCTAGTGCCTACATTACCCATGATGCCCCTTTCGGTTGTGAACGTTTGTAACTGCATTACCTTTTTCTTGATTGCTGCGTGTCTTTGCTCCATGTCCCTCTTTTCTCTGGCACAGTCGAGGACAAACTGTTTGTGCTGTCAAAACACAACACGACACAGCGGTTATTAAACCTGGATTCATATTTTTACACTTTCAGCTCGCTGTCCAGCTCTACCAGGTTAAACACACACACTGAAAGGACAGTGGTTCGATCACCATCCCCTCCTGTCACTGTGCTGAAATACCCTTGGGCAAGATAGTGAACCAAACACTTTATAACTGAATGTTAGAAACTGTTTATGCGTTGAAAGCGAGTAGCGAGATGCTTTAGAAGCACCAGCCTATTTACCAGTCAAACTGAGATTATTCAGAACATCAACATTTTTACGAGCCTTCAGATTTGCACCACTTTTATTCAGGTCGCTAAACTAGTACAAAAACCCCCCACACCAACTATTTTTCAGCATCTCTCACCGATCACTTTATATTTTCCTTTATTTCACAAGAACATCGCAAATTTTAAAAAATAAAGCCCAAAACAGTTTGTGAGGACCGTTTAAAACTGTAAAACCTGCATAGTCTTTCCATTTAATGTTATGAAGGAGAGTTTTCTCCTTTCACTTTCATCTCCGACACATTTAGTTCTTTCAGAAACTCGGAGAGATCGGCAGCTTCGCGGTGGGTTATCACTCCTGCGCACTCTTGTGCAAACAGGAACGAGGAAGTGCTGAACTTCTGCCGTGTATCCTGCGCCAAACCAAAAAACAACATGGGTGGTCTCTCCTGCACAGAGCCTGCTTAGAGCATCACCCTCTCCCTATTTCACTCTCTCCTCTGCTCTTGCTCGTTCTCATCATTTCCTGTTCAAACAGGAAGCGCTATTCTGTGGTTTGATCCGGTCAGTGAACGTGTTCACAATTTACTTCCTGTTTGAAACTCTTTTTATTTGATCAAAAACACTTAGCAGCAATGCTGCCTCTGCTCAAGGTTGACGGTGCAGAAAAGATTTTACAGTTTCCTCTGCAAAGGAGCAGGAAGGGGCGCACGCGCACACACACACAGACATGTGAAATATTTCCTGTTGTTGCTCACTTTTTCCTGTCACGATGAAAGTGTGATGTCACCTTGTGACTCCACTGCCCCTCCCCAAAAAGATGCCAGTTCCTAGTTGGACAGAGTTAACCCAAACAGCATTTTGGCCAAAAGCATCATACCATGACGCCTGTGGTCCACAAACACGATTGTTTCATTCAAAATGTTTTAGCAACATCTTGTGTATCCCTAAGCCAGAACAAACATTTGTAATCCATTTCCTGCCTCATAAATCATCTGCGAGGCTTTTCTGGGTGTTTCAGGTCTACGTTGTTCACCAGCTTTTGGTTGGCTTCTCTCTTTTTAGCATGCAGACAATGTACAATGCAGCAGTTTATCACCACTAACTAATCAACTCAGCAGCAACACTTTGTCTATACATGTGGTCCGATCATGCTTACTGTGAGCGTCCCTTGAAAAAGCTCATTCTAATGCAAGAAAAACACTCTGTGCAATAAGTTTACAGCAATTAGTGTTCGGCTCAGGATAAAGACTCAAACTGAGAAACTGCTAATGTGGCTGTGTCCACTTTTTTGTTTAAGGAAAACATTTTTCAGAGATGAAATTAACACGTTGACAGCCTAGGCCAAAAGCACTTTTTGTCTATAAAGCTTATTTCCTCCTTCAACAACTGTAGAGTAGGTTAAGATTTAATACAATACTGAAGTTATATCCTTAAAATTGTGTAATTTTACAAGACCAAACATGGTCACTTCTGGTCTAAAAAGACCAATGAGTGCATCAGGAGTGGCTGTTTCCATCTTTTACATACAGTCTATGGGGGCAGACTTTGTTACCTATTTTAAGGGTGGCTCTTTGGTGCCCTGGCAGGGCCTCTGTGTGCGTGTATGTGTGTGTTGCTTGCTCTTGGCAGCTGACTCCAGTTTAGCCAGAGAGAGGAGTGCTCCAAGAGCTCAGTGCAGAGGAGGCGGTTTTGTTTGGCTCCTTTAACCCTTCTTTGGTTACTCTTTTGTTTAGTTACCAGCTTCTAGTTTTGTTGTGTTTTTAAATCATCATTTGTTGTTATTCCCTTGAACTTCTTAGAAAGAAACACACACACAGCAGGATTACAAGTAAGGTTTCTATTCTACACATTCACAAGTATGAACGCATTTTTCTCACATTGAGGATGTCTTCTTCCTGTCCTACTGCTACTTATTTATGACTCATGCACAGACGGTTTCAGTCACAAAATGTCATTTTAACCGAAACAGCGATGTAACAAAACAGAAATAGTTACCTCTTCATTCAGCTTTTGTCGATACTCGTCCAGTTCTGACAGAGACTGGTGACCCTGCAGGAAGAACTGGGCTTGGGCATCCATCAGCGACAACATCTGACAGGAAGCAACACAAAGCCAGTGAGAAACGTCTGAAGATAGAGTATGCATTTAAAAATGGACACATACAGGTAAAAAAAAAAAAACAACTCACTGCCAGCAGAATATCTGTCTTCTTCTTGGCCTCAATGACATTAATCTGAAAAAAAGAAAATGCAGGAAGCAATGGTTAGAGAGACTTCCATATTTTCATGACCAAAACAGATACTGCCCAGCCAGAAGCCACAACCACAAGACTGGACGGAAGCCCCGAGGCAGGCCAGTTATCATCCAAAGCAAAAGTATGACCACTGTGCTGCTGCTGCAGGCTGTTGTTCCAACCTAGCAGTCTGAGTTAAAGTGAAGCCTGTGTGAGCCTCTCTGCACTCATCTTTCCTCACCTCCAGCACGTAGTCCAAAGCCTCAGACCTGAAGGCCTTGCGCGCGTTGAGCAGGGCGTTACTCGCCTCGTCCACTTCGTGCTGCTTCCCGCGTGGAGCCTGAGCGTTCCTTGACAGCGACCCCTCCAGGGCTTCGCTGCTCTTTTCAAACTCTTTTCGTCTGTCCTTAAAACGACGAACATCTCTGCAGAACAGGAGACAAAGGTAAGAAGGGGAAAAAAAGTATTATGCTGTGCAAAAATCTTGAGCCATCACTTTTCTCTGCACATATTTCCTGCAAATGTTCTAGTAATTTTGTATTACAGTGCTCTTGAGCAACAGTTCTCCATGCTTTCTTAATGTCTTTCAAAAATTATTCTGGTGGCAGATCAGTTTTTATGCAAAAGCAGAAAGCAAGTTATTGGATGCTGCTAAGTCACATGCACATGATATAAAACATTTTTTAATCACCGGCAAATTTATTGTTCTTTCTTTCTTACTTTTTTACCATAGCTTTTGTGCAATACTGTTTACCACGTGACGCTATCGCAAATACCTCTCTTATCTAATCTACCAAGTTATTTCCACTAATGGGAGCAGACCACAAGACAAACTATGAGGAGAAGCAGAACGATTATGACAGGCACACATGCAGGGGAATGACTGTATCTAAGGAAAATGTACGTATGTATGAAGTGTATGCTGGTGCTGGTGGGAAAGAAACTCAGAAATTAAAGCCTTAGATCGAACACACAGGTGGGGCCACCGTAGCGGCTCACTCACTCTTTCACAAAGCTTTGCAGCTTCGCCCTCACTGACTTCTGCGTGGTCTCAATCACTTCCTAAAAGGAGACAAAGACAAACATATTAAATGTCAAATGTAATATGTTCAGCGGCGTGCTGCAGCCGTACTTGACCACATACTGCAGCTGATAAGGATCGGCACTGAAAAGGGGAAGTCAGAGGCCGTGAATAACAAACTCACCCCCTGTGCCTCAAAAATGACATTCAGCTTTTTGGAAAATTTCTCCAAGCAGTCCTGCAGAGCACAAATCTTAGATTAGACTCTGAAACTTATCAAGTCAATAATGCATTTTAATGTTTTCATTCAACGATTCATAACCGCCATCTTTATTTACAGCTTCCGGGCACTTTGAGAACCCAGTGTGCTCTGCTCACCGCCATCATCTTGTCCCCGGAGCATTGGTGTCCGAGCTCCCGGAGGCCATTCACGAAGCTCTTGCTGGTCTGACAGTAGGCTTTGCCGGCCTCCAGCATGGCCTGGCACTGTTTCACTAGCTGGATGACACAAATAAGCAACACGAAGATTAAATGATCTCCTGAACAATGTAGCAGCAGGCAACAAACGTCAGTTTAACATAATCTGCATTCATGCTGAGTATAACCTTGTTCACAGATTTTAATTCTGGTTGTTCAGTAGCTGTACTGGAGACCTGAGAGAATAAGTATAAAACATGAAGTGTTTCAAACCTTCATTCTATCTAAAGGCCACCAGGTGGCGATAGCTGTGGTTGCAGCTGCAAAAAGACTTGTGGTCCTATAAAATTGTATGCAGAAAGCAGCTTGACGTCTGTAAATAGTTTCCTGCTAAGTGTATGAGCTCAGTCGTATATTTTGAGTCATACTGAAGAAAGAGCGGTCGACCACTTCGTGTAAGCACTATGTTTGTTTCTCTTTTAACTCCATTTTGGTCTCCACCACCATACGAGGACTATATGAGGCTCTTTTATCTGTTAAAGTTAGCTTTTTTCTTCTTCTTCTGTTGCTAGCTTATAGCTAATTTGGCTAGCTGGCTAAATAATAAACAGCAATGTTGTTTTTGTCTTATTTTTGCTGAAACAGCTTCTTGATAGTCTGCTCCTGGAAAATATGAGAGGCTGTTTCTGCCACTGGAAAAATAAATTTGCCATCTATGAGTCAAAAATTCAGGTTATTATCAAAATTTTGACTTACAGACTAAAATTTCCGAGGAAGTTGAAATTTTGAGATAGCTGCCTGAAATTTTGACTCTAGCTAACTTGAAACTCAAAATCAGCTCTTTCTGGTAAAAAATAAAAATAAAAAAGATAAAAATTTCATTGGTGGAAACAAACAGCACTGATGGAAGGACTGAGACTGAAACAGCACAAACTGCGTCATGCCAGGAAAACTTGCTTTAAAGCTATTTAGAGGCCAGGAAAGTGGAGGATCTCTATGTGTTGAATTATGCTTTTTAAATAAAAGTAAGTAGTAAGTAAATACATTAATTTTTTAATTAAAGGTCAAATATAAACTGAGCTTCTGCCTTGGAAAGATAAGGCCTGTACCCAGTGTCCACCCTCACAGTCGTTTCCACTTTTTTGTTGATTAGATCTTTCCTCTGGCCTCTGTGAGGACCCTTTGAAGTTCAAAAACAAGAAATTGCATGCAGATTATATTTTCTTACCCATTAAAAGCTCCATTTATCAAGCAATAAAACCCACCGCTGATCACTTCAGCGTGATCTGCTAACTTACAGCTTGAAGCTTTAGGTGGTTTTCAAGCCAATTCAGTGACTTTATGACTTTCCTCTTAAGTGCTGCTTGTGACCACAAGCGTTCAGCAAAAAGGACTTAAACCCTGTGGGAGCTCCTCTCTTCCCCAGCGTGTTCAACAGCTCATGACCTTTACTACATCTGCAAATATCTAATTCAATGCAATAATTTAAAAGACGTGCAAGGAGAAATCTTTAGTTTTATTTGCGTCACATTTAAACCACCAGTGACATCTGAGGAGGCACGTCGCAGTGACAAAACCTAACCTGTAATGGATGTTTGGGGGGTAAAACATTAATAATAAATCCCTGCACCAAGACATGTCAGTGACTCATTATGTAAGCACACACATCACCTGAGCGTAGATATGACTGCAGTGGCATCATAGGACACGCTGTCTGACCTTTTTGTGCAAATCTCAGTCAATTTATCTGCATTTCTCTGAGCAAAAGCACCTCTGAACCTCTGAACACAGCGAAGACGTGAAGCTGAATCCACACGCTTCAGTCCTGAACTCAACGAACTTCAAAAATTGTTGAAAAAAAAAAAAAAAAAAAAAAGCGTAGTGGCTAATTTGCATACAAAACACACAGATTACGCATCTCTCTACACTGCTACAGATCACAAATGAGCTCCATGCAGCATTAAATCCACACTTCACTTACATAATGAATACTTACAATCAGACCTTTATATAGAATATTAAGTTTGATTTGTACTCCAGCAACGTTTAACTCTAAACACCCCCCTTTTTGAGACTGTGGTATCACTCGTACAGTAGATTATCTGCTGACTTCTTCTGATCTAGTCAGATAACTGAAAAATATAGCGTGCAGTGTCTGTCAAAGAAGAAGAACTTTGTCCCAAAATCCTTTTGGGATGTGGCTCAGACCTGTCGCAGCCTGTGAAATAGCACCGGGACAGAAAAAAAAAAAAAAAACATGTGCTACTTCCTTAAACCTAATCTCGTGGAAAACATCTCATGCATGCAGGGAAAGGCTTCTTTCTGTTTCACCTGCTCAACTGAAATCAGTCACATTCATGACACTTTACAGGCAAAGTGAGTGTGTTTGTTCTTTTGTTTTTGTATTTAAAAATGGTAAAATATAACATGTGGGAACCTGAGCTCGCAGAATAACTAACAACATAGTAGTAAGTCACTTTGATTTGTGCTTATTCCGTATCATCGGGGAACAGAAACGCAGCATGTGACTGACGTCTATCAGATGAATAGATCTGAAACTGTCGATTTTTACAGCGTGAGCACGCAACAGGGAATATAGGTCGGCACGGCGAAGCAGAACAAAGTGCAGTTCTCTCTGAAGCAGGACAATATGATGGGGAAGCAGCACCTGCAGGCACTTCCTGCTCGCCGTCAGGTGAAAAAAGCTCCAACCACCAACGCCCACCGCTGACTTCGCTGCCACTGTCCATCGACATGTGATGCCTCGTCTCCGTTTGTGCGCTTGTGTGTTTGTGTGTGAAGTGGAGCTGTGACTCACAGCGGTGCTATTTCAAAAACATCTGGAGGTGTCTTACCTTCTCCAACCGTGTCTCGAGTTCACTCACGTCATTCTGGACGTCTTCGATCTCAGCTCTGGAAAAGAGAAAATTCCAGTTAAAGGTCAGGGGTCATGGATTTTTCAATATAAGGCGTGAAAACCCTTCATTTTAAAGTCATTTATCAGCTCTATCCTCTCAAAAACTGCTTTTTCTCTTTTTTGCACAATTATAAACTAGAATAAAGAATAAAACTAGAATAAAACACAAACTTTCTGATGTTTTACAGACTAAATGTTTCATTTCTTTACACATTTCTGCAAACATCACTCCACCTGCTCTGTGATTGGCTGGGTTAGCCACCACCACCCCTCCCCCTCCTGCAAACCCTGATCTAAAAAAGCAGTTAAGAAAATGAATGGATGGATTCTTGCACATTTTACTGCTTAAAACATAACCACTGCAATATGATGCGCTTCTGTGGTGCAAGCTCGATACCTTCATGGACAGCTTTATTTCTCCATTTCTTATTTGCTCTGCACGCTTACAAACCAAATAATTCATGCTTAACATTTTTATTCTTGTGCTTTATTTCCACTGAGACGATGCATATGACTCGTCAGCATTTCCATGCCTTTAAAAGCAGTGGATGTCAACGTGTCACCGTCACAGTGCGCAGGAACAGTCGGAATCGCACAACAGGAAAGAGTATTTTTTTTGTTGTCTTAATATTGTGCAGCTAGAGACTCGTCACGCTGACAGAATTACTCCACATATTTCACGGCTGCCACTATTTCATGCCCCGGGCATCTTGTTTTACACTCATTTAGCTGTAATTAAGCATGAAGCGTTGGGTATTTTTAGAATCTCTGTGACCTTCGGCAGGGTTTGAAGTGCATTCCTGTGGGTTTGAATGGAGCTTAGGGGACGCTCCAGCCATCAGAAGTTTATGTAGGCCCACATGACTGCAAAGAAAACCTCCAGTGTGCGTGTAATTGATTACGTTTTGTTTTCTGGGTTCAGGATGTGGACTCGAACTTCTCTGAGACAAAAGCTCCTCAGAGATCCTCTTCAGGGCTGGTCTTTTTAAGAGCCTTCTTCTTTTTCTTGTTTTTTTTGTCGTGACACTTTCTTTCGATCTCTTTCTGCCTGTCGTGTCTTCTCATACCAAAAGCTAAACCATGTGGTTTCCGCTGCCTTCCACCAACAGTACAGAGATACAGAGAGAAACAGAGAGACAGAGAAAGAAAAAAAAAAAGAGGCGCGTCTGAGTGGGGAGAGGAGAGGAGGCCCGGGACAGACAGTAACTGTTTGTGTTTGTTAGTGCGGCGAGGTTTGAATCAAAGTCTGAGGTCATGTGCTCTTGAAACACGACCAAATGACATGTCAAGCCAGGAGAGAAGGGAAGAAAAGGGTTGTTTTTTTTAAAAAAAAAGAAAGAAAAAGGGTCTAAAGGAGAGAGGCCACTGTGGAGGAGAGTGAAGGAGCCCTTGATTAAAAAGAAGCACATCCTTTTTATCTTCTTCATGTCTCCTTGCAAGAGAGACGGAGGCTAAGAAAGCAAATTAAGACAGAGCTTAAGCTGAGTTTCCGCCGTGGTTCTCCCCACAGAAAACACGCTTCCTGTCTCCTGTTGATCACCTCAGCACATCTCGCTTCACTTCCTGTCGCCCTCCCACCCCGCTGTTACCTAGTAACCAGAAGGTACCACATTTGAGTGTCTGTCCCAAGGTGTCAGAGCACTTTATTTCCCCTCTTTTTTTTTTTGGCCCTCTGTATTGTCCATCCATCTTCCCGTGTATGTGTGTGCGATTATGTGTATTTGATGACTGCAGCACCTCCTCCTCCCTCCTTCACCCTGCTCGCAGCCTGACACGAGACCTCACCACGTCTGCTGCCACAAGTCAAACTTTCCACTGCTGTGTGAGCCCCATAAATTCAAGATGGGCGAGAGAGAAAGACTGAGGTATGCCAAATCAGGCTGAGGCAGCCACTGTGACTCAGGCGAGCTGCCACAAACTGTCAAGGCACACCCAAAGTTGTGCCAAGCTCTCTCTTGAGCCACTTGCAAAAGCAACTCAGAAACACTTCCCTTTCGATTGCACCAGATGTGCTGATGTTGAAAGGAAACTGATCGCACTCCGCTTTGCTGACACGCAGCAGGGGCTGCAGTGACCCGGCCTGAATTAAGATTTCGATTCTCTGAAAAATGAGTGTGATCTCTCTGAGAGTGGAGGTGGGTTGATCTCGACAACTATCAGGAAGAGGAAGCATCAAAGCTGCAACTGCAGTTTGGAAAACCAAGCCACTAGTGATAGCACTGCTGATATTTTCCACTGGAAGGAGTTTCGTGGCGATGTTTGAATGTCCGTGGCTAGTACAGGTTTTCTGTGGTCTCGGTGAGACGTGGGAAAGCACCTCAGAGCAGCAGATCAGCCCCCCACGGCCCTGCAGGCCTGCACAATGTCCTCATAGCTTTCAGTGACTTTTGACCCGAGCAGCTCAAACTCTCTGACAGAAGAGTGAGCAGCAACACCGGCAGATGCGTAAATGTTTTATTAGGGAAACATGAATCAGCCTTTAATCCATAATCTCCTGCTGGAGCTGGAGCAAAGCCAGCTTTTCACTGGTGACATCAGCATGACTAACAAAGGTACAGGTGAAACTCTTACCTGAAGCGCGGGGAGTCCTTCAAACCCTCCTCAAAGTCCAGCTTCACCGTCATCCTTTGCGTTGACACCAACCCTCGTGACACTTCGTGTATGTATGTGACTCCTGGCTTTCAGCTGGAGGTGCAGCCTGGCAAAGACAAAAACTAACTCTTTTTCCCCCCCACTCGTTTTAACGCTCCACATCGGCAGCCCGGATCATTGTTCTCGCTGCTGGGTGTTTTCGCTCTCGCGTAGAACTTGTTTTCCTCTCCGGGTTTCTTTCTTTTTCGCCCGATCTGTTGCACATTCGCGTCGGAAGAGAACTTGTCAGCACTGAATGAACTGAGGGGATGTTAGTCGCGTCATTACCATCTTATGCGGCAGATTTTAAAAAAAAAAGGAAAAAAAGGCACAGTCCGGCGCAGAAGATGCGCAAAGCCACGGGAGGAGTTCCAGCAGAGGGCCAGAGTGTCCTTATGGATCCCAGAGGATTTCAAATAAAATCCGATGGCAGCGTGAATCAGGACTCCCCGGGGGTGCCGAGTCTAGTACTCTGCCTGTCTCTCTGCCTCTCTCTCTGTCTCAGAAGAGGTCCACCCCCCATGTCACGTCCCACTATTTCCGGGTTTGTTACTCATGGCAAACTGTGGTTTTGAAGTAGGAAGCTGCACATAATAAGAGACATACGCTGCCAAGTTGCATCATATGAAAAAAACGCCGAGCTGAAAGACTTACAATGTGACACTAACGTTTAACATCCACACCGGCTACAGCAGGCCGTGTCGTGACTTTTCACCCCCTCACTTAGTTTCTCCCTTTGTTGTTTGTGTGTTCTACTTTTCAGTTACAGTACAACAGTGAGCTTCACATGCAGTTAGACTGGGTGTGTATTCTTGTCTGACAACCTTGTCTGTTATGGTTTTTACTGAGGTGTAAAGAAACTCCCCTATAGCCACCCACTGCCAACAGATCCGCTATGGAAGTTCATTCATGCCAAGAAAATAATGAACCTATTAATAGCAATGGAAAAGCGATTCCACGAATGGAAGAACAAGAGGTTTGACATTCTGTGTTTAAATATGTGGCGTTGTTTTGATTTTTAATGTGTCTAAATGGCTTTAATAAAACTATTTTTAAAAATGTGCGCACATTTTCTACATAAATCCAAAGTGCCTTTCTTTTTTACCCTTTGCCCACAGCCAATAGTGTGTAACTACAGGAAATATTAGGTTAGAAATGTAGTCCACTAGTTGCTATACCACAACACCGATGTAAGGCCAAAAGTAAAACTGATAACGTTTTGCTAGGAATATTGTTTCACCCTAGTGACAGATCCAAATCAAACAGAGAGATTCATTATTCATAGGGAAGCAGGAGAAATATCATTATAAGAATAAGGGCACCAGGTTAGCAGCTAACCTGGTGCCCTTATTGCAGGGGTTGCTCATGTGCTGACAAACTTCAAACTACAGCAGAGTCAATGTGCAAAGTTTGCAATGACAGACGAGGTGAGCGTGGTCACAGCACGTGCACTTGTCGGCAGAGATTTTACATTACAATGCACTACACATGTGCCTGAACTTCAAAGAAGTATAACAGGAATGACTACTCCGCCATCGCCAGCTATAACTGAGTATAGCCGAGTGATAAGTGGCAAATAGTTTGATTCTGTTTAAACAAGCCTAATGACAACAATGAACAGCACTCAACAAAAACGAGGCGTTAACCTTCTGGGAATGAAAAAAGAAAGAAGAACAAGAGCAAGAGGAGTGAGAAAAAAGTCAGCACATAATAACAACTGAATATAACACTAAATAATTCATGTGAAATGAACTGTGGAGGACAAAACCTTAAATAACCAAAATGTCCAAAATCAAATTCTGCTTAGGACCCAGTGATACCTCTGGCTGACTCTGCTCAGGCATACATTACACTTGTCTCTCAGTTGTCATACAACATATGACATACAGTGCAAAACAGTGCAACCCAGAAAAGGTGGAAAAACTGTTGTGATACAAAATAAAAATTGAGATATCATTCAGAAAATGATAGAATATAAAGATTACAGCAACAAAAATCTAAATACAATGCAATTAGCATGATAAAAGTAAAAAAAGAAGTTAAAATATGTGAAATGTCAGACTTCCAAGGTGAAAATTGTTAGTATTTCAGCTCAACATCATGAAATACAAAGAAAATCTGTGACTTCCTGGGTCAAAAGGAGGCAACTAAAGACTCGGTTATACTCAGCTGTGGACAGTTAGACAACTAATGACTGCTCCTGTTATACTTTATGAAGTCTGCCGCCTGGTTGCAGGAACAGTTGCTACATTGTCATGTAAATTCTCCTTGGATAAGTCTGCACAATCCCAAAAATCAGGCAGGTATGTGGATGTACACATGGACCATCTGATGATGAGCTTTACCTCACTGGTACCCAAGTGGACGTTATTGGACTTGTACAATCCCTGCTTAGATAAAAAAACAAACATGCAACCTACTCACTAAAGATCTCGATAGTACTTCAAAAGAATGGCTAACTCAAAAAAACACGAGTAAGTACTGTACAGCTGACTGAGGCTTTCTATGTTAGAATGATAGTAGAAAATAAAGAGTAAATCATTATCGCTTATTATCTAACACGTTCAAGTTACAATGCAAAAACATAAAAAGTATAACTTTTTACATTTTTGTCCTGGCAGAGTTGGGCTTCCATACATTTCACAAACCGGCACAACAAACTATTGGCCAACATTAAATAACCAATCTTGGCTTCGTTATCATTCCCACAAACTTGTGTAGTCAGGTTTGTAGTCAGACAGTATAAAGCCTGTGGTTGACTACTTTGCGTGGAGGTGTAATTACAGCGGCTCAGAGGACTCTTCTGTCTACCTCCATCATACCACCGTGTCGAAATGCACAAAAATACTCTATTTATCTATCCGATCCTGTGTGTGGCTCCCCCTGCTGATCAGAAACAATCATTGCAGGCTCGCCTATCTCATCAGACAACAACATAGCTGTACTGATGTTTTTCTTTCTTCCTTTGCTTTCACGTCACTGTTCTTTTCCCCTTATTCCCTAAAAGTCTGGGTGTCGGGAGATCACAGCAGAGTGACGCCTTCGGTGTCCAGACTGTTCCTGTTTCAGAGGGAAATTCTCACATGTATTTTCTCAGGCGACACGGAAAGGGCGTAGTTAGGTATGCTGTTGCCAAGTTGCTTCATCAAAATAAACAGTGAAGTGATTTCAGAAGTGTACCAGCCTTAACGTTTCAAAGTAGGGCCTTCACCAAAATTCCCATGCCAAAGATGTATATATATATATATATGTGTGTGTGTGTGTGTGTGTGTGTGTGTGTGTGTGTGTGTGTGTGTGAAACGTATAAAGACGGGGACAGAAAACCGCATGTGTTTTACACAACTGACAACTATAAAGGATTAAATAGTAATTTTAGCTTCTCAACTTTACGTATCTAAGCCCTTAAAAACATCCTGCCCCCCTTCCAGAGCGGGCAGCAGAAGCAAAGTGCAAGTCCTGCGCCAGTAAACGGGGGCGTGTGCGTAAATAGCGCACACTGATAGCGCGGCACAGACGGCACGTAGCGACAGACGGTCGCTTCGGAAGGAGAAATAAAACCGTTTTGTGCGAAGTAAACTTGGCGACTCGACAGGTTCTTGTTTGTCTTTGACAGGAGATCCCCTCAGCATCTCTCCAAGAGCCAAACCAGTCAGAATAAACAGGGTCACATCCGGCAGGATTTTCAAAGTAAAGCACGAAACGAGACTCCTGAAAAGAAAGCGTGCTAGGAGCACACTCTTTGTTGGAGGGCTTTATTCTATAGTGGCTATTTATAATAAAATAAAAATGTATGTGTATATTAGTTGATAAAACACAAATAAGATATAACCAACTTAAATAAAAGGCAAAACTGCAGTCGCCACCAAGTTGTAGAAATTGTAGTAATGTTTAATTATCTATTTTTTTTGCCAGGCCCTTCTCATAGCTACACAAGAATCTCAGGTAAAAGCATTTTTCATGAGATTAGGTTAAACAAAATGAAAGCATTTAGGCCAATGTGGATAGTTCATTGCCAAGGTGTAAATACAGATGATCATATTGATGCATCACATGATTTTCTGTAATGTTCGCTAATTACAGGTCTTCATACATGGGGTGGGTCAACATTTGGCACTTTTAAGCTCTGTTAAAAACTGAAAATCTACTTTAACCCATCTCCAAGTGAGACAGAATTAGTATGATATGGGATATATCATAGTCTCAATAGTAAATCTGTACCAATTTAATCCCTGTAGACTAACAGAAGCCATGGTTGATATGCTGGATGTTTTATTTTCTGTTGATTCACTGGAGAAACCATAGAAAGTAGGTCATATCCTCCTGAGATCGAGCCTATTCATTAGGTTCTCTGTAGCGGACAAAATAAGATAAACTGAAACATACTTTTCCCCCCGGTTCTCAGGAAAACATTACCATGTGTGTAAAACCATTTATAGCATATGAAAGATCTGCTCTGAGTCACTTTTTCATATTTGACTGATTTCATAAGGAATGACCCAGCTGCTATTTTCCAAACCACTAAACAGGTGTTAACTTTAAAAGTAAGATCAGGCTTGAAAGGAAACTTTGAATATATCACACGATCTTTATGACATTTTAAATATTTTTATTTCTCAGCGTCTTTATGGCAGACTAAGAGTAATACAGCTGATTCACTGTGACCCACAGAATAACTGGAAAATACCTTGACCTACAAAACAGTTGATGAGATAACCAAGTGGTTATGCTGGACCGAATTTTTTAAAGAAACAGGCAACCAAAAAGTAAAAATGTCACAGTCGCTCTCGAGAGTCCCTTGTCAATCGCTTTTATTTTGAAAGGTAACCCGAGCTGCTTCCGCTATGCTGCAGGTGGGTCGCTCACGGCTTGACGCGCCTCTAGTCTGTGCAGCCTTGCGTTTGGGGTGAAGCCGCATAAAAGCGTTTCCATAATGCGGGCGTGAGGTGCTCCTTGGAGTAAACGGAGGGGATCCGGGAGGAGGACCGCGGAGTGTTAACCGGGGAGGGGGGGAAGCCTGCGTGACAGGCGGCGACCAGAATAATTTAAAAAAAAATGTCGAACCGTAAGCACCGGGACAACCAAGAGATCTGCGCCCGCAAGGTCCGGGAGCTGGCCCAGTCTGGAGTAAACAAACACTGCTTCGAGTGCAACCAGCCCGGGGTGACTTACACCGACATCACCGTGGGCAGCTTCGTCTGCACGTCGTGCTCCGGAATGCTGTGAGTGCAAACCCCGCCGCCCCATCCGGGGGTGGGGAGGGGTGTGTGGGGGGTTTATTTACTGCACATTTAGCATCAGTGTGAGGGGCAGCCAGATACTGATAGAGTAAAAGTACCAGGCCTTAGATTACGCCGTGCACCACCCAGCCACGGACAAATGTGTATCATTTGGTTCCCCTCTCCTGACGTTAACAGGGGTTGTTGGTGCTATGCAACAGCCGAGGATGTGTGCACACATTAATTTACGCAGTGTCTACCTCTCTCTGTCTCTCTCCCTCTCTTTCTCTCGTGCGTGTCTCCCAACAGCTTGATAACCGACAGACCGCTAGCTGGTCATTTTCCAGCTCTGAGTTACGTTTCATTTCGTCATGGTGCAGGTTTGACACCACCTCTCTCTCTCTTCTCTCTCTCTCTCTCTCTCTCTCTAGGCTCCTTTTCAATGTGGGCGTGTGTGAGTGAGTGAGAGAGAGAGTGTGTGTGCGCCTGTGTGCTGTCACACTTTGTTTTGCATGTTCAGCCTAGTCCCCGGCACTCCTCTTCAGGAAGACGGTTTCGGCACTCAGTGTGCGTCATTGCGCAATCTTGCACATGTACAACAGTGTCCCACTTTATGTCCCCAGCATGAAGAAAATAGGAGCTTCTGGAAGACATGTGTCTCTCTCTGTCACGATTGTGTGCGTGTATGTGTGCGTGTGCGTGTGTGTGTGTATATTGTCTTCTCCACAACAAATCTGTCCTTTGATTCACGGTCACGTGTCAGATATATTTCCTTTCCCACCTGCTCCATCCCCTTTGTGCTGTCTTTAGAGGTGAGGGCTGACTGCAAACCTTCCCATTTCTCTCCTTTATTTGACTCATCCATCTCTCCTCTGTGTCCCAGGAGAGGCCTCAACCCTCCCCACAGAGTCAAGTCCATCTCCATGACAACTTTCTCCCAACAGGAAGTAGAATTCCTCCAAAACCATGGCAATGAGGTGAGTGAAGTCCCAGCTGGGGGCCCGATGCATCGTGTTTGCTTCACTTTAGAAAAATTCGAGGAAAAAAAAAGAAAGACGTGCAGCTGAATGTGATTTCTTCCTGTTGTTGACACTGCGGAGTCGTCCGAGGACATCAGCTACCATTTCCTTTTTTTTCCTCTTCTTTGGTCCAAATTCAAGGTTAAAACTGTCTGTTTGTGGTTCTGATATGGAATGTGAAACGCCCCTTGAGACTACCAGTCCAACCAGTCTTTGTGGCAGTGCTTTTTTTTTTTTTTTTTTTTTGGAGGGGGGGGGGGGGGGGGGGGGGGAATACTAGTGCCAACCTCATACTGTGCCAAGAAACAAAAGGATGGGGCACTTTATGTCCCACAAAACCACGATCTACTTCCTTTCTGTGTGTGTATTTTTTAAAACCAGGGTTTAAACTCTGAACAGACCCCATTTTAACCAAAAGTCAAACAAAAGCACCCTATCAAAATCTCTTCCTTTATTTACCTTTATTTAACTAGCAGGGTTTGGTGACATCAGAACCCTTTCACAACAGAGACCCAGCCAAATAAAACATCCAAATATTTATGTAAAAGCAAAGAAAAACAACCGTGTCTCTTACCAAACGTTCTGTGTGATGTTTTTTTTTAATAAACTAAACAATTAATATGAGAATACTTGAAATTATATGTTTCTGGAAAGTGCTTCATATCCGTGGTGCGTCATAAGAAAATGCTGTTTTCTGCACGTCCGTCAGGACCCGCAGCTACGTTAAAAAGCGGCCGTTTGCAGGATTGTAACTGATAACGGTTGGAGCTGAGGCAGAGGACGGTACAGAGGTGAACTTGCCGTTTACTCAGTGTTTGTTTATGCCAAGAGTGTTGAACTTATTTGAGTTATTGGGCTACAGTTAGAGCCAAAGGTGGGCCGTACCTGTACAGCCTTTTTTATAATAACATATAAAAAGCACTTCCCCCTTTATCTGACCTGCACACGAGGAGTGTGTTGGAACTAAACATTCTTTTTTTATAACTTTATGATTTTAACTTTGTGATTCAAGAGCTGGACAAATACCTTGTCCAGCTCTTGAAATCCTTTTAAAATTTTTAAATGTTTCTACTCTCGTGTAACAATTCTGGCAATAGCGCATCATTAGCAGCAGTGCATTTTATTGAAATACTGGAAGTATTAATGATATCGCTCTGTTTTCTTTGTAGAAACCTGGAAAATTGACCAGTGGTGCAGATCAGCAGGCTATTTTAGGATTCATTTTATGCAGCTTAGCTATTTTTGTCAGTACTGAGTGATATCTCTTATTACTTATTATTTAACAAAGCCTGACATTATCTTCTAGAGTTTAAATGAAGGCTTCAAATCGGTTCATCTTGGTCCAGAAAAACTTAGAAATTCGATATAAAAAGAAATAAAACCCTCACGTCATCAAAATGAAGTTTTGATATATTTTCCAACTTCCATATTAATATAATACCAATCAATCCAGCTGGTTGAGCTACAATTACTTCAACTTAGATTATTATGGTAATTATTGTTTATTTCTGTAGTTTGAAAACTTAATTACCAAGTTAATTAAACCTCATTTTGGTGCTGAAATGTGATTGGATTGCATAAGCGCCCCCCCCTCCTCACAGCATCCACTTCGGGAGCCACTGGTTCAGGCAGCTCTCTCTGCTGAGCATATACCAGTAAGTGGTAAAGAGTTTGAGGCTATCAGCACAAGTGCTTATCGGTTTTTATTAGCTTGTTGTTGGCCGGGGTCTGTGAGTCAAGTGTAATGTGCAGAGAAGCATAGGTGTGCATCGTCCAGCTTTTCCTTTCTCATCATCCTCTGTAGAGTGATCCGGTCAGTCATGATTCGCTGCCAGTAATATTTGCTGCACTCTTGCACCGGAGATGAGTCACTGATGAGAAAATCTGTGTGTATATCTGAGAGACTCTCTGAGATTAAATGTCAAACAAAAACCAGGGATTGCTCTCATTTTCTACTCAGGGAATCGGAAACTCACTAACCCTCTTTTTGTTTTTGATGGATCGGTCCCAAGCAGCGTGGTTTTAATGTGACTTCTTGGAAATGTGTGTCTTCAGGTGGGCAGAAGGACGTGGCTGTGCGTGTTTGACCCAAAGAATGACGGCTGCTCCGACATGAAGGACTCACAGAAGTTCAAAGAGTTCCTTCAAGATAAATATGAGAAGAAAAAATGGTGAGAGCTTGGCCTCCGCCTACATATAACCCAAATTATAATATATGCAGATGGAAGCAGAGAAAAGCATCTTAATTTTTATTGAGTTCATTTATTTAGTTTAAATCAATTTTTTCGGTTTAAAAAAGCCCAGCAAATGTTCAAGTTTGCATGTTAATAGTTAAAAGCCTTTAAAATAACAAAATAAAACCTTTTACAGTAAGAATGTTTATTATTTACAATATTTTTTTAATTAGCACCATTATTGAGTAAATATGTTAGTCTGTTTAAAATAGAGCAGCTTAAGATAAAAACAGCAAATGTTAGCATGCTAATATTTCAAACTAAAGTAGCAAACTTGCTAATTAGCAGAATGTAGGTGCTGTACTTCCTGCTGTTAAAGGGTAATATGAGTAAAAATAAAACCCTTTCAGTATTTTACATGTGTAAAAATGGCTATAAAAATAAAATTAGAATTATTATTTTGAGCATGATAGCATGCTGACGTTAGCATTTAGCTCAGTTTTTATTGTGTTACAGAGCTGCTAGCATTTGGCTGTTCTGCTTGTGCAATAAAGATGTCTAACTGTAAAAAGAGTCATTTTGAGAGGTTAAAAAGGGAACACAAAGTAAAATGAAAACAATAGCTAATTAGGGTTGTGTTAAAGTTAGGCTTTCCATGTTTGAATAAGAGATACTTGCTCAGAAAAATTAGCTGAAGGCTAATAGCTGCTTATTTTCAAGCTTAGAGAATGCTCTCAATCTTCTTGTTTAGCAAATAAATGACCAGATGTCAAGCTTTAATTGTGTTGCTAATGAGACTGGTTAGTTACACTGCATCATTTGTGTTTTGCAGGCATTTTTCCAAAAGTAAGAACCGGAGAGATATGGAGGGTCCTTGGAGTCCAGGGGTTCAGGCTATGCCTCCTTCTCATGGTCCCTTAGCGAGCCAGGGGCTATCCCATAATATGCCTCCAAATGCCAGAGCCACGAGACCACTGGTAAGAGGCTAAAGGTGTGGTAGTTGCCTGTGAAACGGGTGGAGGTAAAGTGAGGGGAGTGAAAGTGAGAAGACGAGGGTGGTGTGCGTGCGTGTGTGGTTTTAAATAAATAAATAAAAAGAGGAAGGGAAAGTGGAGGAGATTTTCAAAGGGTATCGAAAAAAGGATAGAAAGTGAAGAAATGACCTGAATTCGCCACGGCACAGAGACAAAGACTGATGGTTCGGACAGTCGGAGGGCCAGGTAGCCTCGGCTTCAAAGCCTCTGCTTATGAATTATTGAGAAAGGATGAAAGAGACTCACTTCCTCTGGCTTTATGTCTCTCTTTCTACCCTCCATCTGCTTCTCTTCTGTCTCCTTCGATCTCTCATCCTCCAGTCTCAGTCCCAGCTGCCGTCTTGGGATCGAGCCCCCGCCATCTCTCCCGCTGACATGCGGACAGACGCGTTCACGGCTCGGCCGTCGCGCTCCCAAAGCTTTAGAGACCCCCCTCTGAAAGGTGAGAGGAAGATTTGTTTGTGGCATCGTCATGTGCTTATCTCTTCTTTTCAAATTGTTTTTAATGCATCTTTTGTTTCTTTCCAACGCAGATCCCACCCTGTGTGGGATAGAAAGACAGCGACCAGGCTCTTTGTCGTCAACACTGGGAGGTCAGAACCACGGTCCCTCATTCCCCGCCCTTCCACGGCCTTCAGGTGTGCCCTCCGCCCACTGGATGCTTTGTGCCACTGTTAGTAGTAAACTTATGAAGGCTTTCACAAGTTTACTACTAATGTGTCTCCTACCAGCTGTGTAGTAAAGTGCCACAGTGTTTGTTGTATTTGGGAAGCTAGTTCCTCCTCTTATGTGATCTTAGGAAAGATTCCTGGTTAAAAAATAGACACTGTGCTTTCTCTGTTCTATTCCTGACGCCTCTAGCAAGAACATTTGGCAGTGCATCGTTCACGGTGTAAAGATCATTGAATATTTTCGCTGATTCTCACTGATGTCGCTCTCCGCTCATCAGAGCCGGCGAGTGGCAGATTCATGCGACGCCAGTGGCACTCACTTGTTTCTCCTTATCTCCCCCCCTCTTTTCTCCTCTGTCTTCTTCCTCTCTTCTCCAACCACGTAGCCAGTAGCTCGTTCAAAAACCACTTCACTTTAGGTAAGATGCATCTCCGGCCGATGCTTTTGAGTGTGTGCGTTCGTGTGAATGCTGAAATCAATAAGCTCTTCCAATGCTGTATCATTTATAATAGATGGCCAATCTGCGGGGCGCGCCGGTGCTTAGCGAGCATCACATGCATGTGAGTTGGAGTTTGTTTCAGAGCGGCCTGAGGGGAGAGGCGACGCAGCACTCTGTATTCATTTAGCCAGCGAGTCGTGGCTGGCCAGTGTCACATACTGCAATTGGGGTCAATGTTTTTCTTCATCACTCAGGTTTCCCACTTCAAAGCCCAGATCTGAAGCCTATGAGTGTCAAGGACACACACACACACACACACACACACACACACACACACACACACACACACACACACACACACACACACACACACACACACACACACACACACTGTTCCCTCCCTCAGAGGAAAAAGAACAAGTTTAAAGTGGGGCTATTTTTAGGCCGGAGCTGCTGCTGCTGCCCCCGTCAGCAGAGGGCCGCTGATATTTCGCACCACGTTGGCGTTGAAGCACTTCAGAACTATGTAGGGCACAGCTGTAATCGCGCCATACACATTTAACACCCACAACAATATGCTAGGGAGTTCAGGTATACTCTCAAAGGCGGAAAAACATGCAGATACCAGCAGATAAGCTGCATCAGGTCCATTCTGCTCTGGTGTTTGTGTCTTCATGGAGACCATGTTGGATTTTAACTTCTGATCCCATACTCATAGCTAACTGGCTGATCCAGACTCTGATATTTTGCTACAAACACTGATGTTAAAGGTCATTTCCTGTCTTTGTTAACTTCTAACAATTGCATCTAAGAAGTTTCTGGCTTGCTGCTTTCCTGTGGTGGTTTTTTTTTAATCCCTAAACACGATGAGTGTGTGTGCTTTATTTAGTACAGTCTAAGCTAATGCTGCTATTTCTACACCTCGTAGCATGAGGATCTTTACATGGCGTGAGATAATTTGCTTCTATATGTAGTGAATGGGCTGTGTTATGTGAGAGTTACTTGCGAATTATTGTATGTTATTTGAATTTGATGCTTCAGGTTCGAACAATCACATTTTAAACATCTACCTGTTAGTACATACTAATCTGCGATCTCTCTTTCAGGTCGGACAGTGTCGGCCTCGGGGGCTACGGGCCCCTTCAGGGCCTTCCCCAAGTCTCTGAGCGTGGACTTTGGAGGTCTGAACCATCCCCAACCACAGCCTCTGCCTCAGTCTCTGTCCCAGCCGCAGCAGCAGCCTCAGCAGCAGCAACAGCAGCCTGTTGGCATAGGTCAGACGACACCGCCGGTCAGCAGCGGCAGTGCCCAGGATAGGTACGCTGCCGTGTCACAGCTGGACAGCGTCTTCTCTGAAACAACATCGGTCACAGGTACGATGTTTTTATCAGTCGAAGCTTTAATACTTTTTGTATCAGTGTAGTTCAGAGGCTTTTGCATAGTTGCATTTATTTCACAGCTTTTTGTATTTGTGTAAGGTGTGCACATAGACTGTATATAAAAGACGACGATAGCTGTTCTTGTTTTTTTTTTTTTTGTTTTTTTTAAATCTTAACTTTAGCTTTGCCTTGTTTTATTGCAACCACAGGTGACCATACAGAGACAGGAAGCTGGAGTGTTAAGTTCTAACATGAGACTAGCAAGCGTTTCACACACGGAGACAAGATGTGCAAATTAGTCTTAAGTGACACCAAGTAATAAATATTAGAATATGTCTCACCGAAACTGTTGCACACACTTCCTGTAAGGGATGTGAGTGCAGTTGACTACACAGGAAGGTGTATTTGCATCATAAATGCTCTAAAGGGACCAAAACCACAAACATGTTTGAGAGTTACTGTGACTATAATTAGCTAAAGACTGGCAGACAGGTAGTTGGCTAGCCTACGTCCAGTTTTTACTCAAAGTGACCTCACCCCTTGATGACGAGTAACCTTAATTTGTTTGTGGGCAGGGTATGATAAAACAAAACTTCCCACCCTGTGTAATAGTGTGTGTGTGTGGGGTGGGGGGGGGATTGGCCGTAGAAACTGAAAAGGTTTCTGTACCAAAGTTGGGGATTTTAATGGATTGAATCGGGTTTGGAGCCTCGAGTGGTCATTAGAGGAACTGCACCATCGGCTTCATATTTTCGACTCGGAGGTCTCCCCACTTGATTGTGGGTTGAGTTTTACCAAAAAGTGCTGGTCCTCCAGGCCCCCCACTCAAAAATCTTCACTGTCCTATCAAACACAGATTTAAAAAAAATAATTAACTCAAGAAAACTAATCTTTTCTGTAGTTATCTGTAAAAAAAAAAAAAAAAAAAAACTAATCCAAATTTATAAACTGAAGAACTTTCTTTTTTTCCAGTCCCATTAATCCTCTCACAACCTCTCTGACTAATCAGGAGGAGGGACTAAACTCCCTGCCTGAACAGAGAATAATTAAACCTTGCTTCAGCTTGACCTGATTACTTTTTCCCCATTGTTTCAGTAGCACTCTGGCTTCAATAAAGACCCGAGCACATCTTCCAGCACTGTGTAACAGATAGTTTGATTTGAGGGCTTCGCGTGTGCAGATTGTCGCGGCCAGCTCAGCTTGGTTGCATAACATCCTTACTCCAAATGCCAAGGCTTTTAGCAGCTGAATTATGCTCATTGTGTTTGCTCCAGATCGTGCACAGCGTGATTCAAAGGACCTTGTTGATAGGTTTTGAAATCAGCTGTGTTTGCGTTATAACTAAGCCGGCTGCTTTAATGCACAGCATTCGTGTGAGAGGCCTGCTAAGCTCTGCTGCTTTCCAGCGTCATCGCTGCCTCCCCTGCTTGGCAGAGTAGGGAGGTTATTGATTTTCTGCCTCGGCTCACTTTTGATTCATATCAAGCTGAACATGAAGATGATATTTTATTCAGGGCGTTTGTAATTCTTTTGTTCTGTGATGACTTGCATGCACGGGATCAGCAGTTTGGACTGTTTTAAAGGTTTTTGCTCACATATCAAGATCATAGCACTGCTCGAGCTCGTAAACCGGGGCTCATGTTGGGCCTGACGTTGTGTTTGGTTGTGTTGTGATGCCTGTGGAAATGCTTGTTTGCAGCTCCACCTGGCGGCCCACCGCAGTACAGCGCCATCTTCGGCAGCAGGCTCTCATCCAGCTCAACTCCTGCCAGGTAGAGGAAAAAAAGCAGCCTTGTCAAATCAGCTTTTGTTAAACATGGCAGATTTGTAACTTTTCTGCTTGTGGAGCTGTTTAAAGGTCAAATTCTGATCGATCCTCCTCCCCCCCCCCCCCCCCCCCTCTTTTCTTCTACTTCTCCCCAGCTCCCCTGGTGTCGATACCGTCTCCAGCTCCCAAAGTTTTGCAAGTAGGTGCCGAGCGCGAACTGCATCGATTGCTGCTGTTAACCTGCACTATTTACATTCAGTTCCCTCCTCTTCAAAAACAGTCCAGCACTCCAGATTAGACTGTGAAAATCAGAGCAGTGTTGCCTTGAATAGGCAGGAATGTAACCCGTTAACCCCCGGGCAGAACTCTGAATTATCTCCCTGTCTCTCTCCCCCCAACCCATGTGTCTCAGATTTCCCCAACCCATTCAGCTCCAGCTCCAGCTCCAGCTCTGCTTCCCAGCAGCCCATCGCCCTCTCCCCCAGTAACCCCTTCAGTAACGCCTCAGGAGGTAAGCCCCATGCTCACTCTTTCTGAAACTTCCTGCTGCAACTTTTTAAGATGTTAGAGCAGCTTGAGCTGGTTAGATAACCACCGCTGTGGTGGAGGCAAAGAAATAATCACACATTAAAAAATATATGTAGGGTTGAAACCCTTTTTACCTTCAGAGCCGCTTTAGTTCTTTGTTCTTCGATGACATCGCACAGCACATCCATGATGTGAATCTCTTGTTCCACCTGTTGAATGTGGAGGCCATTGGAGTGCGGTGAACTCATCGCTATGTTTAAGAAACCAATGTCTGAGCTTTGTGACATGATGTGTTATATGAAGATGTGTACACTGTGGTCATAAAGGGATGGACATGGTCAGCAACAACAATCAGGCTGGCTGTGGTATTTAAATGATGCTCAGTTGGTACTAAAACACTAAAAGTGTGCCAAGAAAACATCCCGCACACCATTACACCACCAGCAGCCTGAGCCATTGATACAAGGCAGGTTTGATTCATGCTTTCATGTTATTTATACCAAATTCTGACTCCATCTCTGCCATGTGTTCAAACTTTTGTCTTTTAGCTTGACTCTACGTGACTTAAATGACATGTGAATGCCTAAACTTAAAAACAGGAAATCACAGCCCGTTATAAAACACTGATCCCTCTGCTCTGTGTATAGGTTACATATTTCAAGCATTTAGTTCCTGCTTACAGAGTCTGAATGTAACTTTTGTGCCTATTTAAAAGTTAAAAACGCTCCTGTGTTTTCCCTCTGCTCGGCCCATTAACGGGTAACATTTAGTCTCCAGATCAGCTGCGTGAGCTGGGCCTTTATTTCTTTTCCTGTAGGGCAGTGAAAACGACGCGTAGAGCTGCTACACTGAAGTGTATGTTGTGTACACACTAAACGGTTGATTACACAAGCTCGCACACAGCTACCTGCTTTCACAGCCACTGAGGCTTCATGCTAGCAACGTTACTTTTTACTCGGGTCACTGACTTCACCCACCAAAGGCAGATATGTAAGAGGAAAGGCTCGGCGTGGAGCTGAAATCTCAGTTAAGCTTCTCTGGTGCATTAACCACAACGTGGATAAACGAATGCTCAGCGATGCTGTGATGTTTCATGATGCAAATAAACAACCTGGCGTTTGTTTCCTTTCAGCTTTAGACCCTCGCCGCTCTGGGCTTTCCATCGGCTCCACCTCAATTATTCAACAGTATCATGTATTCACGTACGCAGTTATACTCTTGACTGGTCGCAGGGCTCATTACTGCTTTATGTTTCCTGTAGGCTCTCTGTGTAAGGTACAGACACGGGGAAACAGTCTTTTACTGTCAGTCTGAGAGCAGCTGACAGATGTGTTCTGCATGGATTAATGATCTGTGTCTAATTTCGCCGCATGTGTGGGTGTTTCGCTTCTCCAGGTGACTCCAGTGCGTTTGTCACCTCGCCCACCTCCGTTTTTCCTCCGTCCGGCGCTTTCCCAGCGGCTGCTACCCAGAATGCATTTCCTCATGAGTCGGCCACCAATCAGGAAGCAAATGGTGAGATTTGTTGCCGTTTATTTGTCCTCCTGTTTGATGTTTTTTGTTTGTTTGTTTGTTTTCTTGGATTATAAGTCAAGTTTTTAATTATTATTAATATTTTTATTTACATAGTCTTCTTTTAAAACCTCAAAATAGACCAAAAATGAAAAGTCTGGTCATTATTTAGTAAAAACAAAACAAAAACATGTATTTGTTGGATTTTGTTGCTCTATTAAGGATTCGCTACTTATCTGTTTTATATTGCTAAAAACTAATATCTTCTAATCATTTAAAAGGACATTTAACAAAATATCTTATTTTTATGCATCAGTTGTGTAAATGAAAATTTGTAAATGAAAATTGATAATTAAAATTTTTTAAATCACAGTTTTAATCAAAAGTCATGTCAAAATGCCAAACAATCTCTTTCCTCTTTATAAAGTCAGTTAGACTCTAAGTAGCTGTAATAGTTGTGAGGTCGACCACAGTGCAGAGACCACACAGAGACGTCCTGTAGTTCCTCCTTCACCTGATCTATGACTTCTAATATTCAGTTTACCCTTGGTGGTCTTCCTGGTGCCACCCTGCCCATTTAAGCACTTCGTCTGCCCAGTTAACCAAGCTACAGATGCTCAGAGTCGTGCTGGGTAGGAAACGAAGAGACGCTGGGTGTACTGGGAGATGACATGGATGAGGATGAGCAGGTGGTGGGCTTAACAAGGGACGACAGAGATGGGAGGTAGAAGAAGATAAGGTGCTGTGGTAGTTGGTTTTTATGAGAATACAAACCATATTACTTTATTACCTCCTGAAGCGCGAGCATCAAGTTAAGGGCCACACTGAGAAAAGAGACCCAGACATTTACAATTATTGATGTGATTTATTTTAATACATCTCCTCCTCACGTGCAACCAGCCCTCAAAAAGAAAAGAAGGTTATAATGCCTTCTGATCACAGTTGTATCACGCAGCCAACTCACAGCAGCTTGATCATGATATCTCCTGATAGCGCGAGAGATTCAACGAACCATGTCCTGATGTAAAAGCGAGCCGTGTTGTCGTTCTTCCACATGTGTCTGTGGGCCTGCGGCACAGGCCTGAACATGACGATCTCACAGGTTTGTAGATTTTGGATGGTGGTGTCTACCTTTACCGTACAGCACATAAAAATGAAACTTAACTGGACTTTTAGATTGAGTTTAGAAGAGACATGACTCTGTTTCCATATCTCTGCCTGTGTGTGCATTCACACATCACCATACCTGCTGAAAACATAGTAAATGCATGCACAAGCTTCTCTTTACACCAGTGCAGATCACAGCTGCAGCCACGCCAAAATGTACGAATTACAGCTTGATGTTTGACACCTGTCCTTATTATATATAGGACCTTACAATATAAAGCATTGTTGTTGTGATTTGGTGCTATATCAGGCTTCAAGTGAAAATTGGGGGGGAAGGGGGGGAAACCATACTTTGATCCATATGTTGGTCATAAAACGAGGCCCAAATGGAAAGCTCCCACTGCAGCGGGGACTGCTCGTCTTTCCTGAGACGCGCTGTGGCGTCCACTAGCAGCAGTCCAGGAATACCAAAATGACCCACCCAGTTTAGAGCTGCAGGTTTCTGGTTTCATGCCACACCATTTTCCTGTATCATGTATATCTGTGTGTGTGTGTGTTTTGCAGGTTTTGCCTCCTTCCCCACGTCTGACTCTCAGTCCAAAGTCCCTCGGCCCATGTCGGTGAACCCTTTCACGGTGAGTATCCCTCCACGAAGTGCACTCTGGGGGCGCTAATTGGTAGTTCTCGCCAGTTTTCAGTGAATTGCGATGGCATACTAAGTAAGCCGGGCTGCTGTTCTCACCCTGCCTCTCTTGTCTTTGCAGGGGAATGTTTACCCCAGTCGGGGGACGTCAAAAAATCCTTTCATCTGACCCCCCTGTTTCCCCACCCTTTCCCTCTCTCTCTGGGAACTGAAGGAGGAGCTGCTGCCATTTCAATGCCTCTGGAGTATTTTCACCCCCCACCCACCCCTCTCAGGGGAGGGTCGCGCATCCACGCCGCCCTCCCTCCCCTATCTGTCTTTGTTTACGTGTTTGTGGAGAGGAAAAACAGAAAAACAAACAAAAATGCGCGAATGCAGTTCACAAAATCCCTGTCTGTATGTGCAAGAGTGTCGGCCTGCTGTGTTTGTGCCACGTGACGTACGTCAAAAGGTGTTTGTGTGCCAGTAGACGCCACCTCAGGGCTCTGTGGGAGTCACGACGCCTCTACGACTTTTCTTTTTTGCTGAGATGCACTCACCTATATTACACACACACATGTGTTGCTGCTGCTATTTGCTTTCATCTCCTGCTTAGAAGTGTAAAAAAAAAAAGAGAGAGAGAGAGAGATATAAAAAAAAATCCCTCGGCCCGTGAGTAAGTACGTCAGCGCTGTCTCCGGCTTTAAAACTTTTGAGTCTCGGAGAAGCCAGCTGAGACTCTGACCCTGCATCACGAGCATCCACAGATGGTTTTAACAGCCTTAACAGCCTCCTGATGCATGTGAATCGGTGTCCGAAGATAAGACGGGCTTGTCTCTGTGGAGTGTGAGCGCGGGTGCGTGTTTGCATTCGTCATTGTTGCTGTTTTTTCTTTCTTTTCTTTTTTGTTTTGTTTTTGTTGTTGTCAGGTTTCCTTGCAAAGGATGAGCTACGTTTTCCACTCTCAGGCTGCATGCGCTTAGAGGGCTAAAAAGGAGCTACTGAATGTAAAAGCAACTTCAGAGTAACTTAAATGTGTATAAAGATCTTCATCGCTTCATGTACCGGACCAAAACCTTTATTCTGCTTTTTTTTTCCCCCCTTTGGTTGACATGAAGTTTAATTCTCTTATTTTGCCAAAAATAAAAGAAGAGATTCATGTAAGAGCGTATTTGTAACTACAAGTATTCATGTTCATAAAATCAGTTTGTTGCTTCTTAAAACGGTGTGTGGTGGTATTTTTGTGACAAGCGTGGTTCTGACACGCACATGCGGCTGTGTGGAGCATTTCAAACAGCAGGGGGCGTGAGGCATCCAGTTTTCTTCTCTGACCTCATGCGCAAGGTTACTTTTGGATGCATGTTGCATAACTACATACATACTGCATAAGCGTGCAGCACAAATATAGAAGCCCTTTAGAGCCGCTAGAATGACTACAATGGGACCCCTTTGCAATATTTATTGGAATATTAAATCCAGTGTGAATCCAAATCTACATCATGCCCCACTAAGTAAGCTCTGCTACATTCCTTTTTTGGGGGGGGGTGACTGCACGCAGAGGCAGACGAGAGTGGGGAGAAATGGCGAGTGGAAATGGTCCATCTATCGAATTATATCAGCTTAATCGGGACTCAGTAGCAGGAATATAAATCACTGTGTTCCCTAAGGTTTTATGAGGTACTGTGACCCTTGATTTTCTTTACAGTCATGCGACCTTCTGCAGTGTTAATCAGTATGCCCCCCCCCCCCTCTCTGTTCTGAATGCACAGTGCTGCAAACATGCGTCAGTGTGTTCACATTTCAGCAGAAAGGGGGATTTTTAAGGACGGACTCGTGGAAGCGCCAAGACTGAAATCCTAGCTTTGGAAGGGATGCTGCCTTCAGGTGCTGTGGGAGATATTGAGCGTTAGTTGAGTGCGCATGAAGGCGTTAACATTTTGTTTATAGGAACACACAAAAACTGAATGGAGAAACATGAAAAAACAAAACATCACTTAATCAATTTGTAAGTCAGCTGTAACAGGGGGACCAAGGGAGGGGTGTCAAACATAAGGCCCAGGGACCATAATTGGCCCGCTAGAGACTACAGTGGGGCCCACTATACATCACTGAAAAATGTGAAGGAGGACATAGCTTTTGGACTTTAACTGTACTTTAACAAGTTTCACAGTTTTTCCCACTGATAAAGATCTCCCCCGTGACTATTTAAATTACACTAACGTAATAAATTACATGACACAAACCTTCCTGGGGTTTTTTTTGTTTTGTTGTTTTATGAAGAGTCAACAGTAGTAGTAAACTAGAAAAACTTCTGTGATTTAACAAAATCTCTCTGTTTTAAAATCGCTGGACAGAACTACTGCAACTTTTAAAATGACTTTTTCTGTCACTTTTTTTTTTTTTTTTTTTGAGTAAGCGTTTGCTGTTATGGAGAAAAACTGAGATGTACTGATACTAGAACTAAGACATCTTAGGGATGAAGAGTGCAGTTAAACGTCTTTCAGTGAGTTTCACTGCTCCAAGAGTTTGACATCCCTGATCTAAAGTGTCATAAGACATTCTTAAGAAAGGGGAACTGGGAGAAAAGGCTGAGATGTGCCAAATTACACACTAAAAAACCCCTAAAAATCAGTGGCAACCAGTTTTATGGAGTAATGAACTTTGTTTTGGGTCAAATCATTGTCAGGAAGTATAGAGGAGGTTAGGACAGAGCTACAACAGTGAGTGTCTACAGCCATCTGTAAACACACTGCTGTCATGGTTTGGGTCTGTGTTTCTGAAAGCAGGGTCAGATTTTGTTCGTTACACTAAAACAGTACAAACTGTGTTTTTGCTTTGTGTACTTTATTTCCATTTATTTGTGTACATTCAAATAAGTCGTTGCACTTTTCCCTCTTTTTCTTGGCAAAAATAATAATAATTTAATACAGGGAGTGCAGAATTATTAGGCAAATGAGTATTCTGTCCACATCATCCTCTTCATGCATGTTGTCTTACTCCAAGCTGTATAGGCTCGAAAGCCTACTACCAATTAAGCATATTAGGTGATGTGCATCTCTGTAATGAGAAGGGGTGTGGTCTAATGACATCAACACCCTATATCAGGTGTGCATAATTATTAGGCAACGTCCTTTCCTTTGGCAAAATGGGTCAAAAGAAGGACTTGACAGGCTCAGAAAAGTCAAAAATAGTGAGATATCTTGCAGAGGGATGCAGCAGTCTCAAAATTGCAAAGCTTCTGAAGCGTGATCATCGAACAATCAAGCGTTTCATTCAAAATAGTCAACAGGGTCGCAAGAAGCGTGTGGAAAAACCAAGGCGCCAAATAACTGCCCATGAACTGAGAAAAGTCAAGCGTGCAGCTGCCAAGATGCCACTTGCAACCAGTTTGGCCATATTTCAGAGCTGCAACATCACTGGAGTGCCCAAAAGCACAAGGTGTGCAATACTCAGAGACATGGCCAAGGTAAGAAAGGCTGAAAGACGACCACCACTGAACAAGACACACAAGCTGAAACGTCAAGACTGGGCCAAGAAATATCTGAAGACTGGTTTTTCTAAGGTTTTATGGACTGATGAAATGAGAGTGAGTCTTGATGGGCCAGATGGATGGGCCCGTGGCTGGATTGGTAAAGGGCAGAGAGCTCCAGTCCGACTCAGACGCCAGCAAGGTGGAGGTGGAGTACTGGTTTGGGCTGGTATCATCAAAGATGAGCTTGTGGGGCCTTTTCGGGTTGAGGATGGAGTCGAGCTCAACTCCCAGTCCTACTGCCAGTTTCTGGAAGACACCTTCTTCAAGCAGTGGTACAGGAAGAAGTCTGCATCCTTCAAGAAAAACATGATTTTCATGCAGGACAATGCTCCATCACACACGTCCAAGTACTCCACAGCGTGGCTGGCAAGAAAGGGTATAAAAGAAGAAAAACTAATGATATGGCCTCCTTGTTCACCTGATCTGAACCCCATTGAGAACCTGTGGTCCATCATCAAATGTGAGATTTACAAGGAGGGAAAACAGTACACCTCTCTGAACAGTGTCTGGGAGGCTGTGGTTGCTGCTGCACGCAATGTTGATGGTGAACAGATCAAAACACTGACAGAATCCATGGATGGCAGGCTTTTGAGTGTCCTTGCAAAGAAAGGTGGCTATATTGGTCGCTGATTTGTTTTTGTTTTGTTTTTGAATGTCAGAAATGTATATTTGTGAATGTGGAGATGTTATATTGGTGTCAATTTGAATGTTTCACTGTTTAATTTAAGTGTTTCCTTCGTTTTTTGAGCAGCATATATAAAGAAATAGCTCCAAGTCTTAATGGCCAATGAATCGTCCATTCATAAAACAGCCTTGTTAATAAGAACAGTTGGAGAGAATTATAATATTTATTGTGTGTTACAGTTTGGTTTCCTCTGTACTTAAATGAAGCACCATTTACAAAGGACCCAGTAAGTCTGAAAGTTTGGCTGAAGCCTACTTAAGTCTTTAATTGCAGAAGAATTAGCGACTGTATTATTGAAGGGAAGAATATAATGGCCCCCAATCTTGATGAAACTGCAGCTGTTTTAAGAAGATTGTGCTGCTTAAGTCAAATGTCGACATGTTAGACCGGTCATGTTATCTGATCTGGAGCCAACGTCTTGTTTTTTTTATCTTTGTGCTGACATGGTGTGTTCTTAAAAAACAAATGTGTTTCACAAACGTGACGCAACCAAGCACAAAAACCAGGCCCCCGGGGCGGAGGAGGCCTAGATGACTTCAGTTTGTTTACACTGGGCAAAAAAACACTTAACATAAAAGTTATAAACTGCATGTGATTGAGTGAAATAATTATTTAATCAACTGAGTAAAACCAAGTAAAACATGACGTAGGTCTTGGTGGAGAAGCCCTTGTTGGTAAGCACAGCAGTAAGTCATTTCCTGATTTGCACAGAGCTCAGTATTTTGGCCCACTCCTCTTTTTACAGAAACTCTAAGTCCTTCTGGTTTTGTGGCTGACGCTTGGCAACTTGAACGCTGAGATTCCTCCACAGATTCTCTGTAGGACTGAGATGTGGCGACTGGCTTGGTTACTCTATGAACTTAATGTTCTTCTTCTTTAACTGCTCCTTTGTTCTCTTTTCTCATCCAACATTTTACAGCACACGGCTCTGTCCATTTGACCCTCAGTGTGGTGAAGTCCTCCTCTACCCTTAGCAGAAAAACAGCCCGGACCATAATGTTTCCACCTCCGTGCCTGAATGTTCTTTGGTTCACACTCAGCATTTTTCTTCCTCCAAACATCTCAGGTTGAGTTGATACCAAAGAGCTGACCACAGCACCTTCTCCCAGGCCTTCTCTGAATCATTTATATGCTCGTTGGCAAATTTAAGATGGGGCTGTACACATGCCTTCTTGACCATGCATTTTGAGATAAGTGTCAACCATAGAATTAATTTGTGTTATACATGTTAATAATTAGAGCTATCTATTCTATTATTATCTATTAGAACTATTTGGTTATATTTGATAACTTTTTAATATATTTTATTATTTAATTTAGGTTAGTTAGTTATTCTTCTTACTGCTTGGAGCAACTGTTACCTCACGGATTAATAAAGTATTCTGATTCTGAAGGTTCTCGCTGATGGTCTTGCAGGTCTACAGTCTTGCCCCTAATGTCCTTTGACAGCTCTTTGGTCTGTCCCGAGAGAGTCCTTAAATCGGGCTCTAGCTCACTTAGGGGGCTTGGTGGTGGTGTGTGAGAGGGGGAAGAGGTGGAGCTCTGCTATCAGAGCTGTGATGAAGTCCTTGAACGCATCGCGATCAAAAGTACCAGCAGAGCGCTGAGTGACAGTCCTGCTCCACGGTAGCTGCTCCGCGCCAGAGAAACCAGAGCAGAGCCGAGCGAGGCAGGGGTGGGGGGACACGCACAGAGACCGCGTGCAGCAGGATGGGCTCCGCGCACTGCGATGTGCAGTAATTGGGATTAAACCTACCGGACGGCGCTTGGAAACACTCACAGCAGCAGCAGTAGTAATAGTAGTAGTAGTAGTAGTGGAGAGCAGGGGGAGCTCCGCCGCATGTGCTCCTCTGTGTGCGCCTGAAAGAACTTGTTTTGCTCCGTGCGCTGGGCAAAAATCGACCCCCTCCTCCTCCAGAGAAAGAAGCGACCCGGCGGTCATAAACAAACACGGGTTCAGATTTAAGCTCCGGGACTCGCAGTTGCAGCAACCCCAAACCGACCTCTGACTCTCTTCTCACATGCCAGCGCCGGTGTGGGGGAGAGAGGCAGAGGAGAGGAGCCGGGGGATGTTTGGATCAGCTCGCTGAACTCGCACAAACACCGACGAGGAAAACAAGAAGAAGTCGCGCTGGTTTTTCACGTGGGGGTTTAAAATAAAGAGAGAGAGGAGGGTGTCATGGAGAGCCAAGCGGGCGAGCAGTACAGCCACGAGGACGTGCGGAAGAGCGGCTACCTCCGCAAGCACAAGTCCATGCACCGGCGGTACTTCGTGCTCCGCGCCGCCTCGGAGCGCGGTCCGGCCCGCCTGGAGTACTACGAGAGCGAGAAGAAATTCCGGGGCAAGGCCCCCGTCCCGAAGAAAGTGGTGGCGCTGGAGACCTGCTTCAACATTAACAAGCGGGCCGACTCCAAGAACAAGCATATGATCGTGCTGTACACCCGGGCAGAGAGCTTCGCCGTGGCCGCGGAGAACGAGGCGGACCAGGACGAGTGGTACCAGGCCATGGTGGAGCTGCAGTGCAGGAGTAAGAGAAGCACATTTGCACACAAACACGCACACATGCACGCTTTCCTGCATGTACACACACCCACACAAATATATGTGTGTGCGTATATATGTATATATATACACACACACACACACACACACACACACACACACACACACTGGTGTGTTTGGGGCTTTGCACGAGAGGAGAAACGTGGCAATGCGTGCAGAGCAGCGCGAAAGGAGCGCACTGTGGACCGGGACGTGTTTTATTACACAGTTTAAGGATTCTTCCCAAGCTCCCACAGACTGCAGTGTCAAGACGACACAGTTGTCCTTTCATTGCTCGTTTCAGGCCGGTT
Source organism: Simochromis diagramma (assembly GCF_900408965.1). Lineage (NCBI taxonomy): Eukaryota > Metazoa > Chordata > Actinopteri > Cichliformes > Cichlidae > Simochromis > Simochromis diagramma. Next base: position 214,448 of record NW_024387038.1, on the reverse strand, counting down.
GAGGTTCATGTGTGCACCTTTTAAAGCCTCTGACCGTGGTTTGCGTAAACGTGCGCCTCTGAGCCGCGCGGTGGGGTTTGTATCCTCCAGCACTTCTTACCACGCTGGTGTCAGGCTAAGAGTTTGTTCCTTGTTGTCCAGCACACTTCTTTCGGGAGGGGGAGGGTGTCAATGAGTAGGCCTCAGCTGAGTACGAGCTTGGCCTCCCTGTCCCGAGTTTACTGCTCAAACACACCCTGCCCTCTTGTTTACTCTGCTCTGCTTTTTTGCTGACACTGCTTTGTATTACATCAGGCATTGATCTCAGAGCAGGAGGAACACGTCCCCAAAAACCTGTCGGAGAGAGAAGTGCATTAGTATCCGACTGCTAAGTCATTAAACTTTGAAATCCATCTTCTGATTTGATGGGTACGGAGTGAGCAGCCCTGATGTGTCCCATCCAGCTGCAGTAGGTTTGTCCCAAATGGCCTCAAGTACCCCGGGGGGTGAAAAAAAACAGTAATCCCTGTGGGTTTTTCTCAAGTCTTGTCTATCAGCTGCTGTGTAAACACAGCTGTTACAGCTACAGCGGTGAGCACAGCAACTCCAGATCACCTGTTCAGCTTCCCTGGCTCTGAGAGAGCAGATAGGCAACCAGGGACACATGACGCAATCGTGGATGATAAGAGTTCAAGGTGCTTCTCCTTGCACAGGACCTGCTGCCCCTACACAAATCAGCTGATTAATGTAGGGGTTGGGGGAGAGCACAGAAATAAATGAGGACAAACTTTTATCTTTGTGATAGTCCACTTTTTATTTGGAGCCAGAGGAGTTTTATAATGTCACATATCTGCAGGTGTAAGCCACTGCTTATTACGGGGCAAGTGACTGGACGTGCACTCCTCCTGTCTAGCATCTAACATTTAATCCAATCTACAGGTGCTCGCGTGGTCACATGTACAGAAAATCCCATTTCATGGCCGTCCTCTAAGAAATCCAAAGTGTCCCGACGAGCCTCTGGCTCGAGCATCATCACGAACAGCCTTTGAAATGACTGATCCCTCGGTGGCTGCTTGTCTCCCTCCTTTGTTTTCCCAGAGTGCTGGGTTTCTTGTGTAAAGTAAAGGCTGCGGCTGGCTGCAGTGTAAACTCCAACGCTCCACATATCCCCTCGGCAAAGCAGCCGGCTGCAAAGGCTGGAGTTTGCAGCGTGCGTGCAGTGAAAGCACGAATAAAACCGTGGATGTCCTCGCTGTTGTACAGTTTCTGCTTCCTCTCCAGGCCTGGGAAAACGACCTAAAGCCGTCCAGGAACAGTTCAATATTGCGCACAGGCTGGTGGTAATTAAACACAAGCCAGCTGCCACGCTGGGCAGGATCCCACTTATTTATTCAGCTGATTCCAGTAAGACCCTTTCAGGCAGCGCGTACAGTATTAGGCTTCAGGGCAGCTATTTGCTCAACTATTAGGAGGCAGTCGAGTGTGTAAAGGTTTAACCTCGATGAAACGGAGCGGAGGCGCGACCCTCAGTCGCCGTGCGCCGGGCAGAACGCGGAACCTTGGGAGCTGTAGTCGGCCCACTATGATAAAGTCCAAGATTCGTAGCGATCAGCACCGAACAAGAGAGACACACCATCTACAAACACACACACACGTTTAAATGTGCCAACATAAACAGAGATTAAAGCAGACTGACTGACAGTCTTTGATTTAGTCCTGATTCTGAAACGCAGAAGATCAGTCGGAAACATTCGGAGCAGGGAGGATCTGTTCCTGCCTGCAGCATCCGCAGAGAAGCAGTTTGCTTATTTATGTTTCATATGAGACTAAATGTGTTTGATGGGCCCTTTGGCCATTTGATAGACTTCACTTTATGTCTGTGGAGGACAGAAACTGCCAATGTATCGGATGAAAAAGTGCATATTTAAAATAAAATAAAAGAAACATATGATGTAAATGAATTAAAAAGAAACAGCAGCATAAATAAACCCTGAAAATGAATAACAAATAAAATAATTGGATGATTATTACAAAGATAAATTAATATAAGGAGAAAAAAGTGTCACACTGTATTAACTAATGAATAATATTCATTTTGACTATTAGTTGAGTATTTAACGTCAAAATATGTCAAATCATTTTTTTAATGACTCAATAAATGAGTCATTGAAATAATTTACTTAATCACTTTTGATCTTTTTGGTCCCCGTATTATAAGTTCTGGTTGTCTTTTATTCTGTGTTTTCTCTTATTAACCATTTATTTTTGAACTCAGTCCAAGAATTCAGCAGGTGTTTCCTACTTTCTGTAAGTCACGCTGTAGGTGTGAGGAGAACTTGTGTTTTTGAGTGAACCGTCCTTTGTGACGTCCCTCTGAGTTGGAATTAGAAGTCAAATCTCCCCGTCAGGCTGTTTTTATCTCGGAGTGTCGTTCAGCTGCCCCGGCCTCAGAGATCTGGATCTCGCCGCTGGTTCGCTGAGCCGACCGATTAAATGTTAAGCCGTGCTTAAACACTGCTCATCTCCCTAATTAGGTGGTAATTATTGTCTCGAGGGTTGGCCGACGTTTGCACAGTAGAGGCGGTGGGCTAATTGAACTTTTTTCCAAGTGCCACCATGTCCGTCTCTTTCTTTTCTTAAAAACCCCCAAAACGAAACACATTTTTCCTGCAGAAGTGAAGCTTAACTACAGCTCTCTGTTAGAACCTCAGCCCCGGTTGGAGCGTGCTGAGCTGCCACAGAGTATTTCTCCTGCGTAACGACTAGATGCACAGTAACCCTTTGTAACTTCTTTAACTCGGTGAGCTGCAGCCTGACCGGATCTGGTTTGTAGCGATGCTGCAGCTTGTAAAACATCATGGATGTGAGTCAGAGTCGGCCTTGAGCAATCTGCTTTGTGTCCGCTGGCCAGCTTGGAGCTGAGCTCTCTTTGACTGACAGTAAAGCGAGGCCAGCAGCAACAGCACCCGTTTAATCAATAAGTGCCGATGTGTGGAGCGTGTGTGGCTTTAAATGCATAGGAACCTTTTATAGCAGGCCTCACTGATTAATGTTGCTCGATAGTATCCCATTAACATTGTTATATTGGGGGTCAGGAAGTTCATGGGTTGATATTCATCATGCACATGGGGGATGCTTTAGAAACAGAGGTAGTAAACAAAAACCTTAATTAGTGCCATGCTGTTCCTGTAGTAACGTATACGTGCAGCAGCAGTGAATGGATCACAGTGAACCCACCCTGTGCCAGTGCTTGTTATAAAAGAAATGTACAAAAACTAAAGCAGCATTTGGGTGTGAGTCATATGACAAGCTTTTCCTTTCATTATACCTTAACTGTGTATGAGGTATAACTTTGACCACAGGCATCAACACTTGGATCGTGAACTAAAAGTAAACTCTGTTATCCCGATTCTTTTTTGGTCTTGTTACAGCTTTGAGGGCGCGCTCAGATCGAGCGGGTTCGAGATAAAGCTAGAGAAGCGCAGGAGGGATGGGAAGGACGCTGAAGCTGGAGGAAAAGAGGGAGACAAGGAGGAGGTTCATGGATGTAGTGAAGGAGGACATGCAGAGGGTTGGTGTGACAGAGGATGGTAGGGATAGAGGGAGATGGATGGAGATGATCCACTGTGGCGACGCCTAAAACTAGCAGCGGAAAGAAGATGGTAAAAGCTTTTTATAGATTAGCATGCTTTATTAACCAGGCGGTTACCACCACACCTTCCTGTAGCTAATCAGCATAAGCAACACGAGCAGCACTGATAAGTCTACGATTACAAATGCAGGTTGCAGAAGCTTTTAGTCAGTGTTTTTTGACGAGCTGCTGTTACCATATTCCTCCTCCTGATGTTTTCAGAGCATCGGTCTGCGCTTTGTAGTGATTTATTTCTAAAATACAAGTTATCCACTTTGGAAATGTTAAAAAAAGACAAAAAACCCAACAACAAAACAAAGCAAACAAACAAAAATAAAAACCCAAACCCATTGTGTATTGTTAAAAATTCCTTCCGCACAGTCTCAGTCTGTGCGACACAAAGTTTAGTAACCCAGAGCCTCGCTGACCAATAAAGTCCGAGGCGGATGCCAGCTTGGTGGGTTTCTTGCAGCTTTCTTGCGTGTCCCGGAACGGCGAACCTTAAATGCGTCACCGATAATTTCAGGCAGCCATGCATGTACGTCTGTGCGCACTCCCGTCTAACCGAGACCACATGTGAAACTAGCTCCGGGCGGATGCTGGTGTTGCCCCCCAAGTGTGGGGCCTAGAGAGATGGGTGGGGTGAGGAGGGTTGGGCAGGAGGGGGATTGCAGATGCTTGAAATGGATGAAGATCGAGGAAGTGGAGAGGTTAGAAAAGAGGAAAACGGGTACACATGTCAGCCAGAGATTAGACCAACTGTTTTCACTGCCGGGTGGCTCTCGTCTCTCACAAATACGTGCGGGGATAAAATGTACACAGCTGTCTCCCATCTATCTGAGCTGGTACACTGGTAAGTGAGCGTGGGTGGATCTGGGCGGCACGGTAGCTGAGATGGAGGGGGTTTTACCCTCACCAGTCTCTGTGCAGTCTTTTGTGGCCCTACAGCACAGCGTGCTAGGGCAGTGAGGTCAGAAATTTGAAATAGGACCCAATGAGAGCCAGCCAGCTAATTTCCCCTGATTTACAGGCGGCATTAGCTAACTAAGAAGTTTTAGCTGCAAATTCAAGCATTTTTTCGTAGATGGTCACTGCTTGATTGTATCTGGACTTCTGCATTGCTGCAGCCAAGTCCCCAGGATTTTGGGGGTAACCACGACAGTGATGAGCCCGCCACTCAGTGAGGTGCTGTCAAGGGATCTAGCGGCCTTTGAGGCTAAATATGGCACCCCCTTCACCCCTTCACAACCCCCGTAGCACAAAAGGCTATAGGAAAGCAAGTTTCCCCTCAGTGCCAACAACTCGTAATTGAAATTGCAGTTGAGTAAATTAGCTTGGATTACGGCCTCTTTATGGTCAACCTGTGATCTCGAGGGAGCCAGCTCAAGCGTAGCAAATAAATCGGCGTGAATAGGCGCCAGTGTTGCCCGCGCAGGCTCCCACTCTCCAGACTTCAGGCTTCCAGTGTGTGCTCACCGCGGACGTGGACTAAACAAGTGAATAAGCCAGTGTATGTTATCTTCACCTCAAACTGCGAATAAATATGCACGGACTCCCAGACCCGATGCATGATCTGTGAAGGTTGGGACAAGGTTGTCAGAGTGTTTCTGTGTGTGTGTGTGTGTGTTGCCCATATTCAACCAGCAGATTTCACGCGGATGGTTCATTACCTCCAGGTGCTTTCATGTGCATCCGGCTTAGGTCCTTAGATTATCTCCAACTCTGTGTGCGTGTTTTTCTGAGGGTTCATTATGTAGTATAGGGGCGTTGTGCTGCACGGAAGCTGACTGACTGATAAACTCTCCATGCCCCGCTTTCTTTCCGACAAACACCAAACAGCCATAAAGATACTCGAGAGGAAAGCCGAGGGGGGCGATTCATACTTTATACAGCACTGTGTAAGATCAGGCCCTGAGCTCTGTAATGCTTCATAGGTGTGAATCCACCTGCAAATCTGTAGAACTCTAGGAAAAAAAACTTTGAAAAGACTTTAAGGGTTTTTATTTTTTTGAGGGTTGTCGATTAGACAGAGCGGCCTTGAGATAAAGGGTGTTTGCGTAAGTGCTGTTGAGGGCACAGCTGAGGTTTAAGGCTTTGCTTTATTCAAAACAAACAACACGCTCACACTCTCCTCGAGACATTTTAAATGGGTTCTTGAAAAGAAAAAGATACTCTTTAAGGATCGTGCTGCACTGCAATCTGAGTCACTCTCAGAGAGCAGGGGGAAAAAAAGAATTTTGAAATAAGCCTGTAATTAGATTCTTTTAGGCAAAGCAATCCCGAAATAAACTTTGAATAACGCTCCTTTTTTTAACCCCCTTTCTTAATGACACTCTTATATCTCCTTGCAATCTCCTGTAGTCCCTCATTCCATAGGTCCCCGCTGAAAAGTCCTAAAACCGTCTCTTCCTGTTGTAAATCTAAATCGAGGAAGCAAAAAGGACTTCTTGCACAGAGGTCCTCGCGCTCATTCACACACATGGAGAGAAAAGCAGCACATGAAAACAGCCGTGCATGGCCTTGAGTGAGTCATCTAATATAGGGGGAGTGCCACAAACGCGCGCACGCACACACACACACACACACACACACACACACACACACACACACACACACACACACACACACAGCCGCGAAGCCGCAGCTTCACTGGCTTTCAACAAAACATCTATTCTAGGTCTCTTTCAAGTCGTGAGCGATCCTCCAATTTTGGGTAAGAAGAGTGGACGGAGACGCGGCGAGACACGTCAGACCTCTCCCTCTTGTGCAATCGCATGTAAAGCTGTTTTGGGATTGGGATCTGGAAAAACAGTTTGCATAACAGAAGCTCAGTTACGTGATGTTCGCTGTGCATGCTGAGGGTCCCGGTCTACATGTGGTTGTCATTTTAGGATTGTTTTTTTTGTTGTTGGTTTTTCTTTTCAACCAGCAGATGCTTGGGGAAACAGAATGAAGCGTCCATAGAAAACCTACTTTGGGCTGTTCCTCATTCAAATGAGGTCGCCACAGCTGGCTGCTCCACATGTTTGATTTGTCAGGTTTTTTTCCCCTTTCTTTACACCAGATGTGCAATGTGACAAAACCCCAAAGGGGTTTGTGTCTCCTCTTGGAATTGAACTAGGGAATCTGTGTAAAACATGGTCATTCTTCTGTTGGAAATTTGAACTTCGAAGGTGGAACAGACAGATTTTTACCTCAGAAAGTCGGAGAAGTCATCAGCCCCGAGATTGTGTACATAAACATTAGTGAAACTGTAAAACTTGTAATCTGGGGATAAAAAAAAAAAAAAAAAAAAAAAATCAACACAGCATAGAATCACTTTGTTTTGCATGGTGATATATTGATCCATTAAATTGGATAAACTGAAAAACTGTCCAACAGTGGACAAACACAGCTTGACAAAGGTGCTTCCTTATTCCGAGCAAGCTAATAGCTCAGTCGCATCAGTAAAAAAAGGATAACGACCTCCTTCATCGCCAAAAAATAAAAATTAAAAAATGATTGTAATGAATTTTTTCACATTCTATAACCGATTGCAACTTTTGACTAAATGCTTGCCCAGACTTGCGGGTGTTTCACACTCACAACCATGGAGGCAACCTTTCTGCAGACAGTTGCCATCTTACTTGGACTGACTGCAATATCTCTCAGAGAGATTGTTAAAGGTTTGTCTGTGAAGGTTCTCAGTCATCCAGGTCATCGTAGTCAAAGGAGCTTGCAAAGAAAAGCGTCTGGACTTCTTTAAGTTGCTTGAAGAATGGTGGGGAGTCCCAGACACCATTTGACCTTAGAACTGAAGAAGCTTCTCGGATGAGAGGTGAAACGTCTTCAAGCAACTTAAAGAAGTCCAGACGCTTTTCTTTGCAAGCTCCTTTGACTGTTTAAGGTTTGCAGATAATTTCTGTCTAATTTATAAATGCAGACATATCAGCTTGAATGAGTCCCTGTCAATGAGCACAACTCGAGAAGACTTGACTCAACTTGCTGTGAGCTGAATGTATTCAGGTTATGTTCCTGTGGGACAGGAAGGTTGCTGAGCACAAATATAAAAGTTAAAAGTGAATTTCTGTATATGTAGACAGAAGCCGACATGTGAACATCGATTTCTCAAAGTTAATTGTTGCATTATCAGAAACGGGCTGCATTGAATTGCCAGTATGACCTTTTTGCAACAAAAAATAACTGGAGTGAGATAATTTTATGTCTTTAAATAAAACAAGATAATGTTTAACTTTGAAGATGTGATTTGCACTATTAAAAAAGTGATAAATTACAATGTATATTATTGCAATACTTGTAATATCATATTGTGGGTAAAGTATTGTGATAATATTGCATTGTTGGATCAAAACTATAGCTTAAGGCAGTGATTACCACCAATAAGCACTCTGTGGGCTCTTATACAGTTGCTAGAGGTACATGAATCAAAATCAAAAGCTACTGGATAATCAGTTGGAATTGACAGTAAAATAAGTGCACAAATCAACACTAATCCTTTGTGCAGAAAAATAGTTGGGTTAAAAATAGCTTTTTTTTTTTTTTTTTAGTCATGAGGCTTCTTCTATATTTTAGCACCAGCACTGGCCATTAAACAGAAATTTGTGTATAAGAGGTTGTTAAACAGAGACTCACCACTAAATGCAGCTTTTACTGAAGCTGAAGTTGTGTTTGTTCCTTCCAGCTGCTTCAGTTTGAAGCTTCTCAGGATCCACAGGTGCATCTCCACAGGAAGAGAGTTATGTGCATTAATTAAATCGTGTGGCTCAACAGCTACGACTTGGTGAACTGATCGTAATTATCAAGATTCCTAACTTGGAGAGAAGATCGGTCAGGACTCCTTAATTATTTCTCTCTTGTGCTTATTGAAATCAAAAATATTTTGCTTTGTCTGCGTAAAATCTTGCAGTTTGCAGTATTATATCAATATGGTGCCTCTTTGACCATTAACGTTTAATATATATGTTATATATTTTATCTAAAATTCTGACTTAAAAAGTCTAAAATGATTAACTTAAGATGAAGCTAACAGCTAAAAATACATTTGGCTAAACAAATTGTTAGCTAAACATCGTGGGTATATGGCTAAAAATTCTAGCTAGCTAAAATTTATAAATTAGAAGAACTGTGTAAATACGACTAACTGATGGTGAACTAAAAGTAAATCAGACGATAAAATGATTCTAGAGAACAAATTTGAACATTGGCTTTGTTGGAACATCAGCAGATATATGTATATAATATATAGCAAACCAGTGGTTTCAATGAGATAACCCTTTTAAAAATAGAACTTTCCTTATTTCAATACGTCGTCTCCTTCAGTATGCCAGATGTGGTAGGCTAATAAGGCAGGTGCTTAAGCTCACTATAAATGCACAAAGACCATCCTGTTCCATTCAAGGGAACAGGTGAGTTCTGATGTTGAGGTCTGTTTCTTTAGCCTTGTCATTAGTTTGATTGAGTCTGTGTCATAGATGGTTATCATGCTCAGACATATCCAAACTGGCAACATAACAGAGGTATCTCAGAAATGTGGGACATGTGAAAATAAGTTTCAGGAACTTTTTAGGGTGGTTCCCTAGAGAAGAATACGAAATCCACCCTAAACATGACTCACATAATGTTGTTCCTATAATCCGTGCTAGTCAACAGATGTGACGCCTTTTGTGTGTGGATATAAATGAGCTTAGATGTAAATCTGTCATATATTCAAAGGTAGTGTCACTAGCCGCTAACAATGATTTGCAGTACAGCGTAGTATTAAGGTACTTTCCTGGGATAATAGTCAGACAAATATTAGGTGGTTAGATAAGTCCCATGCCTTTGTTTGGCCCCTACTAACTTAGGATCAGATATCACTTTGGGCCGTTTTCTCTTGTGTTTTGGCTTCAGTAGGCCTCTGGTATCTGACTACAGCACACTTAACACAAAGGGTGAATGTGCTGCCTGTGCTGCTGCTGCTTAAAGAAACTTCAATTTATTAGTTTACAAAGCCAGTTTTTATTGTCAGTTCCGCTTGAGAAAATAGCTTTTAAGGGCGTGCCTTTAGGATTCCTGCCAGTGATTTGCATTGTTTGTTTTAGAGAAGCATTTCTTATTAAGCATTTTCCAAGTCGCTTCTCTTAAGGTTTTCCACAGAGCTGTTTTTTTTTTCTTTCCATAGTCATCATTCTTATGTTCAGCTTCAGTTGTCAGGAGTTTAATTTTCCCACACTGGTAGTATATGTGCCTCTGTGTGTGTCAGGATGCCTGTGTAGCTGATAAATGAGACCACAGGCATGGAGCCTGCAGGTACAATGATCTGGTCTCACAAGCCAGTGCGTGCCCAGTTTATACTTGGATCTGTTTTTAGAAATATATGGAAAGCTCTGCCACAGCACAGCTTACATAATAAAGACAGCTTGCCCTCAACTAACAGGCGTATAATAGAGATTTTATCAGTTGTTTCTTTTATTTACAGGTGCATCAAAGTCATGTCAGTCCTTTGTTGCAACAGCTGTACTTCCCAGTGCTCTTCATAAATCCTCACTTTAATAGTTTAATCTCTTATTTTTCTCTTTGTTTTCATCCCAGTAACCTTTTAATCTCACTCTGTCCCCGTTCTGTCCCTCTAGGTAAGAATCCTAATGACGGCAGCGGTGCAGGAGACTATGGAGTGCCTAATCCTGGGCCAGCATTCAAAGAAGTATGGCAGGTAAAGGTATGGCCCAAAGGCCTGGGTCAGGCCAAGAACCTGGTTGGCATCTACCGCCTTTGCCTGACCGACAAGACGGTGAACTTTGTGAAGCTCAACTCTGATGCTGCCGCCGTGGTGCTGCAGCTGATGAACGTGAGACGCTGCGGCCATTCAGAAAACTTCTTCTTCGTTGAGGTGGGACGCTCTGCAGTGACAGGCCCGGGCGAGTTCTGGATGCAGGTGAGCCTGTAATCTACAGTTCTGTTCATGTTGATGGTTATTTTCATTCTCCAATCCTACTCATATCTTAAAAGCCCGCAATCAGCAGAGTGAAAGAAATGTCAAAGTTTTGTCAGAGTAAGGCTTCATGGGTTTGAAAAAGGAGATTAAACAGTTTCCATGACAATCTAAGATTTAAATACAGAGCACTTTGTCTTTAAGATGTTAGTGGTTTAATGTGCAGTAGTTTTTAACTTTGAATACATTATGTGAATATAAAATCGATCATATTGTGATTTCATTCCCTTTATCAGATGCTTTTTGCCTCTTGTCCTAGGTGGATGATTCAGTAGTTGCCCAAAACATGCATGAAACCTTGCTAGAGGCCATGAAGGCGTTGAGTGAGGAGTTCCGCCAGCGCAGCAAGTCTCAGTCCAACTCTGGCCCTGGAGGAGGTGCTACTGCTTCTAACCCCATCAGTGTTCCCTCACGCCGCCACCACCCAAACCCTCCTCCTAGCCAGGTTGGCTTCACCCGCCGGCCCCGAACCGAGCCCCCTGGAGGAACTAACAGTGGAGCACCCATCAACTGTGCCAACACTTCTCCCACGCCAAGGCATAGCTTCCCGAGGTCTCGCACTGCAAGTGATGGGGGGAAAGGGGAGGATGGGATAACAGGTGCCACACCGATCCATGGGGTGAACTCCAGCCCCTCCACCAATGGCTCTTGCTCTAACACCCCAATCCTCAGATCAAAATCAGCTCGTTCAGCACCCACCACAACTGCTAAAACTCCTTTAGGGTTGATGCGCTCTATCTCGACCCCAGCTCCTTCCCCAGCTCCAAGTCTGTCCTCTAGTTCTGGTCATGGCTCAGAGTTTGGAGGCTTAACGTCTTGTGCTGGTGCTCCGGGGTCTGGAGCCTACAGTCGTATTCCCTCTCATCGAGCCTCTGTCTCAGGCTCACCCAGTGACTACGGCTCCTCAGACGAGTATGGTTCAAGTCCTGGAGATCACACGCTCCTACCTTCTCCTAGCCTCCCTGGAAGCTCTGTTGGCAGTGTCAGTAGTCAGTCCCTCAGTGAAGATGGGGCCAACTATATCCTAATGGGCCAACGTAGTAGCAGTGGTGGTGGCAACAGTAATCAAGGAAGTGGCTCCCAGCAAACACCAGGAACACCAACCTCTGGCTCTCAAACTAAAAGAGTTCTACGCCGCTCCTCCAGCCGAGAATGTGAAGCTGAACGCAGGCTGCTGAGCAAGCGGGCCTCCTTACCTCCTATGGCCCTGGAAAGGCTGGCTCCACGTCAGCGCAGAGCTGAGGAGCCAGCAGATGACGATTCGGCCGATTACGCTATCATGTCAAGAAGCACGAGCCGAGAGTCTTTTACTTCCACCTGCTCTTCTACACAGAAGGAATCTGCCATGAGTGCTGGGTCGGCAGGGGGAGGAGGCGGGTACTTGGATGTGGCAGGAGAGTTTAAAGCTGAAGGCACTGGAGGAGCAGGTGGTAGCGTAGATTTAGGCGTGGACAATGGGTACATGTCAATGCTACCTGGAGTTACTCAGCCTCCGACGTCCCTTTCCCAGTCACTGGCCGTTTTGGTCCCCGACTCAGACTCCAAACCTGCTGATGATTACATGGCCATGACTCCTAACAACAGCGTGTCGCCTCCACAGCAGATTCGACCTCCACCAAATTCTGATGGCTATATGATAATGTCCCCTAATAGCAGCTGTTCCCCTGACCAGCGTGGAGGTCTCTCCGGTGGGGCTTGGGTGGGCAGTGGCAGTGCAGACAGCAGGCCAGGCAGTGACTATATGAACATGTCTCCAATTAGTGCACGTTCTGTAAACGGCAGTCCCCCACCTCCTGAGCACTCATCACATTTGGAGACCAGTCCGCAGCAACATGGTCCCAAGATGGTGTACTCTTACTATTCCCTACCCAGGTCTTATAAACATAGCCCCTCTACCGGACACTTTGATGATGGTCCTGGACGAGGAAGAAGGCCCAATGGGAGTTCTAGGAGGGGAATGGGTGGCGGTAAACCTATTAGAGGGCTTCAGGAGCAAGCAGCAGTTGGTAATGCAGTAGTTGGACGCCACCTGTCTCTCTCATCTTCCTCGTACTCCTCCAGCTCAGCCAGCAGTGAAAGTCTGGGTGAGAGCGACGAGCGAACTACCCAGGCTTTGAGTAATGTGACTGGGGGAACTCAGTCCAAGCATGGGAGTAAGCAGCAGCAGAGAAGAGGCTCTGGTGGGTTGTCCAAGCAGGGTAGCTATACTAGAAGCAGACCTGTTAGCCTGTTTGTTGACGTATCCAAAGCGAACACTCTTCCTAGAGTTCGTGAGAACCCTTTGCCACCAGAACCTAAGAGCCCTGGGGAGTATGTAAGCATTGAATTCAAGGGGGAGAAGGGCAATCCGACTGGGATAGGATTAGGTCGTGGTAGGGGTCTAAGGCATGGATTATCGCTGCCTCATGGCTCCAGCAGCCAGCAGCCTCAACAGAAGCCATCTTCTTCCTTTGGAAACTTTATACCCCTTTCCCGTAGCCCATCTGCCCCGATCACTCCACCAGCTGCCTCTGAGTACGTCAACATGGACCTGGGCCCTTCTCCATCGCCCTCACCCCTCTCTCTTACCCCGCTGGTTTTCCCCTCTTTCCATACCCCTCCCACACCCCCAACGCTTGCTCATGCCCCTAAACCCTGTAATGAGGATAATACTGAACCTCATGAAGATGAGGTTGAAGTGGCAGAGGCCCTACTTAGGAAAAACAGAGAAAGCGTTCCATCAGTGACGAAATCCGAGTCTCCTACATCATGTGGAGACTACACAGAGATGGCCTTCAGTTTGAATAACAACCCTGTCCCCCGGTCATCATCTAGCGTCTCCCCAAAAGGCCCATCTCCCACCAGGGATGATACATCTGTGCTGCCACGGGGTCTAGACTTCCCCCTATCCAAAACAGGACCCAACCCAGACCAGGGAGCTAAAGTTATCCGGGCCGACCCCCAAGGACGCAGACGGCACTGCTCAGAAACCTTCCTTGCCTCAACTTCCCTCTCCACCTCTACCTCGACTTCTTCCTCAACTGCTTCCCTCTTTCCTGAACACCAGTCTGTAGCCCGCCGGCTGGGCTTTGAAAGCATGCTGTGGGGCAATGGTGTTGTGACTGAATCTCCCACTCAGTTCCCCCTTCCTGGACAGCAATCTCTTCCCACAAATGCTCAGACTTCATCTGCAGAGCAAGGCCTTAACTACATAGACTTGGATTTGGCCAACAAGGAGAGCCCCCACGTGGGACTGGATGGGCCCTCTGGCAACCAGGCCCCATCTCGCCTCTTCTCTGGACTGGGTTCTGGTTCTGGGGTGGGGGCGGCAGGTGCATCAGTCGGCAGCAGCGGGAGTGGCAGCTCCAGCCTGAACACGTACGCCAGCATTGACTTCTACAAATCAGAGGAGCTGCGGACGCACCAAAATGGAAGCAAGGAGGGAACTGGTAAGAATTGCTATTTTTTTCCCCCCTTCATGTCTTTGTCTTCATACAGACTCTGTGATCTCTATGTCACCACTATGCTCATAGGTTTTCTATCTCTCTTTCTTTTCCTGCAATCACATGGCTCAGAATGAAAAAGAATATGCTTTCAAGATAATCCAATAGAGCACAGCCTCCCTATCCATCGATGTTTGTATTCAAACTTTACCTGGCGCCAGATTGAAATGTAGAGACTTGTTTATTTGTGTGACTGTCTGCATAATCTGCAGTAAGAGCCAAAGCTTAGCTGTTCTGACAAATCATGAATTGATTTACCTCTCTGAGCTTTGGTGTACAGAAACTCTTCACCTGATATGATTAGATAAAGTGTTAAAGGTCAGACAGACTCCTGAAATATCAGTAAATATCGAAGTTGTGGAAATTGCTATTGATCTGAGGCTTCTTGAATATTGTCCATGCGTGCTCAGTGCTGCTTTTCCCTATTGGGAGTTTAAAAGCAGAACTGGGATCCGTTTTTAATACGTTTATGACAAACATCAGAATCATTCTGCTCTGATTGAGCCATTGTTTGTTGAGGAGAAGAGCTGTCTGAGACATCTCGCTGCAGTCCCACTCTTAGCAAAGGAAACCATTCACAATTGCCACTGAAGCGTTCTGCTTTAAGTTCAATAAAGATTAACTTTGACCCTGTTTTCTGTTGACCTGTCAAATTAAAATGCTCCATTATGACACTTGAGGAGATTGCTGTGAGAGAAAGAAATTTTGAATTATAATTCAGATTTTTTTTTATCATCTTCTTCTTCTTCTTTTTGCACTTCTAGAGCTCTAAAACGTATGTAGGAAAGTATGCAAAGACTTGAAAGAAGTTCCAGGTTTGTAGATTTGGCCCTGAAAGCATTGCGTGCTGTGATTTGTACATTACTTAATCTGAAAGCTTTGAATGTTTAGTTGAGCCCACTGCAGAGTTAACAAAAATGTTTTATGATGAGTGTTTTCCTGTAATCACATGCACTTTATGTGTAGAGTTCCTGATGCATTTAAAGTCAGCATTTTTTTTTCTCTGCACATTCAATGAGGTCATCGAGGCTGGATAATGGATTTTCATTGTATTTACATTTTCTCCTCCTGTGTGGAGCAATTTTCTAGCTGTGGGGGACCACCGTGGCTAAACAATGCCTTAACTAACTCCCTTTGAGGCATTTTCCTCATAGAAAAACATTCCCTTTGAACCTCTGTCTGCACTAAATTGGCCCGTTAAGCAACGGACGCCTGCAGTTTAAGCAGATAGAGCAGCATTTAAATGGAGATGGGGGGAATTTATATGCATCAGTAAAACACTCAGTAGTCTTGCTTAAGCTTCCACAGTGGGTCTCTTGTGATGCATGCATCCTGCCAAGCCTCGCCGCTTATGAAGCCCTGTTTGCTTCCACGTGATTTGCACCGTGGGCCGTGCTGGACCTAAATCCTCTCTGGGATTTTTTCATTTTTTTGTTGTTGTTTTTTGTGGTAAACGTTGGAATCAATGAAGAATTTGAGGCATTAGCAGAAATTCATCATGGGATCCTTCAGTGAGCGCGGCTCAACAGTTGGGTTTCATTCCACGGATGGAATTGAACCACCGGCTTGTGTCTATACCTCACTGCGTTAGTTTTATTTGGAGACGTGAGACCGTCTCTGTGGAAGATGCATGAGTTTTCTGTGTATTTTACATCGAGATGCTAGCATGCTACCGCAGAAGGACCATATGGGCTTTGGCTGCTGAGAACATCAGCGGTGCAGCGTCTGGGGCGGGAGGGGGGGAATGTTACACATTGGCTGTGAATGTTGAGATGGGGCCAGTCCTCACTCACACAGCTCTCAAATGCCTCTGTACAGTGTTCCTCCTCCTTTCATCCCTCCCCCTCTTTCCTCCTCCTCCAATAAATGATCCTTTTGTTCGAGTGTTTTTGCCGCGGTGGGCTGGCAGGCCCCAGCAGGACCAAAACCCCAAGACTACTGGACTCTCCTGAAACTTTTTTTCTCATGTACTCTGTAATTTGCGCCCTCCAACTTACTTTTTTTTTCTTATTTTACTCTTTATTCCTGCATTCATCTTTCCTCTGGACAGCTTGCATTCATCACATCTACTGCTTGTCCTCGCTCCTCTTCTTGCCTGATGGATTTTTGAAATTCCTTCCCTCCCTTCTGTTCACTACATGCACTATTGTTCAACAATTTTTTTTTTCTTTTGCTGAAGACGTCCTTTGTCTTTCTGCCTCCCCACTCACAATGTGTTTTAGCACAGTCCTTTAAGAGCAGGCACGTTTGGAAAACGCATCTTTAGCTGAGATGTTGTTGTTTTGCAGCAGCAATGCGAGAAAGAAACGCAGACATGGAGAGATGGTACATAACGTCCAATCTGTCGGCTTCTACACAGAAAAATACAGTTTTGAAAGGATTAATTATCTTGTATGTGTCAATCCAGTATGTGTGTGTGTTTTTTAAGGAGTTCAGGGCTGCTGTAATTACAGAGCTTTTTTTCCAGCAGGCACCAGCTTGTATAGGAAGAGACTGTATATGTCTCAGGGGTGCGTTCTTTTGGCTCTGAGGGGCAAAGGCTAAAATTGAACATCCGTAGTGGGACGAGAGCCAGAAACACTCCTTTTGGACTCCAGTTATGCAATAAGTAGCGTTTAAAAATAACCCGTCACGGTTGGGGAAACGAGGAAAAGGCAGACTGAGCTACTTCAAACCCAGTTCGTCTTTTAGAATAACAACACAAAAAATGAATCAGTTGCAACAAATTTGGGTGAATTTTATGGAGACAGTTTGAGCATCTGTGCTGCGTTTTACAGATGCTGAGCCGGTGTCGTGCTGATTTATTTATTTATTATTTTCTTTTTTGTCCCGTGTGATGGAGGAGTTTGGTGACCTTCAGCAGAACTGAGTGAAACATTAGATTATGAAGTGGAGAGGATGTTTTTTTTCTTTTGGGGACAAATTAAATCAGTGATCGCTTGCAGCATTTTCTCCAGGAAAACCATGTGAACGAATTTTATTATCTTCTTCCTCAGAGGCCAATTATTTTATTTCTTCACCATCTGGAGGGGGATCTCTGTTCCAGTCCCAAAATAACCTGTAGCTCCTAAAATTGCTTCCCAAAATGTGCTCCATAAGGATGCCTTATAGGAATTTTCAACCAAAGATATCGGTAGTATTCAGTTAAGCCTAGATGTGATTGGTAAGTTGAGGTATACAAAGCCTGCCACGCTCTGATTTAGTCACTAGGTATTCTCCTCATCTTACCCTGAACTCTGAATGAAGTTATTGGCATGAAGTTTGACTCTTTGGAGAGGCAGCTTATTATTTTAATTCATTATTTATTTGCCACTACCTTCCTCAGTGCGTGGCAAGTAAAACATTTGTAAAGAAAAAACTGTTAATGGTGTTATTTTGTAACTTTAAGAAAGTGTGCATACGTTAATGGACGATGATGTCAGAGACGTTTCTTAGATTCATGATAAACTGAGTTTGCCGCTATAGATTCATGGTGCACTTTCACATATATTAATATGTGTGACTGACAGTTGCAAAGACTTCGTGGTTCTCAGCTGATATCCAAAAACTTATGTTAACTAATTACAGTCAGCCAAATTCATCAGCCTCATGATATATGAACTACAGGTGTACGTGTTTCTCTTTCATACCAGTGTGTTTCTCTTGTGTTGGATGCACTCTGTGGGGCGATGCTGTTGGTCATTGGCAATGTCACAATGAGGGACGATGGGGGAACTGGACTACGGAGCAAATCGCCCAACCCTAGCATCCACCTCCTTTCACAGATGATGTGCACAGTACACATTGTGGTGTTATTACAAATGGTGAGACTTAATTTTACTGCAGTATTTCCAGTGGTTTGAGAATGTATTTCTGGTGGTGGATGGTTTGGCTAAAGGATTTACAGATGTTTCCTTAATGCTTCACTAGCAGGCTTTGTGTAGCAGAAAGCATCTTGAATATTAGAACTACTCATCCAAACCACATCATGCACACATACAGAGATTCCTTGATTTAGAGACATCGCAGAGATGAACTTCTCACCTTTAACCTGTGATTACATTCTACATAATTTTGTAATGTCAGCACTTGTTTGGAAACAGCTATGTTGCAATATGCAACTTGTGATTGGGCTGATTACATTATAAATATATGCACTGAATATCTTAAAATATATCTAAAAGTGGTTTGTCTTGTGTTCTAGTTGCTGTTTTACTTTTTTACCACGTTGCTGAATTTTTGTAGATCCCAGCGAATTCAATTTATGACTATTGTGCCATTATTACCAATGAATGATGGAGGAAACGAATTATCCTAAGGTGTTATCGAATTATACAAGTGTTTATTTAGCACTGCTCTTTAAGCAGCCGAATGATGCTCCGATCTACAGCAAACCTCACGTTTGTAAATTCCTCACAGTTTTCCAGAGTGCGACAGGCTCGTCTCGCTGTGCATGTAATCCAAACCAGCGCCAGGTTAGACTGACAGCACTAGTGGTGTTATGTAAAACAGACCCACGTGGCTGGGACACGACCCCCGGAGAGGGTGAAGCTCAGGGCACGGAGTGTACGTATGCATTTGTGCTCCAAGTTGTTTATCAGTTGTGATTTCTGTTTGTGCTGGAGGCAGACCGAGCTCCAGCCTGCTCCGAAGAGTTAGTCTCGGAGCGCAGTGACACACAACTCGGCTCATATTTATGCAGAGCGTAACTGCACACAGATGTGCAGCAGGACAAAACATGTGGTGGCTGAATCCAAGCATGATATGTGACTGCAATTCTTAGCAGTTCATCAGGATGGTGTTAAGAATTTGAGTGCTACCGGTGTTATTTGCTGTTAAAATGGTATCCTAATGGTATCCTCTATTTAGTGTTAGAGCCTTCTGGTTCGAGGGAGACCAGCAGCAATACCATTACTTACAGCAATTTCATAATCCCAGATTTATGTACCCCTTAGCCTCCCAGATTCTCCTCTCTGGTATTCATCTGTTGCACAGTTGGCTGTACGGATGACAAACACGACTAGGTGGGAGGTGCACCCCTGCATCTTGTGATTACATAATGCATAATATGCTGGAAATTAGCTTGAATTTTGCACACTGCAAATTAAATGTTCCTTCATTAGCCTAATTTCAGAATAATGCAACTGATTTGCCCCCCAGGAGGAGATCCAGAAAAAAAAGCATTGTAGTTGCACAAGAACATCTGAGAGGTTTAGTTCTGTGGGGTTTTGTGAAATATATTATTCCTCCCACGGTTATTTAGATTCTTTCGATAACTTCTGGATTTGAGAGGTTTGTTTTGTTTGTGTTTAAGTCAAGGTTGTGTCCTCTGAAGTCCAGTGTGCATTGGTTGGGTGGTCCGTTCAGGGAGTTACTAAACTCACACCGCACATAGCAACAAGCCTCCTCTGTTTGGGTTTTGGGGGAGGGTTGAAGGTTGTGCATGCGTGTGTGTGCGTCCCGCTGCACGCGTGTTTGTCGGAGAACTCCCTCCACCTCCCCCACTGACTTCAGTCATATTATGATGTCATCTGTGTGCATCGCCATGGTCCAGTCGGGTGAATCCAAAAGCTTGAGGGGTAATTTAGGTTGATTACTAACACATATACTCCCACATAGCTTTGTGAGCACACCTACTTATTATGCAGAAATGCAGAATTCACTACACTGCGGTAATGGTTAGCGACAGTCAGCCGTGTGAGCCTGAAAGTATAAAATCTCCAGACTAGCAACAGTACCCCTTATTTCTCTTAAAAATCTGCCCCTAGGCCTTTGGTATTATTCATACATTGTTAAAAACACTGCTTACAGTACGTAACTTAAGCTGAGAGAAGACTGCAGACAAACTGGGATCAGGTTACGGAAAGCCACGCTGCGACAAATTACTGCACATGCAGTGCTGTGCATGCATAGGTGTATTCTCACCTTGGGTCATGTAGTAGTCAGTAGGTTCAACATAAGAACGAAGAATAAGAGAATCTTAACTGAAATTAAGATGATGTTACTGATGGGGCGGGGCAGCAAATCCAGACATTTGATTCTGAATGCGTGTGGATCATGTATCCAGATGTTTGCTCCACAGTGAACACAAAGCTTACAGTTTGTATGTTGTCAGAGGCACACACAGACCAATTTTATTAAAGGTTATTAAAGAGACTCGTTAAAAATCACGGTCTGATGAAGGATCTGAAGTTGTGTTTCTTGCTTCCAGCTGTTTGTAGAAGTCTTTCTGGTTAGTTCATTAAATATATACAACTTTATAGAGATCCCTAGAGAAGCAGGAAGCACCGATTTGATATTTAGATGGGAAAAACTCCCTTTTAACAAGGGGAACTAGGCTTACGGAGAGACAGCCATCTGCCATCACCAGCTGGGGTTTAAGCCAAGGTATCTGTTTCATATTGGAACCAGTAAAAGCTGGATCAGTGCATCCCGACTCAAAAAGAGCATTAACTCAACACCTATTAGGTTTAAATCCTAATCTTGTGTAAGGGGTCAGAAGCCCCAATATTGGAGTACGTTCAGTGATCAATTACGCTATCTCATCAGATTAAATCAGTATTTTACCTGATATAAAGTAGTATAAATTAAGCGGTGTTACGTAAGTAAAAAAAAATAGCTGCTGACTTTTGCCTTCATGGGGAGTGGTGGTTGGACTTTCCATTTTCGGTGTGTGTGTGCGTTGTTTCAGATGTTGCCCGCTGTCCTCCCCGTCACAAACTAATCTTCCACTGAGTGTGGTGTGAGGGAGAAGAGGAAATGGGAGGATTTGGTTCTGCAGAATGAATACAGACTAAATCTCTGGTGTATGTGTTGGACATTGTGCATGTGTGTGTCACCGTGCAGCCTCTCCGCACACATGTTGAACCTTCAGAAACCCTAAACTGAATCAGCGAGCGCAGTATTTGCAGCACAGTTCAATCACGAGGTGACTTGGACTGTAAATTCTGCTTTTGAGCAGATTGTTTTCTTATTTGTGGATTGCATACATGAGTGTGTAATATTTACCATCTCTCCTACATATCTGCTTTCATACTATTTCTGTTTGCTAAGTTTTGACAGACATCAAAAAGCCCTTTCATAAAGTGCTGTTGACTCTCAAATGCGAAAGCCTGGAACGCCGGCAAGCGTGGAGAATCAATGAGGACGGTTTTCAGGGTGTTTTTAGAGCAATGGTGATTAATCTGGGAGACTCATGAGCGATAATAAGTTAATTTACTTGGATCAAGATAAGAAAAATGGACTTTACACACTGAATACTGCCTGAATAGAGAGCAGGTGTTTGTTGCTATGGTGCTCAAGTGTAAAGAAAATTAATTCATTAATTGCTCGACTCTTTTTCACTCCCTCGTTGCCAACATATTATCACACAGCTGGTTTGGTTTTCAGTAACTCCTCTTCCCGAGGCCTTAACCAGGCTGTGGTGCACACATTCATGCCTGGATCCTGCTTGGTGCGATCTTGCTGATGGAGGTGAAAAAATGATGCGTGGGTTATAAATGAGTGTGACTTTGACAGTATAGTATCACGAGGTCAGAGCGAGAGCTGCAGACCTGAGTGGCTTCATTCTTGAGCTCATCACATGAAGCTGAAGTGGGACAGATCACCTGATGGGACACAATGTGTGTTTCCGTGTGTGTGTGTGTGTGTGTGTGTGTGTGACTAATTCCAGTAATTCCACACGTCCTGCCGGGCTCGTATCTCATTTCCGGCCCTTAATGTAATGGACACATCCTTCACTACGCTTCATGTATCGCTTACGTTCTCTAGTACACACACCGGCGAGTACTTTGTCAACTGATCCAACTGCAACACGACAGTAAAAGTTAAACACACTTTGATGTGAATCACGCAGTAGTAAGTAAGGTTAGCAAAGGTCGACGAGGTACTCAGAAAGTCATCTGACTGCTAAGGGCAGTATTTTGAAAACATGTCTGTCATGCGTGACCTGCAGTTTGGAGATTATCAGCCAATGCAATCGGTAGCCAGTCAGGTTGGTTATCAAGGTGCATCTGTTTTTTGTTTTTTTACAGTTTTGAATCTTAAAGGAAAGCTTTAAAGAAGTTTCCTTACTGGAAATACTGGGCAGCAAATTCACAGAGTGTTTAATAATAAACATGTGAGGGTTAAATTTGACTATGATCGGGGGATATTTCGCAAAATTTCAGCAGGATGGTAGCCACACCCTGAAGCATTTTTCTCTTATCTGTTTAATGTGGTAAAAATGGTAAATGGCCTGCATTTGTATAGCGCTTTACTCAGTCCCTAAGGATCCCAAAGCGCTTTACACTACATTCAGTCATCCACACATTCACACACACATTCACACACTGGCAATGGCAAGCTACGTTGTAGCCACAGCTGCCCTGGGGCGCACTGACAGAGGCGAGGCTGCCAGACACTGGCGCCATCAGGCCCTCTGACCACCACCAGTAGGCAAACACGGGGTTAGTATCTTGCCCAAGGATATTTGGCATGCAGCCAGGAGGCATCTTGGGATCGAATCACCGATCTTCTGATTAGTGGCTGACCTGCTCTGCCACCTGAGCTACAGCCACTGTGCTTATCCGGCACTGTGTTAGTGCAGGATAAGCATTAGGTCTCATTGGGGCCTAAAGACTGATCGCCGAGCCCCTGGCAACCTCTGTTTTCTAGGGAAAATGTGTATTTCTCAGCCGTTTGGCTATCGCTCAGCGAATAGTAGATGAGTGTTTGGCTTCTTCCATGCAAGTTGTGCATGCGGCAACCACTGTGTGACCAATTTTACCAATCTTTCAGCAGCCGCTCGCCAATCAATTGTAGGCGTACACATTTTTCTCCGATGACCAGCGGCTGCCAGGGTTTTTCAAACTTCTTTGTGTTATTGAGACCAAAGGAGTCTGTTTTTCAGGTCATGGGTTAAGGAATGGTCTCAAAAGCCCAGTCTGAGTCCAGCCCTTACACCCTCTCCCCACACACCTTCAGTCTGTTTCAGCGAGATGAGATGATGTGCGCTAAAAGGATGTGAGAAGAGCATCGTGGCAATAAAGATGCACAAAGGAGCAGCAAGCGAACTGTTGTTCAGCAACACTTTGAATAATGAAGTGTTGGCACTAGAAGTAACTTAATGAGACCTGCAGAGGTTTGAAGTGCGTGAGCATTTTCTATTCGGTTCCATTCATTATTTGTATATAGCGCCATATCACAACAGCAGTCATGTCAGGCTTAAAGAGACTCTGAACAATATGACAAAATATAAAGCTCTGCAATCCTGCGTCCTTTGGCTATATGAAATGCTAAAAATTCTAAATAAATGAATTTTAGTTCTCACAGGAGTGGCTTTTTTCATTTTCTTCACTAATGAATCTCTTTATTTCTCTCATCCACAAAATGACTCAGCTTGGGCTTAAATCATTTACTCTAGAGCCCCTTGACAGGACCTTAATTGTGCTGCTTTTTGTTCTGTGTGTGTGTTACTGGTGAGCTGCCCAGCCTTCGAATGATAATTAGGTAGTAAAACGTTGGCTAATGGCTCCGCACTCTGGTCATGTTTTGACTAACTAGTACCTTATTCACATGGATTCGGCACACAAGAACACAGAGGCAGCAGAGTGAATTGTATTGGCAGCCTGGTCAGTCAAAGAGGCGCCGCTGGACAGAGTAAGTGTGTGTGTGTGTGTGTGTGTGCGCGATTTGAGGCTTTCCACTGTTGAAGCTGTCACAGGATTTGATAGAAGAGCATATGATTGCTACACCTGCACTTGCTTGCTTTTCACTTTTCACCACTTTAGTTACATTAAAAAGTCTCAGTTTGTTTGGTTTACACACACATGCTTGAAATGACACACTTATCTCACTCACACACACACACACACACACACACACACACACACACACACACACACACACACACACACACACACACAGACGTCTCACCTCCTTATAGGAAAGGCTCAAAGCAGATCATCCAAGCCAATCACCTTTCAGGAAGCAGGGATCAGCCAAAATCTCCTCAATTGATAGCTAAACTAACCTTCAGTGACCTGACTGTGATCTACCACAAACACACGCACACGTACGCACAGACATGCGCGCACTTACACGCACACACTCTCTCTTTTGTCGGTACTGTTTTTGCTCATTCTCTTCTCGAACAAAGCCCCTCGGCCCACCATTCCTACCTCCTCCGCGCTCCAGACTTCTTTCTTCTTCTGCTCTTCCTGTCTTTTCTCTCTCTTGCAGAGCGGGCTCTTTGTTTTGCGCTCTCCTTTTATTTTCACACCAGACTTTTATTTTTCTTTCTCACAGTCGTGTTCCTCTGGGGCGTACGAGCCGTGTTTGCGTACGAGGTGTTTGAACAAATGAAATAAATCACCTATGACTGTGACCCGAGCCATCCGTCAGATATAAAACAGAGTGCGTGATTAAATTTATTTAGATCAGAGCGATGATCTCAGTTAACTTGCAG
This sequence comes from Simochromis diagramma, assembly GCF_900408965.1. Classification (NCBI taxonomy): domain Eukaryota; kingdom Metazoa; phylum Chordata; class Actinopteri; order Cichliformes; family Cichlidae; genus Simochromis; species Simochromis diagramma. The sequence goes on along the minus strand of NW_024387038.1, from coordinate 189,960 downwards.
AGCATAAATCTTGTCCAACTCTGACTCTTTTTTTTTTCTTTCCTTATTTTTCTTGAAGTTGCCTTCAACCTAATGTGAGGACTGTGTTTGAATGTTGCATATTATGTGTGTGCATCATCAGAAACCTCCCTGGCTGATAAATGAAGCAAGCAGAGAAGTTCCTCAACCTATAAAGTGGCCACTTGAGGCTGGCGCCAAAAGTGCATCAATCCCCCCTCAGACGCGTCTGTTTAAAGTCTTTCACTTCGGTGGAAATCACCATGTTTATAGCCAGCTACAAAAATTAGGTCTCCCTATATTACAGTGATGGCGATTTTTGCACTATCAATTACTACTAATGCTCCGCTGGGTTCAGGAATCCCTTTAACCTTTTTTTTAAATATTTATTTTTAAATGTATGTGTATATATATGTAAGTTTTATGTCCTGGTAATCACTAAAATTTGAATTTATTATTACACTACAATGTCCACTGTTGCATTGAGATATTTTAAGAGGCTATTTATCCCAGATTTGGCAAATTCTTTCTTTTTCTTTAAAAAAAAAATGTTTCAAATCCCATTTGTTTTTGTTCAATTGGAGATATTTTACGCTATCAGACATTCTGGCTAATTACTTTTATTTTACTTTATTGCATTTAGGTAGAAACAAATCAAAATAAAGTATATCTTATCTTAATCTAGATGATGCTTCGAGATAACTACCCCCTAAAGTACTATGATGGATAGCTGCTTACATAAATTGACAAAAATATGATTTACTGCTTTGTAAATAGTATCCTAGTAGTATCCTAGTACTGCGGGGCGATTAAAGGTTTTTATAGATGTGTGGTTTGTTTATTAAGATTTGAAGTGGTTCATGACTGAAGTTGTAAGAAGATGCTATGTTATGGGGATTTACTCCTATCCCTCGTATCTGTCTGGTTGTTATTTCAGGCAAAATGGCACAACACCAAGCGTAGTTATCTGACCAAATAAAGTACTCCTTGTGTCTCTTCCAAGTGACTCCTTGGTTTGTTTTACGGCTTTTTGCTGCACTTTGTGCGTCCTGCACGTCTGTTGTGCTCTGCCGCATCCCAGAATGCAAAGCATGCCTGGCCCAAACTTGCAGGGCACACCTGGTAATTCGGGTTGGATAACATTTAATGGTGAACAAACCGCTCTGCAGGTGGAATCGCCAGATGTGAACGGAGTAATCGCATCTGCACCTCTGGAAGGAGGTGGAGCTATGATTACCGCACCAATGGGGGGGAATCGAGACAATTTAATCGATATAAAAGCTAACGTGTGAAAACACTCAAGCGCCTCGTTCCATCTTAATGCAGTCTAACCTTCGGTAACAAGTGTGCAGTAGCTTGGCGGTTGTTCTAAAAAATCCAGAGGAGGACAAAATGTCAAATTTCTATCCAGCAGTTGTTGAGATGCATCAGTCTGAAGACAGCTCTCCTTTATTGGAAAACATGTGGTTTTAAGTTACAATTTAAAAAGTGACAGGACATAAAGCTCTGGAAATTTGCCTGAAGCGGGTTTTGTTGTTTTGATCTTATAGCGACAAATTATACATTAGTCCTGTGATGATCTGTATGTGTCTGACTGTGTGTGTGTGCGTGTGCATGTGTGTGTGTGTTTGCGTGTTTTCTGGGCAGTGTGCCAGTTCCGTGTATGAGCATGATCCCGGCTACAGAGCGCCAATTGTGCGCTGTGGTATGGGATGTATGCTGGGCTCGGAGCGCGTCGGGCGCTGCCTAAAAGAACGGAGCTGCCACCCACCAACCCACTGGGGTTACTGAGTGCAGAAGAGGAGGAGGAGGAGAAGGAGGGAGCGTTTCCCTCCGTTCACACACACTCATTCTTGTTTGCCCCCCTCCCTCCTAATACACTCTCCCAGGAAAGCTTCCCCTGGTGCTTTATTTGAGTTTTTGTGTGGCGTTTCGGCATTCTTCTCACTCTCTGTGTGTTTCCCTGTCTCTCTTATTTTCTCCGTCTGTCTGCTCTGCCATATAAATGTCTTTTCTCCCCTGCGCGTACACATCTCTCTTCTAGCACAGGGAATTGTGTTGATGTCAACACCTCCACAATGTATCTCCCCGTGTCGCCTCTATGATATGTATGTGTCTGACTGTGTGTGTGTGTTTGTGTGTGTGTGTGTGTGTGTGTGTGTGTTTTGTTGGACTCGGGGCCGCGGCGTTGCTCAGCTGCTACTTCTCTAACTGGGTTTGTCTGTAAAGAGCTTAGTGCCGGTGGGCGCTGGAGAGCACTAAGCTGATTACCCTCTACTAACGAGCCACTTCTCACATGGAGACCATGATTGTGCTCCTGTCTGGTTGTATTACTGTTTATTTACGTCGCCGTGTGCGATTTCAGTGCATGTTTGTGTGTTTGTTGTGGGTCGAGCTGTACCGAGGCCCGGACGGATTAGGGGATGAAGGTTCAGAGGGATGAGAGGAGGTTAAAGTGCATGGCAGGTCAGCTGAAGTGCTCACGGTGAAAACGGAGAGAGTTTAGTCTCATGCAGAGAAGGTCAAGTTATTCTCAGAGGAGACCGATTTACAGTCTTTTTTTTACTCCCTCACTTGCTTGGGCTTTGACTGGGATGTTTGAATTGGACCCAACTGAGCCGTTTTCCACTAAGTGACTGTTAATCTGTCTGGACAGTGCAGTTAATACAATCTCAGAGTGCCAGGCCTCTACCTTCAAATGGCACTTCACACTACCACTTGAATTTGCTACGCGCTTGTATTGTTTGTGGTATTGTTGTGGTATTAATGGTATATTGTTCATGGTCTCTGCACAGTTGCACTATGGCCGAGTGCCACCTGCCCACGCCACATGTCAAGTTTCATTGGTCAGCAAGTCAAATGTGAACATTTGAGAACTAACCCTGAAAAATACTTGCAGTGAAGTTCTTCTGGAGTCTATAAAAGAGAGGGGAAATTTGCAGGTGTACATTAACCATGCAGTTTAAGCAGCTTTTATAGAGTTTGCTGATTCTGCAGTGATTGTGCCCAAGTGGCCACTGCAGATAAAGATAATCTAAGTAGTGCCTTAAAATAAAGCAAGTTAAAAAAACAACAACAAAAAAATCACTGCGGTTTTTCGAAATATTTTAATATTCTTTAAATTAATTTAGTTTTTATAGTTTTGCCAGGAGTGAAAAGTTTTGAAAAGTGAAACATGCCTCTAATGGCCAGTAGGGGGCAACAGCTCTGGTTGTTAAGGGAATCAGATTGTATAGAAATCTCTAGGAAAACATTTCTATTACGACCTCAGTAAACACCTTCCTGATTAATTTATGGTCTCAACAACTAGTTTCAAGTATTATTAAATAGAAAATTCATTGTGTAACTCGTGATCCTGAGTCAAAAGAAGGGAAAGCAGGCTATGCTTTAAGGGTCGCCCGTTCTCATTGACAACTTGCTATCATAAAGCCTCAGTCACACTTGCGTACAGACTGGTTGGCAACTGTTTGTCAACCACTGGTCACTAGGGAAATATGTCATCGTATCCTAAAAATGTGTTGGCAAGTGGTTTCTTGAGTTTGCTGGCTCCTTTCAGGTGAAGTTGGTTGCAAAGAAGGTGCTGCACCGACTACCTCCTTGGGATTGCTTTGATGGCAAAGAAGTTGCCACGGTTACCTGTACTTCGCATTGAAGATGCCAATTTGTCTGCAACTACTTGCTAACCAACCACAGAGTGCTAATGAAAGGAAATGAAAAAAATCAGAAATGGTGAACCGTCATCTTCAGAGTAAAAGCTGTGGCTCGCCACTGCAGCCAACACATTTCAAAAGATAACCAGTCTCAATTTCCACTTTGTGCTGGACTTTTCACGGTTCCGAAACTACTTCTATCCAAACTACCCGTGACCGTGGCGATCTGCTAACGACCAACAACAGCAGTCCTGAACAACTGGAAGGAGGTTTTCAGTGCAGCACCGTCTACCTCTTTGCAATCAATTTCAGCTAGTAACAGTAATCCAATTTCAGCAGCTACTTGCAACTGATCAGGGAATATCATCATGTCATGTCTAGTTTCAATAAACCACAATCAAAGAGCTCAAATCCTACACTGAAAGTCTTTGAATCAGTTTGCGTTGTCTTGGTTGCTGCTTGAGTAGATCTTGCAAACAAAATCCAAATCCTCACTTCAAAGTCATCTTGGACACAGTATATGACCTTCGTAAAATCAGCCCATAAAATCATCTGTCACAAGGTAAATTTAGATGTCTCAGAGAGAGTAAAGTTGACAGGAGAAATATGTTTCAACCACTAATAAGGGTGAGCAAAACAATAAGAGAGCACGAGGTCTTGAAACAGCTGACTTTTGCATCAAGTAAAAAGCAGAAATTTGCGTGCAGCTGGTCACAGTTCAGCGTTCGAGTGCGAGATGTTTCTAGTTTATGACGCCAAACACCGGAAACCCAGATGCAGTTGCTTCCTTTTTCCCTAAAGTTAGCAAACTGTGTTTTCTTTGAGAGGAAACTGGTATTATGCGTAGTGCTGCAGTTTGTTGCATTACACAAAGAAGAGTGGGGTGGGGGGGGGACTCATGGGTACACTACTGAGCAATGCTTGAGCACCATAAAAACAGTAGGAGGCATCTAATTATTCATAAAACCATATAAAAAGGGAAGGAAAATATGAGTTAAAAAAGTGAAAATGTAGTGTATTGTTGATAGCTGGAGCTTCTTATACTTGCCACACAAAACCGTGAAGTGCAAACAATGAATTGAGGATCTTGGTATGAGTTAAGCCAGCCTTTCAACATCATATAGGTTGCTCAACCCTGACTGCCTATAGGGGAGCCTATAGCCTTGAATTGCGTAATCGAGTTCAACGAACTCTGTTCAGTAAGCTCAGGAAACCAAGCCGCCAAAGGGCTCGGTCTCTGATGTCACCTCAGAGAAACGATATTTCCCAGTGTTAACATATGGCTGTACCCCCACACACAAACGTACACTTCCTCTAACTGCGACGGTGCAGGAAGATGAAGTAAACTCCACACGCAGGCCCCCGAGCTGATCGCTTTCCCGAGATCTTTAAAGTTTTCTTTATGGTAACAGCAAGGAGGAACAAACAGTACTTCGACCTGCCTTATGTAACTCCTCGGTGCAGACCGAGCGAAGGAGCAGATTTGTTTGCTTATCGCTGCCATTATTGGCTTGAGAGTGGTCGTTAACCTTTAGAGAGCAGCCTCACCTCGACGTCACCTCGTCGTCAGCACCATAACCGGGCCTCGGTGGTAGAACTAACAGCTTCCTGTGCTTTGCAGGGTTTTTTTCCCATTAAATTGCCCAAATTACTGCTGGGAACAGAACGTGTGTGTGTGTGTTTATAGAGGCAGTTAAGCATATGGCTTCTCTGACTGTAGTTAAGTTTATTCTTTTCATTTGAAGTCAAGTTTTGCCTTGTTGTGAACCTGAACCCTCAACTCACTCAATCAAAAGCTGATTAATTAACATATGTTCAGGATGTATTAGAGGTTCTGGTTCTTTTGTCTTGTAACTTTGAAAATGTGCTTTTTTAGCATGTGGTTAAACACATCACACACTATATCTTACTGCCAGCAACCCGTTAAAAAGGAAGCTGAAGCATTGATAAACGCGTGTGCATTCCAATCATTGCATGTTGGATCGTGAAAACAAAAGTTCCTCTGAGGCCAAGGGGTACTATTACTAGAGAGTCATACATGCTTTAATGGTATGCAGCTAAAGCTAAAGCTTGACAAGCCGACTGTGACTTGTCACAGTGGTAATTAGGCAGGTTTAGTGAACTGTCAGTTGTCAACTTAAGTAAAATAGTATTTATTTGCTTTTTATCTTAAATAATTGGTGTTAAAATACAAGTTTTTTTTTTTTTTTTTTAGAAAACGTCTCAACGCCAATATAAAGCGTTAAAACCATATACATTGTACAATGTAGATCCTTCTTGCCAGAGTAGCTCTGACCTTTTGGGACATTTTAAATTGGGAGTGGGAGTGGATCCTTTGGGTCCCATGATTTGCAGGGTGAGGCCTCCGAGGATTCTTTCTGTCGTCACCCTGTGAGGTCAGCAGTCACTGATACCATCATCACAGCAGCTACATGGTTACGCTGAGCTCTAATTTACCCACGCAACCAGACGCTTCCTTGTTGCAGGTGTTGGTTATATGTGGAGATGATGATGTTGTACTATAGTAAGGCAGATTATATTTAGCATGAATCTAATATTAATAATATGAATTTGTATTAGTAATAATACAAATTTATTGCATTAATGGTCTTGCTTAGCAGGCTTATCTGACCATAATCAGTCCCTGAGGTCATCGTCCACCAGCTGGGCAAACTGTGCTTGTTTAGGCACATCTCACTGCTGCTCAGTTCGATTGTGAACTGGGAGGTTTGGTTCTGAGTCGACCCCCTGACCTCTTTCTTGTGTTCCTCAGACCATGCTTGAGTGATTGTTGCAATGTGACAGGACATGCAATGAGTTATGTGCATGCAGCAATCTGTAAGTGGGTGGGTGATGCGTGTCAAAGTGACAGTCAGTATTTGGTTTATTGGTGTATCTCTGGAGACAGTCTTGGATAGTTAAAAAGAAGGAAACTGCACGGGGATTAAAGGCCGGTATAGCCGGTATGTTGGCTGCTTTGCATGGCTTTAAGGCAGCACGCTCGTGTCTCGAGACGTGCACGATGCTCAGAAATGACACCGAAAATTGCAGCTTGCACTGTCGGATGCGACATTGGTTTCACTGCTTGGCGCCGTCCCAACAGTGGGTGAACGGCGAGCATTACAGCACCATAACACTGAATCTGCGACGGATGATGCAAATGGTGAGCTCTAGAGTGGAATCAGGTGGGTGGATGACATTGGAGAAGTTTTATAAAATATGTTAAGGCTTCATCACTGGTTGCATTCAGTTATCATTCACATCGAGCTTCCATCAAAACCCAAATTATTAGTGTTGTTGGGATGAAAATGCCACGTTCGTTTGAGTTTAGCCAGCCTGAAGTCATGATGTTTACCTGGATTTGTTTTCTTGCCACTCAAGCGGCATGTGCTGTGTGCCCTTCGGTGTGCCAGATTTAAATGATGTGGAAACCGCACCCATCCGGCACAAGCTGGCACTGCATCAGTTGGTATTTGGCATTTGAGATTTCAGATCGTCTCCACACATGCTGATACCTCTCCACCGTGTTTGGATTCAAGCCTTGTAAGTGCTCCTGCCTGTGTGTGTATGTGGGTTTGAGTGGTTTGTGAAACTTGAGTGCTTTTGTCTTGAAGACTGCTTCTGTCAGTCTGATAAAGACCATCTATGGAATCTACAATTAAACTGCGCACAGACGCACACTCACACAGAGCTGTTAACACAATGTTCTTCCCCACCGCGGGCGTCACAGCACCCAACCGGAGCAGTTAAAGCCTCGATTTGGCAGCGGAGAGGAAATGAAAGGCGCTTAACTCTCCTGTTTACTCATTAGTCATACCTGGCCGAGAACAAACAAGTGCACGTGGAAAGTGATGGATGTTGAGGAGAGAGGAGCGGATGGGGGTGGGAAGGAAGGGATGTGCGCAGTGTTTACTGTTGATGTTCTTGTTGAATTTCATTTGCCATTAATGAAAGTGTTTGTATTCATTACCAGTTGTCAGCCAGGAGAGCCGAAAGAAACATGACGCAAGCTTTTTCGCCCCCTTTACACGTGTGCGTCGTACATGGCTGGTCGACGATGTCTACTGATGTGTAATGCACGCTCGTCATCAGCGATTGTGTATGCTCGCTGCGAGGCAGTTCGCTGTGAGCTGATGACGCTGATGGCTTTTCTTTTTTTCCTTTTTTTGGGGGGGGGGGAGTTAGGCAGAATATGAATGTGAATCACCACCAACTGTTCAAAACAAGACAGGGACACACACACAGAGGTGGTGGTCGGCCATGCGTCATGACGCAGCTCATTCACATAACATGAGGGCTGAATATCCACGGCAATCTTACTTTGTACAGGTGTGAGGGAGTGTAGCTCTAAGTCAGAGAAATGCAAACATACCTTCCATTGATTGAAAAACCTGCTTCATTGTGGCAAAAACGAGGCGTGTACTGAGGTTAGATTGTTTAACATGATCACTCGTCTTCTATTTATTCATCAAATAAGGAACTTTAAATAGAAACCGCAGACACGAGCGTTACCAACACCTCAAAGTAGCCAGTCCCCTCTGACAGCATCATTAAAATGTCAGTTATCTATTAAGTCGACATTCACATCAACCGTAGATCCTTCAGCACAGCGTCGATCCCAGAAACCCAAAGTCTGTCAGCCCAGTGGCTCGTGGTAGGGACAATTGGAAGGGAAGCGTAAATCCACTTTGGACATGCGAATTTGGGAATTGGAGAGCAGGTAATAAGAAGCTACTCCCTGCATCAGCTAGGATTAAACAATCACCGTAAAAGGTTGATTCTGTTCATCTGGATGTAGCATTTTCAGAGGGAGGATCGTTTCATCACTTATCCAAGTGACTTCTAAGTGCACGATAACTAAAACCAGCCCACTGAATGGTAGGGTGGGCTGGTTTCAGTCATTGTGCAAATGTACTGTTTATAAGATTGGGGAAACGGGCAGTCAGCTGACACTGAAGAAATCACTTGGATGAGTGACGAAACATTTCTCTCACTGAAAACGCTACGTCCAGATGAACAGAATCAACCTTTTCGGATCTACTTACCTGGATGATTGAGCATCACCGTGTCCGTTGTATGGCTGACTGGTAAGAACAGTATATTTGTTGGACTATGACTCCCAGCGTGCATCTGCCAGTGACCACTGCAAACTTTAAAAGGACTTTTCTTTTTAAGTGTTGATTTCAGTGCATGGTAAACAATGAGGAGGTGGAAGGCAGCTGGAGGTCGAGCGGGTGTTTTTTCTTGCACCTGTCAGTAATGTTGTTGTTTTTTTTATACTTGTCAGAAGTCAAACAAAATCCCATCAATCCCCGAGGCAGTGCTCCATGTTGGTTGAATTTACATACTCAGAACAGGACATTCAAACAAGCTCTGTGAATGCAGTGCACTGTGTGGTACATTGTACAGGGAGTGCAGAATTATTAGGCAAGTTGTATTTTTGAGGAATAATTTTATTATTGAACAACAACCATGTTCTCAATGAACCCAAAAAACTCATTAATATCAAAGCTGAATGTTTTTGGAAGTAGTTTTTAGTTTGTTTTTAGTTTTAGCTATTTTAGGGGGGTATCTGTGTGTGCAGGTGACTATTACTGTACATAATTATTAGGCAACTTAACAAAAAACAAATATATACCCATTTAAATTATTTATTTTTACCAGTGAAACCAATATAACATCTCCACATTCACAAATACACATTTCTGACATTCAAAAACAAATCAAAAACAAATCAGCGACCAATATAGCCACCTTTCTTTGCAAGGACACTCAAAAGCCTGCCATCCATGGATTCTGTCAGTGTTTTGATCTGTTCACCATCAACATTGCGTGCAGCAGCAACCACAGCCTCCCAGACACTGTTCAGAGAGGTGTACTGTTTTCCCTCCTTGTAAATCTCACATTTGATGATGGACCACAGGTTCTCAATGGGGTTCAGATCAGGTGAACAAGGAGGCCATGTCATTAGTTTTTCTTCTTTTATACCCTCTCTTGCCAGCCACGCTGTGGAGTACTTGGACGCGTGTGATGGAGCATTGTCCTGCATGAAAATCATGTTTTTCTTGAAGGATGCAGACTTCTTCCTGTACCACTGCTTGAAGAAGGTGTCTTCCAGAAACTGGCAGTAGGACTGGGAGTTGAGCTCGACTCCATCCTCAACCCGAAAAGGCCCCACAAGCTCATCTTTGATGATACCAGCCCAAACCAGTACTCCACCTCCACCTTGCTGGCGTCTGAGTCGGACTGGAGCTCTCTGCCCTTTACCAATCCAGCCACGGGCCCATCCATCTGGCCCATCAAGACTCACTCTCATTTCATCAGTCCATAAAACCTTAGAAAAACCAGTCTTGAGATATTTCTTGGCCCAGTCTTGACGTTTCAGCTTGTGTGTCTTGTTCAGTGGTGGTCGTCTTTCAGCCTTTCTTACCTTGGCCATGTCTCTGAGTATTGCACACCTTGTGCTTTTGGGCACTCCAGTGATGGTGCAGCTCTGAAATATGGCCAAACTGGTGGCAAGTGGCATCTTGGCAGCTGCACGCTTGACTTTTCTCAGTTCATGGGCAGTTATTTGGCGCCTTGGTTTTTCCACACGCTTCTTGCGACCCTGTTGACTATTTTGAATGAAACGCTTGATTGTTCGATGATCACGCTTCAGAAGCTTTGCAATTTTGAGACTGCTGCATCCCTCTGCAAGATATCTCACTGTTTTTGACTTTTCTGAGCCCGTCAAGTCCTTCTTTTGACCCATTTTGCCAAAGGAAAGGACGTTGCCTAATAATAATGCACACCTGATATAGGGTGTTGATGTCATTAGACCACACCCCTTCTCATTACAGAGATGCACATCACCTAATATGCTTAATTGGTAGTAGGCTTTTGAGCCTATACAGCTTGGAGTAAGACAACATGCATGAAGAGGATGATGTGGACAAAATACTCATTTGCCTAATAATTCTGCACTCCCTGTATATAAATAGTAAAAACACAGCCGTGTCTCTTATTTTTATTCATGTATTTTTTATGAACTGTGTTTCTTATCCAGTTAGTGGCCATAATAATGGGCCAGGCCAGCCGCCACAGCTGCATGGCTGCCCAACTCTCCAAAACACACACAGACATATAATCACATACTCATTTCATACTCCTGCTCCAGCTCATTGCAGCTCATTGATTCAGAGCTTACTCCATCTCCTGTTATTGTTTCACTCGTATCCATGTCAACGTTTCGCTCGCTCCTCTCTAGCCCCTCTCCTTTTCTTGTTTCAACCTGCGTGCAACCGTCCAAACACGGCACGCATGTGAGGCGACTGGTGCAGTGGATTTGCATGTTTGATCTCAGGAAAGCGTTTTGCAAACCAAGCTGGCGTGATTGGAGTGGTCTGTAGGAACTTGTGGTTTAATTTTGAGCTGCGCACGAGTCCTGTCATTTCATTTCTGCCATCAATCAAATTTGGCAAAAACTGCCAGCGTTCGACTTGCATGAATCGACTACTTTGGTGGCCTTGCAAGCCAACAAACGAGTGCCCAAACATATTATCACCTTATAACTTCCTTTAGGGCTAATTTGTTAGCATGCGGTTGCTCATTTACACATCCAGCAGACACAGAGTGGCATTCACTTCGGCCAGCTGTTGAATATTAGTCTAGTACAAGTCCTTTTAATTCTGTTTTGATCTCCAGTCCTTAGCAAGTGCAGGGAACGGCTCGGGATGAGTGTAGCTCATGCTGAGGAGGTGCTTCGAACTATAATGGGGAGCAGTTAGGGCAGAAGGAGAGGAGGCGTTTCCTCTTGTAGAGATGAGGCGATGGCAAGTGTCAGTAGTGGAGAGTCCAGAAGGTTCTTAGATAAATATTTGCTGTGCATGTTGGCCAAGTCTGCTGTCTACCCACAGTCTCTCTCTCACACACACACACACACACACACACACACACACACACACACACACACACACACACCTACACACACACACCTACACACACACACCTACGCTCTCACGTGCATGCCTGCACATTCGATCACACTCGTCCTCGGTGTTTGCACACGCATATATATGCAGTCACACAGAGCTGCACTTCTTTCAATAAAGCTGCACATAGTAACTTAAAACCAGCAGAGCTGTTGCCGTATGAAGCGGCAGAGGCGTCTCTATTAATAATTACACAATTCATCATCAGATTGGAGCAGAGGCCAGGAGCTGTCATGAACACACACAGACACACACGGAGGCACTGTGAAACACAGATTGGCATCAGTTTCTAAACACACGGGACACGATTTCCAAACTGAACTCCAGATTCCACACCGTCAGCCCCTTTTTTGTCATTTTAATGATCCAAAGGTTCATGAGTTCTTCTCTGGGTCCTCTGTCACAGCAGAGCACTCCTATCAGGTGATGAAGACCTATAGAGGAACTGACCGAGATGGCACCGGGAAGTGAAGGTTTTAATTGAGAGTCATCTCAACTATAGCAAACCTTTCTTTCTTTTTTTATTGTTTATACAATCTTTTTTTTTTTTTTTTTTTTTTACAACATTTTTGCAATTAATAATAACTCAAGCCAGCTGCAATAGAAGAGTCAGTATATCTTGAGGATGGAACATTTTGTAAATACCACACTGACATGTTGGCACCTGAGCTGATATGGCAAATTTATTAGGAAAAGGCCACTGTTTATTAAAATAAAAGCAGGCACAGCCTGCAGCAGCTAAGTGGTTACACTGATTATAAAACATTAAAGTTGCAGAATGGAAAACCAGAACAATTAGCTTCTGTACTTACTCCTGTAACAACAGGAAAGTGGGGCTACAATTTTACACAGGCTCAACAGAACTGGACAACAGAAGATTGGAGAAACGATGCCCGGTCTGAGTCTCGATTTCTGCTGCGACATTCAGATGATGGTATCCAAATTTAGTGCAAAACAAAACTGAAAGCATGGATCCATCCTGCCTTGTATCAACGGTTCAGGCTGCTGGTGGTGTGATGGTATGGGGGATATTTTCTTGGCAAACTTTGTGTCCCTTAGTAACACCTGACCATCATTTAAGCACCACAGCCAGCCTGAGTATTGTTGCAGACTTTTACAGCTATCATGTCAATATGGACCAAAATCTCTAAAGATGTGTCCAGCACCTTGTTGAATCTTTGACATGAAGGATTAAAGACCCGAGTAAAGTGGCCGCTGAGAGTATTCGTGTTAATGCATTTCCCTATATTTCTGCTCTAGTTGCACATGTGGGCTGTGGGATGAACATTAACATTATCACGTTCATGTTTGCAGCACTTTTGGTTCAACTACCAGCCTTAGTCGGCTTTACAATGAATTTCTTGATCCAGATTGGTGTTGGTGTGATGTGAAGACTAATAAAGAAGATTTCCTTCCTTTTACATCTTCTTCACTGATGTGCCAAAAAAACACTTTGGCTGAATTTTGCTGTTCTGTCACAGCGAAGCAAGAAAAGACACAAATGTCTCAGCAGCAGCTCGGCGGCTTTACTTCAAGATGGTGCAACAGCTTCTTGTGTTTCACTTCGTTTGTCCGTCCACATCGGAGAACCGGAGCAAGCTGTTCGCTGGCATTCTGGGAAAGGCCTTACACGGAAGAGAGGATCCCACCTGCTCATGTTATCACTCAGTATATCACTTCACTCAGGATGCCACCGTCATGTGTGTGTATACGTGTGTGTGTGTGTCAATGCTCAGTGGGGCCATCGGCATTAGCAGAAAGTGGCAGAACTGGTGGAGCGGCACGACACAAAGACGGAGAGAAATCGCCGGTCTGAATCAGCAGACAGTGACTGCGTGTGCGTATGTGTGTGAGTGAGAGTGGGAGAATGAATGAGATAACGTCCACAAAAACCCTTTGGTCCCGTTGGCTTTCGCTGTGTCTGCGCTCTCCAGGGACAGGACGTCCCATGTCAGATTTCACTACGGTTGCCAGTTTCTGTTACACAGTTTAAACGCTGCATTTGGAGCAACGGCAGGAAGTTTCTGCTCAAACTGGGTTCGAGTTTCTCTGCAGTGGTTGTTTTTTCTTTCTATTTTTTTTTTAAAGTCACTCATTTCAACAGTTAGGAAAATCCTCGGATGCCCTGAGGGGAATCTGACGTTTGGACCTACAGTGGGATCATCTGGTTACAACACACTGATGTCTGCAGCATGAGCTGTTTGGAAAAATTAATACACTTTTTTAAAAGTTGGTCAAAGGTTAAGAAGCAACTCGCACAGGCCCGGACTGGTTTGTTGTTGCAATAAAAAGACTAATTGTGACCTTTGATGGTTATTTCTATTTATGGGTAAACTACATGGAGGCAGCGTCTTTTTGTGTCTTCATGCACCACTCTGCGTTTAGTCATTAGTTATTATTATTCCCTGGCTCTCGTCCACAGTGTGCCTTTTGTGTTGTCTCCCTCCCATCACCACCATCCAGTCTTGACTTCCCCTCCCTGATCCTGGTTCAGAGGTTTCTTCCTTTTAAAAGGGAGTTTGTCCTTCCCACTGTCGCCAAATGCATGCTCAAAGATTGTTGTTTGATCGTTGGGGTTTTCTCTGTATTATTATAGGGTCTTCATCTTACAATATAGTGGGTCTTGAGGCGACTGTTGTGATTTTGTGCTGTGTAAATGAAATTGAATTGAAATTTGTTTACTAATTAACAGCAAACAATCTCCCTACAGTTGTCCAGAGGTCAAGATAACATGTTTAGATGCAATTTTTCTGTCCAAACCCAGCAATAATCAATGTATAATGACTTGAAATAGGCAAAAAGTGGCACAGTGGTTAGCACCATCACTTCACAGAAAGATGGGCCCAGGTTTGAATCCCCTCACCTCCCCATGATTGCTGGGATAGACTTTAGACGCACTGTGACCCTGTGATGGATGGATGGCCTGAGAAAAAGTGTCTCAAACTTAAATGACAGAAGCGTAAGCAGATGTGTCCAGTTCTTAGTGACTGACTTGTCTTTACTGCTCTGGTGCTGAGATACAAGATGCATTTAATAAGACGGTGATGATTTGTTGTATTTTTTTCTTCCTTAATGGCTGTTTTAGCTTTTTGGCGTTGTCCATTCATTGCAGGAGTTGCTGTTATTTTCTCTCTCTTTATACTTTATTAACGTCTGGGTTTCTGCAGAGAAACACTGAGCGTCTAGATCAGGAAGAAAGCAGCCAGTAATCAGCTTTACTTGTTGACACTGATTTTCTATGAAAAGGTTTAAGCCACCCTGTGAAACAGACGCTTGTGTATTCTCACTAAAGCGTTTGGGCTGCACATAGGCAGCCACTGACTCTGTAGACCTGATTTCCTCGGGCATCTCCTTCCTTAGTTTTTGGGCTGTGAATGCTGACACGGGCTTATATGTGACTAAAAGATCAGGGAGGTCGTACACCAGAGGCTATGAAGAGCTTTAAAAGCCAGAAGTGAGATCTCAAAATTCAGAATCGTACAGGGAACGAGTTTAAGGTGTGATCTCGAGGCTGAGTGCAAAGTTCAGAATCTCACTGTCGTTTGTTTGAGGCAGGTGTTGAAATAGCGAAGGTGTGACGTGATGAAACAGAAGATTTTTGTCCCAGTATATTTCTCAGGTGATGAGAAAGCTGTAGTGTGCAAAGGCCAGCATGTTGGCCTGGCGGCATAACAAACTACTTGTTCGGATATTGTTCAAGGATGAGCTAAAAATACTCGGATGCGAAGCGGCACATGGGACAGGACGGTGGATGTTCTTCTCCCCCCTGACTCTGCAGTGCTGCTCTGTCTCTGTCCATCTCTTCCTGTCCCCACACATTCCTGTGCTGTAACACGCCCACTCAGGCTTTCCCACTGCGCTGCTGCATAATGGAAAGTCTCTGGAGCCTTATACAGGCCTGTCTCTGAACCTCACAGAATATAGGAACAAATTACCACCTTTAATAAGCATTTAGCTTTTAATACCATTTAAAGAGTGCTATAGCTTTTCGCACTCATCTCATAACCTTTTGTGTGTGTGTGTGTGTGTGTGTGTCTGTGTGTGTGTGTTTTGCAGGTGTTATTTTCAATGTAATCTTTGCAACTTTACACCCTCCTCCCCCCGCACGCGTCATGTTATGTGTATATATACCTTACCCTCTCGCACACCTGGTTAAATAGCTACAGCAGCTATGCTACGAGCTGCTGGAGGCGTGATTGACGGCGGCAGAGCTACAGAAGGGGCAGGCGTGAAAATGCAATAAGCGTCAACTCGTCTTTCAGTACCACGCAGTCTGCTCGCCGCTGTCAGCTGCACGGATGTAACGCATGGAAATTTACAGCTGAGCATAAAAGGAAAATGTTGTATTCAAATGAAGAGATGTCTTCAGGTGATAAAAAGCTTTGATTAAAGATGGATGGTTAGCGCCTTAATTCTCATTATTTTAAAGGTGGTTAAGCATCGCGTGGAGGTGCTCGTTCTGGAGCATGCTGATTTCAAATACTCGTGTTTTGGTGAACACGAGATGCTGTCTTAGTCTCAGAAGAGTTTTTCCCAGGAAACCCTTCCCACTCTGTTTGTACCGAACAGCATGTGCAGAAAATGTAACGTTTTGTGCTGTAACTCAATCAGCCACAACATTAAAACCATTTAATGGGGATGTTACTTAAAACTCCTACATGGGCATTTTTGCGGGCCATGTGCAACCGCCTCATAAACAGCAGCAACTTCCCCATTGGGATAAGCCCCCCCCCCCCCCCTTCTGCTGCACTGCAAAAAATGCAGCAGAACAGCTTCACAAAAACCATAAATTTCTCAAGGAATTGCTCAGGGCGCCACACTCTCCTAGCTAGGGCCACTTCTAAAGCGAGTTTTAATGACGTGGCCTACTGGTGACCATCTTATTGTACTCACCTGACTTACTGAGTTTATGCAGACTATTAAATACGATGGGGACGGGCTTGAGATCTGATTCTGGATGTAATCAGGAGATAAAGAATTATTTTTGCCTTTCTACAAATCTCTTCAACCTGTTTTCTGGTTGTTGGCAACAGCTCAAAGGATTCAGTCAAAAACCGGTGTGAGTACTCCACCCGAAATATCTGTCGACTGTTTCCTGTAGACTCCGAAATCGGCTGTGCACATGTCTGTCACATGTGTGATTCAAACACTACTTTACACTAGTGTTTGAATTACTCTTTGATGTTTAACTCAGCTACTTGTTCTTTACCTGAACAGCTCTCATATATTGTGTGTCCTCATATGGGTACTTTGTATTTTGCCTTTTCGGCACCATATACCTGTACAGTGGTGACTTTATTGTCTTTTGCTGTCAAATAAACCCCATTTCAAGACATACTTTTAAAAAAGGATTACTTTCTGTTCAAAGATTATGCTTAGTTTTTATACTTATCAGGTCTAAGTGATTCCAAATATCTCAGAAAACTGAAATATACAAGAGCTCAGTTCAGATAAGGTTAAAATGTGGCTGTTTGAAACCGGTTTTAACGCTTTTGCATTTTCTTGTTTTGACTTCAAACAAAGGAGGAGGAAATTAGTGTTCTTAGTGTACGGAGGCCCAAAAATGCCAAAATAACAAGTTATTGAACAAAACAATTAGTATTAGGATTTAAATCAAATGAAAAATTTGGGGAAAAAAATCTAGCCAATAATTTTTAATTGATTTTAAGAAATGACAAAAACTGACAGCGGAAGAAATTAGCTTTTTCCAAAGGATGGCTGGCATCTACCTTGGAGAAGGGGTGAGGAGCTCAGCCATCTGAGAGGGGTTTGGAGTAGAGGCACTGGAAACCTGGCCTGGCCAATGGTACAGTAATGTTTGGTTTGTGATTTTAATCAATTATTAGGCGGTTGCAAGGCATGTGATTAGATAAGAACCTGTAGCGGCCTAAAATATTTGGGTGTGATGAGTTTGGTTGCTCAACTCCTGATTGAACAAGGAGTTCAAGAACAGACAGAACATTTGTGTATTGTAGTAAATGTTTTTGTTTCTGTATTTCTTTCTACATTTCTACTGTAGGTATTTTTTTATTTTCCAATTCGGGCACTGTTGGTCTTCCGTATGACTCTTCCATTTGTTCTTTTCTGTGCAAAAATGACCACAGTGTGCTTGCATTGAATGTTTAAAATGGCAACAGTAGTATCTTTAGCAGTTCTTGTAAGACGAGCTGGTTGCAGCTGCCACCCACCATGAAGAAGTCATTTTCAGATTTTTTTATGTATTTATATTTTCCCACACCCACCTCTGAAGCCCCCACGAGCCAAGCATTAGATGCTCAGAGGAAGATTTTGGTTGCAGTATTACTTTTACCAAACCGTCATCTACATGCGCGCCAAATTCATGACTAACAAATAAGTACGGTGAAATCAGACGCTGTGGTCAGAGTGCAAACATTAAATCCTTATAACTGACAGACTTTCTGGCGTCGCTGGAAGAAATAAAATGAGGTGACACGGGAGCTGTCCTGTCGGTTCAGCCTGCCAGTTTTCGTCTATCCGTGTATACGCAGCTGTCTTTGACGCTGGATCCCGGCTCATGTTGCGCCGTTTCGCCTCTTAGCTGCTCGCCTTGCCTGCAGGATAGATGATTTAATGGAATCAAGTATAATAACAGTGCAGAAGGATTTCGGGAGCTCAAGTCGCTGGCTTGAAAAATTGCATCCATCGTGGAAAAACCCTCAAGAGATTCTCTCATTTGAAAAGACTTTAATGATCTCCAGAAGAATATTCTTGGCTTCTCGCAATGTGTAGGTCAAAGGTCGTGGCTTCTTGGCTACTTTTGGAGTTGCAAGGAATTTGCTGTCTTGCACAAAGAGATCGCAGCACGCTGGAGGCATTCAGTAAGAACGAATTTGTACATTTTCTGCTCTGCGACCTATGAGATGCTCACAGAAGGATGAGATGCAGTGACGAGCATTGATGCTTTCTGGTGATTTTTCATTCATCTGTTCCTGTGTGAAGTTCATAGATCCCTCTAGTGCACATGTGTCTTGCTCTCATGAAGACGGTGACACTGACACTGCTCTTTTTGTACAGTCTGTTTTTCAACCAGCGCCACTTTCCATTGATTGTAAACACATGATGGACTCTAGCGCGGGTCTGGCCAATTTCCTTTACCATAAAATATGATTTAAACCAAACCAAGTGACCAGTGCACTCAGTGACTCACATCACGTTGCTGGGAGCAGCCTCCGTGTCTTGTGGGAGCCGGGGCGGCATGAAAATGACAGACTGACATAGTCGATTTACGACAGGAGAACAGGGTGGCTTTCAATTTTAGCCAGCCCTCGATTGAGACATCACATAGACCCAGACTCTCCTAATTACACACACACTTTCTGACACACAGGCGGCTAGAGAACAGTTATTGGCTAGACACTGTACTCCGGAGGCAGATAGCCTTGTCTAACCTCTTGATTTAAACAGTCTGGGAGAATAGGGGAAGAGAGCCACACACACTCACACAATCGCCACCGCGGTCATTATCCTATTGATTAGCCAACAGATGGAGAAACGATGCTAGGAAGTGGATGAGATCGATTAACACGTCCAAGGCGCCGGCATGGGGCAGCCTGGGGAAAATAAGATATCTGATTAGTGTGACCAGGAGAGGAAGCACTTCACATGTAGCCGCGTATAAAAGGCTGTATGTGTAGACAGCTGTTTCACATTTTTTTTCCTGTATAATTTTCCACGTCTGTGCAGAGGAAAGGTCGTTATTAAGTGAATGTCATCTGCGCAATTACAGCATCTCCCAGAGTTTGCATGTGTGTATCCATGGCAGAGCTGCAGCAGTAACAAGAGCGTGTAGCGACACCCTGCTCTGGATTCTCATGCCGGATAGCTCGGTTATGTTGCTGCTTTTCGAGCTGCTCCGCTCTGATTTAGGCCGTCACGGCTTGGCCGGCTGGCGGGCACCGTCTGTGCTGAGGCACGCTAAATATAGCTCACTGCACCAGGAAGAAGACAAGCTGGGGGGAAGACAGAGAGAGGGAGGGGGTGTAAATACAGAGTACCCTCAATTGCAATTAGAGAGTCAAGCAAGGCTGGGAATTTTTTTATTTTTTTAATTTTAAGAAAAGAGACTGGGAACTCTCTCTGAGCCTGTCCTCTTTACTAGCCTTGTGCTTTGGTTATTTTGGCACTCGGCGGCTTGAGTGCCTTCAGTGTGAGTCACCACATTTGACTGAACCAGTGTAGAGGGCACTTACTGACCTTTATGGTCGTCATAATTGTGCTTCCAGTACAAGGTGCAGGAGCTGTGGTTCGCATCTTGCATTCATTGTTTATTTACAACACACAAGACCTTTAAAGCAGTTAGCCTGTACTCGGTCGTTATCTACTCCACAATACAACAACCTGACATCTGGTTTGAAGGTCCATACACACCACGGGAAAACTGAAATCTTGAAGGAATAATTGAACATCTAACCGAGTTATATGTGTCTAATGCAATCTATGTCAGACTGCACAACATCAGTCCGGAGGCCTGTCAGACTGCGCAGTGTTGAGTCAGCCAGTGTTTTCTGATTCTTTTCATCCTGCATCCTGACTGGTTGGTCCATTTTCTCCACTGAGGTTTCAGAAAACCCTCAGAGTTTTAAGCCTTGAACCAAGCTAACCTGCTAAGAGGTGAATCGTGACCATAAAGAGACTGGATCTCCATCAAAAAATAACAAAAGAAGAAAAAGATAAGATTGTGTACATAAATACTTTTAACAGTGGAGGAACTACTTATCCTTGACCTGTATCCCAGGGGAAGTTGTTCACTTAATAATAATAATAATACATTTTATTTGAGGGCGCCTTTGAAAAACCCAAGGTCACCTTACAAAAGAACAAAATTAATAAAAGAAGCAATAGTCATAAAATACAATAAGTTAAAATTGCAATGTGCAAACTTGCACATCACTTTGCATCTTAAGGCCGGTCACATACTGATAATCCAGGCTCCAGTTGCCTAGGTAACACAAGTTACCAGTTTACTTCCAGGTCACATGTCAATTATATTTTTACTCTCATTGGTAGTTACTTCAGCTACTCTCCTCTAAGTTGAGCAAAGCTCGTCTTTGTTCCCGTGTCACCGGCAGCTATTTCATTTGAAGTTGCAAAAACTCATTCAGTTTCTATCGTCTCCAGGCCACCACATCACTGCAAATTGCTAACTAAAGATCCAGCTTTAATTGTCATTTGAACGATTACTATCTTAAAACTTTATTCAGCTTAAATATTTCAGATGCAACATACAAATCTGAGGCCATGGTCCTCAGCCGGAAAAGGGTGGAGTACTCACTCCCAGTCAGGGACGAGCTCCTGCCCCAACTGGAGGAGTTTAAGCATCTTGGGGTCTTGTTCACGAGTGATGGGAAAAGGGAGCTCAACGACGGTATTGTCTATGGCTGCGAGCCGTCGTCTGGCGAAGAGAGAGTTTGCGTAAAGCGGCCCTCTCATTGTCCCGTCCCTCCCTCACTTGTCACAGCTTGGGTAGGAGAAAGCGGATTGCGTACCTGCGGCAGAAAGGGCTTCCTCCGATGGCTGACTCTCCCTAGAGATAGGTGGGGTTGGCCATCGCGCGGGGCCGGAGTAGAGCCGCTGCTCCCCAACCAGGAGCAGCTGAGGTGGTTCTGGCATCTGAAAGAGAATCCTGCGAGGTTCTGGGCATGCCCTCCGGGGAGGCCAGACACACGCCCCCCCTAACAGATCACAAAAGTGACTAGTAGCACAAATAAAACACAAATCTTAGTTAACACAAGCAGAATAAACCACTACATCTCATTACTCAATGAGCAGCTCTTCGCTAGCTTATATACTGCTGGGTGGCTGATCGCTGAATGAAGCCACCTGTGCATTGGCTCCTAAAGGAGAAATGAGTGGCATCTGAGTACCTGGATGACATAAGACACAACCACACAATACACAGACCTGCTAGAGCTGTAGTGTTCCTGATACGTGGCATCAGTGCTAAGCGCTGTGGTGCCATTCTTCTCGAGCCGTATACCAATTTGTTTTGCACCAGTGGTACCATTTGCAGTAGTAAGTGGATAGAGGGTGCAGTCTCCCCCTTGTATAAAAACAATTTTAGCTCACTTCTGCACTGCAATCATCGCTGTACACTGACTACTAAAGCTGTGACCAGGGTAACCTAACATGACACGGCACAGAGGACCCAAGACTGACAGATGGCTCTGGATGTCATGTGATTCTGCTGCTGTCTCTACTGTGGAGCAGAATTATGCAGCTAATCCTTCCAACAGTGCAAAAAGAAAAAAGAAAAAGAAAAAAGAAGCCATGACTACTTTTCAGACTTGACATTTTGAATAACTGCAGCAGTGACATTTTCCCACATACCTGTGTGCTCACATGTGGGGCGTGTGCTCAGGAAAATGCAACATCGGATCTAGAACTCTGTTTTCCCACGTACGGGCTTGTGCGCACACACACACTCTCACACACACTCTCACACACACAGTTGCCTGTAGCCATAGGTGTCCTCACTTTCTCCCTCCCTGCTGTTCCCTTTATCTCCTTCTTCCTGTCTGAGTCTTTCTTCCAGCCCGTTTAGCCGCACTACGTATTCAAGTTGTTCGTTTTAGGGTCAGCCTGTTCCAGAACTGATATCACACATTACATATTAACCAGATAAGGTGGAGACACTTTGTTTACATAACATTTCTTTCATCTTCTTCATATCTGAGGTGTGTTTATACGATTTGTAATCAAACCTCTCTTCTCTGGCTTTTCTTCTAGAGTGCTGATGTCGGTGAATCGTCCCTGGGGAAAACAAAGGCTCCGCCTCTTCATTTTGTGGCAACCTATCGCATCGAGAGAGCAGCTGGATCGGACACGGTCCTCAAGCACTTTGTCAGAGACTGATGGAAAACTTCTTTTCTTTTTTTTTTTTCCTCTTCGCTTTCATCTAGTTGGTTGTGGAAACCAACAGGGATGTGTGCCAAATGACATTCTTAAAAAGCTATTTGCTGCTCTCATTCCTTGAGTGAAACCCGTCAGAGGAGGGTACAAAAATGGAGAACAGTGTTTTCTTTTTTCTTTTTTTTTTCCTAATTGGAAGAGCTCCAATTATAAAGAATACAACGGTTGATGAAAAAGAAAAATGTGTGGAATTGTACATCTGCTCAAAAAGTGCCTCATTTTCAGATTGTAGCCATTTTCCAGAGAACTTCAGTGAAGCTTTGTGGGGTGTTTTTTGTTGTTTTTCTTTCCAAGCTTGATTTAATGTAGTTCTAAAAACAAAAGTGGGGAGCACTGGTGTGAGCTTTTACTGCATTCATGTCATAAAGTATGGAAGGTTTGAAGGTTTGCTGTGTGTGCACAGCGATCGCCAGCTTTGTGATTACAGAGTTGCTCGTATGTGGCTGAAAAACATTATAGACACTATGTCTTTAGGTTTCAGTTCATATTCCTTGATGTGAGTCTTCCAAGATGCGTAAAATCAAGAAAAACATGTTGACAGTCCTAACTGGAATGTTGAAATAAAATTAAACGGTGGGGAGATTGTACACAATAAATCTGATATGACATGAACGCAGAAATTTCACTAAGTCCTCAGAGCCACAAGCCTAGAGACCAGTCGGCAACCTCCTGGCAACTTCTGGTTGCTAGGGAAAAAGTTAGTATTCCCCAGCAAATTGTTGCTAGAGGAAATCACTGCACCAAAAACTGCACCTTCTTGTCATTGCTGTGGTTGCCGGCAGGTTGCTGCAGTCACTTGTAGTTTGCAAGGAAGATGCAGACTTGTCTGCAAACACTCACCACTTATTCTCCCGAGCAAACCAGAAGCAGAGAGTGTTCGCCTTCAAAGTAATTGTTGCAACCAACACATTTCAAAAGTTGCAACCTATTTTGAAGGCAAACAATTCTCCATTTCCAATTTTTTCTTACAGTTTCACAGTTGCTTGGCGAAGACATGGCAGGTGTTAGCGGACAAGTTGTGGTCTTCCGTGTAAACAACAGGCAACAACAGCATTTATTCTTGCAACCTATAGCAAGCAAAGCAATCACAATGTTTTTGATGCAGCAATAAAAACACCTTTTTGTGAGCAATTTCAGAGTCGTGTAATACCCATTTTCCCTTAGAAAACGGTGGTTGCAACGGGGTTACTAACTAGTCTCCAACCATTTGAGTATGGAGCTTTTGCAATCAGTTTCACACCAACTGCCAGCAGCCTCTAGCAATGACTCGCAACTGGTTGAGGAATAAATATTTTAACCTAGCGACCAGTAGCTGCTAAATGGTCGCTAGCAAGCCACTAGGCTTGTCTGACTGAGACCTAAAGTACTAGCAATCTGCTAGCCTTCCTTTCTACTGTGAGAAATACTAGCATAGCTGCTGTTAGCGTACTGTTAAATATTATGTGTCGATTTTACTCTTCAAAATTCAAATTTTTCTGCTCCTGATATCTTCTTCACTGCATACTTTCGCTGTTCGGTGAGCCATAAGTATTGAGCGCACAGGCCTCAAACAAAAGACACTTGTAGCAGGGAGTACAGTTGCCTGCTAGCTAGTTAAAACCAGCTAGATCAGATTAACATATTAGCATTGTGCCAGGGCGTAAATTCGCCGTCCTGCTGACCACAGCTCAGGGTTAGACCCCCCCCTCCCCAAATATACTGCTAAGCAATCCCATTAGAGCTACTGGCTCCAGACACTTGTGTCTCACTTAATCCCCTTCATCTCAGGATGCTAAATAGCATACAGTGCACACAGCTGAGGACAGAGGCCCTATCAATAGCCATGCTGATGCTAGCTTTGTAGCCGTCAGCACACTGCTTTTTAGCAGCTGAGCAGGGATCAGTTCTCATTTCATCGGTATGAAAAAAACTGCAGTTTGTTCACTTGGGTTTTTTTACACAGCACCAAACATTTTAAGAGGTGTTTTCACTTTGCTTTGGCCCCAAGTCCTTCTTTTCTGTCTAGGCTCTTGCTTCAATCTCTGCTATGCATTAGAACTTAAGTGCCTGTCTGTCATATCTCTCTCTTAGCAACTAGCACTAATATAGATATCCTATCAGAGTATACTGACTATTTTTTGTCTCTTATTGTTTTTGGGTCTCTTTCGGCTGTACAGTTCTCGTGAAAAAACTTTTTCTGTTTGTGCGGTGTGGCAGCGATCTATCCGATGACTTGACTGATAGCCGTGGCTTTGAGCCCATAAGCGTTGGACCTTAATGGAGGACTAAATCGCAGCAGTGCCAAAACACAAAAAACCGCGGCTGTTCTCCTCTGGTTACCTTGAGCTCTCAAGTCTGGACACATTGCTTTGTTTTTGTTTTGGGGGGGTTAAAAAATGTAACCTTTTATGTTCTCCCTCCCCTGGTGTTTTCTTTAGCAGCGAGGGGAAAACTGTGACATATCTCACCTCGCTGTCTGCTCATTGTGAAGATTTGCGTATGCTTTAACCTTGAATTTGTGTGTGACTATGACTGGAGGGTTTAAACAAAATACAAGTGCACGAAGAGGAAGAAAAGGCCGCCGCACAGAAACAGCAGCAAGAAGGAGAAAAATAATAAATAACGTCTAATTACACATGTATGTGTGTAGCTGCAAATTTGGACTGGCGTGTTTGCCCGCCTGCCTCGGGATGCTCGTGAACTTTTTCCCTCTGGTCACATGACTTTTGAGGTTGACAGCGTAACAATTGAGCTTTTTTGATTGGTAGGAAACTGCGGGTAATAAAGGATAGTCATTCAGAATTGAGAGGGGGGAAGAATAAGAATGAAAAACAGACTCATGAACACATGAATCTCACGTGTTTACCCACTCCAGACTCGCAGGCAAACACGCGATAATGAGTAGAAATGCTTCTAATGGTATTTTTGGAGATGTTCTCATAATGTAACTCAGCAGTTTTCAGCCAAAACGCAAATGCTTGATGGTACTTTGGAGTTTAGAGAGAGCGCACAAACACAGTTGCTTTCAATCTTGTCGTTATTATCCTGCCATTAAGAGCCCCCCATCCCTCAAGCTCTGAGCATCTGATGATTTTATTCTTTTTTTATTTTATTTTTGCTTCTTAATGAACGTTTTTACCTTGTCAAACTGCCCGCAGTCTGGAAAACTTTGGCTGCCCGTGGCGACGTACTCGATTGTCACACCCACATATCATGAACTGAACTCCTTCTGGGAGACGCTCAGGCAGTTTTAAGGTCGGCTGTATGATTTCATTCATTGCATTGTTAGCGGATGTAGACGTGTTCATTAAATGTGCAGGAAGGTGCTGCTGCTGCTGCTGTTCTGAATTGTATGTATTCCTCCTGTTCCCCCCGAGGGATGGTACTGAATGGGGAATATTGTGAGATTTGCCATTGATGTAGACAGTTTTACTTCTATTGCTTGAGGAAAAACAAAATCTGACTAGAAAGGATTAAAAAAAAGTCAAACA
Organism: Simochromis diagramma; assembly: GCF_900408965.1. Taxonomy (NCBI): domain Eukaryota; kingdom Metazoa; phylum Chordata; class Actinopteri; order Cichliformes; family Cichlidae; genus Simochromis; species Simochromis diagramma. Next base: position 163,944 of record NW_024387038.1, on the reverse strand, counting down.
ACAAAAGGACTAAAAGGACTTGTGGTTTCTTTTGTGTCTGAGACTGGCTGCTGGGTTTTTGATTGATGTAATGGGGATGATTTGGTAAAAAGAAAAGAAAGAGAAAAAAAATGACAGAAAAACAACGGAGCTACTGAGCTGCGAGCGGAAGACGCTTTAATTTACAGTCTGAAGCAAGTGTGAACATCTGCGAGAAATGCCACAGACGCAGACGGGCTCATGCGCCTCTCACACTTTGTGAGTCACACACGCTCGCTCGATGAGGCTGCGACCACAGCGCAGATGTCACGCTGTTTTGTGGAAAGGAAAATGGCCTGGTCGTTTTTCAAAGGCGTCTTTCAGCTGCCTTGGTCACATTCGCCACTTCCATTGATAAGATCGTCGACTGGATTTTTTGGCCGCTCTCCGGTGGAGTTAATCACTCGTCTGACCGGGAATTTAACCAACACCGTGTTCGCTCAAAGGCCTCCCTCTGCCTCATTCAATGCGACCCTCTCACTCAGCACTTGGGTTTATTAAATAAGCTTTCCTCTGCCCGATAAATCCGTGCTCCCGTGTGGGATCTTGTATCGTCTTCGTCCACAGATGGATGAGTAACTAAACCCAGCCCAGGTGTGATTGCGGGCTGGCAGAAGGAATTAATAGAAATGAGAGCGCGCAGAGACCAGACGTGCACCTGCACACGCTCTCACTTCCCTTTATGAATAAAAATTAAGGCTAGTTTAGACAACCATAAGCCTCCAAAGATTAAAATTAAGGCACTAAAACCACACCTGAGGATACTGAAACCTACACTGCTGCTTTTTTCTGACACTTTAGTTCTCTTTGGCGCTAGTTCACTTTTTGTGTAAATGCGTCTTGGAAAATACAGCTGAAAAAAGAAGTGTCAGCCAACTGTGACAACTGTAGGCAAGACGAGTGAAACTCGGTGTTTGATTATGAAGAGCTAAAATTGTTTGATTACTCGTTTAATATCAGAGATATATATTTAATATAAGACAAAGAAGTCCCCCCCCCCCCGACGCCGCCAAAACAGAAACGACCCAAAACAAACCAATCATTGACAACTTTAGTGTAGTATTAATGTGTGTGTGTGTGTGTGTTTGTCTGTGTTATTTGCAAGAAAAGCTGTAAAAGTGGGCGAGCGTGGCTCAAGAGTTGGCAGTTCGTCTTGTAATCGTCCTTGGGCAAGACACTTCACCCGTTGCCTACTGCCTCTGGTGGTCAGAGGGCCCGGTGGCGCCAGTGTCCGGCAGCCTCGCCTGTCAGTGCGCCCCAGGGTGGCTGTGGCTACAATGTAGCTTGCCATCACCAGTGTGTGAATGGGTGGATGACTCAATGTAGTGTAAAGCGCTTTGGGGTCCTTAGGGACTAAGTAAAGCGCTATACGAATACAGGCCATTTAAAAATGTAAAAATACAGTTAAAAGTCCCAAATTTATGCCCTCCTTCATATTTTTTCATCCAGCATGGCGGCCTGATTCTGGCCCCCAGGCCTAACATTTGACACCCAGGGTCTACACAAGTTTACACAAGCAGGAGCCAGGATAATGAATCCATAAACAAGATGTGTCCAGTGCATACACACATATTTACAAAATGAATGGTAAGAAAGTGCGAACATGGTCAAGTGCGTCCCCTATATCATTATGAAGGGGGCGTTTAGTTATGTGAAGCAGAACTTTGCATCCTCAACTGAATTTTTAATTTATTTTTGTAATTAATTCTTAAAGCTTGTACCTCAAAATTTTACTTAATAAATTTAAGTGATTCTGACTTATGGATGAAAAAAAAAAGAGGAAAAATCTGTGGCGTGAACTAGCTTCCATACATTTGTGCCGCAAAGTTGGGAATTTTAACAGGTAGCTGTAGGGGCATGACTAATTCTTCACACCATTTATACTCAAAAATCAGAAATCTCAACTTCTGAGTCAGCCTATTCCACCAGAACATCCCATCAAGTCAGATTTCCAAATCGGAAAGTTGAGGCACCCCCGCTAACCCTGACTTAACCATCCAAGATGGTGGAAGTGCAGGACAAAAGTGGTAAAACTGTAAAACTTGTAATCTGTGCTCCAACTGTTTGTGCATTTGTGATTTGCTAAATGCTGAGCACTGATTCGGGCTCGATCCGTGAACATGCCGTAGCCTCATTTTTGGATGCAATAAACAAGACATTGAGCTGAGCTGTGTGAGTGTGGGTCAGAAAATTTTAATCTTCAAAAAGAATTGCTGTCAAGAGCATGCCAAAGCAACAGGTGGCGCTATGAACATAACTATTTAGAAATGTTGGCCCATAAAAAGCCAACTAATAACAACACGGTGTACAGTCACATCAGAAAAGCAGATAAAGGTGCACGCCTAGGATGTTTTCCTTGTCCACATTTAAATGCAGATCATCTTGACCCTGGAAGGACACTTTTAGAAGCTTCTTCTGTAGTGTGGCCTGAAAGGCCGAAACACATCAGAAATGCGACATTTACCAAAATAGTCTAGTACATTATAGTTTCAGTCATTTCTCTGGTCCTATTCAGTGCTTAGGCAAGCAATGCTCCTGATTTACTGAGTGACCTTAAACACTGTCACAAAGAATGTCCCTGTTTCTATAGAAATCCACAATCAGTGAACTAAAAATGAAGAAGCAAACCATCTTTGTGATGCACTCTGAGGCCCTCACAGCAGATAAACTCATTCAGATTAATCTCATTACAGTTAAATAAGACAAGGCGGAAATGCAGAGCATCATAAGGAGAGAATGGACACAGCGGCCATCTGGTAGTAGTGGCGACAGCCAGCGATGATGCCAGGCTCGGCTACGGTGACAGCATCCCTGGCGAAGACAAACGACTGAAAGAGAGCAGAAGACGGATGGTGGATGGGAGCCAAAGCAAGAGGACACAAAGTTCAGTCATAGGGAGGTGCGCTGGCCATGAGCCAGCGGGTGGACCTGATGTGTCTGACTGCCAATAATCTCGTCATTGTATATGTGTTCATCATACTGTATCTGTGTTGCAGTTACACAAACACACCTACATGCACCTGCAGATACACAGCGGCACAAATGCACTCTATAACCCTGCTTGTATAAACATTACAATAAGGAATACCTGCAGAGTATCGTGTGAACGAATTCAGTTAAATAACCACAGGAGTCCCTATGTGGAACATCACATGAGCTTTATGTCTGGAGTTCCCAGCGGTGTCAGATTTTTCACAGAGTACATAAATCCTTTAAAGTGTTCGAGAAAAATGCTACGGTGAGCTTCCACAGTGATAGCAGATATGATCGACACCACAGAGGGAAAAAAAAGCTACTTAATGGTGCAATTTTTGAGTGCAAGAGTCTATTTTGAACCTCAATATGCACTATATTTATATTATTTTATATGGGTTTCCATAGCCGAGCAGCTGCATCCAAGCATTACATCACCAAGTGCAACGCAAAGTGTCGGATGCAGTGGCGTAAAGTACGCCACCACTGGACTCTACAGCAGTGGAGACGTGTTGTTTACAGTGACGAATCACGCTTCTCTATTTGGTAATCCAGCAGATTGGGGATGGACTTTTCTTGTTCCAAAATGGATGCACATCAGTGCACCAAAGAAAGGACCATAATGGCATGGACCAGCAAGTTTGGTGTGGAAGACACTGACTGGCCTGCACAGAGTCCTGACCTCATCCTGACAGAACACCTTTGGTTTGAATTAGAGCAGAAACTGTGAGCCAGACCTTCTCATCCAACATCAGTATCTGACCTCACAAATGCGTTTCTGGGAGAACGATCAAAAATTTCCATAAACATTCCTCCAGGTCAACATAATATTAAACTCTATGGACTAAAAACAGGAAGCGTGAAGGGGTGAGGGACAAGCAAATACTTTTGGCAATATAGTGTATGCTCAGTTTGATTGAAGCTAGGATTTGGAAACTTCAGTTTGTTGCAGGTTAACAATTCCTTCAGTTTAAGTCCTCAAAAATGATGTAACTGCACATTAATGATCCCATGCACTAAGCATGCAAGCAAAGAGTGCTTTCATGATGTACTAGACTACAGTCTGTTTCTGTAAAATCAAGGCTGTTGTAGTGTTATAACGAATCAAGGAATGGTATGAAATCTGATGTTCAATATATGAAAGAATGCTAAAAGCTCCATCGAGTGTGTGTGTGAAAATGATTTCCTAAAATAGTTTGATTTCCAGTCTGCTTTAAAGCATCAACACATCTGCTGAGCGCAGTAAAAACAGGTCTTAAAGCTGCGGAAAGAAAACAGATGCATAAATCTCCCGTCAGATGTACGTCTTGGGCCCTTTGATGAGGCTAAGCGATCTATTTTTATAGGTTTACATCACTAGTCTCTGGCCTTGCACATCATGTACACTTTGTACCGCTAAATGCTGGCAACAATACAGGAAGTCTTCCGGTCTTTATGACTTCCTCCATGGTGCGGTCCACAGGAAGCTCGATGAATATAGGGCATGGATGAAGCTTTTGTTCCCGAAGCACATGTGGGAACGGTGATGTGGGCATTACTCCATGCTTCAAGAGTGCTTCCTCAACATTATTCACACTTATTCTATTGCAGTACTGTGCTAAAGTCTTGAGCTATCACTCGTTTCTTTATATTCTGCTTCCAAGGAGGTAGATTTTCATGTGGTTTTTAAAAGTGCTCTCAAGCAAAACATCTGAAGGCATTCTGAAATCCTTTCCAATGTTGTTTTTCTTTGGACATTGGCTGCTTTTTCACTCATTTTCCATCCAATTTGCTCCAATTTCTTTTATTGAATCTGTCCAAACGTATCAGAAGGGGGGCAAAAAGCGCTTCCTTAAGAAATAGGAAAAAAAGAAAAACAGCATGACCTGACGTGGGACCTGAGATATTCGTCTTGCGCCTCTGTTGATCTGTTCAGGCTCTCATTCTTGCAGAAAGGAAACAGAGAAACGGTGAAGGTATGCCAGATTACACAGGAACTGGACTGACAATAAGTGGCAACAGGAAGTGATGAGTCCAAGTTTGAAATTTTGGGTTCAGCCTAATTTTTCAGCACGACGGTGATCCCAAAATATCCCAGTGCACACGATGCCAATACCTGGGTAGCAAAAACACACAGCGGAAAACTATCAGTCATGGATTGGTCTGGACCTCAACGTTATTGAAGCAGTGTGGGATCAGCACGATAGAGAACAGAACAAAAGGCAGAAACATCCAAAGAAGAGCTTTGAATGTCCTTCAAGAAGCCTTTCGAACTATTCCTGAACACTACTTAAGGATATGTCAAGAAAGTTTGACTAAGAAAGGACTGTTCATGAGAAGTTAGAAACAGCTATGCTCTTTTTTCCTTATTCCCCCTTACAGTTAGCCACATTAAACCATAAATAAGCCAATAAACCCTTTGACTACAGCCAGAAACTACTGCAAGATGCTTCTCTTAATCCTACAACTTTCCTGTATTTGTCTCCATGTATATATGAGCCTTAGGGCAAAGTTAATCACTGCAGACTCAGTAAAGTAAGTTTACACACAGTCATGGTATCCATGTGTGTGGGTCCATCCACTACATGACATCTGAAGCCATCTGAGCCACAAACACCACAGCCGACGCAACCATTTTCTAATGTATTTCCAGTTCCTTTTCCTCACCGCCCCCTCTTTCACATAGTGTACATAGCCAAACAAAAAGCCTTTCTCTGTCTTTCCCTCCCTCCCCTTCCTACTCCCGACACCACCCAGCTCTCACTCTCCCTCTCAGCCGACTCGTGAGAGACTGTTTGCTGTGATTATGGATTTGTCTGGGTTATAGGATGCGTATGAAATTAGCTCTGTCACTCAGGAGCTGGCTGGCTGGACTAAAAATGGGGAGGTGGAAACTGTAAAAAACAATAAGTGCCACATGGAGGGAGTGAGTGAGGGGAAACGAGGGGAAGAAGAAGAAAGGAGGAGGGAAGTAAGGAGGGGCTGCAAGGCCTCAGTGCTTTATTTTCTTTGAAAGCTCCCTGAAAACCACAGACACATGGTACAGAATTCCCCTCACAGTAGAAGTGGGAGGGAGGGCCAGCCTTTGCAAGAAAACACCACACACACACACACACTGATAGAGAATATTTTAGGCGAGCATAGAAACTTGGAATTGTGTGAACTCGACACACAACACTCAGCTAACACAAAAGGCAGCACAGAAGGAGGGTGACTTTGAAGGAGCCGGCAGGCCCACGCCTTTACATGCCAGCACATGGAAACCTCATAACATCAAACATCATATCACCTTAATACCTCTCAGCTCTATGGGAAAGTGGACAGTCCCACTTTCCACGGGTATTGGTAGAGAGTTGGAGGGGGGTGTTAATCCAATATACAATGTGTTTAACTTTGACTGGCAGGTCCCCTCCAAATAAAAAAAAAAACCCTCCCACTTTCTCATGGCTTTGGGGCCTCTTCCAGGGTGTAGATGGAGGACAAGTGTAGAACTGGAATTTAAGTGGAGTACTGAGAGAAGGTGAAGGGTCAGGTGTGAATGGACTTGTGAGGAGCTGTGATCTGGGTTTAGTGTCGGCACAGCGTCCCCGAAAACTGAACGCTTGATTGTCTGATCGATAAAGGAAAGGAATGGATTTTAAATGATTACTATCTGTTGCAATGATGATAGAAAATTGATCTTTGTGAATTCATTTTACTTAAAAGTCATGTAGTGGGCCAACAGCAGACCCCCAGGATGAGAAGTGCAAAGCCTCTTGACTTTATCACATTAGATAATACAGTGGATGAGCCACGCCATCTAGTGGAACATCTGTGCTCTTGCTGCAAAACCAGATCAGGTCACTCAGTGTGTGCTATCCGTAAATTCAGCTAAAACTGACAAGACACAGAAGAGTAGCAACAGAGTGATGACTACACCCTTGTGATTGAAACTAACTAAATGTATACTACATCTGCATTCCCTTTACGGTTTAATTCGAGACAAATAGGGTAAATAATGGAGCGTTTTAATGAATTACTCTGTGTAAACTTATGAGATCGGTTGATGGAGTTCAAAGAAGCCCCACTTGGGCAAAGGAGGATCAAGTTTTTCCATCTCAGAGACCGGCATGCTGAAAGCGTGAATGTAAGCTCAAAAACAGGAGATGGAAAATCTGTGTCAGCACGCTGAACAGCCACTGCCTGCATGGAAATGAGGACACAAGGAATACAATCCATTTATAAAAAGCCTCAACAATGACCTTGCTCTGTTTTCCCTCTTTCTATTTGACATTATAGAATGCAAATCATTTGCCAAACGACTCAAAACCAACGCTCAAAAAGCCACATTTCACGTCTTCTCGGTCAGAGCTGGAGTAATTCAGTGAAAAGGCTGCGTTATCATACATTCCCAGCACGCTGAGTTTTCCACATCATCCAGAATTCCAGTAAAGCACTCTGCTAGTCATCACAAATTACTGGTTTAAACAATACTGAAACAAAGAACAGAAACGCAGGAGAGCTGATGCAGCATTAGGAAAATATGTTAAAGCCATTCAGTTCATTTAAATATCTAGACAGGAAATTATACATCAGTAATACCAGGAACAGACTACAGAGCTTTTCTGAACAGACTATTTTTTTTCTTTATTATTTAAACTAGAGCAGCATGCTTTTGGCATCATTCATAATGTGGATAATAAATATTGCAACATCAGCATACTGCAATCCAGTGGGATCTGGGTGAGTGCTAAACTCCTGCATCTCATGCATTACACCTATCAGTTTAACTGTAGGCACAAAGATGGCTTTATTAGCTTTAGTAACCAGGCAGAAATGTAATGGGTCACATGCCGTCACAATTCACAGGTTATTGGTAATGTGTGAAGTGCACAAAGAAAGTGATTAGTTTTCTTGTCTTTTCTTGGCTGACTGTATTGGACAAGCTAGTGAAAATTGCAATCCACTGAGAAGTCAGGGAGGTTCACGAACATTCATATTCAGGACAAATGAATCTCATTCAAGTCTAAATGAATGTGTTTGAGTTCCGGAGGATTATGAGTGCATGGTCAGTGGTAATCATGGCCATAAAAAGCATGAAAATATGTAATTTCACTGATCATATTACTGATGTTAGCATAACAGTAATAGGAAGGCCCAAACCACAGCTCCCTGATGTGGGGGTCAACCAATAGGATCACTCCATCTATGATCATGAACATTTAACAGGGGTGGGCAATACATTTTCCCAAAGACCCACCATTAGGGCCTGATTGTAGCAATTACTATGATCAGTAACTGTTTATAATACAGAGATTAAATTCATATTGAGCAGAAGTTTAGCTTATTGGTTGGGTCATCCACAACAGTCCCCCATGTGGCCCCTTGGGAAAATTGTGCCAACCACTGCAGGATCCAAGTGGTAACATGGATAGCAATGCAATATTTCAAACTACCTCATCATTTGGTATTTCTTCATCATTTTGTGTAAAATGTATCATCATGAAGAGTCTTTTGTTAGACTTTGCTGAATGGTTTGAACTGAATGTTTTTCAGTATATCAGGAGCAAGAACTATGGTGAAGTTGTAAGTAGTGTGCATGAAGGTTATGCAGTGGAAAAAACAAAAGTTCTTGTAAAAGACAAATGTGAGCTTGATACATTACGTGATCATTATTTGCAGCTCATCCATCCTTTGCTGGAGGAGCTAAAATACTATTTAGAACATCTTAAGCCAAAAAGTATTTCTAGCTTTATATTTAAACCTGCTTTGTTAGCATTAAGTATCAAAGCTAACTGGTTTTAGGTTTAAGACTAATTGGTCAAATTGTGCTTTTGTTAGCTAAACCTGACCCATTAGCTTTTGTTCTTTGGCTAAGCGGTTCTTGTTCCTAAAGCTAACAAAGTGGGTGTGTATGGGAACATCTTACACATTAGTCTTTGAGCCTACAAGTCAGGTTTCGCCACAAAACCTAGTTTGTTAGCTGGCACTGGGCTTACTTAGTCTAGGAAGAAAAGCTAATTGGTTACATTTAGAAACAAAGAATACTTTGTTAGCTTCAACTATGAAGGCTACTTAATCTTTCACGTTTCCTAGGCCTTGTGCTTTTTGCAACTTTAGTAAAGTCCCAGGCTTTTAAAGTATTGGAAATGCTAGCCTAATTATAATAATTACCAGGATGCTCAATACCACCACCTCACTACATGAAAAGGTGAGGACAGATGTTTGAAATATTCTCATGAGATCTCATAATTTCACCAAACTACAGAGACCTTTTATGTAATTAGACACTGAGGTGTTTTCAGAGGGAAGACAGTTTCTGGTTGCAATGACGGTGCATATTTCACATTCTTGAAGCTAAATTAAGGGTATTTTCTGTTATCGTCCTAATATTACATCTACTATTACAGTTACATTACTATTAAGGGTCTTTATAGTGTTTATCCTTAAAACTCTGCAGATCACTGTCCAGTTAGTCCTCTTTGTTGCTGGGCACTTATAACATAAAACAAAGTAAATTATAACAAAACAAACAACAAAAGTAAATTATGAGCCTTTTAATTTGTATGGTGCAGCACATACAGAGGAGCATCACAGCAGATATACAGACAAGAAACAGAACTGCTCATCTCAACGATGCTCTTTCTTCCAGCAGACATAAAGATTTGCACAGCTGCTCTTCACAAACCTAGCATTTAAACATCTGCACATTTTAGTCAATTGGCTCTTTATGCTCCATTTCCAAGGTGAGAAGACTGATCAGCCCGTTGCACGCATAAATCCAGTTTAAATCTTCAGCAGGCGCGAAGAATGTAAACAAAAGGAAACAGACTGTCACTGTTTAAAGCTGGTATCAGGAGCTATAAACTTCACTAACAAAAGTACCCTTGAATGTAAACACGGTTTAATCAGCCATTTATAGCTCAGCCCTTGTAATAGTATATCCATCAGCTCAGTCATGTTGTTTAGAAATGTTTGTTGGCACAAAAAACACAGTCATGTGTACTTTTCCAGCTTTTATTGGAACTGTTCCAGCATTTTTATTGTTTTTTTATCTGGGTGATGCAGGTTCACTGACTTAAAGGAAACATTTTCAGTAGAAGTTCGTAGGTACTCCATCTCTAGCAAATCTTTTGTAAATGCCTGACTTCCTACTACACTTGATAAAACTTCAGAGCCACCGCTTTCCTCATTATCTGGGAAAAAAACTGTTTTTTTCCATTCATAATCGGCTTTTTCGCTTTTATCCGCCTTGTTTTTCTCTGTGACGCTGAAATCTCCCATCTCATTATCAGTATTTTCCTCAGAGTTCTTGGTCATGTTTTTTCCACTGTACTCATCATCATCAGAGTTTAAATTCGAACGGTTCATCGCTTTCTTTTGCTCGGTCGTAGCTGTCACGTTTGGAAAATGATCCATATCAGTTGGCCTGTCAGGAGATTCTGTTGTTTCCATGACACCACTGAACGAAGCACTTCCAAGAACATCGGTGTAAGTGACGGCTTTAACTTCGGCGGGGCGCTTGGGCAGCCTGACTATGGCCACAGTGTGATTGGTGAATGTAGAATCGCCGAGCTTTTTGCTGTTTCTGTGTCTGTGTCTTGCCTTCGCGTGTTTGGCTCTCACGGAGCGGCTGGTGGAGGTGTGGAGCAGGGTTGCCTTCATCTCAGCAGGTTTGCTTTGGTTGGGTGTCCTTAGCTCTGATTTTTGCTTTGATGCAAAAGTGAGGCGCCCCGCTGACCTCAAATGAGCGGAGGAGACTATGTAAGATGCTGATGCTGGATCTTGCATCGGGTATTGCCACCATATTTTGTTGCGAGCCTGTGCAGTCGTGTTTTTTAAGGACTTGAATCTCCGGAAAGTGTAGGGTCTGCTGCTGTTTTTACCAGGTAAGACTAATACAGAATCCTCTGCTGTCTTTAAATATGGTTTAAGGTCAACACTGCTCAACTCCTTTGGAGTCCATGTTGATGTATTGCTGCTGCCTGGCTCAGTTTGATTGGAAATTCTGAAGCTTCTCGGTTCTGAGGTCTGTCGACGTCCGACTTTAATACCATCAAGATCCTGCTGGAGTCTGGCAGATTTGTCCGGTCCTTGAACTGAAGGTTTGGCTCCCTCGAGTGGTCGAGAGTCGGATCTTTTTGGAGCTTTTGTTATTTTATAGGTTCTGAATTGTCTGTAGTTGAGGTTTCTGTCCACACCAGGGTCACTTTTAGGTGTCATTACTTGCATAAACCCTGATACAAACAGCGTGGGTGTTGTGACTGGGATTAAGGTGCTGGGTGAAGGTGAAGAATAAACTACAGGGTTTTTCTCCAACATTACCGGTGGTGTTGTAGTAGTAGCAGATCCTCCTCTTTGGCCAAAACTGTACCTTTGGAGCAGAGCAAGGTAAAAATTTGACATTTTAAACTTATAATGTTTCATGTTCTCAAAGCTGTGCTGTTTGGAGTTTGGCTGTTCTTTAAAGGTGAGAGCGCGTGGCTTCTTTACAGCTTGCCACACAGGATTTTTAAACTCTTTGAAGCCAAAGATACTTTGTGTGCCCCCTCCTGGTTTTTGGATTGGCACCAAATCTCTTGTAGTTGCATTGACTTTGCTGACTGAAAGAGGTTCCTCACTTCTGGTGGCATACCCGTGTGTGGAATAAATGTGAGGTGAAGGGGAAAAACTTGCCATATTCTTCGTTTTTACTGGAGCAAGATGGAGATCGGAAGATTGTTCTGTGATGTGAGGAGGAAGAACTAAGCTGGAGATGGGTCTTTTTAAATCTTTGTGCATCTGTTCATCATTCTGAGCCGCACTAGTATGATGATATGGCAGATTGGAAGTAATTTGCTTGGTTGTATCTTTTGTGTTATAATACCTGGATCCAAATCTGCTGGCAGCAGGTACATCAGAGGGCCTTTGATTATCTGACGTAATGAAAGCATTGCTTTGTCCACTTAAAGCCTCTCGTCCATCTCCCACAACTCTATTAACTGAGGTCTCAGGGCCCTTGAAAAGATACGCTTGCATCTTTTTGTGTCTGTGTGTCTGACCGTTGCTCATTGAGTCTCGCCCATGGGGGGAATCTGTGATGGATGATGTCAGTTTTTCTGCGCTTGGGTTTGTGTTAATAACGGGGGTGTTTGCGCCATTGCTGATTGATGTTGCGTGAGGAGCCAGATGACTTGTAGAGCTGAGAAAATTGCTTGATTGACTCCCTCTCCATGTACTCTGTGCCCCAACTGCTGGAGATTCATTTGTCTCTTTATAGTCACTGTAACGCCCCCTTGGTGTTTCCCAATAACCACTCGTCTGGGATGAAGAAAGAGAAAAAGAAAATGGGTTTCCAGGAGATTTATCTTCATCCGTCCTTGAAGAATCAGTCTTTGCAACTTGTCCTCTGCTGTAAGGTTTTGGAATATATTTCAGGTCCCAAATTTTTGAAAAACTCAAGCTTTGGTGACTGCCAGCTTTTTCTGTAGGTGGTTTTCTAATAATCATTGAGTGGGAATCATGAAAATTTCCAATTAGGGCTTCTTTCTGAGTGAGCGTGGGGTCATTCCCTTTGGACCTCCATCTCTCTGCGCTTTGCCCTCCGTGCTGGGGAGAGGATCTGCTAGTTAAAAAGCTGCTTGCCGGCCTCGCTCCATCTGTTCTATGGCCTCTCTGCACTTTTATTATTCTCACTTGAGACTGCCTGCTTGCTGGGCTGTTTTGACCGTCACTGTAAATACCTTGTGTAACCTGTAAAGGTTTTGATTGCTGATCAATGATTGACGGAGTCCCTCTATAATTTCCACGCGTCTCAGTTTCGTCATCAGTTCCAGTGTGAAGTCCAGTTTCTGTTGACAGCAGACCAGTAGAGGCGGGACGATGTTGCCTATACGGAGTGTAAAGTTGTCTCCAGGCGTTGTACGTCGCTCCATTGTGCTTCTGAGTTGCTGTGTAACTGGCTGAAAGTGAAAACAGATAGAAAATTATAAACTAAAATATTTTACATATCATATAGCCTGGCAATTGGATGACTGATAACTCTAGCAGGTTTAAAGCCCGTGTTATGTCTTCTTGAAAGAGGTCTGATGACCTACATGATTGCCAAAGTTTCACATAATGACGACATTGTATCTACAAGTAATCCCTTTGGAAGCTCTGGTTTCAGGCTGCTGTCGATTCTCAGTTTCAAGCTTTCCCCCCTCATTACACTGTTAAAATTTCAGGCAAACACCCAGATATTCAAGGAATTACAACTGGTACGAAACAACATAAAGTTTTATTGTATGCTGATGATATCGAACCCTCTCTTTTAATGCTAGCAAGGAAAGCCATGGTGAAGTGGATTGGCAAGGATCATCACTACATTTCTATGTGGAAATCTCAGAGGTTGTGAATCTGGAAAAGCAGCATCTCATCTCTTTGACATAGTTTTTTTTTTTTTTTTTTGCTTTCGTTTGTTTACTTATATTTAAAAATGTAATAAAAAGAACAGTGTTATGCAAACTTTTCACCCCATGTACCAAAAATGAGAGCTTCACAGGATATTAAACTGAATACATTTTATATAACCTTAGTTTTATATAGAACCAATTTGATTTAACTGACATCTTAACTACGACACTTACAGCAAGTTATTATTTTCTAGAGGAGTCTAAGTCACGGTGACCTGTTAAAATCTTTGCTCTGGAAACAGTCAAACATCCAAGAAGAACAATCTAAACACAACAGAACTGAAACACTGAACACAACACCGCAGAATTAAAGATGGGAAGCTGAGCAGTCTTTGTTTTTTCATAATTATTAAATGAATCATGTTTGCGCCACTATATTTAATAAATAAACATTAGCTAAATCCACCGATTCAAATTAAATTGTTTGGCGTTTATAGAGTTTGTGTCGGTGAGATCATCTGCTGCTATGCTATCATCTGCTATTCAACCCTTCTGTTTGCAAGAGGAATCAAGTCAGAAGAAAGTTAGCCTTTAGAGGGCGCTCAGCTTCAGAAAGTGGATGAACTCGTCAGTCTGCACCATGGTCCTGTGACTTGTGAGTCATGCAAAATTCTCTGGCATCTAAACAGATTCCTGACTGTAACACTTATTTCATAATCTTCCCTTATATGATGTAAGATTACTGTTACTGAAGATGAAATGTTTATTTTCTTCCCTCACGCCAGATGGCTGCCCCCCCACCCCCTGTCTGAAAACCCCAACAATCTTCTCTCTATTATTGCAGGATTTTTACCTTTGCAATTTAAAGTGACTTGAGGGGACAGTTGTTGTTGATACTTTATAAATTTTAAAAATGGAATGAAATTGATCTTATTAAAATAAGATCCTTATCTAAATGACCTGGAAACTGTTTGTGACATCCCTGATAAAAGTGAGTTCTGCCATCATTAACACCATCAGCTTTGTTGAAATAAATACTATGACTCTCCAGCTAACACGTGCACAGCAAAACCCCACAACAGCCATTAGGATGAGCATGCTTGGGCTCACCTCTCGCAGAATCTGGGCACACAATAAACAGCACGATGGCTGCACAGATCGGCACAAACACAAGGACTCTGGAGAGATAAAAATACACCCAAATGTAGATAGATAGAACTGAACTGTCGTCACAAATAATTGCTAGTGCTTTTCAGATGTTTTATCTGCATGTGCAAAAAAAACCCCCACAAAATACTATGTACCGTTTACCTCGGGTGAGGAGCAAAGTTGCCGAACATGATCAGCAACTTTTTTCCAGGTTTATACGACTAGTAAAAGCTGCAGCAGCGCCGTTAGCCGGTATCTTTTACTTGAACCATGTAGGGGATCTTGCAGCTCTGCTGGTGCTTGTCAGTCTGATTGGAGGCAATCCAGTTCACCTGGCCTCAGGTGACCAACTTCCTGGAGCTATGAGCAAAGGGCTATTTGTTGTTTTTCTGACTTCAGTGAATTTTATGTAAAACATTAACTTTCCTTTTTTGTCTACACTCCTCTTTCCTTTGAAAGGCCGTACATTTCCCCTTCAATTTACTTATCAGCTTTTAATTATGACAATAATAAATTCAAACTTTGTTTTGTTTTTTATCAAAAGGCAAATCACTAAAAATCCACAGAAAGCTTCAAACTGTGTTTTTAAAAAAATGTGTTTATTTTTTTAAATATTAAATACTTTCATAAAAACAAACAAAAAACAATAAATATCAAAACAGTTGCATCTGTACATAAGTGGGGCTGAAAAGGCTGCTTTGGCATCACATTTGGCTACACAGCGGCCAAACAAGGAATCAAAACATTCACAGTGTCCACATGGCTTTATCATCATCGCCATCAAGTCCATTTTAAGATGATTCGTCACTCATACTGCATTACTCTGGGGCCATAAGGGGCTGCTCAAAACATGTGGCAGGACATCATGGCGAGGGCCCTCAGGTCTTCACTGGTCATACAGTCTTCTGAAAGAAAGAGAGAGCACATTAGAAAACAATGAACAACTTAATTCAATGAAAACCTCCCTAAAGTTAAAGAATGTTGTTATTGAATAGATACACATGCCAGTTCTTACAAAAGGTACCGAAGAAAGTGTGATCAAACCAAACTATAGTGTGACTAAGTTTGCATCTCTTTACAGCACTAATCATTTACTTAAAATAAAAAGTTGGCTATTATTTTCCTTTTAGTTCCTATAGCAGTTGGATTATTCATGTGAAGTTTTTTTCCCTTAAGATTTCAGAATAAAATCACTAAATGGACACAAACTTGAGATTTTTAGATGATATTTTGACAGTCTGGTTTCGCTGACACTTAATCGAGGATAAATCTGCCAGTGAAAGTATCATAAACCACCATCAGGGTCTCTCTTACCTTCTCTTCTCTGCTGGCCCTTGCCGTTTATCGCCTGCCAAACTTTCTTCAAAGACCGCCGGAGTCTCCCGCCTCCTGTGCCCGCGGAAGACTCGCTCTCCTCGGCTGGAGTCTCGGGAGCTGTCGCTTCCTCCTCGTCCCCTTGAACCTGATCGTCCACCTCGGGCTCGTTGAGGAGTCCCGCAGCCGTCAGCCGCTCCAGTGCGCTCTCGTCCACCCTCAGCTCGGCTCGGATCTTCCCATGATCGGAGATGGATGTGATGTGTCGGCACAGCGGGCATACGATCAACCTGCCAGCCTCCAGATGCGCATCTCCGGGTCCCAGGGGCCTGGACAGGGCCAAGAGGCAGCTCTCGCAGAAGCTGTGCTTGCACTGGAGCTCCCGGGGACACCGCCGACCCGCGTTGTAGGTCTGGTAACAAACCCCGCACTCGAGTTCCTCTGCGCACATGTCGTTTTCTGATGCTGGCGTTTCGTCCTTAAAGTTTGAATGAGTCAGAAGGCGAGTCGCTCTCAGCTTTATTCAAACTGCACCGAGAGAGGCGGGGCGTGGACGTCCTGTCGGAAACCTAACCTTTCAGACCCAACTAAACACGGCCGATGAGTCACAAGCCCCACGTGATGTAACGATACTGCTGACAATGACGCCATGAGAAGTGGTTCCAAAACACACAGACACGCACACCCAGTTACAGTAACACAGTAACAAGTGTGTATCTACACAGAATATCCACATTAAACATACAGAGTTTGTTTTCATTCCTCCTTGTCTCTCACACACTCCTCTATCACTGTGCAGTACATGACAGGCAGGAGGGCAAGACACAACAAGTCAAGCTGTGTAGACATTTCTAATAGTTATCTTCAGAGATCAGAGAAATGTCTTTCACATATCAGACTAGGCTTTTCCTTCTTATCTAGTTGTGTATGTGTGTATATGCGTGGGTGACGTCGGCTCTTCCCTCTCCACAGTAATCCCCCAAATAAAACTCCTCCTATCAGATAATCCAGCCCTAACTCCTTTCATGGTGATTTCCGCTGTGCCACAGTCTCGGCCAAAAATCACAAAGCCAGAACCTCTCCTGTTCTCTCCGTTTGTGTGTTTCCTGTGTGAGTTGTAGAGTCTTTTGTTCTCTCTGTTCTTTTTAGCCTTCCCACTTTTTCCCCCTGCATTGATCTTACTGTACAGGGTATAATTATGTAAAGCACCAGGTCTCTTTCTTAATACTCAAAGGAAAATGGGATCATATCCTGTGAAGTATTTCGTTTTTGTTTTTTTTAGAAAAGGGGTGTTTGGGTTTTTTGTAATGGGTATATACATGAACCACTTTTCACCTGTTTAACTACAGACACACAGAACTTATACTGAAATGTTACGACTAATGTTTCAAGTCAACAAACCTAACCAGGAGTGATGCTCACTGATGCAAATATCCAATTAGTCAGTCACATCGCAGCAACTCGATATATGTAGGCATACGCCTGCCATGTAAACTGGAGCTGCCAGGGATCGAACCACCAGCCTTCTGAATAGTAGGCCTGGTCTACCTCCTGATCTACAACCAGGCAGATATAAAGGCAAAATGGGCTCTAACTGGTTTGCTCATGTCTACTTGAGAAGTAGGGCATGTGTCAATAATTTTAAGGGCTTTCTGAATCTTGCACAACCAACCTTTAAACACAGCACGTGTGATACAAACAAACTACGCCAACGTCAAAGAACACAAGGGACAGACCTCAGGTGGGTTACATGTCGGTTTCACTTGCTGTTTACGCTTCAGTACAAGTTTACAGTTTTATTTGTCATATACAGGAAACAGCAGCACACACTTTATTCCCAGTAAGCAAAGCTAAGTGAACAGGTACCTTCAAAGTAATATAACAATAAACTAAATAGTAGGTCAGATCACTTAGATCAACATGGGTGTGTAAAATGAGTGAAAAAACACTTTAAGATCAACAGTTAAGATTTTTCGATGTGATTTTCCTAAAGTTACAAGTTAAACTGTCTACTGTGAAAATTCTCCACCTGAGCTGTTTCAGGTTTCTGAGCTGGTCAGCAGGATCTCAGTAATGCTAAAGAGAAAGGAACCAGCCGTCAATTAAAAACCAGTGATGGTCTTTGCATGGAGCCTGCATCTCACGTGTTTATATCGCTGTATTCATTACAAAGGTGTAAAAACTATACACCTTCCAAACCGATACCAAAGTTCCTCTGTATGTGAGGAAACCTCTATGATCTGATGATCAGTTTCTCCATTTGAAGAGCATGAGAGGTGGCCACTGAATGAATCAAGGAATCTGAACATGTATGCTATGTATAAACTGCAAGGATGTTTAATAATTTCAGCCTAAGCCCTACTTTCTATTTTAAAATCCCAACATGCTGACTGTGTGGAAGCATAATAACATGATACGCAAGCGGAGTAGTGCAAGTCATGATCGAGAGACACCAATCTGTCATTTTCTGTCTTTTGTGTCCTGGTTACCTTTACATCACTGAGGGTTTAATTACTGCTCAGCGAGCCACACAGGTGCCTCACTGGGGACCAGACGGATAAAATCAGGTGAGACTGAGCGAAAACAAAAGGTTGCCAGTCAGCTGAGCTCAGACATTATAAACTCGCCCGATTAATGTGCACCGTAACGAGAACAGATCTGTACCGACATGAGAGAAACTGCATGTGCTTGTGAAGAAGAAGGCGCCGGTGTTGTAGGTGGGAAACAAAGGTTCCTTGGATGAGTGGGAAGCGGAGCGCAGTCGGTAAGTGACTCTCTGATCTCTTTTACGTTTGTGATGATGGAGCGCTGTGTGTTACTCTGTGTACAGTCCCAGCAGGCCCGCTGGCCTAGAAAAGAGTTCACTTAAGTATGCATAGCTGTCTTCCACAGGTCGCTTTCATTCACTAAAATGCTTAGTTTGGCTCTAAAAGTCGACTTTCTGTTCTCATTGCATGAATGTGCTGATGACTTATTGAAGAAAGGCTTTCAGGTTGCCATGGACCGATACAAAGGGGACCCCGTGTGCTAAGCAACAGTCCCCCACTGAGTGTGTGTGGCTTGCCTCGTCATTGTCCCGTGCGAGACACAAATATAGAAAAGCAAAGCGCCAGTAAAGCTACACAATTCTACTGATTCCTTTCATAAATCACAGATCAAATGACATCAACAAATGTTACAGACTGTCAGTGTGTCTGACCAAAAGGTCTTACGCCTTAAAGTAAAGTATTGTGTATTTCCCTGTATCGTTTTTATGGTATATACAGTGCCGTGGGAAAGTCTTGACTGTGCCATGATTGCTTTACATTTTGATTCCAAGGAGCCAGAGTTCTTGTAATTTTTAAAGTTGACTTGAGCAGTAGTTCTCCACAATTTCCAAAGGTCATGTTCAGTCCAGTCCTTATACCTGACCATTTCCAGAGGAGTGGTTTTGTATTAACCTCTTAACACTCACCTGTGAACCACTCAAGTCTAAAACGTATCTAACTCGAGGGATGAACGGTTTTTGTGTCTACACATAACAGAAAACTTAAAACATAAAATGACGTGTTTTTACCAACAAAGTGAGTCTCAAAGACCTATCAGCCCAAAGCTTTGCATATTTCAGCATGGTGTGCAGTGTGTCCTCAAAAAATCTGAGGAAACTGGGCAAAAGAAGCAGCAGGTCTAAAAAAAACTATCTACAGCAGATGCTGTTCAAACCTTCTGTGTATTACAAACAACCAATTACAAGAAAGTTGCCTTAAAGAGAGAGGCACTAAAAATGGGTTGTTTTTGTCACAGGATGAACAGTGGGGCTGCACTTAAGTATAAGAAAAAAAGCATTATTTAAAATATAAATTATGCAAAGCTACTGTAGTCGAATCCAAGAATCAGAAACTGTGGAAATGAGCATAACAGTTTCCCTGAATTTGACTTCTGGCAGCAGCTTCTCATTGCAGACAACCTTATCAATCTTCACATCTAATGACAGGAAAGCAAAGCAGGGCATTTCCCAAAAAGTCTTCTTCCCATAAAGATTTTATTTGACTCTAACACAGCCACGGTGTTAAAATGCTGGGCTGCTGTGTCAATTCAACACACCTTTTGAAAAGAGTCTTTGTGTTAGAGATCCACTTAGTTGATTTAAAATTACACTTCCACGAAGTAGAAGAAAGCCGGTAAAAGCCAGCCCAACAAAAACGCTGGGTCTTACATCACCCTGAGTTAATCCTAGTTCAGTATGACATCACTCAGTAAATAAATAATGACTTCTGGCTCGGTACACGCAATCTGTTTGCAACACAAACCGCTTCCCCTAAGTGCCTCCAAATACAGTAATTTTGATACCAACATTTCTTATGTTTTCTTAATTAAAAAAAAAAAAAAACAGCTGCTTTGAATGACTGAAGTGGAACAAGCCTGAGCTGGGAAAAGACGACGTGCTCTGACAAACACACACACACCCACAAATGGAGAAATCTTAGAGTGACTGATTACTTCCTTTCCCGACTATTTTGTATATTTTTCTCTGACTGTGTGTGTGTGTCTGTGCTATCTAGCACACACTCAAGGGCAAAGGTGATTGTGAGTAAGTGAGGGGGTGGTGGATGGTGGATGTGTGAGCGGTTAAACGGATGAATGCTATGACTCATGGACCGTGGAATCTGTTCATGAAAGTTAAAGAAACAAAGGATCTTTGGGAGAGCAGATCCTGACGTTTCTATCTCACGGAAAGTCGACATGAAGTTTATGTTGATCATGTTTTCTCTCTACAGAGTTTAACATCTTTAGCTAAAAACTCATCCCCGACTTGCCTCTCGCCAGTTCTTCTACATCCACCCACTCCCACACCATGTCAGGGCATGTTGCCCCAGTGCCGCAGAAGGGGGATCCCGCTGCTGCTTCCGTGCCCAGCCGTGGCTCCGGTCCAGGGGAACCCATGGATGTGGAATGCCCCATCTGCTACCAGGAGTACAACTGCTACAACAAATGCCCCCGGATGTTGGAGTGTCTCCACGTTTTTTGCACTGAGTGCCTCCAGAGGATCCAGCTCTGCCCCCCCGACGCCCACAGCCCACAAGCCGTTCCTTGCCCTCTCTGCCGCCATCTGACCCCACTGGAAACCGGGGATGCCCTCACCTTACCCTGCAACTCCCGCATCCTGTCCAGGCTGCCCCCCGGGGCTTTCCACCTGCCCATGACTGTGACCTCGCGGATGGCTACAGTCACCCAGAGAGTGGTGCTCTCCATGGAGGGCAACAGCAACAGGGACACCCGCTTCATCATCTTACCCACCGTCAGCCTGCGGGTGCAGCAGATGCACCCCGAAACCCCTTATGGCACAGCGCCTGGCCTGGTGGGCGAAGAGGAGATCATACAGCAGAGCAGGAAGACGCTGTTTTGTGTACAGATCCTGGCTGTCATCTTCTGGGTGCTGTTTGTGATCACCTGTGTGTTCGGGGTGGTGTTTGGGCCACATTTCCTGAACATGAAATTTTAGAGTTACAGAAATTGTTTGCCAGTCTTTTTCTATTAACATGTTTTTTTTAAGTGTACTTAGCATTCACCCTGTAATCAAATTAAGTTTTTACTTATTAGAGCTGGTCCTTTATTCAAAAGGGGTTGCTCCAGAAGACAGCTCTGCATATGGGATTTGGTAGACTTTTTTTGTGTTACAGTGGATACCCTTCCTGACACAACTCCAAAGGAGTTTGTGTCTCCTCCTGATTTCGAACTGGTGACCGTTCACATGCAAACTACTACACTAGAGTCCAATCCTTAAATGTGTCCTTACTGAATGCCTTAAGTACAGATTTTTAATCAGTGATAGCTTGATAAAGCGTGCCCCCTAGTGGTTAACAGGGAAACAAACAAACCCTAAGGTTTCTTTAATCGTTCTCATCATGCTTATTATGTTTGATAATATCATTTTGCAGCGGCTGACTCTGCTGCCAAAGAATAAATTAAATGAGGCCCTCAGTCCTTACATCAGTCCTTTACTTTGTGCAGGGTGTGCACATGTTTGGAAATCAGTGAAAGTGGCCTAACTTTAATAATCTACTTGAGAACGCACATGTATTTATTTCATCAGTGTGCACTCATTTCTCTCACCTGTGATGTAAACTACAGCAAACGTAATTGAGCATACAAAAGTTTGAACTGTACCTCACACAGAAACTTCAGTACACAGTTATAACTGTTTTTCTTGGATGAACACATCTGGCCCATTATGGATATTTAGAATAACTTTCATGGTAAGTGATATGATTTCTCTGTGCTTAATATGTTGGTATTATGTTTTGTGAAGTTGTAATTATTAAAGGAAGGAAAATGATGTATTGAAGGAAAGCAAGGCATGTAGAGGGTTGGTGGGACAGAGGAGGAGATAGCCGAAAGAAGATGATTAGCAATGAATAAAAACATGAGTACACATGAGTTTCTTTTTAACCTGTGGCTAGGCAAACATTGTGCTGATATTAATTATTAATTTCTAGTTTTAGGTCATTTGAAACATGAAATATGCTCTGTGTTAATAAAAAGCTCACCCTAAGCACTGTATTCTTCTGTTTGACATTGACACCCTATCAAACATGCAGTTTGTCCCATTAGTGCCTTTTGTCACCCAGTGTCCAGGTTTCAGTTCATTTCAAGGGTACCTGTGGCTCAGGTGTGGGTCAGCAACGAATCAGAGGGTCAAAAAACAGAGCAATTACCAATAAGTGATTTTAGATATTTTCCAAAAAGTTATTTTAAATTTTAAACTATTATAAATGACTTATTGGCCTATAATTTGCCAAAAAAAAAAAAAAAACAAATGTCAAAGATGTCTCTCATGAATGATGTCATGGTATTTTGACTCAGAAAGAACATTCCTGTCACTAAAAGGCTAAAATAAGCTGCAGTCAGTTTTTGGCAGAGTTACTGTTATATAGCTTTTATTTATCCAGATGCAAAGTCTCATTGACATTAAAAAATGTCATTTTCAAGATCACAATTCTATAAAGATAGTTCTTGTGGCCAAAAAGGTCTGGATTCATTATAATGTAGACACAATAACGCAGATTCATAAAGACACTTGCAAAATAGGTAATTTCTTTATTTTATATATATAACCCTTTCATAAACCCAGTTCACTATAGTCTATGTACCAACCTAAATAACGATTTTAGACACAAAAACACACAGAAACATGGGAAATCACTTTCTGGCACAAAACCACTAGTTCAAGTGTCAAGGTACTGAAACCTTCGTTACCCTTTTGCATCCATTGGAGTGGTGTTAATGTTAGAGAAAATGGTGCTTATGGACATATAAAAGCACTTTATGGATGTGTGTGACTGGGTGAATGAAGGCTCGCAGTAAGAAAGCCTTTTGAGTGTTTAACCTGAGTAGATAGGCGCTATTTAAGCACCAGTCCATTTATCATTTACAGTCTTGAAGTTTAATGCTCCATACTATTTAACCAACTGATGGAAATAAAAGCTCATTATTAAAATGTTAGACTAAAAAACAAAAAAAGTATTAAAAGAAATATTCAGAAAAATATATGAACGTGAACAGGCTGTGAAAATATAGTATAAAATACCATTAGAGACGCTTTATTTATGTATGTAAGAATACTAATACTACAGGGTCGGGGAGGGGGGGGGGGTCTGGTTCGGAAGGGTACGTAAAAAAAAAGAAAAGAAGGGGGTACGTCTTTACGTCACACGCCGCGTTGGCTCGCAACAAGTGGTGAAAAGTTTTCAGACCCCCCCCTCCCCTGTATGTTTTTGTTGGGGGAAAAGTTGTTGGGAGTTAGGTCGTGTGAATGTAGCTTCCCCGTATTTTTTCCCTCGCCTCTCGGTAACAGTGGGAATGCGAGTTTTTACTCCAGGGAAGTCGAGCTTCGAGCAGGGTTTTTCCTCCCTACGTCCTCCGGCTCGGACCGAAAATCTCGGTGGCCCTCATCGTTTCACCTCTGCCGTCTCGTTAGCCACCTAAGCTAGCTCCGCCGCCAGCTAACTGCCCCACAAAGTTATCGCTACCTCGCCTCACGGTGTGTGTGTATTTCTTTCGGAAACTTCCAGGTCGGCAGGAAAAGAAGAAGAAAAAAGAAACCGCAAACGTAGAGATGGCGGAAACCAAAATAATTTATCATATCGACGAGGAGGAGACGCCGTATTTGGTGAAGATTCCCATCGCTGCCGAAAATATCACTTTGCTGGATTTTAAACAGGTCCTGAACAAGCCAAACTACAAGTTCTTCTTCAAGTCTATGGACCAAGACTTCGGGTGAGCTGCAGTGATTTCTTTCCTTCCCCTCTCTGTGTCTCTAGTAGAAGGAGAGCTGTGAGCTTTGCATGCAAAATAAGGAGATCCATCATGCAAACGTGAATGTAGGCACAGAAATTTTGGAAAGCAGCCCCCCTTTTGTTGTGCTTGGATTTTCTGATCGGAGGAGTGACTTCCCAGAGCTAACGTGCGTACATAGTTGTGGGAGAAAATGCTGTTTGTATCTCTAAAACCACTCTATCCCATCTTGTGAGCAGTTGTGGTATATTTGTCGCTGGGGGTAACTTGTGGTTCGAGGGAGGGTGAACATGCATGAAGCCAGCCTGTCTGGACCCCAGTCCCCCAAGCCCGGCCTTAATCAGAAAGTTGTAATGAGTGGTGATGAATATTCAAATACCAGAGGTAGCTGTGTCGGCTGGGACTTTTCTCAGAAAACATCATCATTACAATGGGAGGCATTCCCTGCCCCTGCTGCTTTTCTTTGCCCTAATCCTCATGCCTCCCTCCCTCCTTCAGTCCATCATCTGCTGAAATCCTCGCCTTTTCTTTCTTTCGGGTTTTGTCTCCCCTCTTTAACACTATGGCCTCCCAGCCACCCGTTCATTCCCCCAATTCCTCACACACACAGACACACACAAAACCTAAACTTCCTTAGAAAGAGCCGTCTCCTCGCCTCTATCAATTCAATCTTGCTGTGTGTTTTCGCGCAGAGGAATGCATGTTTGTGGTTTATTCACACAGCGAGAGACCCTTAGGGTTTCTGTTAAATACATTGTAGTCTTGGATGAAGATTTGGTCTGGGCTATTTGCCTCTTTTACTCCGTTTGGATGGCACCAGGGGAGCCTGTGCCAAGCAGCCCTAATATCAGCCCGGAGATGAGGTGGATTTTTTTGGCTTTTCACTGGGCTTTGATAAAGCTGGTGGGCTGCTATTAGCTGTCAACAGAAGCAACAGCAATATCAGATCTGTTTAAAAATACTGTACATCTGGTCTAACCAGTGCCTGTAATCCCCCCCCCCCCAAAAAAAAAAAAATAAATAAATAAATAAATAAAAATAAATAAATAAATAAATAAAAATTGGAAGTTGCAGTTTACCTAATGTAGTCGAGCTGTTTGCATCATAGCGTTAAGCCTAGACAGTATATAGAAGATGGATAGTTTTTGGATGGATGGGCATGATTTTCAATTCTGAAAAGTGAAGCTAATGTGGAAGTACCTTGTAATAAACAGAAGGGGGCGACTCTTCTGGTTGTGAAAAGAAGTCTGCTTGCATAGAAGTGAACAAAGTGATGTCACTCCAGAATTACAGTGTTTAGTGGGAACGTTGTAAAAGTGAGGAAAAGCAGGATTTGTTTTGCTCTTGATTAAGGTAGAGCCAGTGGTGTAGCACTAGTAATGCAGTATAGTGTTTGTTTTTCTGCACTTAAAAACAACGCTGCAGCACATTCGTGGCTGGAGCCTGGCCTGTGCTCTGTGTATGGCTTATTCAGTGAGTCACAAATGCACAGAAGTTGTAGTTTTTATACTCTTTACCATTACCAGTACCATTTTGGATAGTAAACTCGGGGTTTATGGGACTGCTTCATTTTTCTAAGTAGGAAATTCAAGTTGAGGGGTACGTTCCAGTTAAACATTCCAGCTGAGAACTTGGAAATCTGGACTTTCATACAAATCTCTAACACAGCATTATGGTGGGGCTTTCTTGTGTTTGGCAACCTGCTGTTGTATGAGTGAGCTCAGATTTAAAAGTCTGAATTCTGCTTCTGCAGCAAATCTAGTAATGTAGAGCCCAAGCAAGTGCCAAACACTGTCGTCTGCATTTATACCCGTAGGAGCTGCACAGACGACGATGTGTACTTACATTTCTAGGGAGATGTGTGGCAGGTTATGGCATAGGTTTTTAGACAAGTTGTCTGTCACTAGTACGTACACAACGATGGCCATGTTTGACCTACGTATTTGAAACCCATATTTAGGATTTGGGATCCATCACCTAAGCATACCATACAATAGCATCTTTTTTTTTTTTTTTTTATAAAACAGTTTAAAAGAACTAAAACGAACACAAAGTGGTGTACATTGGAACTAAATGATAAAAACACACAAGATTGAAATAAAAATCAATTAAATAGGTCAAATAACTACAAGAAAAAGAGACTTCACCATTAAGGTGATGCTTTCAAATATCTTATATATATATATATATATATATATATATATATATATATATATAAAATCACTTACTGTTTATTACATGTAACATGAAGAAAACATGTTACTTGATACTCTGCTCACTGACTGTTTATTTTCTATTGAATTTCCTTTCAAAAGCACCACAAACTGACGCTACCAACATGAAGTTTGAAACTTTAACAAAAAGTAAACTTTCCAGACTTTTTGGAGGTCTGTTGTATTAGTTTTAGTCTAATGTCCCAAAGAGTGCGTGTGTGCAGCTGTCATGTGCACAGTAAGATAATTGGCGAGCTTTTCAATCAGCGTGTCGGTTTATTATGTTACCTTTACTAGACTTTGTAAGTTAACTGTCAGATTAAGAGCTTGTCCCTGTGTAACTGGGTAACACATGATTATGTTTAGACCCCGTGTGCTTGTGTGTGAGTACTAAATGTTAAACGTCTCAAACGAGCCACCCTCTGGAAACTCTCAAAGACTGTATGGCCTGTCTTTAAGTTAAATTGCACTGTCTGGCATCATGCTCTCTCATTTGAATATCTCCAACTGAGTTCAGATGAAAAATTTCAAACATAGCTCTGAGTCAGCTGTCCAATCAAAGCAGGGACTTTTTCTCCCCCTCTCTTCCCCCTGCTCTCTCTTAACCAGGAGAGGAGTGTGTAATAGTGTGTGTTTTCATTTGTCCTGGGCTGAGGCCAGCTGTCGAGGAGATCTGTGTGTGTGGCAGAGGGGGGAGCTCCGTGGAGCAGAGCAGGCCAGGGCTGGTGCTAGGAACCTGGACCTGGACAGGGTCCATTTGCTGGGTGTCTGGGGTGTCTATGGGGAGAAGAAAGGGAGAGAAAGAACAGGGTGGTGTTCACTTAGAGTCACTGGATATTCTGCTGTATACATGTGCGCTGAGAAGCTGAGAAGGGATCAGGGAGCTGTTTGAGTAAGATTAATTGTTAGAACAGCAATGCCGTGTTGAGAGTGAGGAATTTAAGGGTAGCAAGGGACTTGAAGAATGGTAGTCGGCAGGGAAAAGTTTAAGTTAATCCAACAGGACTCTGCATATTTCCGAGTTGTTTATGCATTGTATTCGAGGCATTTCAGTATGTGAGTGAAATGACTTTCGACTGTGGTCTCTTGTTTGTTTGGGGGACAGAGGAATGACGACAATCTTGCTCTCTGCAGACAATTTGTGCATCTGTCCATCTGCCGTCTAGGTGCAGATTTGTGCTGAAAAAGCGTAATGGATAGGAAAAAAAAAAAATATTGTTAGCTACATCAGTAGCCACATAGACAGGGCTCTCAAAACCTGCAGCAGATCCTCAATAGTGCCCACTACAATCCGGCTGTATGCTAGCATGCACCCACAAAACCAGCTCTCAACAGCTGCTTACAAAAGCCCAGTGGAGCCTGACCAAGTCTCACACACTTAAGAGGAGGTACGCTGGCATGTGAAGCTGGAAAAAGGAGACTTTTGGAGACGCTTGAACAGCCAAGTGTCCTCTATGTAGCACTTACGCCCAGCTCGGTCTCTTGGAACTACTGTAGCTGAAGCCAAGTGTTTGCCTCTCTGTAAACATGGAAGTCTTAGATGGAGGAGGGGAAAACTGCCAGACGGATGTGTTGTCTTTAAAGAATTTAGACCATGTTGGCTATTAATGTTAAGTAGCTGCTGTTATCTGTAATGGCTTTGCATGCAGATTTAGTTGACCGGGTTGTGTAATTCACAAGTAGGCTCAATGTGTTTTAGCTCATTGTGGTAAATGAAGAAATTCCTCAGTGTCTGTGAAGCAGTTTTGTGATGTTTGTTGTTAGTGTGCTGATTCATGGCTCCATGACTTGGGTGGTATTTTGGAAATAAGATTAGAAGCAGGATCCCAGTGATAAGCTTGTACTTATACTGGTGTGGAGTTTACTTTTAATGGGGGCTAACTGAAGCTAAATTAGTTAAATGTTGCTTTAATATTCATTTAAACCTCTTACAATACTGCTACATTACATTTAGATCAACTTGATCTACATTCAAGGAATCTGAGGTCAGGAAGGAGACTGACTGTTTTGGCTCTCCTTTGTGTACAACTAAGATATTAGCAAAATGACTGAACAATCAACACCTCGCCAACACTGTGGAAGTCGCATTCGCACTTTAAGAATAAGTGCAATTTTGTTAATACAATAGTCCGAAAGAACAAGAAAGGTGATGGATTTGTGCCAGAGGAAGTAACAGAGGCTCATCAGCTTTACTGTAAAGATCATCCTCCCCTAATAGCCTATTCAGTAAGGAGCCAGTATAATTCAGTTCAGGTTTAGTTATATAGTCCCAGTTCACAACAGCAGTCGCTCAAAGATACTTGCAGGGTTATTGCAGGATTAAGATGGTACATTGTTACAGAGAGAACCTCAACAATTAGATAAGCCCTGGTGTGTGACTACAAATGCTAAAAAAGCCAGTCCTAGGCAAGGTTTCCTCTACCTCTGCTGACTGAATCCAAAACATTTTTAATACAATTTCTGTGCCCTTGTTTCGTTTCATTTCATTTCAGAGATATTTTTGAGACTCTCGACTGGGTCACACTAGTTTCTTTCTTCTGCTGTCGTCACACTTCAGGGGTGTTTTTTGCCAGCCCCTAGTTTGGTAGTGTTGCTGAGATACTTGGATGTGTTATACAATCAGTTCCCTATTATAATCAAAAACATGCAAATTATTTTATCCTTAAACCAAGTTTTTCTTATATAAAGGAATTTTTTTGTACCTCCCAGAGAGGTTCTGTTCAACCATGAATTGAACCCCTTCTTATCTCTATTGCCTTTACTCTTCATAGCAAGTAATCTGACTGGCCTATGTAGCCACCCACCAAAAACACAAAACAAAAGCCTTTAAACTCATTATCCTTTTTGTTTCATTAGAAAATGTTCCTCAGGTTTGGCCGAATGCGATCCTCCTCCCAGCCATCCAGTTTTTCAGTGAAATCAGTTTTAATATGAGTGTGATCGACTGCAGCTGCATTGATGTGGCTGTAAGCTGATGATTTACCCAGATGGGTTTTGAGTTAACCCTGGCACTTTGATTTGGTGCAGCTGTGTTGTTGTCACGGGCTCATATATTTCATGTAATGTGTCGGTAATGTAAACTGTTTAATTCCCCTCCGCACTTTCACTTTTTCCATCTATGACTTAATGTCGTTTTCAGCCCTCTTTTCTCCACTGCAGTGTACCATACAGATCACACTTATCATGATGTCAGAAATCCAGAACCGTTCAAACCTACTGAACCTCCCTGTGTGTCTCTGTTCTTCAGGGTGGTGAAGGAAGAGATTTCAGACGACAGTGCCAAGTTGCCATGTTTCAACGGCAGAGTGGTGTCATGGGTAAGAGATGATAAACTTGCTGTTTATTTTCTTTTTAAAGCAGGAGTGGAAGCTATACACATTTCCCTGCTAACCTTTCTTTTTCCATCATTTCCTCTTGAGGCTTGTCTGAAAATGTCAAGACTTAAGTTTAATCTCAAGAATAAGCCTACATCATGTTTAGCCAGAGGGTGTTTGCAAAAACCACCTCTTCTTTTTCCTGTGTCTTCCTTCAGACCTCCCTCAGACCAACAGTCTTGTCTAACCAGCAGCAGCAAAATGAAGTAATTAGATTTCAGATTTTTAGCCATTAACTTTGCACAATTATATGTCATCAGAGAGTTTGCACATCTGGTCCTGGCTTGCTCTTTGGTGAAACGTTTGGAAACTTGGAACAGGAAAAAAACTGAACCAGAGTAACTGTCCACCCAGGTAAAACAGGAGGGAGCAGATTCAGCAGATGTATGGGAAAATTGTTCTTGGAGCTTTATCAACAGTCTGAGTCACTGGTAGTTTTGCTAGACTGTTACTCTCAGACTTCAATAAATCTTTTGTCACTTGAGAATTTTCTTACACTCATCGCCTTGAACCGACTGTTTCTTTGTATGACATTTTGTTTCCCTTTTAAACATTTTAAAGAGATTTGTCAAATGAAAGCGTGCACATTTTAACCTGGAGACAGACATGATGTCCATGTTTGCAGTAAGGCTGATGCACTTTTTCCATTTTTCTGAGAGAGGGTCCCTACAAATATTTTCCATATCATAGTTATGCTTCCATTCAGCTTGAGAGGGGTCATTTTTGTACCATTTGTTTTACCCCGTTATGTGTTTTAACACCGAGGGCAGTAGAGATAATGCTCTTATCTGCTTTATATTCATAGGTGTTTTTGTGTTGTTTCCTCTGCTATTTGTGTAAATTGAAAGTTTACAAAATTTCCATCCATCCATCTTCTGCCTCTTATCTGAGTCCAGGTTGTGGGACAGTAGTCTAAGCTGAAATGTCTAGACTTCCCTGTCTCCCTGACGTTTATTCTAGCTCTTTCAAGGGGGACAACGCAGGCAGTTTCAGGCCTGGGTCTAATCCGGGGCCTGCTCCCACTAACACATGCCCAAAACACTTCACCAAGAAGCATCCAGGAGGCATCCTAGTCAGATGCCTGAACAATCTCAACTGGGTCCTTTTTGTGTGGAGCATTAGCAGCTGCAGTTTGAGCGCCTCCTTAACTACCAACTCCACAGTCTATCTTTAAGGCTGGGCCAAGCCACCCTTTGGAGGAAGCTCACTTCCTTCTCCTTGTATCTGCCATCGCATAGTTTCAGTGGATACCCACAGCTTAGGGCCTTAGGTCAGAGTAGGAACGTAGATCGACTGGTAGAGCAGCGGCTTTGCTTTCAAGCTAACTCTTACTTCACCACAACAGACTGATATAGCATCACTGCTGACACCACACCAGTATACCAGTCTCATGCTCCACTCACACCTCAGTGACCCTTTAAATTACCCCACTTGGGGCATCCCACCCCCTTTCCAGCTGAGAGCTGTGACCTCAGACTTGGAGGTCCTTATTGTCAAAGCACAAACTAAATGCCTATTATTAAATTTACGCATTTACATCAATGTCAGCAAAAACTCAATACTATAAACAAGATGCTATATTAAACTGGCTCTCATTAAAAAGATAGTTCATTGTTTTCTTTGCCAGAGTAATTGTCAAATCTGGCCGGGGTGGCTGCAAGTCCTTATAAAGCTTTTATCTTAAATACGTATTTGCTAATAAACAACCTTAAAAGATTTAAATGGTCTTAAATTCATTTTAAATGTGTCTTAAATTTTTTTTTTAGTCAACTCGCAGCTAAAATGTTGACCAGCAACATTAAAATTTTCACTCCGTCTACACATTGATATCCTACAATGTGACTGCTTTGTCAAGCTGAGCTATTTTGGAACAACTGGACCCCCGATTTAGAAGGCGATATTAGCAGGAAAGCATGCATCACAGTTGTTTACATGCAGCAATGCATGACTTGGCCATGTGCAAACACATAGAACAGTATTAGGCGAGAAAGTCAAGTTAAAATTCTGTAGCCGCACGGAATTTAACATATGCAAGCATTTAAATGAGCATGTCGAGATAGAAAAGGCGTTTTTAAGTTTGCCAAACAAATTCACAAAGGAAGCAAATGTTTCTCTGATTGTGTTAACTGATACTCGAGCCGAGCTGCACGCAGCGTGGCTTGTTAGCAGTTATAGCACAGCGAGTTGCCAGGTACAGCTTTCATACTTTCCATTTCTCTTGTAGAAGACCCAGTTGTTGTACTCCACCCTGCGGGTTGCATTTAAAAGGAGACAAAACACTGAGACTTGGCCCAGATAAGAAGGACAGGGGCTGGAGCATCTGTTAAGTGCATAAGAACTCAAAGAGAGGGAGAACAAAGCTCAGACACCAGAGGGACTGATATGCGATCTGCACAGAGAGATGGATGAAGGGATCCCAGAAGATGAGTGTTTCACAGTTACGTAGCCATTAATGGAGAGCAAAAAGCAGGGAGTGACTGGATAAAGTGGGCGAACGTCTCTGTGCACATGCTTGTGGACATTTGGTTGAGTTATTTTGACAGGAAATACAAAGCATGTTTATATGAAGTCACTGAATGCACCAAACTTCCCAAACTCTGGAGCTCATATGAAGTTTATAATAAGAAACGTTATGTGTGGGCTCTGCAGTGATGTAAGAAGGCCTGGACTCCGCTCTCTGTGTTTCTATGGTCCATGTAATTGGAAGCTATATGCCATTCATCCTAATTGTTGATGTGTGATACTGCTCTCTCCCCTTGTATGTGTGTGTGTGGACACTTTTGTTGTATAATGAAGAGAGACAGGTTAAGTGTAGGATAGCGTTTCAGTTTGCCCTTGAGACCTTCGTCTGAAAAGAGTACAGTGTTTGTATGTGAAAGTAATTGACATAGTACCCGTTTTTCCTCCCTCTGCCCTCCACCTCCTTCCTTCTCGTCCTTTCATTCCTTTTCTTTTTTTTCACCCTCTCGTCTCTCTGCCCTCTCTTACTTTGTGCCAGTTTCTCACCACTCCACATACTTGCCTACTTTTTTCCTAATACTTTCCATCCTGCTTCCCTCGACCTTTACCTCAGATTCTTTCCTCTCTTTATTTTTTTTTTTGTGTTGTCTCTAAATCTCTTTTATTTTTCTTCCTTTTATATATCAGTTGGTATCTTCAGACACTCCTGCAGCAGAGCCTCCAGTGGCAGTGGTCCCCCCTGTGGAAACAACTACCCAGCCTTTGCCCCCTCCGCCACCCCTTCCTCCCCCACCTGCAGAGAGGACCGGGGGCATCGGGGACTCCAGACCACCATCTTTCCAGTAAGCAACACACACACACACACACACACACACACACACACACACACACACACACACACACACACACACGTGAATCATTTACTGTGTATTTAAAGTGAGGGAAATGATTATTTGATCCCCTGCTGAAGTTTGCAAGCTTGCTCACTTATCAGGAAATGAACAGTTTCAAATTTTAAGGTAGTTTTAGTTTAATGGACTGAGGCAGAACATCAGCGAACAATCCTGAAAAAAACACTTTACATAAAAGTTTTAAACTGATTTGCATGTCACTGTCATGAAATTAGTATTTGATCAACAAGTAAAACACAACTTAGTACTTGGTGGAGAAACTCTTGTTAGCAAGCACAGCTGTAAGATGTTTCTTGTAGTTGGTCACCAGGTTTGCACAAATCTTTAAATCCTTTCTTAGCTGCCCCATGGCAGCTCAAAACTTCAGCTTCCTCCACAGAGTTTGTGTAAGTCTGAGGTTTGAAGACTGGCTAGGCCACTTCATGATTTCCTGCTTCATCTGTAGCTGCTCCTTTGTTGCCTTGGTGATTTTTTTGGTCATGATGGAACATCCATCCATGACCCGTTTTCGGCGTTCTGGCTGAGAGAAGGAGGTTCTCGTCCGTGATTGTATATTACATGTCTTGTTCATTGACATCCTCGATGCAGTGAAGTCACCCTGTCCCCTTAGCAGAAAAACAGCCCCAATAATGGTTCCAACTCCTGAACTGCAAGGATGTGCTCAGCATTTTCCTCCTTTCAAACACAGTTGGTTGAGATGATGTCAAAGAGCTAGATTTGAATTTTACAGTGTTTATTTATCGGATAAAATAAGTTAAATGTCACCGTTATTATTGTCCGGCTGGAAACAGCGGAGGTGTCCAAATTCAGAGGCTGGGTCCACCTGAGGACCCGGCCTTCGTGGTCTAAGTGGGTCGGGTAGACCGGAAATGAGCGACCGTGAAATTGGACGGTCTAGCCTTCAGAACTACGTCACGAGCTCCCTCGGTGGAGTGAAACTCTGCCGTCTGCTCCTTGCTATCTAAAATATAACCGGACGCTGGCGTACATTTTCGACCATCTCACACTTCAGTTTAATCAGTTTTCTGTCCGACGTTTATTCAGCTGTGTGAAAACCGCCGGAGGAACCCTCCCGAGAGATTAATAAAGTTTTGTTTAATCTAATCTAATAACTTTAATCTCAGCCAAACCGATTTACTCACAAACAAATAAAACACTGAAAAAGCCAAACAATAACATGTTTAAGTTATTTAAGTGACTTATATATCATGTTTATCCTGAGTAGTGAAAGACCGCGGGGGTTTATAAACGATGTGCCGGGAGTTTGCTGTTCTCGTCAGCTCGAGTTTACGCAGCTACATTCTCGCCTGAAAATATGTTAAAAGTTTATTTTGTGACCCAGAAAGAATAATTAGAGTAGTATTAAAACTAAGTAACTGCAGTAGTAGTAGCCATTGTTGGAAACTGGAATTGCCTGGGCCTATCTGGGATATGGTTTTTAAATTTTGTTGTCCGGGTGGAAAATCGGGAGATTTTCGGGAGGGGCACTGAAATTCTGAAAGACATGCAGCTTGTGGGGATAGGTTAATTGGATAATCCAAATTGCCACTAGGTGTGAATGTGTGAGTGAATGTGAGTATGAATGGTTGTCTGTCCTTGTGTGTTAGCCCTGCGACAGACTGGCGACCTGTCCAGGGAGTACCCCGCCTCTCGCCCTATGACAGCTGGGATTGGCTCCAGCACCCCTCGCGACCCTGAAAAGGATAAGCGGAAGCGAATGGATGGATGGATGGCACTGAAATTTGGGATTCTCACAGAAAAATCAGGAAGGGTGGCATGTATGGATGTTGTGTGCGCTGCAGGATTTCATTGCATTGTGCTCAAGTGTGTTACCAGTGTTGTTCTTAGCGACTGTGATCCCAACTGTCTTCAGGTCATTAACAAGCTGATCTCATGTAGTTTTGGGATGATCCACCACTTTTCACCCATTGTACTTGAAGACTTGCAACACACACCTGTGCTCCTCCTATAGTTTTAATTAGAAACTGTATATTTACCTGAATATCTCACACTCTCAGAGTATCAGGTTTACGCACGAATATGTGAGCTCATTTGAAACTGATCTTAGCTGGGACCGCCCTTGTTATTGACACAAGGAAAAGCTTTCAATCCCTGAGTAGACAGATCTGATTGAAGTGTTCCCTCACACAGTTTGAGTATGTTTTTGCCATATTCAAGAACTTCCATTCCAGTGTGCTTTGAAATGTTATGAAATGTGGTCTAGTTGGTTTGGATAGTTGGGGTTACTGCAGAAAACTGTAACATCACATTAAGTTAATATGACAAATGTGTCAACAAACACTTTCCTAGTGATTATTCTTGTTTAACACTGTTTTGGAAATATCTGCTAATAGCAGTGAACCAACTGGTTTCTCACTTTGTTTGCTGTCAGTTCCTGGGCAGGTATTCAACGCTGGGTTTACCAGAACCTACACTGAGACAGAGGCTACCAAAAACATTAGTTTTGAGCTGAAAAAGCAAAACGAAGAAGTGAATGAAGCTTAAAAACTGTCAAGCTAATACAAGTCTTTAGAGCAAGAATGAGATCTCATCTTACATGTAGTCATTTCATTTTTTAAAACAAACAAACAAAAACATGCATGTGCGCGCACACACGTGTGTGATTAGGACAGCTTTTAAAAAAAGCAAAAAACCAGTATGAATTTCAAAATAACTATTTATTATTTATTTGTATTATATTATGTCATATTGTACAGCTTGTACATACATGTACGAAGAAGGTTAAAGTGGGACTTCACAGGTGGGCAAGCTGTAAGATCAGGTGTAGCAAAAATGTGTATCAGTGTGGGCCAAAAAATCAGAAGTGGTTGCACACTGTTTTGTATTGGGATATCCAGTAGGTTTTCGCTTTATTGTACATAAATCATAGGTCAGCTGTGATGAACTGCTACTCTGATATTCACTGCTCTTTGTGGATCGAGCCAATTGAACTCAACAGGATATAAACAGATGATTCAATAGCTGTAGGGATGATTTCTAACACCTGGGCAGTATAAAGCTAATCAAAAGGTAGAATTCAGTGAGTGAATCTAATCAGCGTCACCAGCTTAGATATACATCGATGTTTGCTGCCTTTCATGTAATCTAATATTGATATGACCAATCCAACATTACTGAAAACTATAGTTATAACCATAGTCCATCCTTTATCTTTATAAAAAACCAAGTATATCTGCACACTGCTTTTTCATGAGTCATTAGTGAGGAAGTAAAGAAGAAAAAGTAAATTAGTTATTTGTTTCCATAATATGTTTGGAGCTAGACCGACACCTTACTGCTCATACGTGACAATCTTCAAATGAAAGGGTCTCTGGTACCAAAGAAAAGGTTCAGTTTAACCAGCAAAGAGATTGTGCTGTTCTATAGCCTTCACTGCAATAAGAGACAATGTAATACATATGTCCAAGGCCTCATTAAAGTGACACGTACCTGACCAACAACTTTAATGTAAGCAACATTAAGCACATAATGCTAAAAGTATGTATTAAAATGTTGATTTGGTGTTTAAAAGGGAACAGTTGTACGTGTGTCCAGCTCTATATTTGTATTCTTAGACTCCCAGAGTAGTCTGACAGCATCTAAGGAGCCTATACTGGGCCTTGGTCCTTCTCAGGACACTTATTTGGACAATTACCAAGTTGTTTTTAAATAGCGTGATATAAATATGTAAATGTTCTGTAAATGTGACAGGAAATAAGGAAAAGAGCGAGTAGTTCTGTTTAACTGAAGAATAGTCTAGAGTTTGACTAAAGAAATGGACTGATATCAGCTGATTCTAGTTTATTACTGATAAGGATGTCTCTTGGGAGATAACAGCAAAATGTCTGCAAAGATGGTAATGAGATCATTTAGAAAAAAGGCCTCTTTTGAAGTTTGTCCAGCAGAAACACTGACAGGCTTTTCTTTTGACTGTTCAAATGTCCTCCTGAAAATATTACAGTTCTCTAAATAGCAAATTGGCACTTATTTTCTTTATTTATTTGTATGATAATTAATAAATAATACAAATACTTGTATTATGTGTCAGATTCAGTTAAGCCCATTTTCATTCAGAGGAAGCTGTTAGAAATTAGGACGAAAAAATAAAGCTTAGATATTCGTATACAGCAGCAGGCAATACTGCTTTAAAAGAACAGGTAATTTAAGGAACTTTCTAGCCTACTATAATTGCAAAAATGCATAACATAAAAAACGTATGTAGTTAGAAAGGCCTTTTATGTTGTAAACACTGATTACTCCAGTGTTGAATCCAGTCGTGCTCTAATTCCATCTGTAATTGTGCTTATTTTTACAGTCCCAATGCAACAGGCAGCGTGGAGACTTTGGACGACCAGACTGAAACGGAGTCTGTAGTTTCTTTCAGGAGAGAGAGGCCTCGGCACAGAGAGAGCATGGAACAACACGGTGAGACACTCGTGCACACGAAAACAATCCTTTTAATACTGCCTCCTATCAAGATTTGGCACGTCTATATCTCCCAGACACTCAATACAAGTTGATATAATCAGAGAGTTGCTGAGGAGTGAGGAATGTTTGGGATCTATAGGGAAACCCTGACTTGCACAAACATGAAAAATCATGTTGATTATTTTCCTGTTGTCTTTGGGGACTCTCGTGCGGCATCTCAGGCCCTCGTATGAACGGCCAGAGTCGTCTGGAGCGCCACCTGGCAGGATACGAGAGCTCTAGCACGGTGATGAGCAGCGAGTTAGAAACGACCAGCTTCTGCGACTCTGAGGACGATGACACGATGAGCAGGTGAGAAAGAGATCAATGTCGTATGTATCCAGTAGGTGATGAAACAGGCTAATGCGAGAGAAGCTGTCCCTTAAATTTGTGTTGACCTCCTTAAGAGCCAAGCCTGTTAAAGGTTTATGAAATATTTCTCTCTCTTGACCTTTCACCTTTTGTCGAACAGGTTCAGCAGTGCCACAGAGCAGAGCACAGCTTCGAGGCTTCTTAAGCGACATCGTCGACGGAGGAAACAGCGTCCCCCACGTCTGGAGAGGGTGTGTGCACACGATTTACTTTGTGCAAACAGATTAAATATTTTGGTCACGTCAGTGTCTGTAGTGTAATGTTGTCATTTCCTGCTCCAGGCCTCCTCCTTCAGCAGTGTTACAGATTCCACGATGTCTCTGAACATCATCACCGTCACTCTGAACATGGGTCTGTACTCTCCTCATGCACCTCATGAACCTCATATCTCAGATTCATTTTTCTTACCTAATGTTCACCTCGTCTTAACATTATTGTGATTTCTCAACCGTACAGAAAAGTACAACTTCCTGGGTATCAGCATAGTGGGTCAGAGCAACGAAAGGGGGGATGGAGGCATCTACATTGGCTCCATCATGAAGGGAGGAGCTGTGGCTGCTGATGGACGCATTGAACCTGGTGACATGCTGCTGCAGGTGAGGAGGAATGATGGCTTATTCCTATATAAATGACGATGTCTTGATTTATTTAGTTTTTTAAATTACTGCTCGGACAGCTGGTTTATCCAGGAAATACCAGTGTGGTTGTTTGGTTTTGAGATCTGCTGGGTCTCATTTCAGGAGCTTTTCTAGTGGGTGATCCAGTCCAGATCAGTGCTTGTTCACTTCAGTTGTAATTCATTCCTTGTCTACATGAACACATCTGTTTCTCTCTAAAACTAAACAAAGGAACTATTTATGCGTATGAATGCAACTGGTTTTTATTTTATTTTTTTGTTCCGATCAAGAAGCTAGAACTGGGAAATTACTGACATTTTTCTGTTGAAAAGACTTTGATTAATCAGCTACCAAAACAGTTGGTTGTTATTCTTCATCATCAGCATCAATAAATAATTCATCTCCACTTATGAGTCTAAATAAACCTTTTTCTTATGCCTCATTATCCCCTCTCCTCCTAGGTGAATGACATCAATTTTGAGAATATGAGTAACGACGATGCAGTGCGGGTCCTGAGGGAGATTGTACACAAGCCAGGGTATGGTTTTTTTTTTTTTTTCCATCTGACTTTTTAGATGATATCAAATGTTTTCAGGTTTTGTCTTGTCAACAGGTAGTAAGCTTTTGTTGTTATCAGGGATGGGTGGTATAGTCTCAAAATTATATCATGATATTTAGAGAAGCTATAATGATATTTCTGAGAATATAGGAAAAATTTACTGAACAGCATTTTATTGATGCTTGCAGTTTTATTAAGGCAGCAGCGTTTAGAAGTGTAAGTAAATAAAGGGGATTTTCCTTCTTGTCCTTCTGTGATGTTATATCTTGGGTTGGGCTTTAATCCAGCTTCTTAAAGTCCTGTTTCAGTAACTTTGATCCATCATTTGCTCTTCTTGTCTTATGATGTGTAGCTAGTGAGCGCTCCAGTGACGCTGTGTGGAGATTTGTTTAAATCGCACGTCGCTGCTAGTATCTCCTTCTTCGTAGCCTTGTGTTTTTTCCTCAAGTGGTGAAAGGTGTTCGTTCTCTCCACCTTCAGTTTTCTTGCATATTTTGCAAAGTACTGTGCTTTGGGAGGTTGTAGAAGTATCTGTCTTTTTTTTGTTTTGTTTTATTAATAAATGATCATTGGAGGCTGACACACAGCTCTCGCTCTCAGACATGCCCTGCCTTGTCTTGTTGTTGCCATGTGACGTTTTTGTATCGGGTAAATCTTCACCCCAGTATTAGCGTGGACGATGCGATCTGACCGTAGTCGTGATGTTTGCGTACTCTTTTCCAGGCCCATCATCCTCACAGTGGCAAAGTGCTGGGACCCGTCTCCTCAGGGCTACTTCACTCTGCCTCGCAGTACGTACAGCTCTGCCTGAGACACAACACACGGATCCATGTTTGTGTCAGTAACTGTTTCCTAATTGTTTTCCTCACCCTGCAGATGAGCCGGTCCGACCCATTGACCCTGCAGCATGGGTCAGTCACTCCGTGGCCATGACCGGGGCTTACCCTCCCTACCCAGGCAGTTCCTCCCTCAGCACCATCACGTCCTCGTCCTCCGTCACCGAGACTGAACGTAAGAGTCTTTGCATTCACCCTACTCTATATTTGCTCCTTTATAATATCCCCTTTAGTAATATCAGCCTTTTCATGTCTGTGTATTATTTTCATAAAACTGTCCTTCGTGTCTAGTTGTCTAGTTTCATATCCAGACTCGTGATATTCAGTCTGAATTCAGTTCATTATTCTAAAGTATCTCTTTCCCCTTCTTCAGTCTGTGTCCGTCTTTGTCTCCCATCGACACTGGCACAGGAGTCGTCTTTCACATCTGTCTTTCTGCTTTTGTCGCGGCTGTTGTGTGATAAATGACGTCTGCTGCTTTCCTGCTTTTGATCTCTTTGAAGTTCCACTCCTTGCTTTCTTGTTTTTGGCCCCGTTCTGTTTTCATCTGTCATGCTTTCTTGCATGTTTTTCCCTCCTGAGGTTTTTCCTTAACCACTCTTCATCCTTCTCCAGGTTTTGATGACTTTAACTTATCACTGCACTCTGACATGGCATCAGTCGCCAAAGCCATGGCCTCACCAGAGTCGGGTCTGGAAGTCCGGGACCGCATGTGGCTTAAAATCACCATTCCCAACGCTTTCCTAGGTAAGACAAAAAGTGGAAACGAGGCAAGAGAGACTACACTCGTTCCATGAATTTTTTGTGCCTCACAGGACTTTACAGGGCAGGCATTATGTTCACAGAATTAAAACCGTGTGACTTGTGGGAGGAAAAACCCCTCAAGTACAAACGTGAATGCCTGTTTTGAATGAAAACATGTGTTAAATTGGAATCGCATGCAGCTGAATCACAAGGGATAATTACTACGTGTTTGTCTACTTTGTGCTTTTTGAAATGAAAATTTGGTGTTATATTCAGTCTCTGATTTTATTACTTTCCCCCTAACTTCTTAATGTACTCTAACACAGCAGCTTGCAGGCACACCTCAGGCGTCAGGCAGGTTTTTTTCAGTCAGAGGTGTTCATTTCACCTGGATAGTTTTTGAGCTTGTCGTTTTCCTGCTAAATTCCTCTTAAAGATATTTGATTTATAAATAATCCGCTGGTTAGATTTTTCACTCGGCTACTTTAGATGTAAGCCAGAAGTAAGCCCGGCGGTGTTGATGTTTCAGTTTCTCCACATAAATACATGACTCAGTGGTCTGCATACAGCACTGGGAACCCTTCACTTTAAAATAAACTCTCAAAAAGAATGCAAGCAGTGAGGTTACAGACATGGGAAGTTAAATATAAGGAAGTGTATTAGGAATAAAATGTGTAACCACACCCAGCCAGCTGTGCGGTGTGGTACATTTGATGGCGGTGTTGCTTTTGTTGCTCTTCACTGCAGCTGTTATAGTGCTGCATTTAAAGTTCAATGTTTTTTCTCAAACTCAATCTGCTGTTTCTCAAACTGTCTACAGGCATAACATCAGATATGAAAACATCTGTTGTTTTCATATTGATGTGGCCTCCAGAGGGAGACAAACAACATTAATGAGTTAGTGTCTTTATCTAGTTCAATCAGTGTGGTAACTACGGCTTAACACATAACCTGAATTCTAAAATCCTCCGCACATAGTGACAACTTGAACTGAAAAATTCAAATTTGTATTTACCTATTGATTATTTTACACATCGAGTAATCTATCAAGTCAATCGATTAATGGAGTAATAAGATAAGAAACGTTTTTGTCTTATTATGGATCAACTGCTCCTTCTTGTTTAATTATTGTTTAATAACGGCGCCGCCTCTTTGCTCCTCGCGGTGTGTAAACAGACTCCGGCTCCACATTAAAGTGTGCCAGCATCATCATCCCTGCAGCAGTGACCTAATGTTAAACTTTTTATTCACACTCTGCACCTAAATATGTTTCTATTGCGGGTCTGTTTTTAGTCACAAATGTGGGTGAAATGCTCCCGTTTACATGACTCGATAAATCGTCGCACTGAACCATTAATCTCAGGTCCTCTTTTTTTGTAACAATGTTGGGTTTTACTGTTATATTTACCGGCCTGCGGCGCTCTTTTTCTAATTTTTCCTTCTGTGTTTACTGGTGATTTGAACAAAATTCCATCATGGGTGCAAATTTTAGTGACTGTTAAGCCACATGACGAACGTGACGCTTAAAACAAAAGCATTCACAGGGGATGAACATGAAACATGAACTGGGATTTATAATGATTATTTAAAAAAAACATATGTTAATAACTGAGGTATGCTCGTGCAAAGTTTTGCACGAGAGGGAAGAACATCCATGCAGATATATGTATGGTATGTTCATTATAATAAGATGTTCTTTAATTATCATGTTCATTTAATACGTTTTCTGGTTGTAGTAGGGGCTCTCACTGGGATTATGTTTAGAAAAAGAGCCATGTGTGAAACAAATCTTTTTATGTGAGCACGCACTGAGCCTAGTGTGTGTTTTTGTTTTGCTAGTTTGTTTTTAAAAGATCAGTCAAAAGTCTTTATTTCATGATTGAATTTTATTACGAAAACCTGGCATCTATGGGACAAAATGTTTCTTAATGATGATTAGAATGATTTCTCTGCACCCCTCATCAGGTTCAGACGTAGTTGAGTGGTTGTTTCACCACATCGAGGGATTTCAGGACCGCCGTGAAGCCAGGAAGTACGCCAGCAACCTGCTGAAGGCCGGCTTCATTCGTCACACGGTCAATAAGATCACATTCTCCGAACAGTGCTACTATGTATTCGGAGACTTGAGCGACTGTGAGAACTGTGAGTGGCTGCAAAACCCTGACATCAAACACTGAGCAACACATCCGACTGCTGAGTTTTATCCTTAATCACATTTTGCACATGGGCACTGGTGGACGCACCGGTTGTAGAAGGGGTTAGACATTTGACGTCATAGTTATCAAAGGATTCTTTAATGTTCTGCCATCGCTAAAATGAAATCTCAGGAAAGAAGACCAATCATTGTCCACCAGCTGCACCATATTAACGGTTCAGATGTAGTCATCTTTTTTTCGGGTTTGGTGCAAGAAAAGATCTTTTCATGTCAGAGGTTGATATTTGAAGCCATTCATCGTGCAAACCTAAAAATTATTCTCTTAGCTGTAAATCTTGAAGGAACATTTTTGCACCATTATTCACCCTCTCCCTCGTGTCTCCCACACAGATATGGCCAATCTGTCTCTGAATGACAACGACGGTTCCAGCGGCGCCTCGGACCAGGACACCCTGGCCCCCTTGCCGCTCCCTGGGGCTTCCCCGTGGCCCATGATGCACACCTTCCCCTATCAGCCGTACCCAACACATCCCTTCTCCAGCCAGCCGCCTCCGTACCACGAGCTTACCAGTTACAGCTACGCCCCGGGCAGCACTGGCAGCCAACACAGCGAAGGTACGCGGAGAGAAATGTTCTTTTATCCCGTATTTATTTTTAGAGTGAGATGCTGTAGGTGAGGCCGCTGTGAGCAAACTCTTCCTGTTTGAAGGGCCACTCCAAAATATTACTCAAGAAGTTTAGCTTTTCATGACAGAGCTACATAGTGTGCTCTGACATTGTGTATAATATATCCTGTGGCTCTTGATGACTGCACACAGGGCTATTAATCATGGATATAATATTAGAAAATACAATAAAACAGGACATATGAGCCTATTGCTCAATTTCTACCATTTCAGGATTTTTCTTGGCTCAGATGGGTCGTTTGAAGATGACGGCACATCCCTGATCCATGTCCACTAACTGCATTAAGTCTGCATTATATTATTTTCTGCCCATTTAATGAATAAAAATGTCTGAAGCTGAGTAAATGACGGGCTTTTAATAAAACATTTTACTGCTTTTGGCCTAAACCTCCTCTGTGTGAGCCAAAAGTGCCTTCATGCATGAGAACACTGCATTTCCACAAATTAAAAAAATACACTACCTCTTAGACTGGGATTCTGCCTCCTCCTGGTCTCAGACGACACATTTTATCTTTCACGTGTAAGATGAATGTGTTCACCGCTACACCAGAGACTCAGGAGAGCGCCTGTGGCATCTGTGATTCAAAATTCGGCTATTAAAAAGTGAAAAATCAAAATGAGCAGCAATTCCTGTTGTGCAAAGCAGAGAGGAAAGCTGCATATGTAGAGTTAAAGGTTGAAGACATCTGCACACAGGAGTTTGCAACCAGCCATTGCCGAAGTCTAGAATGCTTCAGCCCACTCAATCATTAATCTTCACTTTAATCAAATACAAAAGAAAATGATGCATTTTCTTGAAATCTTTGTTTAAAAGCATAAACAGCACAGTCTGGTGGCTGTACCCAGTCATATGCAAAGTGTTAGGGCCAATGGTTCCATCGCCTGCTGCTAGGACACAACTTCAATGCAAGAGTAGTAAATTTAGATCTCAGTAATAAGTAATATCATAAATGAACCACCTCCTATGAACACTTTTAATTCAGTTTTTCTATAAATAAAACTGTAGACAAAGGCAGCTTAAGTTTGCTAATGTGTCTTTGTCCCATGTGTGTCCTGAGGTGCATCTTTCCTGTTCTGTCTGAGCCATCACACAATCCATGCAACTAAGTTGTTCTAACTCACCTCCACCGGGGGGCAGCAGTCAGCTGTGTGGAAAATGCTAAGAAATTACACAAGAAAGACTTCACAGAAAAGTGTAAATG
Organism: Simochromis diagramma; assembly: GCF_900408965.1. NCBI lineage: Eukaryota > Metazoa > Chordata > Actinopteri > Cichliformes > Cichlidae > Simochromis > Simochromis diagramma. The sequence goes on along the minus strand of NW_024387038.1, from coordinate 119,289 downwards.
ATTTTAGTAAAACTGGTAAATCAGATAAGCAGTGTCATCAGAGCTCAGATTTGTTTGACTTGTTATCAAACAGTATTTTCTCTCCCGTGTTGCTGCAGGGAGCCGGAGCAGCGGCTCGACGAGAAGCGAGGGTGAGCGGCGTCGCAGCAGTAAAGGCCCTGGTAGCACTGTGGGCGGAGGGGAGAAATCCCCGTCCGGCGGTGGTGGAGAAGGTGGCGGGGCCGACTCGCGCTCCGGCAGCGGCAGCGAGTCTGAGTACTCGACGCGCAGCAGTCTGAGGCGCGGCCACGGTTCAGCCGCCCCCAGCGAGCACAGCCACGCCTCCTCCCAACGCTCGCATCATCACCGCATACCCCAACCGCCCCACATGTCCCCCTACCCGCCGGGAATCCTGCCGTACAACCCCATGATGGTGATGATGGTACCCCAGCATCCACACCCGGCCATGGCAACCGCCCACGGCCTTCAGCACACGCAGCCGATGGCGGCAGCTCCCATGCACCCCGCGTTACCTCCACCTCCTTCCTCCACTCCTGGAGGACCGCCTGGTGCTCCGCCCACTCGTGACCTGGGTTCCGTACCCCCAGAGCTCACTGCGTCACGGCAGTCGTTCCACCTGGCCATGGGAAACCCCAGCGAGTTCTTCGTGGACGTCATGTAGTTGTTGTTTTTTTCTCTTCCTTGTGTTTGGTGTCCGTTCATGTGAAGTTAGTGTTCCCACTTGTGTCGACGAGGATCTGATGGTAGCTTATTGAACTCGTGTGTGCCTGTTGGAGTCGGGGCGCTTGACACTAAATTTGGTCGAACAGGGTTTTAAAGTAAGAACGACGATAGGACAAATCTCAATTGATCTATGTAGAAAGTTTAGCTTCTCTTCTTCAAATCCACTACAAAGCACAGCCTGTTTATTTTTCAGGCCTTAACCCAGGAGGTTATTGTTTCCCTCCTACAGAAAACTGTACAATATTTAGCATTTGATCATTACACTCCTTCAAACACTCACTTAATATTTTATCATGGGAAGACCCTTCCAGTTCAGCCACTTGCCCTTGAGCTGCCCATCCAGAAACAACTGAGACCACAGTTTGGCACTAGAGGGCGCCAGACACACTCAGGCACTCAGGCCAGATTCATTGGCTGCACAGGAGCAAATCAAGTGCCTTTCCATTATTATTTACGTTTTCACACTCCAGGTACAGCAAGCATCTTTTGTTTCAGCATTGTTTGACAGTGAGCCCCTCTGTATATATCTATTACTCCTGTGTATATGCAACTCTACAGACCAGCAAACTGTAATGTGAAAAGAAAGAAAGGTCCAAAAATGTCAGAAGAACTTGTGTTTAGTAATCACTGTCTAGGCCTAGTCATGAGATAACTCTTGTTGTGAGGAATGCGGGGTGGGGGTGTTTTTTTTGTGTCAGGCTGTAGAGGCTCGATGGTACTCGTGGCACTAGACGTCCACAGCGGTACTTTTACCTACATGCAGTGTATATCCTCAGTAACTGTGATCCAAATGCCCCAGCTCTCCATGCTTATTTTTATGTTACTGACTCGCATTATTCACCCGTTCCTTTTTCTATGTGTGACTATATAAATCATGTGTAACCCAACTAACTATTAAGGTGCTAAATGAAGAGTCAACATTTCAGAAAGCTGACATTTATAGTGTCACATTGCTTGATTTCATATTGCCACCTTTGCTTGTGTATTTGAGAATAAATTTGATACATACTTACGGTTCAGAGTTGTTTATTTTAACTAGACACGTGAAGATTTGAATGAAGCTTGTGACCGTGAACTTTATCACATTGACAGACTGCAGTACAGATGCTGCAAAAACTCTAAGGTATGTGGGATTTGAATTTAGCTTAGCATCATGTTTTTAATAGATGTAATAATAGAAACAGAAATTCTCATACGAGAGAACCGGTGTTGATATGGGAAAGCTTTATGGTAGAAGTCTTTAGAATTTATTTTAATAATACAGTTAGATCCAAATCAACTAACAGAAAGCAATCAAGTAGCACATTTTAGCAACAAATCAAATACAATTGTGCATTAACACATGTTAGCTGGTTACTACACGTTGACCACACACTTTTCTAGAATAATGTTCAGACCGATTTGTACTTGTGTGTGGGCTGGAATTACACACAAACTGCTATAATCATTTTTAAATCTTACTTTACGCTGATGGATCACATCGTACACGTTTGTCCCAATGACTGTAGAAAACAGAAAACTGTTTTCTACAGTCATTGGTTTGTCCATGCATACCGGACAGCAGGGGGCGTTCATGCGATGTTCCAACACTGTCGAAAAGTAGTAGAAGAAGAACGTCTGTTGATTGTAATAAAGAATACAGCCGCAGGGGGGCGTTTTAAAAACGCACTACACTACGCATGTCAGTAATGGTATGCCCCCCCCGTCCCCAAGAGCACCTCCGTTTCCCTCCCGGACGCTCCGCCCACGTCAAATTTTCTCCTAGTTTGAGGCAGGCTCTGCCTCTTACGTCCACAGGAGACCGCTGTTGTGCACGGTCAGTGTTGCCAACTTTTTTTTTTTCTGAAAAGCGACCAGTGACAAATCTGGCGACTTTTCCTGGTGTTATTGGAGACTTATGACGACTTTTTGACGTGAAAGCACGTATCGCTCTTACAGCAGCGGGTGCTGCCGTGTGCACCTCGCCGTCTAAAATAAATCAATGCACTAAAACACATCATTGCAAACTTAGAAATCGGATGTCCTTGCAGAGCCTTAACTCCATCTTGTACATCTCATATATAGACTGAAGCTGTCTGGTGGGGCTTCCTATGAACACCAGCTGCTTGATAAGGTTTTGCAGTTTTTTGGCACATCAGCTGCATGCTAACTTCCATTAAGTCAAATGCTACAGATGCTGATCCTGCCATAAAAACTCTCAACCAAAACGAGGATGACCCACTCATTCTGTGAGCCAGCACGGCCTGTGCGTGTGGAGGGGTGTCTGAAAAAAACAAACAAACAAAAAACAATTAGCCTGCATTAGGACCAGACTAGTTCCCATCATTTTTCACATTGCCACTGTTTCTTCTAGTGTGTCTCTTTTTTGTCCATTTCGATTGTTAATGTAGTTTGTTACAAACGTTATGGTTACATATGTTTTTCTGTTACTTTTTGTGGACCACAAGGTTTGCAACTACTTAAAAACACACACACACACACACACACACACATATATAAAGAGTGCCTATTTCGGGTCAGTTTTGCCGGTCCCAAGCCCGGATAAAGGAGGAGGATTGGAATTGTGACATTAAAAAAGCAATAATCGCTAAAAGAAATTTAATTTGTAGTTTTAAAAATATTCTAAATGCATTAGGGGTGTTTTTTTACTCACTTTATGTCTCTCCCAGCGCTGGTTACAATTACATAAACATGACCAATTATGTAAATTAGGCGATGACGTCATCCGCTGACTTTTATGACAGCCAATAGCGATTTCCCTTACTGAGGAGTTGGCAACACTGTGGACGGTTCATTTTTACCGGACTGTCGGCAGCATCTTTGACGGAAGGGACGCGTTGTTCTTACATAGACAGGTGTGTTGCGTACGCTGATCTTTTTGGCCTTTCGTAGAAGGATATGAAGCATTTCCTCAGGCTTTTTGTGCGCGGGCTTAAGCACCGAGCCCAGCTTACACAACAGACCGACGTTTGTTACAATTGTGTTAGCTAGACGCCGTCAACAGCTAAGCTGACTTGCATGACATCTGTCCCTGCTTCGTTATTAATGCTAGTTGCGGCAAATGATTGTGTATAACGTCTTCTTCTTCTTTTTTTAAAGAACAAAATAAAATCATGCTGCTTCGCAAAGTGAGCCAGTCTTCCGCCCTGTGCAGCACCGTTCTCCGGCTTCCTGCCGTGCTAACCGGGTGAGTAATCAACATTAATTATTGCTATAGAGACTTTAGAATGAGATGTTTATGTTTTACAAACATATCGTGTCTTGTCTGATCTGCAGATGTCAGCGTCAGGCCGCGGTGGTGTTTGTTGGGCAAAACGGCCGTCTCTACGCAAGCCAGGCAGCCGAGGTGCGTTACGTTATTATATCGTATTTCATTATAATGCATTAAGTACACATTACTCTGTTTAACACGGCTGCTTCACGCTGTGGCTCCACTACATTTGATCGAGACTGTGTCCTTGTTTGGGTAATCGCAGTTTGCGGCTGATATAACTCCAGCACCCCCTCCCGCTCAAACTGGGGGAAAGTTCACTGTTCACGTGACCCAGGTATTAAAGGTGACACTGCAGTTGCTCAGGCAAGCGTTCACAATAAAACCGATGATGTCATACGTGGAGTTTCGCCATGATGCCTGCACACCCGACATTACCACAATGTTTTTAACAAAAATTCATAAATTTATCAGCAGTTGTAAAGTCAGTGATCGTGTGTGTGTTGTTACTTTTGTTATTATAATTGTTAATAATGATATTATTTCTTTGTGTATAGTAAAACAAGTCGTAATGATAAATATGTCTAAGCAGTTTTAAAGTCTTGCAGGTCTTCATCAGATTGACTGTGAACTTTTGGCTTAGCAAAATTGCTATGAAGCAACAAGGAAATATTTTCCACTGTTATCTGCAAATCAGAGTTTTTCCTGCTTTGAAAACAAAAGAGCTATCAACAGAAAATCACCACCACTGAGATAAAAAAAAAATTTTTTAGCCTAAAATGTATTTCAAAATAAAGGTTTGGTTTATCATATTGTCAGAAGTGTCAGGAAAATGGACAGTAAGATACCCCAGAGTCATTGCCACAAATTTATCCAACCAGTCCAGTTTATCCTCCCAAGAGGTCAACTTTGATCTGGGATAAACTCTGTGTTTTTGTATTTGCTGAGAGGTCTCATATAGTGCTGGATCCATAAGCATTACATTAAAACAAATATTTCTAAAGTAGATTCTGGGGGAAAACAGGGGCTTTTCTATCCTTTGATTGTTTATCTACTACTTAATTCCTCTGGTGTAATAGAAATGGAGATGTGGAGGTCTTCATCAATAGAAAATCAGTTTGCTGAGTCTTCAGGGCTTATGTTTTAATCATTATTGATGTGTGAACTAAGGTTGGGCAGTTGGACGAATATATCGACTATCGACGATAGGTTGAGGCTACCGTCATTCATTTTTACAAGGGCGATTAATTTATTTATTTGCTTATGAGTAAGTTTGCATTCTTGAATATATCGCCTATTGTCAATTACTGGACTGACGATTGTCAGCTGGAAAATTTTTACATATCGCCCAACCTTAGTGTGAACCCAGGTCCCTCTTACAGTGTTTGGTCCTTTTGACCAGCACATATAAAGTCTGGGGATGTTGTAGCTAATTCCTTATGACAATACCTATAATTATAATAATGATATTGCCTCTAGTGGTGCTGTTACACAGAGATGTTACTAGTGACTTATGGAGATCATCACTATAAAAAAATAAGTGGCCACAAAGCTACACCAGCAGACCACCATTAAATATCTTGGCCAGACTTGGAAGTACTGGTGTTAGTGGATACAGAGGACAATGTGGAGGTGCCGGTTGTGTCCATCTGGATTTTCTTCTTATTGAAAACACTTAACCTCTGCCAATGATGCTGCTTCAAATAAAACAGTCAGAAGGTGATCTGGTACCAAGCCAGACCTGACTCCACACTGGCCCCGCATCAGTGGAACAGCTGTGTTTATTAACACGGTTATTAACTTGAAATTGGCAGTGAGTCCTGGTCAACACAGTAATTATTAGCTGGGAACAAAGTTCATACCTATTTTGTTGCTTTAATAAAATAAACATATGTCAATCCTGCTCCAAGGTCGTGCTTTTAATAAACACGAGCTCACAGGGTGTTGTCTGTATAGTTAAAAGCAGAACTTTATGACAGCCCTGTGATAAATACTTTTATTGTGAGGCGTAATAAATGTTGTCTTTATGAAATTAAAATGCAATTCACTGGAAGTTTTACTGGAGTTAATTATGAATCAGGTACAAAAGGCAATTGTTGTGCTGTAGTTTACAGCAGATTTAAAAACATGAACCACATACTCAGCACTCAGCTGAGTGGCTGTACCCTTGGCTTCACCTCTCACCTAGTTGAGATCGGAGCTGGTGTCCCGATTGAAACTGGAAAAACTGTAGCCTGTGTGCTCTTAACATTTAATCACCAAACAGCACTTGACAGCAAACTGTCTCCCTCTGTGTGCCTTCATCCTGTTGGCTACATGGTGGTAAACCTTCAGATGTGTTTTTCCTTTTACACGACTCAACCAGACATTGCGTATTGTTAAGCAGTGATTTTGTATGTTTTGTAAGCTTTGTTGCACAGAGAGTTTGTAGCTTCCTCACTTGTTTCCCTTTATTCATTTTAAACATAATTTATATAATTTTGTCCTCTGCTCTGTTTGTGGTTTCAGGCAGTGCTGGAGAAGCCTGCAGCAGTCGGCAGTGACGCTGCCACCAAAGTGGAAAAGAAGACAGCTGCTGCTGCTGTATGTTTACTATCTGCTTTATAAGCAAGTCTTACATTTATAATGGCCAAAATCTGGTTAAAATCAGTCAGTCTACTTTGTTTATTTTCACAGTAAAAGGTTTGAATCCTAGGAGCAATAGGGCACATGTTTCTTTAAGAATGGGTCCCTCTTTAAAGCTGATTTCTTTGCTGTTTAAACACAACACACAGAGGCTTTCAGTGTTCTCAATTCACCAGCAGGTGGCAGCATAAATCACAGCAATGCACGTTTGGTAGGCCCTAAGGGCTTTAAGCTTGACCTCTCCTGTAGCTCCATAGAGCCGTTTCAGTGGTGTTTGAGTTAACTTAAATGTTACTGTTTGGTTTATCTTTTCACAGGAATCCAAATCATTTGCTTTCAACATTTTCAAGGGGCAGATCACAACTTCCCAGGTTTTTCCCTTTCCCCAAGGTAAATCCATAAGACGTATTTATGTTCTTACCTGATTTTTAAAAAAAAATTAAAGCCAGTTTTTGCTGATTGGCTTTGTTAAACTGAAAAGCTGTTGCCAGTGTAATGGTTTGTATGTGCCGCAGTCCTCAATGAGGAGCAGGAGCAGTTCCTTCGAGAGCTCGTGGGGCCATGCAGCAAATTTTTCGAGGTAATTGTAAATCTTATTCTGACCTCACGCTCACTGCTCCTAAACACCCCCAAACCCTCCCCTCACCGATTCCCCCTCCATGTTTCTGCTCCCTGTGGACAGGAGATAAATGATCCAGCCAAGAACGATGCCTTGGAGAAAGTGGAGGATCACACCATGGAGGGCCTGAAGGAGATGGGTGCCTTTGGTATGCAGGTGCCAGCTGACCTGGGTGGCATTGGCCTCTCAAATACTCAGGTACAGCTTGCTTGACTTAATTATGATATTGACAACATGGCAATGGTTTTAAAAAGTTTAACAGAAATTATCCATCCAACAGTACGCCCGGCTGGTCGAGATCGTTGGCAGTCATGATTTGGGGGTCGGTATTACTTTGGGTGCACACCAGTCTATTGGTTTCAAGGGAATTTTGCTTTTTGGGAATAAATCTCAGAAGGAAAAATATCTGCCAAAACTCGCCTCAGGTAAGAATACCAGCATCAGCATCTGGATTTCGAGGTAAACTGTAGCTCTGTAGGAGATTGGAGACGTTCTGTCTGTTTATTATGAAAGCTAAAAAAGCCAGAGTGTTGGAGGGACACACTGTGCTAGAAAAGTCTAACTTCATGTGAAAGAAAAACTTAGTAATTTTTGTTGTAAATTTTTGCTTTGACAATGACTCTGTGTGTGTGTGTGTGTGTGTGTGTGTGTGTGTGTGTGTGTGTGTGTGTGTGTGTGTGTGTGTGTGTGTGTGTGTGTGTGTGTGTGTGTGTGTGTGTGTGTGTGTGTGTGTGTGACTCCAGGCGAGCACATAGCCGCCTTCTGCCTGACTGAACCAGCCAGCGGTTCTGATGCCGCCTCTATTAAAACCGTTGCCGTCCAGTCGCCCTGCGGAAAGTATTTCACCCTCAATGGAAGCAAGATCTGGATCAGGTGAGGACTCCAAGGAAGTTCTTGGTGAATAGTTTGCTAAAAAATAGTCCGACTTGATGACAAACCTAAAAATAGAAAACCGGACAAACCACAGCACAGTCTGCTGAGGAGGGTTCAACGTTCTCTCCATAGTTATTGCCTATGTTTAAGCGCTTTCGATCCCGTTCTTCTGTATATGCTTGAATGGTTTTCAAAATGTTGCTGAGCTGAGACACTTTGCACTACACACAAGTTCTGGTGGTTATAAGACTGTGTACCCTCTGAACAACCACTCGCTTTCTCTCATCAAAGCAGTGCACGACCGCAGTGGTTAGTGCAGCTGACACCTGTCTCACTTTCTCTCGCTTGAGTAAAACTTCCTGTTACACGAAGACTGGGGAGTACGTGCTACTGTCTGTCATTAATCGTGAGATGCTGTGTGATTGCTTAGAAGCAACAGCTGACTGGCGTCACACATGAATAAAATATGAATAAGTAGTTTAACCGTCTTATATCTGTGTGTGAGGGAGCTTTGATTTTATTGATTTTGATTTGATTTTATTGATTAGCATTCAAATTCAAATCTCAGTGAAAACAGTGGAAAAAAAAAACAAACAAACAGTGAAAACAGAACAAAAATCTACCATAAAGAAAGAAAGCATGAGACAAGGCTAATCAAAAGGTATTGGCTGAAGCATTTGCTTATTACGCCAACCCTTTTCACAAAATATCTTTTTGTATGCAGCTCCTGTACACAGGGCTTGAAGAAAATAATAAAACAAAGCAAAAACCAAACAAACAAACAAACAAAAAAAAACAAAGAAAAAAAAAACTTTCCACCTTAGATAAGTAACTACATCAAAGCAAAAGAATCAAGAGGTTGTTTTTTTTTTTTTCCTCCTTTTTGCTCTTTTCATTCTTGATTTATATATTTTTCTAATACTCTATTTTTAAACATGTTTTTAAACAAGGAAAATGAACTACACCTTTTTAAATCACTGTCATAACTATTCCACAGGTTAACTCCTCTAACAGAAACACATCTCTGCTTTATATTTGTCCTTATCTTGTTTTTTGTTTTTAAAGAAATCTGTTCCCCTTAAGTCATATTGACTCTCTCTGACTTTGAACAGCTTCTGAGTACTGGGGCAAAGCAAGTTATTTTGTGCTTTATACATTATCTGTGCCATTTTATATTCAACTAAATCATAAAATTTCAGGGTATTCAGATTAATAAACAAAATGTTAGTTGGTTCTATATAGTTTGATTGGTTTATAATTCTTATAGCTTTTTTTGTAACTTGAAAATATGAAGAGTGTTCGTTTTATATGCATTACCCCATATCTCCAGACAGTAAGTCATATATGGAAGCAACAGAGTACAATAAAGTGTGTATAATGTTTTTTTGTTCAGGACATGCTTTGTTTTATAGAGAATAGCAATGGTTTTTGACATTTTTGTTTTCACGTGGTTTATATGAGACTTCCAACTCAGCTTATCATCAATTATCACTCCAAGAAATTTATTTTCGTACACTCTTTCAATTTCAATTCCATTAACCCTTATTTTAGATACATTTTTCATTTGTCTAGTGCCAAAAATAATCAATTTTGTTTTCTTTATATTTAATGATAACTTATTTACATCAAACCAGTTTTTTAATATATTTAACTCCTTTTCCGCTGTAGTCAGAAGCTGTTCTAAGTTTTTACCTGAGCAGTACAGAGTGGTATCATCAGCAAACAATACACATTTTAACAGTTTGGAAATGCTACATATGTCATTTATATATAATATAAATAATTTAGGGCCCAGCACAGAGCCCTGAGGAACACCACAGTTACCTTCAACTGCTTAGATTTTACATTAATGAATTCGACATATTGATATCTTTCATCCAGGTAACTTTTCATCCACTTGTATGCTATCCCTCTTATGCCATATCTCTCTAGTTTATTCATTAATATAGAATGATCAATTGTATCAAACGCCTTTTTTAAGTCTATAAAAACACCAACAGTATATTCCTTATTATCTATTGCATTAGATATCCCTTCAACAAGTTCCATCACTGCCATTGAAGTGGACCTTTTCACTCTAAAGCCATATTGGTTATCACTTAGGAGATTATGCTTCTCAATATATTTATCAAGTCTATTAACAAATAACTTTTCTAAAATTTTTGAGAACTGTGGGAGTAGTGATATTGGCCTATAATTGGTAAACTGACATCTCTCTCCGTTTTTATGGATTGGAATAACTTTTGCTATTTTCATTTGTGAGGGAAACACACCAGTTCGAAAGGACAGATTACAAATGTATGCGAAAGGTTGCACTATATATTCTATAATACTTTTAACTAATATCATGTCAATACCAAAACAGTCAGTGGACTTTTTATTTTTAAATGTCTTCACAATGTTAATTATTTCTCTATGAGTTGCAGCACCAATAAACATGGAGGACACATTCTGAGTAATATGTTTATTTAGGTCGTTATTATTTCTTGACTCTGGAATTTCTTTTGCTAAATTAAAGCCAACATTTACAAAGAAATCATTAAATTCATTTGCAATGTCTTTAGTTTTATCAAGCACAATATCTTTATCTTTTTTAAAATAATCTGGATAATTCTTATTTTTTGAGCCCTTTTTGATTATACTATTTAATATCCTCCATGTTTCTTGTGTGTTACTTCTACTTTGCTCCAATAATTTGTGGTAATATTCTTTCTTACTTGTTCTTATAATATTTACTAATCTATTTTTATATAACTTGTACTTTATTTCAGCATCTTTTGTCCTCTGTTTTATGAATCTCTTATATAGATTATTTTTCTTTTTACATGCATCTTCTATCCCCTTTGTGATCCATGGCTTATTTGATCTGTGATGCTTTCTAGTGATTTTCATTAAAGGACAATGTTTTTCATATAGTGAAATTACAGTTGATAAGAATGCATCATACGCACTATTTGAATCTTCATTTGCAAAAACCTCATTCCAATTGTGTTCCTTTAAGTCCACCTGGAGGGCAGCAATGGCTCTTGTTGTTCTATGTCGTATCATATCAAATATTTGATTCTTTTGTTTAGTTTTAATCCCAAAATAATTTTGAAAAATTGCAAAAAACAGGAAGATGATCGCTTATATCAGTTATAAGAAGTCCACCTACTATTTCATGGTCAATTTTATTTGTGAATATATTATCTATCAATGTAGCTGTATCAATTGTTATTCTACTTGGTTTTATAATTACAGGGAAAGGGAGTTACTATACATTGTATTTATGAAATCTGTTGTTTTCTGATGTCCATTTGGGTTTAGCAAATCTATATTAAAATCACCACAAATTATTTGCACTTTTTTATCATTTAGGTTGCTAAACATAGCAGCAAGTTTTTCATTGAATATCTCAAGGCATGAACCTGGTGTCCTATAGATGCAACTTATAATTATATTGTTAGCTTTTTCAACATGAATTTCAATAGTGACACATTCCAATATGTTATCTATGGTGCTTGACATGCATTCAATCAGACTACATTTCAAAACTTTATCTACATATAAAGCAACACCGCCTCCTTTTTTATTCACCCTGTTCATTGTAAATAATTCGTATCCTTCCAGTCCCATTTCACTAACTTTCTCATTATCGAGCCATGTTTCTGATATTGCAATTATGTTAAACTTTTTTAACTTACTTAAACATTCTGTAATTTTAGAAAAAATTTTATACAGGCTTCTACTATTGAAATGTATGACCGACAATGCATTTGCCATTTTAATATTCACATTGAATTGGTCATCTGTATAGTACTCACAAGTATTATTGGTGTTATTGTAGAAGTGGGTATCTGGGTCAATGTTACTTTCAGGGTCATTCATGTTGTGCTCTGCATAGTTAAACGTTTTGAAGTTCGTTTTCTCAGCGTGTGTGGCAAAATAACCACCTTGACAGTCCTTTTCATAATCAAAGTCTTCCTCTTCAATATCTCCGAATGGAAACCTATAATCTGTGTCCAAACTTGTCATTTATGTGTTTTTGTTGTTGTTGTTTCCATTGTTTTTGAGCCATAAGGCCAGAAACACTTTCCATACCCATTGTTCATTATCCAATCGTCACTTTTCCAATAGATTCCATAGCAGATTCCTGATTATTTATATTGCTCTAAGTCTTTGAGTTCTCTTATCATCACAACTTTCGCTTCTTCGGGATTGCCATTTAGTCTTATCATTACTTTGCAGTTCCTCGTCCATGTCGCTTGTATCTTATTTTGTTTTCTCAGGCTGCGTGCCTGTCTTGCAATTTCAGCAGTCTTTTTCGTTAAATGTTCATTTAAATACACACCAGTCCCTTTTAGCTTCTTACCCTGTTTCAGTAACTCAATCTTTGTTTTGCGACTCACAAACCGAAGAATGATTGCTGGCTTTGTTTTACTGTCTTTTCTGGGGAGCGTGTGGCATGCTGCAATATGATGGCTCTGAATACTTACATTCTTCGTTTGAAGGAATTTTATCACTTGCTGTTCAAGCGTTTGCAGCTCCTCTACCGGGGCATCTTCACCGTCTTTACCTCCGCCAGCTGTTACTCTGGCGTAGGTTCGGTGTTGCGTCTCCAGACCACTTATGACTAAATCATCCATTCTTGTGTATTGTTCAAGGTCCTCGATTCGCCGTTCCAAGTCGTCTATTTTCTTGTCCTTGTCCTTTATGAGGTTTTTTAGTTGTTTTATTTCATCCATTAGGTCATGTAGCATACCTTGTTGTTTAGCCACTTTGCTCAGTTCATCAGACATGAAATTAAGCGATTTCCTAATCTCCTCCAACTCCTCTTCAACTCCTGGGTTAGCTTTTTTAGGTGGCATTTTGAAAATGGTGAGATTAGTATTTCCTTTATTACTTGTAGCATTTAAAAAAAAAAAAAAAAAAATTGTATTTTATTAGTGTCTAAATCAGTGTTTAGTCCTTTTAAAACTCCTGTTTTTAGAGTTGACGTATTTGAAAAGTAATCTTAAAGTAAAGCTTGACTGTTTGACAGCTGAAGCTTTTCCGTGCTTTCACCACAAGGGGGCAGAATTACACAGTGCATCCAGCGACACACAGTAATGGCCACTCCATTCTAAATAACCTTCTCTCCTCAGCAATGGAGGTTTGGCTGAGATCTTCACTGTATTCGCCAAGACGCCCATGAAGGACCCCAAAACCGGGGTGATGAAGGACAAGATCACGGCGTTCATTGTGGAGAAGAGCTTTGGAGGAGTGACACAGTGAGCGCCCCTTTTCTTAACTTAGCAGACTGTTTGCCACTAAACCCTTTATTTTTGTTGTGGATGAAACTTTTTATTTCTTCCTTCCCATCATCGTAAACCTTACTTCTGTCTCGCAGTGGCCCTCCGGAGAAGAAAATGGGCATTAAGGCTTCCAACACGGCCGAGGTCTACTTTGATAACGTGCGAGTGCCAGCCGAGTGCGTGCTGGGCGAAATCGGAGGCGGATTCAAGGTGGCAATGAACATCCTGAACAACGGCCGCTTTGGCATGGCGGCCGCCCTCTCCGGCACCATGAAGAATGTCATCGCCAAAGCTGTGAGTGAATCCCCTCCAGGCTCCTTAAGTGTAGAAAGGAAGGGAAGTGGGTGAAGCGCACCGGTGGAGCTCTTCTCTCGAAGCCTATGGCTTTTACTTATGGTTTAGTTTCTATATGTGCTGTCAGGTTTCCCACTTGCTGCATTGTTTCTTATCTGTAACCAATATTGTCTGTGTTGCAACTCATTTCGCTTTGCTTTGTTCTGCGTTGTGGGTTAGTGGGAAATTCCCCTTCTCTTTGTGGCCTCTTTCTGCTTCTTGCTGCGCTTAAATGTGCTAAAGGCCTCCGTTCGGCTCTGTCTACTGAGAGGATTCAGCTTTTTTTGATTAGTAAAGTAATTAATTTTTTTTTTTTAACTTAAATTACTTAAAATCAATGTTATGTTTATTAAAACAGTTTGAATTGCTACCAGTAGATGGTCATAAGATTAGAGGACCATAGACACAGTGACAGCACACACTGGTTAATGGAGTCCTCTTTTGAAGCCTCGAGCTGACTGTTTTGGGTGTCTCGGCATTTAAAAACTAAATGTTTGAGCGACTGAGAAATCAAGACAACGCAGACTTATTCAGTAGCAACTTGACAGTCACATGCAGTCGTGTCCTGCTTTATTGTCTGCTTTAATATAAATACAAACATAATTGACTAAATGAACATCCTGCTGTGACTCAAAACGAACAGCTGAGAACATAATGGCTTACTGAAAGCGTTTAATGAGGCCATAGGTCAAGGAAGATGAGGTGCAGTTTCTCATGAACGATGATAAAAGCAGAGTTGAACTATAAGTATTTAATGAGGCAAATGAGACAAACGGAGAACGTAACATCACATTCGCAGGAGGATGTTGAACACATAAATCAAATTGGAATAAATATTTTTTTAAAAACATCGTGTGTGGAGATGCAAAGTTTCATTCAGATTGGCCTGCCTGTTAGGGAGGAGATGAGGTAAATGGAGACATACATGATCATATTTTTTGATGGAAAAAAATTTTGTGCAGATGCTGATATAAAAAAACACAAATTTATCTGGCCAGTAGCTGATGTGGTATTATTACTATTATTAGATCTAGGTAGACTAAAGCATACAGCTGCACATAACTCTTTCACTTGTTTACAATAGGGCTGCCACAAACGATTACTTTGATAGTCGACTAGTCACCGATTTTGCGATTAGTCGACTAATCAGATCATGCATCCATTGGACGTAAAACGTACAGCTTATTGCACCAGCAGCATCTGCTCTTATATAACTATCATTAGCTTACAGCTTTAAGTGTTTAAGGTCTGTGCTAACTAAAAATAAAGACAAGATGAGAGTTTATTAAAGTTTAATGAAATTTGCAGATTGTTTCGGTGAAGTTTAATAAACTCCTTGCTATCTAAAATATAACAGCACACCGGAGTAAATTCTCGAGCATCTCACACTTCTGATAATCAGCTGTCTGCTTGACGTTTATTCAGCTGTGTAAAAACTATAACTTTAATCTCAGCCAAACCGATTTACTCAGGAATAAATAAAATACTAAAAAAAAGCCAAACAATAACATTTTTAAGTTATCGAAGTGACTTATATATGTTTAACCTGAGTAGCGAAAGACGGCGGTGGGTTTGAAAACTATTTGCTGGGAGTCCGGTGTTCTCATGGGCTCTAGTGAGCCTTGCCCCCGGCTAGCTATCGAGCTAGTGGGTAACAGACGTCTCCAAAAACGTCGGCGCACTTTTGAAAATATGTGGTGTCTTGATAAACTGAGCAGATATGAAGTTTACACAGCTACATTCACGTCTGAAAATATGTTAAACTTTATTTTGTGACCCAGAAAGAATAATAAGAGTAATATTAAAACTAACTAGCTACCGCCATTGTTGGAAACTAGTTTCTTCTTCTTCGGGGTTTAACGGCAGCTGGCATCCTTGTACATGCAGTGCTGCCATCTTCTGTTTCAGTCCGTTATTACACTCTTAAATCCTACTACTTATTCCTGCGTCTTTTGGGATCTTACAAAGTTTCAAACGACGCGTCGACTATTAAATTAGTCGTAATCATGACTAGTCAACTAATCGTGGCAGCCCTAGTTTACAACACTTGTCTTTTAACAAGTGCAAAACTGATATGACACAACAGAAAACCACTCTTTACTGACATATCAGCACTGATAATTAGGCAACCGTGGACCTCTTCTTCAGTTGCAAATGTTTCACTACTAGAAAAATCCATTAATATTAAGCCAGTGTGCACATGTACCTCCTGAGAACATGAAGAGAAATTTACTTCAAAGTCAGTGTTACTGCGCTTATAGTAAATGAGATTCACAAATCAGTTTTGCAGCTAAATGGTCTCTACAGTAAGCATATTTTATCGCTGTGACTGAAGGGATTTCTCGCCCGGGGGGGAAAAACGTGGTTGTTTTGTTTGAGCAGTTGCGTCGGCTGGAGAGAAAACTGTGAAAAGTTAATGTGGGGGGAATTCCTGCCCCCTCAGCGTTTTTACTGAGGGAGAATCTCATGCAGAGGAGGCACAGGGAGCCGGTTCTCATGCACTTAGAGAAATGACTTGCTCACATGTTGATAAAGAGAAGTTCATTTTTTCACTGTTTAATGCCATGCAGCCATAAACTGCCTTAAGTGAGCGCTTGCAACCTAATTCAACACTAATCTTAACGTGTGAAGTTTTTAAAGAAAGCACTGTTCTTTTCAGCTTTGTTGTTTGTTTTCACGTCTCATGGTATTTTGACACATTGCCACCAGTTTTGCACCTCACCACAATACTGATCATGCTTCTTTTTGTGGTGACCGGCAGCTCTGCCAAACTTCCTCTTCTCATACAAAAAAAAACGTGCTAGATAGCAACAGCATTTCAGGACACCAAAAAAAAACACTTGCAAAAGCTTGTTTCCTCATATCTTGTGGCTTGAGTCAAATTCTTGACTTAAAATAATGAATTGTGGTCTTATAGCGGCCTGTGCTTTTCCACTTTTCGTCAGGTGGACCATGCAGCCAACAGAACCCAGTTTGGGAACAAGATTCACAACTACGGAGCCATCCAGGAGAAGGTGGCTCGCATGACTATGCTGCAGTACGTCGCAGAGGTCAGACAACACAACACGAATCTGTAACGCTACCTCACCTGATGCCGCGCTGAGCCGTGTGGTGCAGGTTCTGAGAAGAACCTTGCTGATTAATGGTTTGCTGTTATCTTGACATCGTGGTTGATTTCCTGTTTTACTGTCAGTCAGCATAATCTGCTTGTCAGCTCACTGGGCTTTATTTAACACAGAGAATGTGCTGAGATGCCTTTTTTTTTTTTTTTTAATGTGACGAATTCAAATTAAATTCAGTTTTGATTGTCTTTATGAGAAAGGTGTCAAACTCATGGTACCATTACTTCTGTGTGTTTTCTCAGTCCATGGCCTACATGATCAGTGGGAACATGGACAGCGGAGCAACCGACTTCCAGATCGAAGCTGCCATCAGCAAGATATTTGCCTCTGTAAGAAATTTCCACTTCAATGTTTGTACTGCAAGCCTTTTATTTCAGCTTTTGCAGTAACCAGAAAGCCTTTAAGGATGTTTGGCTTCAATTTTTCTGGCGCTTATTTCATAATCTTCATGAGGTTCCTTTTTCTGTGGAAGACTGAAGGATGGTAAATAGAGGAAGCATATGACTCCTGACTGATGTGAGATGAAATGTGATAGTGTGTTTGGCAGTGCTAAACGTCTTTTACATGTCTGTGTTTCTTTGTGTAATTGAGACAGGAAGCAGCATGGTTTGTGACAGACGAGAGCATTCAGGTTATGGGCGGCATGGGTTTCATGAAGGTGAGTCCTCAGTCCACATCCTGTTAGTTACAAACCAGGTAACACGGGGACAAATATATTTGACAAAATTTAAAGTTTGTGTTTTTGAAAGCTAGAGTTTAACATCCTGATGAAAGCAGGTGAAACAGTAGATAGAACAGGAATTTCTCGATACTCAGAATTTATACCTTGTGTATAGTCTCTTTTTATATAGCACCAAATCACAACAGCATTCACTTTATATTGTAAAGTAATGACACTACATTATTGGAATCAAACTTGAACAATCAACCAACCCAATAGGTCTGTGAAGGTTCTCAGTCATGGACCCCCTAACGCCTTAACACCCACTCACATCCAGGGCCATTTGACCTTGGGAAATCACATGATAGGGTGGGGCTAGGTTTCACAATGAGCTCACCTAAAACCTTGGCTGATTGTGACCTACACCCGTTTTCACAACTTGGCTCGTGGGATTAGGTAGAGGATCATTACGGGGTCCATTGTCCCTCTTGGGGGGGGGACACTCCCACTTAAATTTGGGACTCTCCACCATCAAACATCTTCAAGCAATTTAAAGAAGTCCAGACGCTTTTCTTTCCGAGCTGCTTAGACAACCAACCCACTATAAGCAAGCAGTTGGTAACAGTGGGAAAGAAAAACTCCCTTTTAACAGGAAGAAGGCTCCAGCAGAAGCCGGCTCAGGGAGGGGCGGCCATCTGTTGCCACTGTTGTTGCTCTGTCTCCTGACCTTCCTGTCAGTTTTTCATTATTTTATCCCAAAAGGGCAAAAATAAATATTTTTTTAAAAAACCCTAATGACCCTTACACTGATGTGGTGTCAGTGTAAGGTTTCACAGAAGACGTGATTGCTCATTAGCCTGCAGAAATGGAAGTATGTCCGTTTAAGAGTAATCGCTGTTCTTATCCCATTCACAGTTAGTGGTTACAAGTAGCTGAACAGTTCAATGTCAGGCCAACGTTGTTGGATGACTTTAGCTATTTGCTGCTGTACTAGTTCACATTGTTCACACGGATGTTCACATTGTTTACACAAACATTAGGCAGTAGGTAATGGATAATAGGCATTGATTTGGAAATAACTTGAGCTTATTATATAATATTATACTATTCAGTGTATTTCTAATTAGGCAGCTGTAAGCATTTAAAAGAGGGATGTGGTGGCCGCAATAAAGGGAATTGAAAATATCAACATTCGGACGCCTTGTACTGCGATGCAATGTTTTTCTGCTGCTGAAAAACAACATGTTATGAAGGTGTAGATGTTAATTAATGTTAACAATAATTCACTGTCCAAACCTAAAATCAATCAGGTCAAAAAAAAAAAAGCTTTAATTTTCAGATTTTTAAATATTAACAGATTTTTTTTGAGACAATATTTTATATTATTTCATTTTTAATCTGAAAAGTGTTACAAAGAGGATGAAATATATATGGTCTAGTACACCTCATACCCCCCTTTTAGACTCACCCCTGCTTGCTTCAGTTATCGCATTAATGTACAGCTGCCGTCAGCCTTCAGTAAGTTGCATAATTCAAACGTGCTGTTTGACCAAGTGAACAGTTCATCTGCAGATTTTAATGTAGCCTTACTTCTGGGGGCTTACTGCAGATTTTTCTCTTTGTAAAACAAGCGGCGGTGGATGGAGCACCTACAAAGTTTACTTTTCTTCACGTCAGAGTTTGTTGATCAGGTGGTTTGATTAAAGACTCCAGGTTTTAATGGTGATTACAGGAACAGCACTGTTTTCTTTCGTTCAATCTGAGATCACTGTTTCGGTAATGGCTCCGCCTCTTCGCTCTTTGCGGTGTGTAAACAGACACCGGCTCCGCGTTAAAACTCTTTGACGATGAAAGCCAAGTTTTAACATGACCCCTAAAAAGTAGATGTTTCTAAAGACATTGCTTTTTTTTGTGTGTTTGTTTTGTTTTGTGCAGCCACAAATACAAAGGCTCCTACAACATGTAGGGGAGCTGTAACCATCAGCACTGGGAATGTGTGTAGAGTGTTTTTGGATGTATGCTGACTGTGGTCACGTGCGCAGTTTCCAGATAGTTGCGCTCATCTTTTGGCTTTGCTTCTGTTTGGTTTTTGTTTTTATCTCAAACATGGCTGTCAGTAAACGTTGGCGAGCCTTTGACAGGTGTGGCAAGCACTCAAACAAGGATGCGCCTAAAGGATCCGCATTTCCTTGTTTTATGCGCTGGAAGATAAAATCGTTTTCCCGCTCTGTTTACTGTGTGTTTCTGTCCATGAACGCTTCAGTTTTTGTTGTGATGATGATGGTGATGGTGCGCTAATGGCCTCTATCTGTTTAGAGTTTTAAACAGAAGTAATGATGTAATCGGGCAACAGATCTTTGTTCTTATCCATTAAAGATGCACAGATGTGGCTAAGACTTCTCAGAAGCCTTTGCACTGTATAGTGGCAGGTGCTTGCCTTGCTGTTGCGGTATTGAGTCATGTAGTTGCAACAGGCGAGTCGGCATACACACTCAGAAAATACTGAGACCACATTCGAGTGAAAAAAAAAAAAGATATCAAGCAAGAAGTTCACTAGAATAGACTGGAAACAACCAGCTGAAGATACGGGGGCGTGGTGGAGCTGTGTAAACAGTTTTGTGCTGCTTAAAATAAACCAGACAGTGCAGAAGAGAAAAAATTAATAAGCTTGCTGCTTTGGTTTGTTTTTTAGTTCAGTGGAAAGTGTGCTCAGTCATGGAGGACAATGTACTATGACTTTTAAAAAACAAAAAGTTTAGTTCAGCCACTGTAAACAATGATTTACACTCTAAGTCCTTGTATTGTTGAGTTACGATTGGATTGGTCTGATGTCAAGCTGCTTAAAATAATTCCACTTCCTTTGTGTTACGTGCCAGTTGATAGTGGAATTAGTTGCGCAGCAGCGGGGGGGACGAATGCAGCAGGCTTTTAGCGGTTCTGCTCGCTCTGTGCGTTTTGACTCAGGGTTTCACTTCAGCAAGGAAACCAAGTCAAAAGTGTGCTGGTGTACATTTTCATTTCTGTGCCACTTAAAATATGCACACTTTCCACGTACAGAATTCAGAAGCGGTGCAAAAGCCTCTATTCCTCTTTAACGGTGCATTTTCATTACCTTATTTCAGGGCGTTAAATGGACATGAGATGGGAAAGAATTAAGTGCTAACCTTGGAAAATGTACAATATTTGCATTCCTTCTGTCTTATTAGGGCTTTTAGTTACTTAGTTATTTTTTTTATTATTTTTTTTTAATAATTCAAGTATTTATTCGATTTTGCATTTTATAACAACAAATGCAAAAATGCATCAACCAAAAACAAGAAGCAAACAAACAAAAAAACAAAACAAAAACAGTGAGGTTTTAACATCTGTTGCATTAAGTCAGGTAAACATGTAGGTGCAAAAGTTGTCCCACTGTTCAACTGCAGCTTCCGCCACATGATGTAACTTTCCCAACATCTTTTCGCAAGCAGCGTTCCCAATCATTCTTTCTTTCCACATTTTAAGCGTTGGCATATGGGAGTCCTTCCAGGGTTCCAAAATGATACGGGCACGTGTTACCAGTGCAGTATTTAACACTCTAAACTGGTGTTTATTTAATTGTGGCACCTCTCCTTTGTCTCCTAGTAGACATAATTTAGGTGATCTGGGCAAATTACACTTAGTTAGTTACTTTTTATTTTTGGTGCTTTATTGAGGTGGAGCTGAAAAGCAATGGAGCCCATCATGTTCTTTATTTGTGTTTGTTTCTGCAGGACGCTGGAATAGAGAGAGTGATGAGGGATTTGAGAATTTTCCGAATCTTTGAGGGTACAAACGACATCCTGAGGCTCTTTGTGGCTCTGAATGGCTTCCAGGTAACACAGAAATTTCCTCTGTGTGCGTGTGCGTGTGTGTGTGTGTGTGTGTGTGTGTGTGCGTGTGCGTGTGCGTGTGTGTGTGTGTGTGTGCTTTGTGAAAGTACAGAGGAAGTGGATTCTGCTTGCTGTATAAAATGCTGAAATTCTGCGATAAGAAGCAACTTCCTCTACACATTTCACATTTGAGTTTTGTATCACATCCACGTTTTCTGCACTTCGCTTTTCCTCACTCTCTATCAGGAAGTATTCTTAACATGTTGCATATGACTACAGATTGAGCAATCCAGATAAACCCTGACTCCTCCTGACTATGTTTAGCCCTTTGCTCAGCAGCTTGCATGTGCTTCCCTGCAGAATGCTGGAAACCAGCTGAAGAGCCTGCAGAAGGCCCTGAAGAGCCCCATCAGCAACGCCGGCGTGCTCGCAGGAGAAATCACCAAGAGAGCCAAAAGGTTGGTTTAGCTTCTGCAACACTGTTTTTCCTTTCTGTATGTCTGGAAGGCAGTGGGTGTGCGATCAGGGGTCGCCCCTTGCAAAAAATAGAACGTGACCTGAAGAAGTGATACAGGCTGATGTCGACAGAGACAGCAGTTATGCCATCAGATTAATGGAAATGGAGGCATTTTTTATGCACTCTTCCTCTTTCTGAGAAAAGCAGTGATGTGAAAATGATTTTCTTACACTTGTGTACTCGCTGCGAGTACACAAGTGTAAGAAAATCATATGCTGCATACATACACACAGGAGGCAAAAAAGTGTGGCTTCCTCCTCTCTTTGTGTTAATTTGATTAAGACTTCCTTTTAACCGTTTACTTAACGCTGTCAGAGGCTGTGTGAGTGCTTTTGTAGCTCAGGCATACAGGCTCATATAACTGCGGTGCAGATCATTTATCCTCTCTACTCCGCCTGCCCAATTCTAGGAGACACTGAAAGCTGCTTGCGCGTCAGGGTCTGTAGTCTTGCTTTTATAGCAACAGTAGCACACAAAGGTGTTGTGTGGTGCTGCATTGCGCTGGTTGTGCAATTAATACAATGAACGGCTAAAAACAAACAGTCGACCACTGAACGCATCATAGAGAGACTTTTAGACGCAATGATAGCATTTATAGCATAAACTTGTCATAACCTCTGTATAGAGCCTCAGCTGCAGGTTTCAGTCAGTTTGACCAGCTGTTTGGCTTATTTTTGTTCTGTATTTAATTTAAACCTGGTTAACTGTGCAGCTTCCCACACACCGTATATAAAAGATGGTCTTAGCCATCGTGACGTCACCATTTGGGAATTTTGGGACTTTGTCGCTGGCTTTTCCAACCAGGCATTGACAATGCATGACTGCATTTTACTCACGAAAACTGGAGTACAAACTTCTTTGATAGGCTGTATGTCAGACAGCATATTATTATTATTATTATTATTATTAACAGGACAAATTAATTTTTATAGCAGATTTAAAACGACAGAGTTGACCAAAGTGTCAGCGTGCCAGCACAGGTGCTGTCACACACCTAGCTTTTTATTTTTAGCTTTCAAAAAACATCCATGTGCACTGCATCATGGGAGTCTTTGAGGGCTGGCCTTTTAGACTGAGCAATTTTTGGCTTAAACCTGGAGCCTCGAGGTTGCTGTTTGGGATCAACAGATCCATCGTAGACTCGGACGGACGGCTGAACGATGCTGTCGGTGTTGCTGAGAATGACTTTTTGTTGTGTGACGCGGTCCTCTCTTCTTTACAGGAAGGCAGGTTTGAGCACAGGTCTGACGCTGCAGGGGACGGTGCATCCTGAGCTGGCACACAGCGGAGAACTGGTGTGTTATTTTTCTTATTATTTGTATCGATCAACTGTTATTTATGAGACAAACCCATCTAAGGGGCTGGCCCAGGCTGGATGAATGGGTGCCAGGCACTTTTAAGAGGACCCTTTGTTTACTAATGGAACATTTCCTCCTGCGTTGCCTTCATTTTCTGCTTTCTGCTACAGTCTGCGTGTTTCCTAACGCTCTGCACTTTTTGTTGTTTCTGCTTTCCAGACAGTCAAAGCCATTGAGCAGTTTGGAGGAGTTATCGAGGAGCTGCTGATCAAACATGGCAAGAAGATCATCGGTGAGAGAGAGAGTGTGTGTGTGTGTGTGTGTGACTGCGGGTGTTTCAGCTCACCTGGAAGATTTGAACTTGACTATATTATGAGTTATTTCTGACAGTTTAGAAATGACATCTTGGCATTTTATTAACAATTGTTATTTTTTTCTAACTTATCTAAACTTGTGTGCTTTCATTTTTCAGATGAACAGTTTATTCTCAAGAGAGTCGCAGACTGCGCCATTGACATCTACGCCATGGTGGTCGTCCTGTCAAGGTATGCAAAAGTGCAAACGACAGATTTAAGTCTTCGTTCTTTTTTTTTTTTTTTTCCACTAACCACACCATCCTTTCTATCTGTCCCCATTGCGCTCTTTCTGCACGCTCCCACCCACCTTCTAAACTAAGGTCTTCTTTTATTCCACAAACAAACTCCTACGCAGCCCAAACCGACCTTTCTTGTGAACGTCTTTTTTTTCTCGGCCTCTTTCTGCAGGGCGTCGCGAGCTCTGAGTGAAGGCCACACATCAGCTCAGCATGAGAAGTTGCTGTGTGAGACCTGGTGTACCGAGGTAAGATCCTCCGCAGAGCCAGACACAAACACGTGCTGCTATGTAAGGAGGATGTTCGGTGTTTTTAATGATCTGAACCGTGGCTAGCACTCTTAGAGAGAGGAGCTAGTTTGGCCTGGCGTCATTTTACATAGCAGTGAAGACACAAGTTTTAAATATAAACCAGAAGCACTCGGAGAGCGCAAACCAAGGCGCTCACTTTCTGAGCAATATTTACCTTTAAGGGAGTAATACTGTATTTGTATATAAACATTATAGGTATTCAATGTTAAGTAACTGGACTAAAAATAAAGCTCTATAAAACATTATTATCACTTTGACCTTCAGAGGAATCTGTTGACCTTCAAGGTGAGATCTGACAGGATATTTTAAATATTTATACAGGGTTATATTAACAATACACACCACATTGGTCATAATTATAGTTTCTATGTTGTAACGCTTTTTGTCAGTTTGACTAATAGGTCATTGAGTTGACTTTGGACACCTTGGTGGATGTAAGCCAAGGTCTAAAGGAGCATTAGCACGACCCTGCGCTACACTCCTACAAAGTTTAATCAGAATTCAGTCAAATGTTTTGACCTGTCTTGTTTACAGACAGAATGGCACTGTGAATAAAAACATAAGCTCTCTTTGGCTGAGGAAATAAGTCCATACTTTACCTCTGTGGTGTTCTGATGCCATCACGATCAGTTTGAAACCATCGCCCTCCTCCTCTCTCCGTCCCCCAGGCTCACGACAGGGTCACGCACGAGATCAAGTCTCTCCACTCCAGCGAGTCCAGAAAGCTCTTCAGCAACATGCGGGCCATCTCTGCAGCGGTCGTGGAGAACGGAGGAGTGGTTGCTGCTCACCCCCTGGGTTTCTAAACGCCCTCGCTCTTTCTGCGTTTCGTCAGTCTTCTCAACATCTCGTCACGTATGCCAAGTCCTCCCGGACTTTTTTTGCCATTATTCCTCTGACACACATCGGTGCCCTTTTTTAATTTATGAGATGCATTTACAGCCTCAGAAACTGGTTTTGGTTTTGGTGTCTTTTTTAATCCCACTGTTTTTTCCCGTCATGTATTTATGACATTGTGACTCAAGGCATCTAAATTTTGAGCTGCACTTTTGTTCTGTGAGAAATAAAAATGTCATGCGAGTTGGAAATGTCACAGTTCTACATTTGTCTAAAGTGTGAAGGGGGCTTTGAAATGCACCCTTTCCTTTGTATCCAAGCCTTCATGATGTAAACCCTCAGTGTTTAATCTGTTAATACATTAATTTATGCTCTTTTGGTTCTTGGTAATTAACCATAAATACAACGATATCAATGCAACTTTAAGTCAGGAAGCCAGTTAACAGGAAACTGATGTGTCTTTAAAGGACAGATTTTTACACTTGGTGTTTAAATGCAGAGAACAGCGTGATGTTTGTTCTTAACGCCTTTCTGCATGTTCAGTTTGCTCGTTGATCAACAGACACACAAATATCAAGACTGTAAAACCTTTTTGCCTTAGAAACCGGCTCGAACACACAAAGCTTTCCTAACAATACTTCACTGTGTGCTCTTTACTGTCATCAGCCACCTGGAACTGCAGTGAATGTAACATCGTCTGTGTACCATGTTTAAGTTTTCTGTCATTTATTTCTCTACCGTAGCGAACGTGTAACAAAGTGGGAGTCTGTATAGGCTGTAACTATACTGCTTTTTCCTGCCAATAAAGTTAATTTTCTCCAGACTATGTCTCGCCCTCTTTGTGATTTTCAGCACGTACAGCAACACTGACTTTTAGTGGCACTTAAAAAGAAAAAAAAAATCCCATCACTGCAATATTTTTACCCATCTTGCCGCCAAACGAGCTTCCTATTTCTGTTGTATTCATAACACACTTTGCTAATTCAGTTTCACTTCTGCAGTTCGGCTCTTCGAGGGCAGGTGCCTTACAGGAAAGCCAGTATTTGCTTTTATGTCAGGAGTCGTCTGCCGGTGTGTATACAAGTGAAGTGCAAACAGATGAACCCCTTCCTGTCTTTACACAGGCATACGCACACGAGATGACAAGCGTTACTTATGTGGGTGAGAGTCTAAAGAACTTAATGCGAAAGGTGCCGATGCTGTAGAAGGCCTGCGGTTGTTGTTGCTGAGAATTCCCCAGGCATGTGTCTGTCCTCCTGGCTGAAAACCAGTTCTCAAGCTCAGCAGTAGCTGAGAAGCAAACCCAGCATCCCTGTATGATTTCCTTTTTTTTTTTTTTATGCGGAAACATTCGAACCAAGATCAAAACAGAATTAGATTTGGTGTTTTTAAAAAAACAAACAAGCAAAAAACACCAGTCTCACTTTAAAAATCGAATCTTCTAAAATAATAATGCACTGGTGTCGAGCATTAACCAATGAGTGTAAGGAGAATTACGTCACTCTTAGAGGTGTTACGAGATGTGGTTAGCTCAGGAAATGGGGGATCAAACCACCAGCTTTTTTTAAAGCTTACTTACTGGTCATATTTCTCCAATAACAGAAGAATCAAGTGTAAAGTGGTTTAGCATCTCATCACTGCAGCTTTTTTGACCGAGGCCTGTAGCTTTCTCAGTTTTTAAATCAATATATGGACATGCGTGAACCCCCCTACCCACCCTGTTGTGTTTGGCTCATCATCCACCATCATCATCACCTCATTCAGAGCAGGGGAACGTGGCTTTAGGTCCTCACTATGTGCAGAGAAACTGATTTTTAGCATCTTTTTAAAAAAACGATTTCCTGTCAATCATTTAATGACATCTTATAATGTTAGGATGTAAGAAAGCTCTGGTTTACTGTGCGGAGTAACAAGCAGCGGCGTTATGTCAAACGCTCAAAACAACCCACATTATCTAACCTGGTGACAATGTTTTAAAACTAAGTGATATTTATACTTGGACAACAGAAATTATAACCCAGCTCGCACTTGTACCAATACGGTCAGAGGTCAGGTGATCGTTTGCAGGTTTCACTCATGTGTGACCTTGTGTGTAACAGCCGTGCTGGTCAGTGCACGAGTTTAAACAGGTGTGTAAAAACAAAAACCCGTGTGAGTGAGGGGATGAACTGGCTCCTTAAATGGAAATCGGTCTGAGATCAAATATAGTCTGTGTCTTATGTTAAAAGCACATTTTTAACGCTGAAACCCTAAGTTGTATTTTTGTTATTTAGCTCTGTATTTAATCACGTTTATAGGCAAAGCTGTCCGCCTCCTTGTCGTCCGTAGTGTACCTGGTATGTGTTCATGTCACCGGCAGACTAATTATTACACGCGCTCAGTTAGATATGACACAGACTCTAATAGTGAATAACTCTGTGTGAATTCTCTGAGGTAAGTCTTTTCCATATGTACACTAGCTTGCACACTAATAACATGTATTGGTAGCATTGTGTTTAGAGTAGGCAGGATATTGGACGACCAACAAACAGGAAATGGTCAAAGGCAGATTTGAAACCGGGCCCCAGTGAAAGATATTGTGGCCTGTGAGTCACCTACGCAAACCAGTGAACTAAATCCACGGCCGCACTTCTGCCCTTCCACAGACAGACAGTGTCTGTGTCATGTTTCTCGTTTATGGGCTATAATTGCTTGCATTATCATTGCGCAGTGTCTATGGCCTCACAGTGCTGGAATTAGCACATCAACACCATTTAACTCACATTTCTTTTTTTAATGTCAACAATATTAATAATATATATAAACAACATTCATCAGACCACATATTTAAGAAACTCGCGTATTCCAGTCATTAAGATCCCAAATGTCTCCATCAGCCTGGAGGTCAGGGAGCTTAAGTCTGGACCAGCCAGGACAGGGAACGGTTCCCTCCGACCACTGTGCAGCTCTGCTGTTAATCAGCATGTGGTTCACCAGGAAAAGGCAGAAAAGGTCAAAAATAGACCCAAGTATAAACATGCTGATGTTCCATCTTGCTGCTGCTGCATGACTGTAACATTCCCATATCAGGATGAAGCCTCACGGACTGATGTGATGGCGTAAAGGGCCCTTCCTAGCTGAGAACATGTTCCTGTTACAAATAAAATCCCAATGAAGACCAGCTTTTTCCCTTCAGGCGTCCTCCGCGTTGCCTTGACATGAGCTCTGGTCATGTGAGAAACTCCTGACTGCTACCAGCTGAGTTTCCTCTTGCGGGACTTCTGGGACTTGCGAGACTTCCAGGGAAATGATGGTCTGAGCCGTCATCGTTCTCTCCCTGAAGGGCAAACAAGAGCAAAGAGAACAAATAAGCTCATTTGCCTCCTTTCTGAGGCGTCGTGGTGACTGGCATTTCCAAATCACTGAAAAGGAAAGTCATTAATATTCACAAAGCTGCACTTTCATCTTGAAATCACACACCAACTGTCCACAGCGATCCCTCGTTGAGTCACGGTGTAGTAATAGCAGTTGTAGTGATGGAGAACCTGAAGCAAATGAGCTTTGTTTTACACGTTTATCTCAATATTAGTCACCCTTCTACAGAAAGTTCCCTTTTTGACTGTTTCTAATATGTGAACATTAATTTGCATTGTTTTACATACACGGCACACTCAGTTTTACAGAGAACTGCAGTGCACGGACATTACCAGACGATAGGGTGAATCACGCAAACGCTCCTGCCATAAACAAACTCAGTGAAATCCTGTCTCGGTTTACTGGATTTTACAGTCAGCGTCCTATTTATTGAGTAAAAGGCAAAAACAATGTAAAGTATATTCTGGGATGAGCTGTGACGGGATTGCCCCCCCCTCGTCTGCTGGACATCTACTTTCAAATCAAACTATTGTCACATAAAATCTGACAACAACAAGTTTTTGTCTTTATGTTTTTCCCCTTTCTACTTAGTTGCTCCATGTTAAGGATTTCTACATTCATTGATTGGTAAACTGAGCTCAAAGCCGTCCAAACGCCATTTGTTCACACTGAGAAGCTGTGAGCTCAGTGAACCTTTACTGCTGTAAATATTATAACTAGATCACAGTCTGATTAGCGGATTAGATAGCTGTTATATAAAGACATGTGACTAATTAAAGGTAAAGATCAGACTAAACCAGTGGAGGAACTTGTGTGATGATGCCTCACAGCAACAAGGTTCTGGGTTTTTAGCCTCCAGAATGGCTTTGTGTGTGCACTTTGCATGTTGTCCCAGTGGCCTATGTGGTTTCTGAGTGCTCCATCCATAGTCCAGAGACGTGCACGTTAGGTTATCCGTTGGTTCTAATTTAGCCCTACAGGTTAGAACTGTGCCCTACTGTGTCCGTGTCAACCCTGTGATGGGCCAGCGACAGCAGCAATAGGCTCGAGTCACCCACTGTGGTTAAACGGTTAAGAAAGAGGGAGGGTGAAGTAACATGAGTCATGCAACTGCTTGTTGCACAACATCTTTAAGCAATTAATATCTAACATCTGTGGTCCTGCTTTTAGATGAAGCTGACTTTGAAAAATACTGAGCACACCTTTGGTAATTTTGTGGTGACCCTTATCACTGCGTAAAGGGAAACAGAGGGGCAACTTATTGCCAGGTGAATGTCAGAAGATCACACTGCCTGACGCAGTGATCGGGATATTAAAGCAGGACTGTAGAGTTTGAAAGTTCAGTGGTGCACTGTGACCCAGGGAATGCTGCAGTGATCACAAGAGTTAGACATTAGACTAACAGTCTAATTACTTTGTTGGACTATTGTGGAGGTTTTGCAGGCGGTTCTGCGTTCAGGAGGTTCCGTGTGGAGTTTGCATGTTATCTCGGTGGCTGCGTGGGCTCTCTCTGGGTATTCCTACCATGTTAGCTTAACGTGCTGTAGTGTGACTGTGGGCGTGCACGGTTAGTATGTCTCTCTGTGAACCCTGCATCTAGACCTGCGGCAGCTGGGATAACGACCCTGAACTGAATGAGTGGATCCATGCACCTGTCCACTTTGTGGAGAGGGTCACTTGAAAACAACACACATTATTGAACATTATTCTATGTCTGTCCTAAAGGACATTTCTTTCTATCGCTTTTATCAAAACACTTAAATTAAATGAGGGGGTATTATTATTATTTTTTAGAACTTTTTTAGAAGCCGTTTTTATGATGGTCTTTTCCCCTTTAATTAGTCACTTGTCTGTATATCATCTATAGACGCAGACAGAAAAGTAGAAACTGATGGAATATTGCAATTTTGACCATTAAGGGGTTGTAAATACATTTAATGAATGGATGAGCCCGGACATACCTCGTTCTGTAGGGCACATGAGACCAGTTAGCACGCACAGTCCAGCCCAGGACACTCTTCAGATATCGGGAACAGCAGGGGAACCTGCGACTCAACTGCTCCAGAAGTTCCTCTTTACGCAAACCGTAAACAACTGGCGCAACGCACTGCGCCAGACTGAAGAAAGCAAAAACGACAACGGCGGACAGCTCCTTGGTCTCCCGCTGAATAAACTCCCGCTTGTAGAGAATTGAAAGCACGAAGTTCACAAAGTTGGGGAGCAGGTAGACAGCGAGCTGGGAACCGTGAAGGGCGATCGTTCTGCATCCTGCCCGATTTCTGCGATTGAGGACCCCGAGCCGCCGTCCCTCCATGAGTATCCTCACGTAGCTGTAGAGAATGATCAGCGTGCACAGCCCTATAAAGAGCACCTTCTGTAGTTCGCCTTTCTTCAGTTGCTCCCGGCCGCACTCGCCCCGATCGGGCGCATCACTGTCTTTAAAAAGCAAACTGAGGGGGATCACCAGCGCCACCATCCAGGTAAACACTCCAAGGAGCCAGGGCCAGTGGCCCTTATTGCACACAGAGCTGTAGCGCATCGGGTGGCACACGGCGCAGAAGCGGTCCAGAGCCATCGCGGTGAGCGTCAGGAGGATGTTGGACGCGCTGCTGATCAAAATGGTAATCATTGCCATGCACGCAGAGCGGGACAGCCGCGTGTCCAGGTGGATCTGGTAGTAGAACACGCTGCTCATGCCCAGGTGAACCAGCGCGGACACCAGCAGGTGGAAAATGAGCACGAAGCGGGCGTGACGCCGGAGCCGCTCCTCGCGCAAGATAGTCCAGTTGATGATGAGGTTGAAGAAAAGCAGCACGGAGAAAGAAACCGTGGACACGTAAAAGCGTACGCAGGTGTAGTCGCTGACCTCCGTGGTGTTGTTCCGTGACATTATTCTTCATCGGGGTTTGGGTGGATTTACAAGATAATGACGGAGGCAGCGGTGGAGCTGATGGGGAAGACAGTTTGTCCGCCGCATGTTCCTCTCTGTCTGCTGCTCTGTCACTGCAGACCCAGACATCCGCTCTCTCTCTCTCTCTCTCTCTCTCTCTCTCTCTCTCTGTCATAGGCAGGCCTACTTGTGTCACGTGTCTGTATGAGGTCTTTTGGTAAACAATAAATTCTCTATAGGCTTTATCAACCATCCTCACACCGGCCTCCTTTCTAACTCCAATCCCAGCCAAACCTCGACATCCACTCTTAACACCCCCGCAGTTTGCACGTGGCCTTTGGGAGAAGTTCAAATCTAACACAATTGCTGCACATTTACACCCCACGCAGTAGTAATTACCAGTGATTAAGTTAAATTCTATTAGTCCTCTTTGTCTTTTGAAACGACAGAAGAATTCAGGTTTAAAACGGATCTGCAAAATTAATTTAAAAAGAGCTTTTGAAACAGTTTGATATTTCCTTCGACAAAATTAACACGCGAGTTACACAGTTGCTTTCACGTACGAAGTTTCCTCGTGTCTGAAATTGTGCAGTTTGTCATGTAAGCACTGCAACGAGGTGTCTGACAGCAGGCTGCCACCTACTGCTGGGCTCCAAGCACACTGGCTTCATCTCATCATGTCGACTGTCTTACACGGGTGCTTTATACGAATTTTCCTCTTGTGAGTATAAAAGGCCCCAAAGTTCATAGGATAATTCAATCTGAGTTCTTACAGAGGGTTTCGCAAGTTTATATACGAGTTTATATGCCGTCCATTTAGAATGGAACCTTCTGTTAGTTTGAGCCAGCCGACTGTCTGGTGATGTCCTAAGGGTTAGTAAGGTGGGCATCGTGGTAGGGGCGCGTCACGGGCTTCGGCAAAAAAAAAAAAAAAAAAAAAAAGCTCGTTCTCAAGCTGCACCGACTTCATGCCAGCGCATTTTGGGGATGGCTTAGGCATCGGTTTTTTATCGCTCATTTGCTGGGAATAAGGGCGCCCTCCGAGGTGCGCCTGCTGCTTGCGGCACAGGGAGGAGAGGGCGAGGCGGCGGGGGATTCTCTGGCTGGCTGGTCTAATAACCAACTAGCAAAATAAAACTAAATAAAAACAAACCAACAAACACGAAAATACCAGGCATTATGATACAGAGTTATAATTTGCAGCTTCCCCCAGAAATTCTATAGGCGAAAAGTGAGCGCGAGAGCCCTCGGTGCGCCTGCTTGCTGCTGTGCTGAAGTCAAAGTAAACTTTATTGTCAGTTCCGCTGCATACAGTCCAGTATATAGATAGACGAGATGACGAGGCTCCAGTTACAGCAGTGCAAGTAAACGAACAATAAATATAAGAAGAGTAAGAAAATAAATATACACGTTATACACTTTGTGTGTGTGTGAATGGGTGGATGACTGGATGTGTAAAGCGCTTTGGGGTCCTTGGGGACTAGTAAAAGCGCTATACAAATACAGGCCATTCACTTTAGGGCTCGGGGTAAAGGGATCAATAACAATTTAAATGGTATAATTTCAAGTTTGATGATTGAAAGTCTCACACACAACCGACACGGGAGGGGGGCTGCTGCTTCCAAATAGAGCACATTTCATTCATAATGTTGTAAATCCAAGCCCATTATGTATTCCTGATTTGAATCCTGGGTAGTGTGAAATCCCAGAAATAAACCCTAGACAAAGCATATCTGTGAACTAAGGTGTAGCTTATTAGGTTATGTTGCGGTGATTCTCGGGTTGGGGGATGGAGTGCAAAATTAAAACCAATGGAAGATGGACAAAAAAATATCAAAGCCATCAGGTGCTCATTTTAGAAAAAAGGAGAAATGAAGAGGAGAAACGAGCAAAAGACACAGGTAAGCAGATGTGTCATTGGAAAATGGCAGATCATCTATCCTGAAACAATCAGAATCAGAATCAGATTTCTTTATTAATCCCTAAGGATAGTATGTGGGTTGCAGTTGGCCCAAGAAGAAATGGTAAAATGGTAACAGTAACAGAATAAAATGTAAACAATACATTACACTGTAAAAAAAAAGAATTGTAATATAAAAGTATTTTACTGTGTATTTTACAGTTTTGTACTGTTCTTCTAGAATATCATTAAATTTACATAAATAGACTGTGATTTTACATTTCAAATGTAAATGAACGTAAAATCACTGTAATGTAATAAAAATATTTTTTTTGTTTTTCAAATGTATTTGTCTGTCTGTACATATGCATATTTAGATTGTTAAAATACATTCACAAATGTATCATAATTTCACAAATATCTGTCTGTTATTTGAAAGATTGAAACGTTAAATTCAAATGTAATGCTATGGAAAAATATATAGAATTATGCTTATGAACTGTTTTTCACATCAGATAATTATTATTCTTATTGCTATTTAGTTGCCGGTTCGATCCCGGCTCGGACACTGTCGGTTGTTGTGTCCTTGGGCAAGACACTTCACCACCTACTGGTGATGGCCAGAGGGTTGACCAGAAGCGGTGAACGGCCTTATTATTTTCTGTACTTTTTTCTCTTGTTTATTCAGTTAGGGAGTTAGGGGCAGCACTTGTCTTTTTTTGGTTTTTGTCTCACTCAGGGGTTAGGTAGCACTTCTCTTTTTCAAAGAAACTTGTGTTGTTTGTTATTTTGGCCTTTGTTAATCTTGGGGTTAAAGCTTTCAGTTTGGTAGCAATAAAATCACCTTATCTTGTAAACTGGCTTCTGGGTATGACTTTGGGGACCAGGGCGTGGTCACATTCCTTTTAAACCCAGTGCAGTTCAGTGGAGTTGGTATATTTGCAAAAGTGTTTCAGGTTTTACCAGGACATTAGTACAATGACTGCTTAACACACACTGCACCAATAAAGATTTCGTTTGATATACAAAGCCTTGTAGTTGAATGTGTTTCTTTTTAATTTTAGTTTTGACCAGATGTGATCAGGAAGCCGGTCAACAAAGCACAATATTCAGCAGCTACAGATCAGATATTTCTAAAAGGAATCATCAGGTTAAATAACAGAAGAAGAAGAAGAAGCAACACAAAAGCTTGGCATCGACTCATGTTCCCGAACAAGACTTTAACTAAACGCTATCCTTTGTATGAATGTTTAAATGTTGGCAGAAATGTTGAACTTATGAGGATAAAAGATGATATGAGCGTTTGCAGTGTCCGGTCAGTCCCAAAGCAGACGTTGAAAAAGACACGTGGAAAATATATTGTAAAAGCAGACGGTAGAGAAATATGAATGATTTTTAGAGGTATTTGTTCAGGAATAATGTATTGTGTGTGTGTGTGTGTGTGTGTGTGAACCGAAGAATAATCTGACACGCCAAGTCAGAGACTGTGAAATAAATGTCTTAAGCCCATGCCGCGCTGGCAGAATGTCTCGCGGAGGTTTAGCTCAGTGTGTTAGTATTACGACTGTGGAGGTGGAAGTCGCTGGTTCGAATCCCCAGTTACCCGCTTCCCATTTTGACTACCTGACATGGAACTCACCTCAATGAAATGCCGGAGCACGTCGTCGCTGCTTACAATGTCAAGCTTGGGACAAATACAGGTGTGGACGTCTGCGAGACATTCCACAAAGTGGGCTCTGCACATGGCGTAAACGCAATATTAAACTTACCGCAAACTTCACTACATAGAAAACCTACGGGGAGCACCACACAAACCACAGACAAGCCAGCTACAGTAAAGAAATATTAACATCCTCCACTCCGTGCTACACAAGGTGGCAGACCTGTGAGAGCCAAGACTTGATCACAAACCAGCCGGGGCCCGAAAAGAGAATATTAACATCCTCCACTCCGTGCTACATAAGGTGGCAGACCTGTGAGAGCCAGGACTTGGTCACAAACCAGCCGGGGCCCGAAAAGAGAATATTAACACATCCTCCACTCCGTGCTACACAAGGTGGCAGACCTGTGAGAGCCAAGACTTGGTCACAAACCAGCCGGGGCCCGAAAAGAGAATATTAACATCCTCCACTCCGTGCTACACAAGGTGGCAGACCTGTGAGAGCCAAGACTTGATCACAAACCAGCCGGGGCCCGAAAAGAGAATATTAACATCCTCCACTCCGTGCTACACAAGGTGGCAGACCTGTGAGAGCCAGGACTCGGTCACAAACCAGCCGGGGCCCGAAAAGAGAATATTAACATCCTCCACTCCGTGCTACACAAGGTGGCAGACCTGTGAGAGCCAAGACTCGGTCACAAACCAGCCGGGGCCCGAAAAGAGAATATTAACATCCTCCACTCCGTGCTACACAAGGTGGCAGACCTGTGAGAGCCAGGACTCGGTCACAAACCAGCCGGGGCCCGAAAAGAGAATATTAACATCCTCCACTCCGTGCTACACAAGGTGGCAGACCTGTGCAGCCGAAGTCTCAAACCCACCTGGAAAAGATCTACTCACCTTGTACAAGGATTACACCCTCAGAGAGATTCCTGGCAGAACAGACTCATTGGTGTCAAACAACAATGCCTTACACCAACATGTGGCTGAATGGAGTCGGTGACTGGAGGAGAACAGCTCTCTTTCACATGATGAGATTCATCTTGAGGCTGAGCAGCTTAGTCTTCTGCATCTGTGGGCAAATTCTCCATTCAGTCATGCATAGGCTTCCACCGCTGACTCTGACCATTCCACTTCCCTGGTTCACTGTCGCATTACAGAGTGAAGGACAAGTTTGGACTCTGACCATTCAGCTTCCCTGGTTCACCGTCGCATTACAGAGTGAAGGACAAGTTTGGACTCTGACCATTCCACTTCCCTGGTTCGCCATCACGATACAGAGAGATGGACAAGTTCTGACTCTGACTATTCAGCTGCCCTGGTTCGCCATCACGATACAGAGAGATGGACAAATTCAGACTCTGACCGTTCAGCTTCCCTGGTTCACCATCACGATACAGAGAGATGGACAAGTTCTGACTCTGACCGTTCAGCTGCCCTGGTTCACCGTCACGATACAGAGAGATGGACAAGTTCTGACTGTGACCGTTCAGCTGCCCTGGTTCACCGTCACGATACAGAGAGATGGACAAGTTGTGACTCTGACCGTTCAGCTGCCCTGGTTCGCCGTCGTGATACAGAGAGATGGACAAGTTCTGACTCTGACCGTTCAGCTGCCCTGGTTCACCGTCACGATACAGAGAGATGGACAAGTTCAGACTCTGACCGTTCAGCTGCCCTGGTTCACCGTCACGATACAGAGAGATGGCCACGTTGGGTGGATCAGCAATGATCCCCCTCCTGTGTGATGGCTGAACGGAAAGACGTGCAGAGTTGGACATCAATGTATCATTCATGTTTTTGGGTTTAAAAGAAAAGTTATTCACAATAGTAAGTAGACACTGAAGGAGAAGCGGTGAACGGCCTTATTATTTTCTGTACTTTTTTCTCTTGTTTATTCAGTTAGGGAGTTAGGGGCAGCACTTGTCTTTTTTTGGTTTTTGTCTCACTCAGGGGTTAGGTAGCACTTCTCTTTTTCAAAGAAACTTGTGTTGTTTGTTATTTTGGCCTTTGTTAATCTTGGGGTTAAAGCTTTCAGTTTGGTAGCAATAAAATCACCTTATCTTGTAAACTGGCTTCTGGGTATGACTTTGGGGACCAGGGCGTGGTCACATTCCTTTTAAACCCAGTGCAGTTCAGTGGAGTTGGTATATTTGCAAAAGTGTTTCAGGTTTTACCAGGACATTAGTACAATGACTGCTTAACACACACTGCACCAATAAAGATTTCGTTTGATATACAAAGCCTTGTAGTTGAATGTGTTTCTTTTTAATTTTAGTTTTGACCAGATGTGATCAGGAAGCCGGTCAACAAAGCACAATATTCAGCAGCTACAGAGTCAGATATTTCTAAAAGGAATCATCAGGTTAAATAACAGAAGAAGAAGAAGAAGCAACACAAAAGCTTGGCATCGACTCATGTTCCCGAACAAGACTTTAACTAAACGCTATCCTTTGTATGAATGTTTAAATGTTGGCAGAAATGTTGAACTTATGAGGATAAAAGATGATATGAGCGTT
Source organism: Simochromis diagramma (assembly GCF_900408965.1). Classification (NCBI taxonomy): domain Eukaryota; kingdom Metazoa; phylum Chordata; class Actinopteri; order Cichliformes; family Cichlidae; genus Simochromis; species Simochromis diagramma. Next base: position 82,120 of record NW_024387038.1, on the reverse strand, counting down.
TGCAGTGTCCGGTCAGTCCCAAAGCAGACGTTGAAAAAGACACGTGGAAAATATATTGTAAAAGCAGACGGTAGAGAAATATGAATGATTTTTAGAGGTATTTGTTCAGGAATAATGTAGTGTGTGTGTGTGTGTGTGTGTGTGTGAACCGAAGAATAATCTGACACGCCAAGTCAGAGACTGTGAAATAAATGTCTTAAGCCCATGCCGCGCTGGCAGAATGTCTCGCGGAGGTTTAGCTCAGTGTGTTAGTATTACGACTGTGGAGGTGGAAGTCGCTGGTTCGAATCCCCAGTTACCCGCTTCCCATTTTGACTACCTGACATGGAACTCACCTCAATGAAATGCCGGAGCACGTCGTCGCTGCTTACAATGTCAAGCTTGGGACAAATACAGGTGTGGACGTCTGCGAGACATTCCACAAAGTGGGCTCTGCACATGGCGTAAACGCAATATTAAACTTACCGCAAACTTCACTACATAGAAAACCTACGGGGAGCACCACACAAACCACAGACAAGCCAGCTACAGTAAAGAAATATTAACATCCTCCACTCCGTGCTACACAAGGTGGCAGACCTGTGAGAGCCAAGACTTGATCACAAACCAGCCGGGGCCCGAAAAGAGAATATTAACACATCCTCCACTCTGTGCTACATAAGGTGGCAGACCTGTGAGAGCCAGGACTTGGTCACAAACCAGCCGGGGCCCGAAAAGAGAATATTAACACATCCTCCACTCCGTGCTACATAAGGTGGCAGACCTGTGAGAGCCAGGACTCGGTCACAAACCAGCCGGGGCCCAAAAAGAGAATATTAACATCCTCCACTCCGTGCTACACAAGGTGGCAGACCTGTGAGAGCCAAGACTTGATCACAAACCAGCCGGGGCCCGAAAAGAGAATATTAACACATCCTCCACTCCGTGCTACACAAGGTGGCAGACCTGTGAGAGCCAAGACTTGGTCACAAACCAGCCGGGGCCCGAAAAGAGAATATTAACATCCTCCACTCCGTGCTACACAAGGTGGCAGACCTGTGAGAGCCAAGACTTGATCACAAACCAGCCGGGGCCCGAAAAGAGAATATTAACACATCCTCCACTCCGTGCTACACAAGGTGGCAGACCTGTGAGAGCCAGGACTCGGTCACAAACCAGCCGGGGCCCGAAAAGAGAATATTAACATCCTCCACTCCGTGCTACACAAGGTGGCAGACCTGTGAGAGCCAGGACTCGGTCACAAACCAGCCGGGACTCGGTCACAAACCAGCCGGGGCCCGAAAAGAGAATATTAACATCCTCCACTCCGTGCTACACAAGGTGGCAGACCTGTGAGAGCCAGGACTCGGTCACAAACCAGCCGGGGCCCGAAAAGAGAATATTAACATCCTCCACTCCGTGCTAATACTCGATCACAGACCAGTCCATACTGCGGAGCCAAGCAAGCCGCGGCATTTTTGCTCAGTGCGAAAGAGGGGCGACTGCGGAAGTGAAAGTCGCTGGTCCTCTACCCATGTCAGACCCACAACGCAGGTAGGCTGGGAGAGGGGTTTGCTCTGCCGCCTCTTACTCCCCCTCGCCGCCCAGTGTCGTGCGAAACCCGCTACCGTTGTCTGGTGACTTCAGCTTTGCCAGAGAGCCGAGCCCCATACATGGCGCAGGGCACCTTTGCTAGTCATTACCCTTTAACTGCTCAACCGTGGAGGGGAGAAATAACGGCTTTGCCCGAGGAGGTGCGTTGGCCTCCCGTCTCCCTTACGGCTGGAAAAGATTTATTGCTAAAAAGAAAAGGAGAGTCGAAATACGCGTTGTCACCGACCAGAAACGCAAATATAAAATATAAAAATTACAATTGCAGCCAAAACGAGTTCCCCAGTATTAAGTAAGCTATTAAGACTCGACTGTATGTTCATGTTTGACTCCCACTGCTCTCGCTAGCAAAGTTGACCGAGACAATAAAGTAAAGCTAGTTTTCGGCTATGAGTTTTCAGTTGATACTGAAGGTTGTTAACCTCCATCCAGACGGAGGATAGGTAACAGGAGCGAGGGAATCCACTCTGGCTGGAATCCGGTGGATATGCAGCGTTTACAAGTAAGGCCATTTAAATGGAAAGCATTTATAGAATGACTATTAAAAGTCAGCGAGTGTCGATAATGTTAACGTGGTTATGTTAGTGATACAACGAGTGCTAACATAACAGCTTTAAGATGCACTTGTAGATGTTATTACGTGTTTTACCGTCTTTATGGTGCTAGCTTAAAGTTACGGTGTAAACGTTAGCTTATAATGTTACGATTTAAACGATGATAGGACAGAAATATTAGCTTCTGTTATGGACTAATGAAGTTACTAGTTAATACAGTTTCCAGTAAAGTGATTAATCACAGCCAGAGATTGACAGTAAACATCCCCTTTAGCTTCAATGCATCTCTAATAAAAATGTGCAAGTTTCAGTGCTTCGTTTAAACTGTATGATACTTATACTGACCCAGGGTCAGTGTAAAATACAATCTTAGCTGTGTGAACAAAGTCTGGCTCCTTTAACCCTGCTTGACAACCCGCAGGATGCAGGTTTATTGAGCCTTTACTGCTGGCACACCTGTCAGATTTGAGAGTCAGCTAGAAACCTACGTCCAGGCTGGAGAAACTGATCAGGAAGGCTAGCTCTGTGGTCGGCATGAAGCTGGACACTCTGGTGACAGTGGCAGAGAAAAGGACACTAAAAAAACTGCTGGACATTATGGACAATGCTGGGCATCCTCTGCACACGGCCATTAAAAACCAGAAGAGTCTGTTCAGTGACAGGTTGCTTCTCCCCAAGACAAGAACTAACAGACTTAAAAACTCCTTTGTCCCACACGCCATCAAACTGTTTAACTCCTCTCTGGAGGGGAGAGGGAGGGGAAACAGGAGGACAAAGGAGGGGGGAACAACTAAGCTGTAGTGCCTCTTCACTTCACTGTGTAATACCTTTTGTGCAATACTTTTGTTAATAGTCAACGGTGCAATAGACCTCAATACTTGAAATGTGCAATTCACTTGTATTTTTATTTTTATTCCTATTTATTCTATTTATCCCCTTCGTATATTTTATTTATATTTGTCTCTGTATTTATATATATGTGTGTGTGTGTGTGTATATATATATATATATATAATATTCTGTAACTTCTGTCGATGCTGTGCTTTTGGAAACCAAATTTCCCAGAGGAACCCACCTGAGGGATTAATAAAGTTTTATCTTATCTTATCTTATCTTCTTACGGTAACATGTGCATTATGCAAAGACTGTCAGACTATGTAATGCTGTAAGCCAGGGGTCAGCAACCTTTCTGATGAGTAGTGCCATCTAAAATTTCCTCAGAAGCCAATGTGCCATATGATTGCATTAGCAATACATTTAATAACGCACTATATGAACAATTACACACTATATAGACTAATGTTATAGAATTATATTTTGTTCACAGATGTTGGCAGCTATCAGCAAATAGTTATCAGCTATTTTGAAACAAAAATGAGACAATTTTTATCCATAAGAAGAATTCCATAACAGCAAATGAAGTGTACAACAGAAAATGCAAATGCTATTTATGGTCTCCTCACAACAATGATAAGAAAAAAAAACTGGGCCAATATGGCAGGGATACACATGTTAATCTGATCTCTGGTCTCCCACTCAGAGACACAGGTCTCAGAGTGTCGAGCATTCAGGCGGCTACCTGAGGACACTCTTCGTGTGAGAGAAAATCTGCTCACACAGATATGTAGAGCCAAATACTGTCAATAAGGCCTCTGCAATGTTCTGAAGACAGTTAAACTTGTCAGGTAGTGATATCCAGCAGGTGATAGACATGCAAGCAAGCTCCATGAATACACACAGCAATGGATTGCAGCTGTGTTCATAGTTCTGCAAACTTTGACCCCCACAGAGACGAGCTTTTCACTTCAGTCAGCTGCATTTCGATGTTGGGTTAACTTGCCTTAACTCAGCCAGTTAATGTGAGACAAATCCAGCTGCTCATTAAAGCTTTCTGGTTTGATCAGTAAAGAAAACATTGGTCCATACACCTGAAAGTCCCAAAAACGCATTGTGAATTCTGTCTCGAGTCTACGGATGTATCAGTGTATTTCCTTGGTGCTGATGCTGTGCTGAGCGAAAGGCTCCTGAAGCATTTGAAGTGTCGGAAATTTCAACATCGCTTGAAAAAACTGCCCGCTAACAATGTCCCTCTCACTGGTAGGCTAAGTTATTTTTAACCAATTACAAGTTGAATCTGGTTGTTAGCCAAGATACCGTCATTAAGAAGCGGCACAACTAATGTGTCTATGCAAGCCAATTTGCAATGTGCACCGCTGGCCCTACTATTTATTTTTAATGCACCTTTTCAAATTAATTCACTACCTTTTGTGCCTGAGTTATTTTTACACATTCCACCACCTTTCATTGTTTTTACCATTGCAACCCCCCCCCCCCCCCCCCCCCCCCAAAAAAAACCCAAAACAAAACAAAACAAAAAGACGAAAAATCCCCATCAGCCGATGGCCAGTCCAGCTATGGTCATGCCATCAGTTAACCCTTTGCGTGCCACAGCTGGTACGCATGCCCAGGGTTTTGGGGATTCAAATTTAACATTATGACTGATGCTGGTGTGTAAAGCCTGTACTGCCTCTGCTCCACTGTGTTGTTGTTACTAATTTATGTTTGCTTTTCTGAAATCTGTGTTAAACAACAACAAACTGTCATTTAATCCTTAACAGTTTAAACCAGAACTGGAGTGGAAATCAAAAAACCCAGATTGTTCTTCCTCAGAAGTTTTATTTATCAGTGTGGGACTGCTGAGTCACCTGAAGAACTTATTCCATTCATTGTCCACACGATGTTCATTTAAAAAAATGTTTCACTGGACCTGATTTCTCCCAAAGGGTGAACTAGTGTGTTTCCTTGGATTACCTGTGTATGAGTGTACTTTCTTAAATGAAGGCAAGTGTTTGTCCTTTTTTCTTCCTCAGGTACAGTACATTATTTTGAGGGCAGGCGGTCAACACTGGGGAGAGAAAAGAAGCAGAAGTCCTTCCAAGAAGGAACTGCAGTGAGGACACAGCCTGGTCACTGAGGTCAGAGCTCAGAATCTGAAACAGCTCACGTTAATATTCTAGGGGTTAAAAAAAATCTAAATATATTTATGAAGAAACCTTTAAATAATATTGTAAATAATAATATTTATAATTATGATTATTATTAGAAATATCAGACATTTAAGTGCTTTATCTGTCACACGTATTGTGTTAGCTCTGTGATAAACTGACAGCCTGTCTTTTTCCTGTATAGGCTTCATCCTCCTGCGACACTGAATTGAATAGATTGTATTCCAATTATGTAATCTGATCATTTACAAACTAAAGGTATCTAATCAAAATGTATTTTCTTAAGTCCTTATCCAGTTCAGGATCACAGTGGAGCTTGATATGTTCAGTAAATAAACCTTACAAAACCTAACAATAAACCTGCATCCATGTACGTTGTTGTCCACAGGATGAGAACATCAATAGGACCAAAGTAGCTGAGCAGATTTCATCTCAAGTAAACGATTAACTCTTCATTTGTTCTGCCACCTAAAGGACATTTAAGGATGTCTTTTGAGTGTCTAGTTGATTTTATTGTTGTGACTCTCATGGTCATTTGTAATGATGGACATATTTTTCATGTTCATCCAGCTATTTATTCTATCTATTTAGGAATATCTGTCAGCTATATATATTGTCATCAAACACCGTCCCGCCCTGCCTCAAAACCTCCACCATCATCCCCATCGCCAAGAAGACAGCTGTGGCCAGCCCAAATGACTACAGGCCTGTTGCACTTACGCCTGTAGTGATGAAGTGCTTTGAGAGACTGGTCTGTCAGCACATCAGGGCCGGTCTGCCTCCCACTCTGGACCCCCACCAATTTGCCTACAGGACAAATCGTTCCACCGAGGACGCTATCACCATAGCGCTCCACACTGCGCTGAGTCACCTGGAGCACCGAGGAAGCTATGTGAGAATGCTCTTTCTGGACTTCAGCTCAGCATTCAATCATATCATCCCGGAGATCCTGGTCCAGAAACTGTCTCACCTGGGACTCTCCACCCCCATCTGCCTCTGGATCAAGGACTTCCTGACAAATAGACCACAGTCTGTCAGACTCGGCCCCCACCGGTCCAGCACCATCACACTCAGCACCGGGTCTCCACAAGGATGTGTTTTGAGTCCCCTCCTGTTTACGCTCTACACATCCGACTGCTCCCCTACCCATCTCTCAAACACCATCATAAAGTTCGCGGATGACACCACAGTGGTTGGACTCATCTCAAGGGGGGATGAGTCGGACTACAGAGATGAGGTCAACAGACTGACTGAGTGGTGTTCAGTTAACAACCTCCAACTGAACACCACGAAAACTAAAGAACTTATATTGGACTTCAGGAAGGGCAGAGCAGACCCGGCCCCACTTTACATTCACGGGAGCTGTGTGGAGAGGGTACACTCCATGAGGTTTTCTGGGCGTGCAGATATCTGATGACCTCTCCTGGACTGCAAATACTACAGCGGTGGTTAAAAAGGCCCAGCAGCGTCTCCACTTTCTGAGAGTGCTCAGGAGGAACAACCTGGAGGAGAGGCTGCTGGTGACATTTTACAGAGCCACCATAGAGAGCATCCTAACGTACGGCATAACAACATGGTATGCAGGGTGCTCAGCTGCAGACAGGAAAGTACTGCAGAGGGTCATCAACACAGCCCAGAAGATCACTGGCTGCTCTCTGCCCAGCCTGGAGGTCACTGCAAACTCTCGGTACCCTCAGCAGAGCTGGCAATATCATCAAGGACCACTCTCACCCCAGCAACCAACTGTTTGAACTATTACCGTCAGGCCGACGGTACAGGTCACATAAAACCAGGACAAACAGATTCAGGGATAGCTTCTTTCCCAGAGCTATCACCGTAGTAAATAAGCACAAAAACAATTGAACCTATTCCATACAGTCACTGTCATTATATTATGCTGCTATTCATACTGTCATTATATTAATGCTGCTATCCTGTATATATTGTACATACTATTGTTTGAGTACTTACGATTGTTTTTTTTTTGTACTTTTTATATTTTACATTTATATTTATTATTGAAACTTGCACCAAGGGAGTGGCACTCCAATTTCGTTGTACTCTGTACAATGACAATAAAGGCTATTCTATTCTATTCTATTCTATTCTATAAAATATAATACAAATATAAAAAATATCAAAATATTTCCAGCTGACCAGCTGTTCTTGTATTACATAAGCATTCCTCACATATCAATGAGATGCAATACAGTACAATCCTACTGACACACGAGAGGGATAATGATGGCTATTCAACATTGTTGCACGACACATTTGAGCTGCATGATACAGACAAAGTGACTAAATTATCTTTTTTGTGGTCTATTGTCTTCAAACCAGCAGACAAAGCCGATGGCAGAAGAAGTTTCACTTCTCAAATATCACTGTGTGTGTCTCCTATATGATATATTTAACTGACTTTTTTTTTTTTTATAGTAACAACCAATGATTTATACAGGCAAATAATGACTATTAACAAGGTTGCCAAACTTTTGCATCCCACTGTATCTGCATGCATTATGAAATTTATGCATCCTAGATAATTGCTATTCATCTAGTCATGGCAGACCCACACCTTCCTCCCAAGTTAACTGCAGCCCAAAATAACTAGTGGCTGTATTTACACACTCACAACCAGCGTGGGGTAAAAAGAGCCACCAAATACCTGTCAGCCTGCACAGCCACAGATGTGCTAGAAGCTCGAAAAGCTAGAAGCCCTGCTTATGGAGAAACTTTCTAAGCCTAGCAGGGGACAGGTACTCCTGCCCAAATGACATGATATACACATACAGCCCAGCCATAAAGTGAACCAAGTCATTTAGTTAAAGACAGTGTTAGGGTTAACGTATGTGTTGTAGGTTGCCGTTTTAGAAGCTACACATTGAAAAGCTAGAATGCTTTTGTTTGCTCCCTATGTAATCCACACATGTGAGTACGTGCACATAGGGAGGAAGAGCAGCCTTGAGAAGAACAAACTGGACTCAGTGAAGGGAGTCACCTGGTTTGATAAGGATAGCAACAGCATCCTGGGAGGGCTGTACTCACATCGTATAACCACACTTGCACAACACACCAGCACACGCAGACAGTAACTCTTTGTTCACATATACGCCTTTTTAAGAGGTCACATGTTAGTGAGACTATGCATATTCATGTGTGTAAATAATAAAAGCAGCCTGCAGGGGGAAGCAAGTTGAAGTGGGTTGGAGACTAGTGATGTGTCGGTCGCGAACGAAATGGCTCTTACAGCCGGATCTTTGACGTGAACGACGCGAGCCGGCTCCTTATCGCGAGCCATGGTTTTTTTTTTCCCTCTTTCTCTTAACCTCTCTCTCGCACTTTTTTTCCGCTTCACTCCGCAGGGGGGAGTGGTGGTAGTTACGCTCAGTAGCACAGGAACAGAGCAGAAGGGGGAGAGAAAGAGCCAGGGACAACAAAGTCACATTAGTAAGGTATAGTAATCATCCACAACTATTTTCAGTTGCGGATGATAAAGGATTCAGAAAGTTTATTCATGCAGGCCCATATGACAGAGAATATGCATGTTCTTTTTGTTTTCATATTTTAATTAATATTTAATTGTGTTGTGGTTTGCAGTGTTTTGTGCTGTTTCACTTTAAATTTGTAAAAGGAAAAAGCAGAAAATTTAAATAGTTAAAAGTTGAAATGTTAGTTTTTGTATTATATGATTTATTTATTATATTTTATGTGGTGTGAATAAATAAAAGTATATTTACAGTGGCCCCTACAGACAAAGCACGTACAAACTCCAAATCACGTACAAAAGACAACAGAAGTGCTCCAGGATGCTAGGCGCAGTGTTGAGCTTTGTTACCTAGTGGCTACACAAGCCAGTAAGTACCAACGACCGGATTTGGTGTGTAGTAGTAACAGGTAAATGAACAATTTTTTTAAAATTATTTGAATATATAGGAGTGCTTGTGTATAAATACACAAACAATACACATATGTTTTCAATTGTGTAATTTAAGTGATCTAAGTAGCTGTGTTTTGGAAGTTCAGTTAACGCTAGAAATGTGTTTTGGAGCTTGTACATGTGTTGTCTCTAGGTGTCACGGTCTGGCTGGCAGACCGTGGGGAAGTGGGGAAGGAGGACCCAGGCGCGGAGCTCAAAGTTCAAGCAGTGCGTTTATTTACAGAGGGTGATATCAAACAACAATAAATCCCCGTGTTTCTCCCCAGACTCCCGTGTCGTGTCCTCCAAGTGCTCTCTGCTCCCGTGTCTGCACTCCCGGTGCTCGCTGCTCCTTAAGCCTTCCACGCTCCTCCTGCGGGAAACAATAGCGGCAGCAGTCAGGACACTGAACAATGGCAGACATACACTACACGACCAAAACCCCAACCGGGTAACTAACGTGGAGTCCCAAGCAATGATCCCGCGTCGGTGGGAGCTCCAAGACTCTCCTAAGTAGCTCCCCCGACGAGCCCTGATCAGCGGCAGGTGTGTGGCTTCGGGTGTGGCCAGTCCTTCCGCAGGGCCACACCCCTCAGGCCTGCAGGTGGCTGAGCTCCATCCTCCAAGCATCCCCGCAGACGTACACACACACACACACACACACACACACACACACACACACGGAGAAGAGCAGCAGCAACACCAAAATACATATAATAATAATAATAATAATAATAATAATAATAATAATAATATAATTCATAACTGCTCAGGGATCCTGGGTCGCCCAGTCCCAGGACCCTGACAGTACCCCCCCTCTAAGGGTCGGCTCCCGACGACCCCAAAACAAAAAGCAGCACAACCAACCCAGGGCGGGCGGCGGGGGAACCAGGACGGAGGGCCAGAACCAAAACAAGCAAAACAACAAAACAAACCGACCCAGTCCACAGTCTTAGAGTCAGACCGCGCATCCCGCAGCGGTGCAAAAAGAAAACGAAAAGACGCCACAAACAGTCACAGGCGGCCCATCAACACAACAAGAGAGTTCAGGAGGCCTACCTCGAGCCCAACGGCGGCAACGTAGCAGCTCCGGCGGACGGCCCCGGGTCCGGCAGCAGCAGCAAAACAGTTCAGGGGGCCTGCCACGGGTCCGGTGGCGGTGGCGCTGCTCCTCCGGCGGCCTGCCACGGGTCTGGTGGCGGCGGAACGGTTCTGGTGGCCTGCCACGGGTCCGGTGGCGGCGGCGCTGCTCCTCCGGCGGCCTGCCACGGGTCCGGTGGCGGCGGAACGGTTCTGGTGGCCTGCCACGGGTCCGGTGGCGGCGGCGCTGCTCCTCCGGCGGCCTGCCACGGGTCCGGTGGCGGCGGAACGGTTCTGGTGGCCTGCCACGGGTCCGATGGCAACGTCGCTGCTCCGGTGAGCAACAGCGAGGCGTGGCACCAGGTCCATGACGCGCCGATCGCTGACGTGGACGCACCGGACGTAGACGGCGAGGAGGCCGCGCTAGACGTGGGAGTCCCTCCGGTCCGCTGACCTCCGGCTCCGGCTGAGCGGGTCCCTCCTCGGCTGGCAGCGAGAGCTCCTCCTCGGCTGGCAGCGAGAGCTCCTCCTCGGCTGGCAGCGAGAGCTCCTCCTCGGCTGGCAGCGCCGGTTGTTCCTTCCGTTCGCCGAGCTCCTCTGCTGGTGGTTCGCTGAGCCCCTCCCGCTCGCCGAGCTCCCGCTCGGGCATGCTGAGCTCCCGCTCGGGCATGCTGAGCTCCTCCGCGGCCGGCGGCTGGCTGAGCTCCGGCTCCCGCTCGCCGAGCTCCTCCTCGGCCGGCGGCGCGAGCTCCTCCGGCTCCCGCTCGCCGAGCTCCTCCTCGGCTGGCAGCGCGAGCTCCTCCGGCTCCCGCTCGCTGAGCTCCTCCTCGGCCGGCGGCGCGAGCTCCTCCGGCTCGCCGGGCTCCTGCTCCGGCGGCGCGAGCTGCTCCTGCTCCGGCGGCGCGAGCTGCTCCTGCTCCGGCGGCGCGAGCTGCTCCTGCTCCGGCGGCGCGAGCTCCTCCGGCTCGCCGGGCTCCTGCTCCGGCGGCGCGAGCTCCTGCACAGGCAGGGCAGGTGCGGGTGGTGACGTAGCGGCCGGCGAAGAAGATGGCTGAGGGGCGACTGCAGGCGGATGAGTTGACGGCTGCGCTTCAGCCACAGATGGATGATCCGGAGGCGAAGATGGTGCGGCAGCTACTCCCGGTAGACTGGACAGCGATGCAGGGACAGATGGGCGAAATGATGGCAGAGGTGGTCCAGCCGGCATATCAACCTCCGACTGAGGATAAAGGTGAGAGGCTGACGGGACTGAAGACTGAGCTACCAGCTGGGCAGCAGGCTGAAGTGAGGGTGAGATGGCTGTTATGAAGGGTGGAGAGGATGAAAATGTTACAGCCGGCTCAACAAATTCCAGGGGTCCAGAGGCAACTGAGACCTCCAGTTCGGTCTCTGGGGAAGCCCTGGGGAGAACCTCAGTCTCCATGCGGCCAGACTGAGCCAAAAAGTAATTCGGGTCTGTATGCTTGGAACTCCCTAGCTCCCAGCTTACAGTCTCAGAGGGAATATTTTCTGAGTCTTTGGAGGTACAGCAAACAGTTTCTATTTTCATGTTTACAGGAAGGGAATTTATAACACCGGCAGAGTCCATTTTACTCACTGTGGCGTCCAGAGCCGCTGGTCCTGAGCCTTCGACCAGCACAGGAGTGAGTGTGGATGTGGTTGAACGCTGCTTGCGAGGACGCCTTCTCCTCCGTGAAGGCGGGACCGGGTGTATGGAAACAGTCTTCTGCTGTTCATCTGGGTTTTGATTTTCAATGACATGATTAATAGACACAAATGAGTCGGGTTTACTCACTGCGGTGATGAGCGCTGTCGGTCCGTTGCCAGCTGACCGGGCTGAAACCGCAGGAGTGGGTTGAGGCGTAATGGGATGATGGTAGAGAGTGCGGCATGCCTTCCGTAACGGCGGATCAAACGATTGTGCCGCGAGCATCGACGGGAAAACCCTCCGCCGATGCGTGAAAAACCAAGCGGCTAGAGTCTCTAGGAGAGCAGCCGAACTGTCCGTGCTCGGACCACCCAAGCCAAATAGTTCAAAACTCGAGCTCTCCCTTAACCTAGCGACCAGGTGCCTAAGTTTGTTAATGTCCAGAATGTTCATGGTGAAGGTAGTGGATGTGAGGTGATTGTCAAGGAACACTACCTGTATGTGTCTCCTGTGTGGATTTACGGCCTGGACTACGCTCCGGCAGTAATCCCATAGCTGCGCGAGCGATCTCTCCTCCGTGGCAACTCCTGAGTTTGCTGGGTCCATGGTGGTTGGCGGGATCATTCTGTCACGGTCTGGCTGGCAGACCGTGGGGAAGTGGGGAAGGAGGACCCAGGCGCGGAGCTCAAAGTTCAAGCAGTGCGTTTATTTACAGAGGGTGATATCAAACAACAATAAATCCCCGTGTTTCTCCCCAGACTCCCGTGTCATGTCCTCCAAGTGCTCTCTGCTCCCGTGTCTGCACTCCCGGTGCTCGCTGCTCCTTAAGCCTTCCACGCTCCTCCTGCGGGAAACAATAGCGGCAGCAGTCAGGACACTGAACAATGGCAGACATACACTACACGACCAAAACCCCAACTGGGTAACTAACGTGGAGTCCCAAGCAATGATCCCGCGTCGGTGGGAGCTCCAAGACTCTCCTAAGTAGCTCCCCCGACGAGCCCTGATCAGCGGCAGGTGTGTGGCTTCGGGTGTGGCCAGTCCTTCCGCAGGGCCACACCCCTCAGGCCTGCAGGTGGCTGAGCTCCATCCTCCAAGCATCCCCGCAGACGTACACACACACACACACACACACACGGAGAAGAGCAGCAGCAACACCAAAATACATATAATAATAATAATAATAATAATAATAATAATAATAATAATAATATAATTCATAACTGCTCAGGGATCCTGGGTCGCCCAGTCCCAGGACCCTGACACTAGGGGCCACAGCATATATTTATATATAAACATATATAAATAAAACCATTTTTTTTACATTAGTAATTCCTTTTGTGCATAATTTTATATTATTATTAATAATAAATTAATGAAAGCAACAAAACAACCTGAAGAGCCGGTTCGGAGCCGAAAGAGCCGGCTCTTTCAGCTCACTAAAGAGAGCCGGAAATCCCATCACTATTGGAGACAACTGCTTCCCTCTTACGAGTGAAAACTTGAGCTCTGTGTGACCTTGTTCCTGAGTGAGTTTCTGTTTATCCAGCAGTATCAGGGGTAAAACTCTGACATTAATTGGTCCTTCGAGCTGGATTTGGGACCTTGTTCGTTGGGGAGGAGAACGACGGGCCGAAGCCTGATGTCAGCCTGGACTCCGGAAGTACCTGTCAAAAGACCCGGGATGCAAAATTCGCTGCTGGGCCTGCTTATTAGCGTCCACCTTTCCCTTGATGGACACGTATCCACAAATTCGAGGCAGGACTCAAGCGGGAACGACTTCACGTAAGTACAAAGGGGACGGCCCTGTAAACCGTATTCCGTATACGAAGAGTAGTTTGGTACTACTAGAAGTCTTTCTGGGGAAGACTTCTAGTAGCCTAAAGATGCCGTGTGGCTGGGACGACTAGAAGTCTTTCAAGGAAAGCTACAATCAAGGATCGTGTACCCCGGTGCTTGGGGCACCGTGTGGCTGTCGTAGCACCGTGTTAGAGACGCTGTGTGGCTTACAACAACAAAAGTGAAATAGAAGTGCACTACTGTGTGTGTGTGTGTGTTTGAGAGTGCGGAATGTGTGAGTCCCAATTCAGCGACCGCACGCTTCGGAGTACGCGCAGTACGTGTACTAAGTACGGCGCGTACGGTGAGTACGAGAAGTGCGAGGTTTGTGAAATGGGACGGTCTAGCCTTCGTCGCGCTGCTCAGGTTGCTTAGCAACCATGATACTAACCGCGAAAAACGTTTTATACAGCATTGTTTGGCAGAAATGAAGGAGAACAAATGTTTTTTTGGACAGTCATTTTTTTCATGACAGCACTTTGATTAGTTGAGTATCTGAGGCTGAGACCACGGGACTGTAAAACATGATTGTTGGGCTTCATTTCTGTGCTGAACAGTCATTTAAGATTAGTTAGTAAATAACAATTAGCTAATGTTGTTCATGAAACTAAAGTCATCTCACTTTGGTAATGTAAATATAATATGGCCAATATTATAGTTATTATATTAATCATTATTAGTTGTTACAGTAGTGAGTTTGAACTCTGTGTCAATTACTGAGCCTCAGTAAAGATTCAAGTTGCATTTATTTATATTTCCTTTCACCTTAAATCTTCACTCAAAGACAAGTATCTTTGACAGTGTATATATAGATGTATCATATATAAGAGACATATTGTTCCTTTAATATGTTGGCATTACTAAATTTGGCTCAATGCTTACACGTATGTGTAAAAAGAAAATGTACGAGCTGTGATAACTGTTTCTGATAGAATGAAGAGTAGACTGATATATTAAATATTCCTTTATTGGGTGAGAAAATCATACCATGTCATAACTAGGGCAGGGCGATATGGCCTGCTATATAAGCTATATAAACATTTAACAGTGCAAATGCAAATTCTTTGCTGAAAGTTTAACCAAAAGGCATTTCGAGTAGAAATGGGCTGACATATCCTGAGCATAACCATGTATTATATCCACTGAAGTTAAAAAGAGGTTGTTAGATTTGTATTGTTGATTGTCATTTATGCTTAGAAATATCTACTCATATATGCTTAGAGTTTTATAATCAATGTCATGTTGGTAGAGGTTTGATCCTTAGTAGTCTGTGGAGACTCTGTGTGCCTCCCAGAGCACTCTGGCATGCACACACAACTTAAGGTCAGGAGAGAGGTTATATCTGCTCTTACTAATATATGGTATAGCAACTTCCAGACCAGCAGGTTTAGAGAAGTCATTTATGGGGTCACACTATGTTGTTCGTGGTGTTTGTGTTTGTGTGAGTGAGTGTGGAGTAGAACACGTGGTCTGTGATGCAAGCTGTTGTTGTTATCAAGCAACCAAGAGTGCGTCAGAGGGTGACGAGAAGTTTATGATGGAATTATGATGGCAGCGCAAAGTATTTAGAATACTGGCAAAAAAAAAAAGATTTTGGGTGTAAACTGCTTGCTGGAAAATGTTAGAAGTTTTCAGAAAACACAGCAGTCTTGAAGAGTGTGTGGAGAAGGCCAGCCCACATCAGCAGCACTTAAGATATGCTCTGGTGAATGGCTTTCCCCCACCCCTTGCTGAAACACAATGGTTAGATGATTCTTTAGTTTGCCCTGATCAACAACAGCCTGTGCTCCAGACCATTAATAAAAGCCGTTTAC